>NC_091782.1:45442026-46091117 GCF_029378745.1 Bos indicus | reverse complement strand
ATGGACGATAGCCCACCAGGCTCCTCTGTTCATAGGATTATCTCGGCAAGAATGCTGAAGTGGATTGTTATGCCCTCCTCCAGGGGAGCTTCCCGACCCCGGGATCAAACCCATGTCTCTTGTGTCTCCTGTGACGGCAGGCAGATTCTTTACCCCGAGTCACCAGGGAAGGAAACCCCCAGCATGCAATACTAAAAACAAAAAAGGAAAGAGAAAGAGAAAAAGAATGAAAAACCTTGAGGCCATATTCAATCAGCTAATATAAAGTTAATCCACAAAATGCTATGAAGGCAACATACATTTCAGTCACAGCTCCATCGGCTAAGGGGTGCCTTAGTCCAGATCACACGTTAATATTACAACTGTGTGTTTATGAATCTGTCTTTCCTGCTAGACTCAGTTCCTGGTCATTTCTGGAGTCTTCTGTGGGGCCCCAAAGTCAACGTGGGACCATCTAGGTATATTTCATCCTCTTAGCCCGTTGCCTCCCCTTTGGTCACTGAGACTAGGCAGGGATGAGATAATGGTTTAATTCTAGAGATACATACAAAATTAGAAGAGGCAGGATCACACGGCATCCAAGAAAGAGTCCAGGTGTGGCAGTGCCTTCTGGAGCTCAGGACAGCATGGGCCTCAGGCTTCGTGGAGCTCCACTCGATGTCTGACATCGATGCTCCCATTTCCCTGTCCGTCTCTGTCTTACTCAGGCTGCTCTAACAGAATACCATAGACTGAGTGGCTTTTAAGCAACAGGATTTACTTCTCATAGTCCTAGAGGTTGGGAGGTCCAAGATCAAGGTGTTGGCAGATCCTGGTCTCAGAAGAGCCTGATTCCTGTTTGCTGACTGCCCACTCCTTGTTGCACCCTCACATAGCGGAAAGAAGGCTAGCCAGCCCTGTGGCCTCTCCTTATAAGTGTGTTAGTCCCGTTCATGGGGGCTCCATCCTCATGATCTAATTACCCCAAAGGTCCTACCTCCAAATATTAATACCATCACAATGGGATTAGGCTTTCAACATATTAATTTTGTAGTTGTTCAGTCCCTGAGTTATGTCCAACTCTTTGTGATCCTATGGACTGCAGCATGCCAGGCTTCCCTGTCCTTCACTATCTCCCGGAGTTTGCTCAAACTCATGTCCACTGAGTCGGTGATATCATCCAACCATCTCATCCTCTGTCACCTTCTCCTCCTGCCCTCAATCATTCCCAGGATCAGGGTCTTTTCCAATGAACATTCATTTTGGGAGGGACACAAACATTCGATCCATTGCAATATCTCTTTGAGACATCAACTTCCAGTGCTACCAACACCCTTCCACACCCCCTTCTTCCACTCACACTAGCCAAGTAGGACAGGGGAGGGAAAAGGACTCTCATGTCTACTCCTGACATCTTGGCAGCACCCCTGAGCATCGCCGGAGCCCTGACACTCTTTCAGTTCTCACTTGCACCTGAAGAAGATGGAAGTAAATCAACAAACCACTTACCAACAGGGTCCCAAAGGATGGTGTCCCACGTGCTTGTTAAGTAGCATTAGAAGCAGAATTTGCAACACGGCTGTTTAGATTCTCGCCTTTGGGACAAACCGTCAGTAGATGTGACAATACCTGGGATGTGGAAAGTCATGCTTCCAAGAGGAACCGGTCAATATTCCAAATTCTGTGACTCTGTCCCACTCTAGCCGTGGTTGCACTCATCTTTCTCATCCACAATATATCTCTAAGCCACTGCACACTGTCCTTGGTGAGAAAAGGACAGAAATGTACACCTCAAAGGAAAGGAAACCTCCTAAGGCATAAATCTGAGCTGCCCAAAGTTACCTGAATGGAACATGGTACTTTTGCTGTCTTATTTCATCTCAGCCCTTGTGATTCAGAGTCAGATGAGCAGAGAAGAAAGCAACAAGCCATCCACAAGGAAAGAGACCCAAGAGGAAGGAGAGAAGTTATGATCAGGATGATAAGCAGCCGATACACTACCATACATAAAATAGATAGCTGGCAGGAAGTTCCTGTGTAGCACGGGGAGCTCAGCGTGGTGCTCTGTGAATGACCTAGAGGCGTGGGGTGCAGGGCTGGGAGGGAGGCGCAGGAGAGAGGGGATACATGTACACACAGAGCTACTTCACTTTGTTGTACAGCAGAAACTAACTCAACATCGTAAAGCAAAACAAAACAAAAAAATACCATATACAATTAATGTTAAAAAAATAAATGAATAAACAGGAGGGCTAAGATACGAAATACTGTTTTACTAAGTAAAAACAAAATTACTGTATCTCCTATTAGAGCTTCTGTTTCCTTTGTCCTTAATCCTGTGTCCACGGGGATGGAGAAAGAGAGGCGTCAGCTACAGGGAGTCATCCCTGAGGCAGCACAGCCTGGCTGCCTACCTGTCTCTCCTGCAACCCCCAGTGAGAATCCAGCATCTCAGCACTTGCCCCCTGACAGTGAAGCTGGCTCTTTCTGAGGGAAGCACGGTAGTCCACTCGGGCATGAGACCAACTTATTAATCTTTTTACTTCAGGGCCCAGCCCTTAGCGTGCATAAAGAATATTACTTGAAAACAGCTGAAGAATTTCCTCTGATAAAACACAGTAAAAACAAATAATTAGTCTATTTGCCCAATTGATTTAAAAAAATCCTTAAATTGGTAGCCAGGTGTGACGTGCTTTCTATTCCTGTGACCACTGAGAGTAAGTGACTCTCTTGGTGACAGCAGAGCAGGAAAGATGGACATTCATGCAATGCCTATGTAGACGATGCTGGCGATGAGGTACCGTACCGAAGCACATTGTTATTGTGCCTGAGCCTGTCCTTCGCTTGGTAGGATGAGATTTGAAGCTGGCTGGCTGGTCAGAATGACCTGAGGACCCCCAGGGAACCACACGAGAAGCCTTCAGAGCATCTTGTTATAAATGAGCTGCGAGGGGATCCAGTCACTGACAGCATGAGGACAAAGTGGGAAGAGAGGTCTTGAAGCATTAGCAGCACACAGGTATCAAAACCAAGACTCATCCCCGTTTGAGAGGTTTTTCCTTTTTACCCTCCTCAGGCTCCACTTTTCCTCTTTCAGCTTTCCTGACAAGCTGTCATAAAAAATAGCTACGGTTGGAGCAAGATTCCTGTAAGCAAATTGTTAGCCCAAACAATAATACCAATGAAAAAAAGCCTTTCGGGCTGAATCATTGTCCTCAATGCAGCACATTTAAAATGGATCTTCCTTCAAGTGATTTAAGACGCAGAGAGGAAGTAAGGTGGGCGCAGACTAGATAGCATCTTTATCACTGACCCCGCCCACCCCGCCCAGTTTCATCCTGACCCTGGTACCTCCCCATCGCCTTCCTGCTGGGGACCCTCCCATTGTGCATTACTGTATTCTTCTTTTTATTATTTGGCAACCTCTGTTCTGCTGAGAAGGGCATGCAAAATGACTGCTTGTGGAACTGCTCTCCATTGTTACGGAGACAATAAAAGGATGTCTGATAAGCATCTAACGACAGATTTTTCTCCAGCTGAAGCAAGTTGGCAGCACAATTTTCCAGATTTGCATTCTACCTGTGGCTCCATGGAGCTCCTCAAGACTCCTTGCCAAGAGAGGACATTGTTCCTTCATTTCTGGAGGCCACGGGCACTTAGTGGGTTGTTGTAGATATTGTCTTAGAGCTGGCTAATTCTCACACGACTGACTGGCGGCTATAAATCTCTGGTTGCTCAAAAAGACTTTTGAACTATCTCAGTGTTTAAGGGAAATCTATTTGACTGAGAATCACGTGAGCAAGTACAATGTTGTCTGTGATTCAAGAAGGAGTGGATTTAAATAAAGGTGTTAGAAATTCAAATTCTTTTCTATTTTTTTTAATGATTTTTTTGATGTGGACCATTTTTTAAAAGTCTTTATTGAATTTGCTACAATATTGCTTCTGTTTTGTGCTTTAGTTTCTTGGCCACGAGGCATTTGGCATTCTTGCCCCCCGACCAGGGATCGAACCTATACGCCCTATATTAGAACGTGAAGTCTTAAACCACTGGGCCTCCAGAGAAGTCCGTTAGATTCTTTTCTAAGTGAAAGTGAAAGTCGCTCAGTTGTGTCCGACTCTTTGTGACCCCATGGACTATACAGTCCATGGAATTCTCCAGGCCAGAACACTGGAATGGGTAGCCTTTCCCTTCACCAGGGGATCTTCCCAACCCAGGGATCGAACCCAGGTCTCCCGCATTGCAGGTGGATTCTTCACCAGTTGGGCCACAAGGGAAGCCTCATTCTTTTCTAAAAGGTTGGTTAAAAATGATACTTTGCTTTATGAAATATTAGAAATGTTTCAGACTCTGGTGTCATAGCTTTTTTTCTTTCACTGGAGATTTTCAAGAGACTCAATGCCCATTTATAAGAACATTCTTGAGGTGTATGTTTATGTGGGTTGGAAACTACACTATATGGCTTTTAAATACCAACTCTAAGATCAATTTTTCTATTACTTCTTTAAATAAGAGCAACTCCTATTTATTTAACATGTAATTAAATTAAATAAATTTCAAGTTACATGTCCATCTGTAGGCATGTCTATTGGCTGAAACAAAACTCTTCTTTTTGACCCTCTACTCAATTGTATTAATTACGTGTGTATAATGACTTCCCTGGCAGTCCGGTGTTAAGACTCTATTTTCTGATGCAGAAAGTGCAGGTTTTTTTCCCTGGTAAGGAAGCTAAGATCCTACATGCCTCATGGCCAAAAACCCAAAATATGAAGCAGAAACAATGTTGTAACAAATTCAATAAAAACTTTAAAAATGGTCCACATTAAAAAAATCTTACAACCCCCCCCCCACAACTTTATATTATGTGAGTACAATGTATCAAGTACTATACTAAGCATTTTATTATAGTAGGAAATTAAAGGCATCTCCCATGCCGTCAATGAATTGAAATATGAAATAGAACTGCCATACGACCCAGCAATCCCACTGCTGGGCATACAGACTGAGGAAACCAGAATTGAAAGAGACATGTGTACCCCAGTGTTCATCGCAGCACCGTTTACAATAGCCAGGACATGGAAGCAACCTAGATGTCCATCAGCAGACGAATGGATAAGAAAGCAGTGTACATATGCACAATGGAGTATTACTCAGCCATTAAAAAGAATACATTTGAAGCAGTTCTAATGAGGTGGATGGAACTGGAGCCTATTATACAGAGCGAAGTAAGCCAGAAAGAAAAACACCACTATAGTATGCTGCTACTGCTAAGTCGCTTCAGTCGTGTCTGACTCTGTGTGACCCCATAGACGGTGGCCCAGCAGGCTCCCCCGTCCCTGGGATTCTCCAGGCAAGAATACTGGAGTGGGTTGCCATTTCCTTCTCCAATGCATGAAAGGGAAAAGTGAAAGTGAAGTCGCTCTGTCGTGTCCGACTCTTTGCCACCCCATGGTCTGCAGCCTACCAGGCTCCTCCGTCCATGGGATTTTCCAGGCAGGAGTACTGGAGTGGGGTGCCATTGCCTTCTCCACCACTACAGTATATTAACACATATATATGGAATTTAGAAAGATGGTAACAATGACCCTGTATGAGATACAGCAAAAGAGACACAGATGTATAGAACAGTCTTTTGAATTCTGTTGGAAAGGCCGAGGGTGGGATGATTTGGGAGAATGACATTGAAACATGTATATTCTCATATGTGAAATGAATCGCCAGTCCAGGTTCAATGCATGGGACAGGGTGCTCGGGGCTGGTGCACTGGGATGACCCAGAGGGATGGGATGGGGAGGGATTTGGGAGGGGGGTTCAGGATGGGGAACACATGTATACCTGTGGTGGATTCATGTCAATGTATGGCAAAACCAATACAATATTGTAAAGTAATTAGCCTCCAATTAAAATGAATAAATTTATATATATATATAAAGAAGCAAGTCACAGGAAGATAGAAAATTAGTTTTTAAATATCAAAATACTGCCCAAAACTCTTTGCTAGAAATGTGGGGCTTAAGGTCTAGCAGAGAACACCCCAGGCTGTGAGGTTAAAGAAAGCTTTCATTACATAAGTGGGGTTTGAAGTGTCCTATTGAAGAAGTTTTTGACCTGTGTGTTTTCACTGCTTCCATTTAATTATATATTTGTGGTTAATCAGAAATCAGCCTAAAATAGTAAGTTATTTATTGTTTCCTATGTCTCTCAGAAGGTCACAAAAATAGACAAAAAAAAATAGAAGACAATCCAGGAGTAGATTTATAGAACATCTAGAATTCAGAAAGGTGAAATTGATGGAGAAAGGACAGAATTGTTTATTGACAACACATATCTTCAAGAATCATAGTAATGTTTCAACATCTTGGTATAACTCACTCAATTTAAGCTTAAGTATTTTCAACCTAACAGTCACCAAATAAGAATAAACAGCTGGAGGCAAATGAATGCCTTAGAAACTCTAGGTCAGTATCATCAAAGGGATGATGATTGCGACATTTTGAAATTGTTGAGAATAGCTAGTGTGATTCCTTCTAATACAATGTGAACAATAAGCAGGGTTTAAGGGATTGGACTGCATTTCTGCATTTTGTAACATTTGGTAAACAGAAAGTTCCTCCATTTTCTGTTCACCATATGTGGCATATTTTCTATTAGCATAAAATTCCAGTGACTCTTAAATAATCCAGATTCAGTGACAGAATGTGACTGACATTCTGTTAAAATCAAATAGATGAGCAAAATTGTACTTAGTCTCTTATTTTGAAAGTAAAATAGCTTCTCTATGATACTTATATACATTTTTGGTACAAGATTTCTTTTTCTTGCAAACATCTTTAATAATAAAAAGTATTGTTTAGAAACCAAATATTATAAACTAGTTTCATGACAGAATAATGGGTTTTGCTTGGCATATTAATTATTTTAAACATTTTATTAGAATTGAAAAGATAAGCTTCCCACTTAATTTGTTCTCTAGGTAGTTGAGTTTCAATCACTTTTTTTTGTCTTTACATTTTGAAGGAGGCAGAAGGAAGCAAAATTAATACACAAGAAGCACCCAGCCTCATCCACTTGGGGAAAATTTTTAAAGTTTACAATTATTTGTAGAGCATGTACTCAGCCTAGTGCTAATTAAATTACTCTTTTGTATATTAGGAAGTAAGTTTTTTCCAGACCCTCAAAGAGCTTTCCATCTTGGTAGGGAAAGAAGACGCCTACTAGTGATGGAAAAGCAAAAGATGGAACTTGAGTGATTCGGAGTCATAACACTTAGGGTAGGAGATACACAAATGGGAATCAGAACCACGGGGGAATGTTCGGGAGAAAGTATCAAAGATGTGATCTTTGAGGTGGATTCCATTCTGGAAGAGCTTGATGGCAACAAACGTGGAAAAGGGGCCAATTTGTTCATGGCCAGTGAGAAACAATCACTTAATCAAATAAAGAAATAGAAAGCAACATTCAAAGGAAGCAAGCAAACAAAAAACCCTCCCTACCTGGAGTAGAATGGAGGACAGCAGACACAAGCAGATCAATAGCAAATCAGTAGCTAAGATGTGGCCAGGTGATGGCCTTGACATTTAGACAGAAGAATCTATAAAAATAAGATGGATGGCTGACTCCTATACAATCCTGAAGAAAGCTGGAGAAGCCCCAGCTGGATAAGGCCTTTCACTCCTAGTGTAAGAGGATATTTTCTTTCAATCCCGTTAGAGAAGGAAGTAGGGAGATAAAATTATCTCATTCTCAGTGGTGTCGTCTTATATTTAACCCAAAACTTCCTTAAACTTGTGGTGACTGCCATGGATTGTTTGCTAGCTTAATTCTAAAAGCTTTAAGGAGTAAAAGAACCATTCAATAACTAGGAATCTGACAGCTTGCATTTTGCTTTGTTTTTTTAAAAAAGACCTGTGCTCTAGCTCCTAACCTGTCTATCCAATGGCCTACTAGGATTTTATTACCCTGTGTGGGAACTCAGGATGAGATGGTTGGATCACCCTTGAGCATCACCAACTCAAGGGACATCAACTTGGACGAACTCCGGGCAACAGCGAGGGTCAGGGAGGCCTGGTGTGCTGCAGACCATGGGGTCACAAAGAGTCAGACACGACTTAGTGACTGAACAATGACAACAACTGGGAACTCAGGGGCAGTGTTTCAAATTCAGCTACTCTCCAATCTGTCACATTGGTAGAACGCGGATGCCCTGGTTCTTAGAATGCAATCCCTTATCAGTAACACCAGAATCACCTTAGGACGTATTAGAAATGCAAATTCTTGACTCTGTCCCAGACCAATGAATCAGGAATTTGAGGTTGGGGGATAGAAGGATACCTATATGTGTTTTAAAAAACCCTGCCCATGAACCCGATGCATGCTAGAGTCTGAGAACTACTGGTCTAACACAAAGGTTTACACTTTGTTCAGTATCTGGTGTGTGACTCTCCTCCTTCACAGAAAGGATTCAGGTTTTCAAGTAGAAAGAACTACTCTGGTGACTTAAGAAGGGAATGGATGGGAAGGTACAAGACTAACTCTAGAGACACCTACTTAGCAACTAATGGAGTAGTACCTGGGGCAGGACGGTGGGATGTTTTATAGCTGAGGCAAGAGAGGACCAGTTTCTGTTCTTTGAAATCCACTGCTATTAGCTCCCTCCTTTAACTAAGTACTCTTAATAAGCTTCAGTATTTTCAGTCAAATTTTTGATAATTATAATCAGACAGTTGGGATCATAAGTCTTTTAAAACGATGAGAAATGGGTCTTACTGGCCAAAATTAAAATAATTTACCTAGATTTTGTGAATCATCATGTCTATTTGTGTCCATTAAGAAAAACCCTCGACCTCTAAAGTTTGTCTAGGAGGATAGATGGGGAGATTATTTATATGATTAAGGAAACTGTACGCATAGAACTGTCATAAATATATCTTAATGTATCTGGAAATAATTTTACATTAAAATCAGTGTGAAAATTAGATCCTAAAGTGAAACTAGACTTTTGAAACATTTTTTTCATATTTGTAACTTAACATTATCAAGGCAGTCTGGAGGCACCTGTTTTCTGACTATTGATCCTTTAAGATGCCATTGTTAGCAAGCCAACTTCCAAATGTTTTTCTTTTTGAAACAGAGGGATGATTGGGAGGTTGGGATGAGCAGATGCGAGCTGTTGTATATAGAATGGCAAACAACGTGGCTGGAACTATAGCAGGGAGCTATAATCAATATCCTGCGATAAACCATAATTAAAAGGAATACAAAAAAGAATGTATTTATATATGCATAACCGAATCACTTTGCTGCACATCGGTAATTAACATAACATTGCAAATCAATTGTTCTTCAATAACAATTAAATGTAAAATAAAATAAATTAGAAGATTTGAAAAATGAATTTAATATATCTAACATCTGTTTGATAAAAATTCCAAAAATGGAAAAAAGAGAAGATGAAGGAAAAAAATAATCTAAGAGGAAAAAATTGTAATATTATCAGTATCCACATTAAGTGTATAAACAGGGGGGGAAAAAGCAAAACCAAAATCAGAATAGTATGTAATAGAATAAATAATGAGACGATTATGGATGTACGCATTCTGCATTTTCAGAAATGCACAGATAGGAAGTTTATCTCCCAGACACCACTGTTGTAATGAGAATAAAGTAGCAAAACGAGGGAAGAATATAAAAAAGGACATGGAGTTGAAAAGAGAAAGGAACTAAGTCAGTACATGGTAGAATTCCTGGGTGGTAACCACGCAGCAAAGAAAAGACTAAGTCCAAGTGTGAACATGAGTAGCTGTTCTTCAGAGAAAGCAGTTTTCAAAATGAAAATATTATGCATTTAACAGAATGATGTAATTAAGAAATTGGGCCATCTCATTCATGTATCAGTAATAAAGGTGGTTTACATTTCTTTTTCCAATAAAAGCAAAACAAAAAGCTTGACAGAAACTACAAGAAAAACCTACATTTTAATAAACTAATTATAATCTAATTATGAAGCAAACATTTGGCATGGTTTGGGAGAATTCAAGGGTGGGGAAAAATTCGCATATGGTGAAAGAGGTTCATTTATTCTTGCTCTTGTGATATTTTCTATTTGCGTGACACAGCTTAAAGGCAGAGAATGTATTTTATTTCCAATCATACTAGTTGGCTTTATAGTAAATAATATTTTGCAATACTTTGCAAAAGAATATTTTATAATCAACAGCATTTTCCACTTCTCTGCTGAAATTCTCGATCTTGTCTTTTAATCACTTGAACATAGTCAGCATGACTATTTTAAAGTTTGTCTCATAACTATTTCTGAACCCCTGTGAGTCTATACCTATTATATGCTGTTTATATTTTGTCTCCTCAACCTCTCCCTCCTTTTCCTCTTCCTTCTTTTCTTCTTCTTAAATCATTTTTTACATCTCCTTTCTTCCTAGTTCCTAAATATCTGTTGATTATTTTGGCACAATAGTATCTTGAGAAGATTCAGTAAGACTGTTTATCTAGAAGCCTCTACTCATATCTGAAGAAAGGAGCTTTTAAAACGTATTGGGTCTCAATGTGTTTTCTGAAACATTGCGCTCATTCTCATTCAGCCAGACAATCATTCTTGGCATTCTCAAAAGTATATGCAGGTCATTTTAACTTTGTATGGGATGGATAAACATCCACACCGCAGTAGCCAAAAATAATACCCATTTTGTGCTGGCCTGATGGGTCCTTCAGATTAGGAACAAGTTCAAAGTGACTCTATTCTCTGGAAGGGGACTAGAGTAGGACTTGTATATTTAAAAGCTTTCTTTTTAAATCTGTTATTAATTTACAAAAGTGGCTTCATCTGTATGAAAGCTTTTAGGCTTGCTAGGAGGTTGTGTAGTACAGAAAGAAAGTTTGCAACATGACAGAGACACTAGTGATGTGTGTCAGTCACTCGTGTTTTTAAATAGCATCAGGGTAGGGATTTTCTTTGTTTGATTTGCAGTTAAAGTGGGTGTGTGGTCCCACTCTCTCATCTAATTAAGTGAGGATTCAAAGATGCCAAAAATCCAAAGTGATATTAGCCTAGATATTAGCGATGTTAGCTTACAACTACTGATATCATGCTCTTATGAAAGGAATTGGATGCCTTTTAATAGCTGGGCTAACTACTGTCCAGACTGGAAACAACTGAGGGCATCTCTGGACAGACACCTAGTCCCACGTCTCTTCGGTGTATCTTTCTTCTCATGATGGGCTGAATCGCCCCCCGCCCCTGACACCCCTGCTGTCTTAACCCTTAGTTTCTCAGAATGTGACATTATTTGGAATTAGGATTGGTGCAGCTGTAATTAAGTGGAAGTCATGTTGGAGTATGCTGCTGCTGCTGCCAAGTCACTTCAGTCTGTGCAACCCCATAGACGGCGGCCCATCAGGCTCCCCCGTCCCTGGGATTCTCCAGGCAAGAATACTGGAGTGGGTTGCCATTTCCTTCTCCATTGCATGAAAGTGAAAAATGAAAGTGAAGTTGTTCAGTCGTGTCCGACTTCTAGCGACCCCGTGGACTGCAGCCCACCATGCCCCTTCGTACATGGGATTTTCCAGGCAAGAGTACTGGAGTGGGGTGCCATTGCCTTCTCTGATATTGAAGTATAATGTGCTCCTAATTCAATATGACCAGTATTGTTGTAACAAGACAGCCATGTGAAGAGGGAACTATCTAGCCACCAGCCAAGGAAAGCCTGAGGCTAAGGAAAATGGAGGAGGTAAGGACAGATCCTCCCCTCAGAGCATGACTCGGTTGACACACTGGTTGTCGACTTCAAGCCTCAAGAACTGAGAGAGGGACTTCCCTGGCAGTCAGTGGTTAAGACTTTGCCTTGCAGTGCAGAGGGTGTGTGTTTGATCCCTGATCAGGGAGGTAGGATCCCACATGCCTCAAAGCCAAAAACCCAAAACATAAAACAGAAACAATATTGTCACAAATTCAATAAAGACTTTGAAAATGATCGACATAAAAAATAATCTTAAAAAAAATCCCCAAGAACTGTGAGAGAATAGATTTCCCAATTTATGGTAGTTTTTAATGACATCCCCTAGGACATGAATACATGTCTCCTGATGCCCAAATGCAAATAAGCTTGAATCTAAAATTTATATCTCCAAGAAGTCACTTCTAATGGAGAGAAAAGTAAATTATTTATTCATGATCAGGGAGTATAATCCCAAGAAGCTCATCAGATGGCTGATGTTCTATTTAAGTCTAATGTTTCATCTTTAAACTTCAAGCAATTTTAAATCTACTTTCTAATCCATCTACTCTTTTCCTCAAGTAAACTTAATATTTTTAGAGCTGTTTTAAGTTCCCAGCCAAACTGAGCAGAGGGCACAGGGATTTCCCACGTGCCTCTCGTCCTCATCACCTACTGTAACAACTTCCCCCATCATCAACCATCCTCACCAGAGTGGTATGTCTGTTACAGTTCATGATTACATTGATGTGCTGTTATCATCCAAAGTCCACAGTTTATACACGTGGTGTTGTACAGCCTGTGTTTTTGTTTAGCTGCCAAGTTGTGTCCAACTCTTTGCAACCCTATGGACTGTAACCAACCAGACTCCTCTGTCCATGGGATTTCCCAGGCAAGAATACTGGAATGGGTTGCCATGCCCTTCTCCAGGGCATCTTCCCAACCCAGGGATCAAACCCAGGTCTCCTGCGTTGCACGCAGATTCTTTACCACCTGAGCCACCTGGGAAGCCCTATACATTCTATGCTGTTGGTTAGTCGCTAAGTCATGTCCAGCTTTTTGGCAACAGGTGAGCCTGTAGCTCACCAGGCTCCTCTGTCCATGGGATTTCCCAGGCAAGAATCCTGGAGTGGGGAGCTTGAAAAAAACTCATACCTAGGCTTCCTCCCAGGACAGTTGAATCAGCATCCCTAAGAGTGACACCCGAGCACCCAGTAGCTTGCCCAAAGCCACACAGCAAAGACTGAGCTGAAGGCTTTCTGCCTCTTAAACATCTGGACTTCCCCTCAACCACATGGAAAAGACCTCTTTAAAATATAAACCACAGCTTAGTTCTCAAAGATTGCAAAAACGTAAATGAAGATTTAACTTAAAGTGGAAAAGAATTTAAATATGAGGAAATATTTGTTGATCCATCTGAACATAGACTCTACAGTCTGTATTTTGGAGTACTGGTCATAAGTTCAAAGGGCTGGAGTGGACGATGCTCTGAGAGCTCCTTCAAAGCCATGTGCTGAAAGAAATAATGGAAAGTGTAGAGTGACTATCAGAAGGATAGGATTTCGATGGTCTAATACTTTTGAAACAGTGGATAAAGCATATAAAATATGTCAGGTATTCACATGAGTCAACTTTTTTGGCTTATCATTGCCATTTTCCCTTCTTCTCCTACAGGTATTACCTAACACATGCATGGGTGACTTCCTTGCATCATTTTCAAGAGCATAGATTTTGGGGATAAACTACCTAATTTAGTTTCCAAATATATTCTCTCTAGCTGTGTACTCTTAAGTTACTTCACTTCTCCATGACTCGGTTTCTTCAGCTATAAAGTAGGAATAATAATGGCCTCGTATCAGTGCTGCCTGAGTCACCCGAAGCTCTCATGCCTTAAGATCTCTCTCAGTTTTTCTGGGTGGGAATGCAGGAGAAGCTTGGTTGGGCAGTTTCAGCTCAGGGTTTCTCTAAGCCAGGATTTAGGCAACAGTCTTGTGATGGCTTGGTTAGGGCTGGAAGAGCTACTTCCAAGGTGGTTTGCTCACATGAAATCACAAAATGGTGCTTATTGTTGGCAGGGAGCTTCAGCTTTTCTCCACAAAGTAGAGAACTCTAGGAACTGCTAGAGAGTCCACACGGCTTGCTACCTGACTTCCTCCAAAGAAAACGACCCAAGAGACCAAGGCGGAACTTGCCGTGCATTTTAGGACCTAGCCTTAAGGGCGTACACCACCCCTCATACAGTGTTCTGTGGGTCACACAGACCAACCCTATTCAGTTTGGAAGGAGACTACACCCTTCTGTCAGGAAGTAAAGATCATTGGGGGCCATTTTGGAGGTAGATACTACAAGCACCTAGCTCATAGGCTTTTTGCAAAGATATACGTATATCCACTTAGAAGAGCTCAGACCAACAGCTAAGAAAACACTTAAGTAGATAATGTTTTGTGTGTGTATACCTCACATTTAGAAGAGAGCTTGTGTGTGTGTGTGTGTGTGTGTGCGAGCCTGCGTGCCTGTGTGCTCAGTTGCTCAGTCGTATCCAGCTCTTCCTGACCCCACGGACTACAGCCCATCAGGCTCCTCTGTCCATGGGAATTTCTGCCCATGGGAGGGGACTGCCATCTCCTTCTCCAAGTAATCTTCCTAGCTCAGGGATCAAACCTGCATCTCTTGCGTCACCTGCATTGGCAGGCAGATTCTTTACCACTACACCAGCTGGGAAGTCCACCACAGAGCTTAGACCATAGTAAATGTTACATAACTAAACAGAAATTTCAGGAGTGCCCATTAGTATTATAGTTTAAAAATCACCGCTTGCTAAGTTGCTTCAGTTGTGTCCAACTCTTTGCAACCCTATGGACTGTAGCTCGCCAGGCTCCTCTGTTCAGGGGATTCTCCAGGCAGGAATACTAGAGTGAGCTGCTGTGCCCTCCTCCAGGAGACCTTCCCAATCCAGGGATTGAACCCGGTCTCTTATGTCTCCTGCGTTGGCACTCGGGTTCTTTACCACTAGTGCCACCTCAGTTCAGTCAGCTCAGTCGCTCAGTTGTGTCCAACTCTGCGACCCCATGCACTGCAGCACGTCAGGCTTCCCTGTCCATCACCAACTGCTGGAGTTTACTCAGACTCATGTCCATCAAGTCAGTGATGCCATCCAACCATCTCATCCTTTTTCATCCCCTTCTCCTCCCGTCGTCAATCTTTCCCAGCATCCTGGTCTTTTCACATGAGTCAGTTCTTCGCATCAGGTGGCCAAAGTATTGGCGTTTCAGCTACAGCATCAGTTCTTCCAATGAATATTCAGGACTGATTTCCTTTAGGATGGACTGGTTGGATCTCCTTAAGGTCCAAGGGACTCTGAACTTCTCCAACACCACAGTTCAAAAGCATCAGTTCTTTGGCGCTCAGTTTTCTTTATGGTCCAACTCTCACATCCATACATGACTACTGGAAAAACCATAGCTTTGACTAGATGGATCTTTGTTGGCAAAGTAATGTCTCTGCTTTTTAATATGCTGTCTAGTATGGTCATAGTTTTTCTTCCAATGAGCAAGCGTCTTTTAATTTCATGGCTGCAGTCAACATCTGCAGTGATTTTGAAGCCCAAGAAAATAAAGTCTATCGCTGTTTCCATTGTTTCCCCATCTGTTTGCCATGAAGTGATGGGACCGGATGCCATGATCTTAGTTTTTGTCTCAGTGCCACCTGGGAAGCCCCAAAATCACCACAGGTGATTCTAATATACAGCCAGGTTTGAGTACCATGCTTCTACACCAATACTTATCTTCACCATGATAATCAACCCTGAAGCCCTAGTTGAGAGATTCTCTACCTTGGCTGCATATCTAAGAATCATCTAGAGAACTTTAAAGAATCTAGACCTTCAGGTTACATACTGTGCCAATTCTATCTGAATCTGTGGTTCATGGGACCCAGACATAAGAATTTTTTTTTTAAGCTTCCTAGGCTATATTAATACACAGTCAAGTTAGAGACCCATTGCTTTAATTATGTAACTTAGATTATTATATTCCAGTTTTTCCCATTTTCTCCATGAGCTGAGCTCCAACAGCAGCATTTAGATGCTGGAGACCCAGTTTCACTTGTTGAAAACAGAGGGAAGACCTTTGACTCACCCTCATGTGCTGGAAACGCTGCAGATGGGTGGGAACGCGCAGCATGGCGCCAGTTGTTCCCCATCTACACCCTGTGTGTCTGGAGGATTTGAGCCTCCAGCATGTCAGCCAGGCTCCTTTGGCCGGAATTTGCCTTCATGCAAGAGTAGAAACCTCCTAGGCATGTGATTGCCGGGCCAGGAAAATGTCACCCACGGCCAGAGAAAAACCAGCCTGCCACAAATCTAGAGTGAATGGCACATGAAACCAATTTAGCCAAAGTGGCTGGAGAAGGATCAGAAAGCATCCTGAGATGGCCATTCTGGAAACAGTGCTTATTAAGATGCACCTGGTAAAGTTTCTAGGTATTGTTCAGGCACAGAACATTCCTCAAATCCAAAAGCATGGGGCTGCCTGCCTGCTCTGTGTGAGGCTGCATTTGTGTGGCCTAGACAATTGCAATTTGGGGAAGATGAGCAATAGAGAGCGAATGGCAGCCATATAGGGGCCAGAAAAATACGAGGTAAATGGCAATTTCCAGTGAATGATGCCATCACACTAGACATAGAAAATCTGTGATGTGCTGGAAAAGTCAACCCTGTTTGCAAATATTTGTGATTGAAAGAAGCTCTTAGCAGACTGCTTATGGCTTTCTCTCCACGCTTAAACCTATGTTTGTTTTAAGTAAAGCTTTATCCATGTGTTTCTGATTCCTTCACACATAACTCATCAGAGTCTTTATTTTGGGGGGAAAAAATATTTAATGTCCAAGATGCTTTTGCTTTTTAGCCTTTTAAAGCATTTTTTTTCTCTCTTTGAAAGGGGCTGAAATCACATGTTGGCCAAGTTGAGAGCCCACTCAGCTTTTGTGAATGCAGAATTTTGACCACTGTTCGGGATTTGAATTTCTTCACATTTGCCAAAAATGTGACTTTCTGCTTGTTTTTAATATGCAAATCCCTTTTGAAATTGAATGTGAGACTCTCAGTGAAACCTGAAGGCAACAGATTTGCCCTTCCATCGATTCTTTTTTCCCCTATTGGGGAGCTTATTAATACCTCCTTTATGTTATAATCTTTGTGACTCTGGAACAATTTTTATTTGTGTTGCCTTGTAATGAAAGAAAAATATTTTGAGCTTGTGATGGTACCTTTTATCAAGGATCTCAAAACTGACTTGCAAACATGAACACAAAACTATGACAACAGTAGCTTCCATGTAACCCATGATGAATTCAGCAACTGATTTGTGGAAATAAGAAAAATGTAAGAATGTAAAAGGAGACTGTGTGGACTTGAAAGCAAGCCAAATGGGCCATTAGGACTTCAATAACTATTTTCTCATATGTCCCTTAAGAAAACTAGTTAGGTGTCTCTGTTTTATAACCTCTCTTCCTTAGAATGAAGAGAAAGGGGAACCGATCATATTAATCAGACTGAGCCAAAGCTGTGTTAAAATGATGCAAATCACCTAATAAAAACTAAATAAATTCTAGTCGGTTATTCCAGTATGTTTATCTACATAATGCTGCATGCTCTGTTACTTGGAATGCTTTCTTTTTCTTTACTAACATTTTAATTATAGATGCTTGACTTAAGTCATCAGAAAGAGGAAGAAATAAAGCACAAGAAAATTGTAATGAACTATTATCAAGAAGCTGAAATAAATATTATTTTCATAGATGCAGTAACCAGGTATCTAATTTCATCCCCAGATGAGTAATTTGGTCAACACCATCTTTTATGTTGATTGTTATTTGGTATTGTGGGACTTTTGTACAGGAAGTGGAAGTCATAATTCTTATCCTTGAAGAACTTACAATTATGAGAGTTTATAAAATTTTACTACCAAACAATAAATCACAAAAACAAAAGATTAACCCATAGCAATGACAGATGTTCAAGCCACCCAGTGCTTGAGGAGATGACGAGGACTGAATGTCAGCAGAGGCTGAATAGCCAGATCTAAGACACTCAGAGCGCACTGACCACCACCACGCCCTGGTGAAAACAGGTATAATTTTTCACACAATAAAGATTCTCTTTTTTTAATGACATAATCAAAATCATCCTATTTTGTACAAGTAGTCCCTAATTTGACATATAAAGAGAAGATCAAATTGAACTTTAAAGTGGAGAAAGACATACCTTAATAACTCTTATTGGTGGCTTGGGTCTGTTCTCTATAACAAGGTTCATACCCACTCTATCTACTTAATATACCCAGTTGGATCAAAACACTTCTAGTTTAGTGATCAAGTTTTAAAGTGAATGTTATGAAAACCATTCCCCATAATGATTTACTATTTGATAAAAATGCAAGCATATTTTCTTTTTATTTTACCTGTGCAGATATTTTATCTCAGGGCCAGGCTCTTAAAATGCCTGTGATTAATGTAAACTGCAGTTATGTCTTGAAGAATGTATAGCAACTTTTTTTATTAATGAGGAAGAAAAATTAGACTTTTTAAGGGAAGATTTTGAATATTTTCTCTCGATGGCTAACCTTAATTCAATTTGTTTCTCAGTCCCCATTTCCATAAAGTAAGGCTTTCACTTGCCAGGAAATATATGTGGGAACTTGGAGATTCGGACTCTGTGGTTATAAGAATAGTTATTCCTGGAGTTCTGCGAGGACATTCTCTCCCCAGCTAGACAATAGCTGTACTGGCAGAATCAGTCTGATGTAACTGTTTTGGAACTGTGGAGTCTACTGAAGGCGTGGAACCTCCAGAGGAAGACTTAGATGGTAAATTGTGGTTAATTTCAGTCAATTTTAGCTCTTAGCATAGTAGCTGCTGCTGCTGCTAAGTCGCTTCAGTCGTGTCCGACACTGTGCGACCCCATAGACGGCAGCCCACCAGGCTCCCCGGTCCCTGGGATTCTCCAGGCAAGAACACTGGAGTGGGTTGCCATTTCCTTCTCCAATACATGAAAGTGAGAAGTGAAAGTGAAGTTGCTCAGTCGAGTCCGACTCTAGTGACCCCATGGACTGCAGCCTACCAGGCTCCTCCATCCATGGGATTTTCTAGCAAAAGTACTGGAGTGGGGTGCCATTGCCTTCTCCAATAGAAGCTGCTACCACTTCCCAAACACCAGCCCCGCTGCAGACAGCTATGCAGGTAGGTATTCCAGGAGGAGCTAGAATGAAGTTTATAGGAGCCATGCATGTGTGTGTTAAGTGTATCCAACTTTTTGCAACCCCATGGACTGTAGCCCACCGACCTCCTCTGTCCATGGGATTTCCCAGGCAAGAAACTGGAGCAGGTTGCCATTTTCTTCTCCAGATAATCTTCCCAACCTAGGAATCGAACCTCATCTCCTGCATTGGCAGGTGGAGTCTTTCCCACTGAGCCCCCTGGGAAGCCCAATTGCATATCTATGATCAAGCTTTATGCCTTGAAGTACCCTGAATATAAAAGAACAATTTGTAAATGATGATGATCTTACAAAACCTGTAAACATCTGTCTAGTTCTTTAAAATGGTTGATGCATTTTTCAATAACTTCATCCAGCTTGATTCTCAGAGCAGCTCAGTAAGGTAGGTATTGTTAATATCTCTATGGTACAGAGTTACTGTCATTTCCCTTCACTTCTTTCTCAACCACTACTGCTGCTCGGCTCTGTAACTCTGCCCTCATGGACTACTAGTTCTTACTTACGGTTCTTACTTAGGGTTCAGGTTCTTTCTTTGCTTCATGTTTCTGCCTGAGTCGATCTCTACCCATCCCTTGTTAAATTCTATTTTAATTCAGTAGGGAATGTAACAACACATCAGAGCTGACTTTAGCTTGGCTTAAGCCAAGGAGCTCTGGAAATCACACCGAGGATGCTGTCTTCATTGCCAAGTTCACTTATTAAGGAAAAAATGCTTATAGTGTTAGGCATGAAATGTGGTTAGAGTCGGTCCTGGCCAGGGACAACTTTTACAAAGACGGTGCCTCTGACTCTGGAGGAATTGAAGTCACTCTTCCCTAACAAATGTGCTTCCTTAGAGGAGATCTCTTTGCCTCATCTGTGGTAACTTGGGGAAATCTGTCCCTTGCACACACACCCCCTTCAAGTTGGTGGTTTTAAAGTGATGTCAGGTGTGAAAACTAACACCAGTTTGTTAAAGCAGATTCTGTGTGTAATAAACATGGCAATTCAGTGTAGATAGGGAGTAAGAACGAACTTTACTTAGAGCTTTTTCTGTGAAGTCTTGTGGCCCGTAGACCAGCATCATCAATATCACCTTGGAATTTGTTAAAAATGCAGAATCTCAGGCTCCACTCCAGACCTACTGAACAGAAATCTGAATTTTAACAAGAGCTTCTGGAGATGTGTGTGCATGTTGAGACTTCAGAAGACTACTGGGGACTGCCGTCTATCACATAGTCACATCTGTTATGGGTGCTCTTAAGTCATTCTTTGCCAGAGTATATGTTCTTGCCATCTCTTTTATACCAGAAATGAAGTGCCTGTAGAATTTCAGTGACCAAAAATGCACTCCCCCAACCCCACTTTTTTATTATTCAAAAGCGGAGGGTGAGGACTTCCCCGGTGGTCCAGTGGCTGAGAGTCCACCTCCCAGTGCGGAAAACGCTGGTCCAATCCCTGGTCAGGGAACTAAGATCCCACCTGCCCCTGGCAACTAAGACCCAACACAGCCAAAACCAGATAGTAAATAAATAAATATATTTTTTAAAGTGTAGGTTGGCCTACTAATACTGGATTTATAGTGAATATATTTGAATGCATCCGCTTTGAGCACTGGTGGATATTTCACTGAATTATTTGTCCTCTCTGGTTAGATTTGGATTGAAATTTATAACTGCATTTCTAAAATCTTATTGATCCTCAAGTACTGCTCCAACTTGTAAAGTCAATGAATGAACAATGTGAAAGCATGTTTTTTGGTGCCTATAATAGGCAAAAAGAAAAAAAATGGTGCTGTAAATATTTTTGCTTGATGAATTTTATATTATTGGTTTTTATGGAAAGGCATTTTATTTTAAATATAGCAGTGTATACATCAATATGATCTGCCTGCAATACGGGAGGTTTGGGTTCAATCCCTGGGTTGGGAAGATCCCCCAAAGAAGGGATAGGCTGCCCACACCAGTGTTTTTGGACTGCCCTTGTGGCTCAGCTGGTAAGGAATCTGCCTGCAATGTGGGAGACCTGTGTTCGATCCCTGGGTTGGGAAGATCCCCTGGAGAAGGGAAAGGCTACCCACTCTAGTATTCTGGCCTGGAGAATTCCATGGACTGTATAGTCCATGGGGTAGCAAAGAGTCGGACACCACTGAGTGACTTTCACTTTCATCAATATGATATTATTGTTTGCACTTTAGGATCCACATTTAGAGAATGTTGAGGGGGTAGACGTGAGTCTGAGTGAACTCCGGGAGTTAGTGATGGACAGGGAGGCCTGGCATGCTGCGATTCATGGGGTTGCAAAGAGTCGGACACGACTGAGCGGCTGAACTGAACTGAACTGAACTGAGGGGGTAGAGGGAGGAATGTGGACTGTGGCAAGTCTGTCTAATAATCTTTTCTTTAACAATCATTTACAAACGTCTCCTAGGTTCCCACATTGGCCAGGAGGTGAGCATATCAATGAATAACACTCGGCTCTCTCTTCAGTTTGCAGATGGGCATACGGAGGCAGAAACTTGCACTGCTGGGCCCCAAAGGTAGCACTCCAGTTTGTGTGAATGGAGCTTCCTAGAGCAAAAGACCAAGCCACCTTGGGGGTGGGCAACCAGTAGTAAATTAAGTGACTTAAGGCAAAAATGCTTGGATGGCCTCACTGACTCAATGGACATGAGTCTGAGCAAACTCCAGGAGATGATGAAGGACAGGAAAGCCTGGCGTGCTGCAGTTTATGGGGTTGCAAAGTCAGACATGACTTAGCAACTGAAGAACAACCACAAGGCAAAAAAAAAAAAAAACAAACAAACAAACCCAAGAGCTCAGGTAGCATGGTAGAAGGGGGTCTAGTTCATAGGGAGTGAAATGTGTGTGTGTGTGTGTGTGTGTGTGTGTGTGTGCATGGCGTGGTTGCACATGATATGTATGTAAGCATGTATGTGCTGTCCATGTATGTGAGTGTGGTTGGGTTTGTGTTGTGAGTTGCGTGTGTGAGTGAAGTGTATAGGTGTGGAATGAGTGGGCATGATATAAGTGTGTATGGGTATGTTAGGTGTGTGCACTCCTGGTGTGCCTGGTGCAGGGAGAAGTGACGTTTCTGATGTCGGCAGAACTTTTCAGAGGAAGAGACGTCTGGGCTCTGTTTATTCAATCCCAGCCAGGCTTTCCTCCCGCTCCACTGAAATGACACCTGCCGGGGTCTCAGCGTCTTCACCGCCACCACACCTAACCACGGGTTCCTTGTCTTCATCCTCCTAAATGCCCATCTCAGTAAAGAGCACCCACTTCACCTAGAAGCTCAGACTGAACCTAGGAATTATTCTAGAACCTTCTTCCTCTCCCACTCTCCATCCACTCCATCTGCGCGTCCTACTAATCTGCTTTCCAAACAGCCAGAATCGGAGCACTTCTTACAACCTTTACCTTTAGTCAAAAGCTCCGTATCTTTTGCTTTGACTATTAGAATAGCTTCCTAACTGATTATCCCATGCTCCCTGCCTTTCTGGAGTCTGTTTTACACTCATCATCTGGAGTTGCCCTTTAAAACTCTACATTTATGATTGATTTTTCTTAGGATATTCTGATGGCTTTCCTTCATGCTCTAATTCCCCATCATGGCCCAAGGCTATCCACAGTGAAGTCCCTGGCTGCCTTCCAGATTCTTTTTGACCTTCCTCTCCTCCCTGTCTCCTCTGTCCATACTGACCTGCTTGTTGGTCTGAACTCACCCATTGGTTCCCTGCCTCAGGACATCCATGTTGCTTACCTTTTGGTTATAATGCTTTACCACCAGTCAGTAACATGTCTCTCTATTTTATTCAGGCTCCACAATTTCCCCTGGCCATTATTTTTCCCTCTTACCACCCCCTGTTTTGTCTCTTAAGCACTTATATATATATATATATATATATAATATTTTATAATATAAAATATATAATACATATATATATTTAAAAATCTTATTTATGGCTGCACTGGGCTTGCCTGATAGCTCAGCTGGTAAAGAATCTGCCTGCAATGCAAGAGACCCTGCTTCAATTCCTGGGTCGGGAAGATCCCCTGGAGAAGGAATAAGCTACCTGACTCCAGTATTCTTGGGCTCCCCTTGTGGCTCAGCTGGTAAAGGATCTGCCTGCAATGCAGGAGAGCTGGGTTCAATCCCTGGGCTAGGAAAACCACCTGGAGAAGGAAATGCTACCCACTCCAGCCTGGAGAATTCCATGGACTGTATGGTCCATGGTATTGCAAAGAGTAGGACACCACTGAGCAACTTGCACTTCCCGTCACTCCATGGCTGCACTGGTCTTTACTGTTGCCCATGGCCTTTCTCTAGTTGTGCCGAGTTGTGCCGAGAGGGCTTCTCACTTCAGTGGCTTCGCTTGGTGCAGAGCACGGGCTCAAGGGTGTGTACGCTTCAGCAGTTGCATCACATGAGCTCAGTAGCTGCAGCTCATGGGCTGTAGACCACAGGCTTGGTAGGTGTGGAGCACAGGCTTAGCTGCCCCACAGCCTGTGGAATCTTTCCTTGACCAGGGATTGAACCCATGTCTCCTGCATTGGCAGGTTCTCAACCACCACCAGGGAAGTCCTACTTAATATTTTATATTATTTTGTTTAGTATCTGTCTCCTTATTAGAATGTTAAACTCCATGAAGTCAGGAGCTTTGGTTTTTTTCTTCCCTGTATCTCTTAAGTCATAGCAGAGTGCCTGGCATAGTAAGTGCTCAATCAGGATGTGCCTAGAGGCTGAATAGACGTGGGCAGGGCATGAGCAATGCCAGGACCAAAGCAGAGGCCATGGGGGCAAATGGCAGGAGCAGGCTCAGGATGTGGTGATCACTGTAGGGAGAGGAAGCTTTCTGCCTGGGGCACCGCTGACTGTCATTCCATTTGATGGGAGAAATGACATGGGGTGCAGGTTTAGAGGTAAAATGGTTAGTTCAGTTCTGGACATTACGAATTTGAAGTGCTGCCGGGAGCAGGAGCTCCACCCATGACAAAGGTCATGAAGAAGGAGGCTCGATCCCGCATTCTTCCTTGTATTGTCAGGATTCTTCGGCAGAACATTCAGAAGCTCACGTCTGAATGATGAGTTGCATCTGGCTGTTTTAAGAAATAAAAAAGGGGGAGATGCCGGGAGCAGGAGCTCCACCCATGGCAAAGGTCATGAGGAAGGAGGCTCGGCATACGCAAAGGCGGGATCGAGCCTCAGGAGTCCCCCTGGAAATTCTTGAGCATCTACCCCCAAAACCAGAGTCTGCCTACTTTCTGCTTTGTGCTCTCACCTACACCTCTGACTTTACGGGGGGCTGTCCCCCACTACCTCTCTCTGAAAAAAAAAGAGTTAACTTACAGCTCCAGTTAATTAAGTTCCTGGGTGTGACAGTGTTTCAACCTACAAACTCCTTTGGAA
The DNA here is from genome assembly GCF_029378745.1 of Bos indicus. Taxonomy (NCBI): domain Eukaryota; kingdom Metazoa; phylum Chordata; class Mammalia; order Artiodactyla; family Bovidae; genus Bos; species Bos indicus. The sequence continues at coordinate 46,066,751 of NC_091782.1, read as the reverse complement.
GTCCTCTAGCCTGCCTGAATAGGTTTTTCCGGCCACATGTGATTGCTCAGAGTCTCCCAGCTGTGAAAGGTATGAGATGTTCTAAACTGTCTGAATACAGATTCCTTTGAGCAGTTAAAAGATTGATTAGAAATTGTATTGGTGAAGGGTTTTTCACTTGTTGGGCCAATGTTTGCTGCTAAGTCTCCATATCCCTTACCTGCTGTGTCCCTGGCAGTGTATTGATTAATATAATTGGTGTAAGTAGTAGCTTTAGTGTTTGTAACCTTGGACCCTTGAGTTAATTCTTTTTCTTGTTATAGTCCACCACACCTTTGCCCTGTAGGAATGCAACTTTATCTAATGCTTTTGGAGGGTGGTGCCTGACTTTAGAATAATCACCTATAGAGAAAAATAAGTTTCTTAAAATGTTAACAGGCCTCTGGGCCAGAAGATGATGCAAATCACCTAAACTTTTGCATATGATAAGTTTTCAGGAAGAAAGCCTGGCTTACTGCATGACTCTATCCCTTCCCCCATTATCCTCTATGCATAACTTAAGGTAATAAAACTACTTTGGAAAATAAAGTGCAGGCCTTGTTCACTGAAACTTGGTCTCCCCATGTCATTCTTTCTCTCTCCTTCTGGCTGAATTATTCAGCCTCTTTTCTCCACTGAATTTCCTCACTGAACTATCCTTATTTAACCACTCTTTATATCCTTAATGTTTAATTAAGCAATTGTTTCCTGATCCTCGCTGACGCCGTCCCCGCTTCAAATTCCCTGGATCCACAGGGGCTGGACCCCAGCAAAGTGCCAGTGGTACCTCCAGTTTGAGGTGCCTGATAAGCACGTAAGAACAGGTACCTGGACCAGGGGAGAGGGGATTTGAGAGCTGGATGATTACAGGTAGTAGCTGGGGTCATAGAGGAAAATGGGTTCATTCTGTCACGCGAGCGTATGTTCCTCGGTTCTTTGTCTCGTCACAACAAAGATTTGGAGCAACGGACATTAAAGCCCTCGGCATATCACAGCTCTCGAGTCTTGGACAAACCGTGTTACAGCTCTTAAGCAAATCGGTGTTACAGCTCTATTTTATTTAGAAGATAGCAGGAAAGTGAGAGAGAGAGAGAGAAAGAGAAAGAGAGAGAGAGAGAAAAGAGCGCACGCACGCGGGAGAGAGAGTCCGAGAGAAAGCGCTTTGGCTCCTCCTTTTATATGTTTTTTTTCCTCCACCTGGGCCTGCCCTATGCAAATTGGGCTTAGCCAGGAGTGCTGTTTGTTCTGTTTGTTCTGCCTGAAGTCTTCACTCTGGTCCTCGGACCTTCCTTGTCTTTTAGCCACCACCATTTTGGACTCCTTTTCCCTATTCTACATACCTAACATTCCCCCCTCAAGAGATGGGAGGCCCAATTCTTTGGGAATAGGGGTGTCGAGGTCTTTCTGGCTACATCCTGTTGAGCTGGGGCAGTGAGGGGTATTGGGCCTCCCCGTCTTGCTAGTCTCAAGCCTCAGAGTCCTTATAGCGATGTCCAAGGGTGTGTGATATTTTCCGTGGTGAGCTGTAGTTTTATATCTTTGTTGAACTGGCACTGCATGTTGTAGCTGGTTGACCTGGGCAGAGACAAACAGGTTAGACAATTGACAGTGCATGGAATAATCATAGGCATCATAAATATAGCATAACGAGGACTAGTAGGGACATTGGTCAATTTTAAATTCACATCGCCAGGATGGCTCAAGTCCCTCCTTGTTCAGGGATCAGAAGATCTATCTCCTGTCTGTTTTGGAGTACAGTCTCTGTCAAGCTGTGTTGGCTCCTTAGAGTTATCCTGAGAAATCTTATCCCCAGAAACCAGGTTTTGGGTGTGTTCATTAGAATGACACTCATTGGTAGTTCTGAATAGGTATCTGAGATCTCCCAGGGGCTCACAGGTGTATTAAGTGTCCTCTTCTGTTTTCTTCCATGGCTTGACTTGTGAATAGTGAATCTAGGAGTCATGTCCTGGTACCTTGACTGCTGTGGGGGTAGAAAGTATTACAGGGTAGGGGCCTTTCCATGTGGGCTGGAGTTAAGCCTTTGGGGACCCATCTTTCCAGACTTTAATTAGGACTTGAGTTCCTGGAGCATATAGTGGTGACTCTTTAGAATCTTTTGGGTCCTGGTTCATACCCCACAAGCGTACATCCTGTTGGAATTTCCCAGTGGCCATGGTATAAGATTGGAGGGTCTGAACCTCTAGATCTAGGAAGAGGTCATTGACATAAACAAAAGGTCTCCCATATAGCATCTCATAAGGACTAAGACCAACCTGTTCCTAAGGGGCAATGCGGGTGTGGAGGAGAGCTATTGGTAAAGCCTCCTTCCATCCCAGGGAGGTCTCCTGGGTTATCTTTTTTATTGCTGATTTTAAGAATTGATTGGCTCTTTCTCTACTTTTCCTGAAGATTGAGGCCTCCAGGCACAATGGAGATAATAAGTAATGCCCAATGTTTTTGAGACTCCTTGGGTGACCCTAGAAGTAAATGATGTCCCATTGTCACTTTGTAATGACCTGGGCAGACCAAATCTTGGAATGATTTCATGGAGCAGTTTTTTTACCACCTCCTTAGCCTTCTCAGTCCAGGTGGGAAAGCCTTCAAACCATCCTGTGAATGTATCTATCATGACTAATAGGTATTTATACCCTTGAGAAACTGGCATCTGGATGAAGTCCATCTGCCAGTCCTCTCCTGGGTAGGCCCACGTCGTTGGATGGGCTGGGCCAGCTGGGGTCTTTGAGCTCCTTGAGGGTTTATTTGGCAAATGGGACAAGAGGAGACCACCTGTCTTATAGTTGTTTGGAGGCCTGTTCCTCTGAAGGACCTTTCTAGTAATATTTGGAGGGCCTTTTCTCCTAAATGAGTAGTGGCATGTAAGGAGTTAACCAACTTCCATTGGAGGTTTTCAGGCAGAAAAAGGAGTCCCTCCTTTTGGAACCACCTCATATGATCTTCTTGAAAGCCCTCGCTCTTAGCTTTAAGAGTTTTACCTTCAGTATATGAAGGAGTTTCTGGCAAATTAGTCTGTGGAACTAAGGTGACAATCCCTATTAGGTCTTGGTTCTGTAATGCTGCTCTCCTAGCTGCCTGATCAGCTGCTTGGTTCCCTCGTGCCACTTCTGTGTTCCCTTTTTGGTGTCCTTTACAGTGGGAGACTGAAACCTCAGTGGGCAGATGGACTGCCTCCAAGAGTCGAAGAATCTGATCACCATATTTGTTTGGGGACCCTCGGGTGGTCAAGTGGCCCCTTTCTTTCCAAACAGCCGCATGTGCATGTAGCACCAGAAAGGCATACTTGGAGTCAGTGTAAATGGCTATTCTTTTTCCTTTTCCCAGCTCTAAAGCTCGAGTCAGGGCTATGAGCTCAGCTAATTGGGCTGAAGTACCTGGTGGCAGAGGCTTAGCCTCTATGGTCTCAAAATTGGAGACTACTGCATACCCGGCTCTTCTTTTTCCATCCAAGACAAGCTGCTTCCATCAGTGTACCAGATTTCCTCAGGATTGGTCAGAGGATCTTCTGACAATCCCTCTCGGGGTTTTGTCCAGTGGTCCAAGGTTTCTAGACAAGAGTGAAACGGGAGAGAGCCCTCGGGGGTAGGTAGGAGGGTGGTTGGGTTAAGAACCTCACAAGGGGATATAGTGAGGCCTGGATTTTCCATCAGCATTACTTGATAGCTGAGGATTCTTTGATCAGACATCCATAAGTGGCCTCTCCCATTTAGGAGTTGTTTTACTTGGTGGCTGATAAAAATAGTTAGTTTGCCCCCAAAGGAGAGTTTTAAAACATCTTCTATCATGATTGCAATAGCTGCAAGATTTCGAAGGCAGGGGGGCCAACCTCGAGAAGTTGGATCGAGACTCTTGGATAAGTAAGCTACAGGCTGGGGCTCAGATCCCAACCTTTGAGTTAACACTCCCAAGGCTATTCCCTCTCTTTCATGGACATAAAGTTGGAATGCTTTTTCTGGGTCTGGCAACCTCAAGGCAGGCGCCTGAGTTAAGGCCTGTTTTAGTGTAGCCTCTGCCTCCTTTTGAGGAGTTCCCCACATCAGTGGGATTGAATCATCTCGTCCCTTTAAGCTTTCATATAAGGGCTGGGCAATTAGACCATAATTGGGTATCCAGATTCTACAATAACCAGTTAGCCCCAGGAAAGCTTGCAATTGTTTTCGAGTCGTGGGGAAGGGCAACTGGAGAATTCCTTGTATCCGATCAGAGGACAGCCTCCTGGACCCGTGTGTAATCTGAACTCCCAGGTAAGTGACCTTTGTCTCGACCATCTGTGCCTTAGCACGGGAGACTTTATATCCCCTTTCTGTCAAGAAGTTTAGAACCTGAATTGCATGTTGTTGGGCACTTTTCTCATCTGGAGAGCAGATTAGTAGGTCATCTACGTATTGCAATATTTTCCCATTAGGTCCCAGGTCCAGATCTAGGAGATCCTGGCTAAGGGCCTGTCCAAACAGGTGGGGGCTATCCCTGAACCCCTGAGGTAATACTGTCCAAGTCATCTGTTGGTGTTTTTCTCCTGGGGCCTCCCACTCAAAGGCAAAAAGGTATTGGGATTCTTTAGCCAGTGGTATGCAAAAAAAATGCATCTTTGAGATCCAAGACTGTAAACCATTTGGCACTGGGTGGGATTTCTCCCAAGATTACATAGGGATTGGGTACTGTGGGATGGAGGGGGACTACAGCTTCATTTATAATCCAGAGATCTTGAACCATTCGCCAGGTTCCATCTTTTTTCTTTACTGAGAGGATTGGGGTGTTACATGGCGAACTGGTAGGGACCAATAGCCCACAAGTAAGGAATTTATTTATTAAAGGCTGTAGTCCCTCCCAAGCCTCTCTTTTGAGAGGATATTGTTTCCAGTTAGGAAACCGAGTGGGATCTCGGAGGACAATGATGACCGGTTCAGCTTGGTGGGCTCGCCCAGGAATCCCCTGGTCCCACACCTGGGGGTTAATTTTGTCTTCCCATAGTTTTTGATCCCTCTCTATTGAAGGTGTAATGGGTTCTTCAGTAGTAACCAGGAGCTGTAGAGCTCTGGGGGCTGAAAAACTTACCACCACAAGGGTGGTCCCCAGTTTAGTGAGTATATCTCTTCCCAATAAGGGAGTAGGACACTCAGGGACCACCAGAAACTGGTGGGAAAATATTTGTCCATCCCAGCAACAAAGAAGTGCTCGGGTGAATCTTTTAGTAGTTTCTTTTTCTGTAGCACCCAAAATGGTACAGGTTTGGGAGGAGAAGGCTCCGGAGTAGGAGATCAAGACAGAGTAGGTAGCCCCTATGTCAACCAAGAAATTCTTGGACCTACCTGCCACATCCAGTTGCACCCTTGGCTCCAGCCCCGTGATGGTTATCTGTGACAGCGGGCTGGCTGCAGCGGGCCGCTTCAGTCCTCTTGAACCATCGTGAGGGTAGGCTTGGCGCTTGACCTTGAGGCTCTTGGGTCCCGAGGGCAGAGTGCCGCCCAATGTCCCAGTTGATGGCATTTGTGACAAGCCATTCTAGGAGACTTGTCACGGTTTGGACACTCTCTGGCCCAATGCCCCACCTGTCTACAGATCAGGCATCTGTCTCGTGCCTTGTCCCTCAAGGACTCGGGGTTTGCCATAGGGCTTCTGTGGAGGGCGGCCAGCATCTGGGCATGCCTTGTCTCTTTCTTTCTCTCCTCCTGGGCCTTGGCCTCCTTCTCCTGTTGTCTGTTATAAAAGGTATTGGTGGCTGTCTGGACCATCTCATCTAAAGAGGCAGCAGGGTTCTGCTGTTGTAGTTGCTGTAACTTAATTCTGATATCTGATGCACATTGGGACAGGAATTTGTCCTTTAAAATCACCCGTCCCTCATAAGAGTCTAAGTCCAGGTTGGTAAACTTTTGGATGGCCTCTTTTAGCCTCTCCAGAAAGGCAATGGGGTTCTCACTGGGCTCCTGAGTTATTGCTGAGACTGGGCACAGTCCCACAAGTAATAGGCTTTTTTTATGTTTCCCTGGGTGGACTTCCTTAGGGGTGAGTCTTTCTAAAGCTTATCCTACCCAGAACTGTTGCAACCTGAGAGCCAGGCGTCCCCGGGTCAGGGTGCAGATCCCCAGGCAGACTGAGGCGTGACAGCCTCCTAGAGATCGAATCCCCGGGCAGGTCGAGGTGTGACGGCCTCCCGAGGATTGGGTCTCTGGGCAGGTTGAGGCATGACGACCTCCTGGGACCCCTGGGACTAGAGGATCCCCGAACAGGTTGAGGTGTGACAACCTTTTGAAGACCAATCCCTAGGCAGGTCAAGGCGTGATGACCTCCTGGGACCCCCCGGACTGGAGTTTGGGCGTCCCCAAGATCTCCAGTGTGACCAGTGCTGGGTAGAATTAAGAGATTTGTAACTCATTGCTAGTTAGCCCACCGTGGACGGGAATAGATATGATGTAAGTTCATCCTACCCAGAACTATTGCAACCTGACAGTCAGGCATCCCCAGGTCAGGGTGCAGATCCCCAGGCAGACTGAGGCATGACAGCCTCCTAGAGATCGAATCCCCGGGCAGGTCGAGGTGTGACGGCCTCCCGAGGATTGGGTCCCTGGGCAGGTCGAGGCGTGATGACCTCCTGGGACCCCTGGGACTAAAGGATCCCCAAACAGGTTGAGGCGTGACAACCTTTCAAAGACCGATCCCTAGGCAGGTCAAGGTGTGATGACCTCCTGGGACCTCCCGGATTGGAGTTTGGGCGTCCCCAAGATCTCCGGTGTGACCAATGCTGGGTAGAATTAAGAGGTTTGTATTGCCCACTGTGGATGGGAATAGATATGATGTAAGTTCATCCTACCCAGAACTGTTGCAACCTGAGAGCCAGGCATCCCGGGGTCAGGGTGAAGATCCCCAGGCAGACTGAGGCGTGACAGCCTCCTAGAGATCGAATCCCCGGGCAGGTCGAGGTGTGACGGCCTCCCAAGAATTGGGTCCCTGGGCAGGTCGAGGCATGACGACCTCCTGGGACCCCTGGGACTAGAGGATCCCCGAACAGGTTGAGGCGTGACAACCTTTCAAAGACCAATCCCTAGGCAGGTCAAGGCGTGATGACCTCCTGGGACCCCTCGGACTGGAGTTTGGGTGTCCCCAAGATCTCCAGTGTGACCAGTAGTGAGTAGGATTAGGGGTTGGATATTATAGAGTATTTCCCTCCCAAGGCATGAAACAGGAGGGAAGGGGGCTGAGCACAAACTTTGAAAGAATGACATAAACCAATTAAAATCAATTGGGTCCAAGATGACAAGTCAACTTCAAGAAAACCTTAATCCCCAATCTATAAGCCAACAGACGCACCCAGAGGTGGCAAGACGGCTCCAAGGCACAAGGTCAGAAGAGGGAGAAGTGGGTGCTTCCCCAATGGCTGGGATGATCCTCTCACTCATTAGCATATGAATTCCATCCCCTCACAAAACCTAGCCAGGCCTAATTCCATGGCCGCAGCCCTTGCCCTCGGCAATGGTTCACACCCTGAAGAGTGGCTTCTCTCTGGATCCTAACAAATCTACCTCTTTGTCTCTCAATGAATTTTTGCAATGAGACATCAGAGCCTGAGTTTCACTAGTTTTGGCTGGGCTTGAGTCCCGGGAGAGAGCTGAAGGACAGGAGGAAAAAGCAGTGGGAAAAACCTGCCAAGGAATCCCCTTCATAGCCCGCTGGAAAATTTGCTAAATATCTGACCGGTGCTCACAGTTTCATTGGTCTGATCTTTGGCACAGAGAAGAGAAAGGACAGAAGAACCCCCACCGGCTTGGGTAACAGCTACTGGGGCTCAGCAGATAGCGCCCTTGGGACATGCTGAGGAGCAGCCTCTCCAGAGTCCCTCAGTTGTGCCCCTTCCACCCGCCTGTTTGCGGGAGGTTCGAGGAAACAAGAAACGAGAGATTGTAAAGGTCCCTCCAGCCATAGGAGCGAGGACCTCTTACCTTAACCAGACGTCTTCTGGAATCTGAGACCAGGCCTTGTGAGCTTCCTGCTGAGTTCGTTTTTCGCTGTCCGGGTTTCCAGCACGATGGGCCTTCCCCTGCGCTGGGTTTCTTCGCCTTCCGCTTCTAGCGCGGGAGCTTCGCTGAGTTGGGCTCCAGCTGTGCTTGGCCTCTTCCACGTAGAGGTTGTTTCAGCCAGGTTATACCCGAGTCACGGCACCATAGATGTCACGCGAGCATATGCTCCTCGGTTCTTTGTCTCGTCACAACAAAGATTTGGAGCCACGGACATTAAAGCCCTCAGCGCGTCACAGCTCTCAGGTCTTGGACAAACCGTGCTACAGCTCTTAGGCAAATCAGTGTTACAGCTCTATTTTATTTAGAAGATAGCAGGAAAGTGAGAGAGAGAGAGAAAGACAGAGAGAGACAGAGAAGAGCACACACAGAGGGAGAGAGAGTCCGAGAGAAAGCGCTTTGGCTCCTCCTTTTATGTTTTTTCCTCCACCTGGGCCTGCCCTATGCAAATTGGGCTTAGCCAGGAGTGCTGTTTGTTCCGTTTGTTCTGCCTGAAGTCTTCACTCTGGTCCTCGGACCTTCCTTGTCTTTTAGCCACCGCCATTTTGGACTCCTTTTCCCTATTCTATCTACCTAACAATTCTGTAGGGAGCCCAGGAGTGAGACGGGAAAATGCAATAGCTACATCCTTGAGCTTGAAGTCACCCATCCCTGCTGCTTTGGGCAGTGCTCCGTGTTGGCATCAATCTCACCCCCAGCCGAATGTAACAGCATGAACGTAGATTCAGTTTGAGTTAATTGATGGTGGTAGTGGGTTACCTTTTACCTTTAGAATTATCTCGTAACCTTGTATCCTCAGAAAGTCCTCACATTTATGCTTCTTTCCACCTGACGTGATGGCCAAGGACTCTGCTATTTTACATTGTGATGCACAAGAGAACAATTACTCATTATCTTTTTAACAATTTTTTTTCATTTTGTATTGAGGTATAGCTGATTTGGAGCAGGAACTGGCAACCCCCTCCAATATTCTTGCCTGGAGTATTTCATGGGCAGAAGAGACTGGCGGGCTACAGTCCATGGGGTCGCAAAGAGTCGGACACGACGAAGTGACTAACACACACACACAAACACACAGCTGATCAACAATGCTGTGGTAGTTTCAGGTGAACAGCAAAGGGACTCAGTCATACATACACATTCATCCATTCTCCTCAAAGCCCTCCCATCCAGGCTGCCACACAATATCGAGCAGAGTTCCCTGTGCTCTACAGTAGGTCCTTGTTGGTTATCCATTTTAAATATAGCAGAGAGTCCCTTGGACTGCAAGGAGATCCAACCAGTCCATTCTGAAGATCAGCCCTGGGATTTCTTTGGAAGGAATGATGCTAAAGCTGAAACTCCAGTACTTTGGCCACCTCATGCGAAGAGTTGACTCATTGGAAAAGACTCTGATGCTGGGAGGGATTGGGGGCAGGAGGAGAAGGGGACGACAGAGGATGAGATGGCTGGATGGTATCACTGACTCGATGGACGTGAGTCTGAGTGAACTCCGGGAGTTGGTGATGGACAGGGAGGCCTGGTGTGCTGTGATTCATGGGGTCGCAAAGAGTTGGACACTACTGAGCAACTGATCTGATCTGATCTGAGTGTGTGCATGTCCATACCAAACCCCCTAACTATCCTTTCCCCCATCCTTCCCCCGGCAACCACAAGTTCATTCTGAGTCTCAATCCCTCATTATTATTATGACAATTTCTCTGTTTCATTCTTGGCCTCTTCACTTCTATAATCCCCCTAATATGTGACTTCAGATTCTACCTTTCTGGAGCTATTATTCCGAAGCCTTTAGTAACGCAGACATGATGCACTTGGCGTGCTTGCCACCCTCTCATCCTCTTTGCCGTTTCTGACATTTGACTGTTGCTGACATCCTCTGTTGTGAGGCTCTCTCCTGTCTGCACGAAGTTAATTTGGTCTTTTTTTTTTTTTTTCTTTCCCTGGTTCTGCATCTTTCCCTATGGGCTCTTTCCATATTTTAAACCTTGGTCTTCAGGTATTCTGATTTATGCTTTCTCTCTGGGATCTCAGTCAAACATCCACAGCCTCACAAGCCCCAAATCTGTGATCACATCTGACCATGCTTCTCCCTCCACTATCCCCACTGGTATTCTGAGCTTAACTGTTTCCAACAGCCTTCTGAATAGCTCCGCTTCATGTCACACTTCACCACTGTGACCCTGGACATGTTCTGAAATGGACCTCACCATCTTGGTTCACAATCCTGGCTCCTTTTCTGGAGTTAGCATCTTTGTCATTGGGAAACGTGCTGAACCACAGCACTATCTTTAAGTTTTCATTCTTTCTCTCAACTACTATTATTTATACAACCAACTGCATATGTCCTTTTTGCAATGCCTCTCATGTCTATCTCTTTTTTTTTTTTTTCCCATTGCTGTCACTGTGGCCAGGCCTTTAATAGCCAATACTGTGTGTTAGCACACAATGGAGATGACAGTACAGGCTCTGGAGGTGGGCCACCTATCTTTCGATTCGAGCTCTGCTCTTTACTATGTGACTTTGACTAACTCACACCATCTCTCTGTGTCTCCTTTACCTCATCAGGCAGGTAGAGATATATCTGTCTTACAGACTTGTTAGAGAATTAAACGAGTTGACACATGTAAACACTTAGAGTAGTCCTGTCACCTTTACAATGTTATCAGCATTGGGCCTTATTATTATTACCAGCCTTTTCATAGCCCTCTCTGAGTCTTCCATCTGCCTGCCAATTACTCTTTTTTACAGCTTTCCAGTTCATCCTCACCATCTTCTTAAACACTTTAATTATGTCCCTCCTGCTGAGGGTCTATGATGGTAGTTATTTCCTTTCATTTACAAGAAGAAGTGTTCTACTTGTCTTTCAAGATCCTCCACAGTCTGGTGTGACCTTGGGAGGGCGAACTTGATCTGTTCTTTAGCTTCCATTTGAAGCTTAGTATGCAGAGATGAGAGGAGTGCAAAAAAAGAGAAGATGGTCTTATTTTCACAGACCCAGTTCACCTTAAAGTCTAGTTTCCAATTCCAGCTCTGTGTGACCTGGAACAAGTAACTTACCCTTTCTTTATCTTTAGGAACTAGAGAGTAACAATTCTGTCTAGTGTTGTTATTCATATAAAATGAATGTTAGCTACTTCAAGTCCCTATTGGAATGAGTCTGGATGTAAATAAAATGTATCAATTAAATGAAGTCTTGTGAATGGAATGTTAAAAATGAGCTTGGAATGTGTGCAAACAAATGGAATATATGCAAAGACCTGGAAGCTATGCAAGTTTACGGAATGTATGTGAAGAGTGGACATAAATCAGGCTAGTTCATTCCTAACCTTTGCCTTAATTAAAACTGCTACTTCCTTCTGAATTCTCTTCTTAAACCTCTCTGTCATCCCATCTATAAAATCCAACTCTGGCCTTGATATTTGGGGGATATCTTTTTCCAACTCAGAGTTCTCTTTCCTTTTGATGATATCTACAACTTCTATTCTCTTGATTGTGAATCTAGGGTTTGCTATGAACTGCTCTGCCTTGTTAGTTAAGTTTTTTATGTTTACATGTTCAGTCTACTCAGCTAAACTGTTTGGGCTTCTTGAGCACAAATATGTCTTCATATTCCTTGAGCATGTAGAACAGAATTTTGCAAATAACAGCCCACCAGGTTTATGTTTTCAATTTAACTTGCAGTGTGGAAAAGGGACCATTGCCATGCTGACTGTTGTGTTAGATGAACACCGTGAAGTCATGGGTATCTCTCCTCCTCTGTATAAACATCACAACCCCCTCCAGCCAACTGGGCCCCTTGAGGCCACGTCGAAAATGTACCTGTCAAGCCATTACCAGCACCATGTTTCTCTGAGTAAGTCTGATGTAGATAAACGTAGAGGATGTGAAATCTGGTTGCTATGTTCACAACTTGCAACTGCTTCCTTTTTGGCGGAAGCACTCAGAGTGGGTGTAGAAGAAAACAAGATCTAGCAAGAGCAAGTCTCACTTGGAATAATACATAAAATATATTTTAAACAATCCCTAGAAACAGCCTGCTTTTTCCTCAGCTGGCAAATTTGATTTGAGTTTACATAGATTTTATTAGTTTAAAATGAGATACATTCAGAGACTTCCCTGGTAGTCCAGTGGTTAAAACTCCGTGCTTCCAATGCAGGGGGTGCGGGTTCGATCCCTGGTTGGGGAACTAAGACCCCACATGCTGCATGGCCTGGCTGAAAAAAAAGAGACAGAGAGAGATGCATTCCTAGAAGAGCCTTAACTTGCCTCATTATTTATTCCCATTTTAATGTATGATAAGTAATCCTATTATAAGGGGTAGGTGGCCGGCAGTAACTCAGGCTTTCTGTCTGAACACATTACAGAAAACCCCTTCCTCAACCAATGCTTCAGTGCTGTTAGTGGTACCCTGGGCTGGGCTCGGCATAGCCCAGCAGGGATAAAGGAGGCTGTTCTTGGCATGCTTCGGAGATTTGTTCCATAATGAGATTCTACAGTCATTTCAAAGAGCCCAAGGCCATCTGAGGACATTTTGATGCATACACTAGGAAACTTGAACAGAAAGGCTTCATCCCCTGCTTCCAAGGCCTGATCAAGTCTTAGATTCCTGACACCTATGCCTTGATTTGGTGGCATGATGACCAAGGCATGGTGACACCCATGCCTTGTCATACCTGACACCCAAGCACAGACTCACGATCAGTACTGGGCTTCTCCAGTGGGTCAGTGGTAAAGAATCCACCTGCCAGTGAGGGCAACGCCAACTCGATCTCTGGGTCAGGAAGATCCCCTGGAGAAGGAAATGGCAACCCATTCCAATATTCTTGTCTGGAGAATTCCATGGATAGAGGAGTCTAGTGGGCTATAGTCCATGGGATGGCAGAAGAATCAAACACAACTGAGCATGCACACATATGATCAGTAAGTATCTGCTAGATGGAGAAGCAACAAAAATAACAATGGTGGATCAATAACTCCATAAAAATAGGGTTTATATTAATGCTGGTAACAGCTGTATGTGTGGAACACTCCCTGAGCATTTTGAATCTGCTGTCTCATTCTATTTTCATAGCAAGTCTACTAGGTAGGTGGAAGACCATCGGAGGCTTGGGTAAGAGACCTAGCAATTAAATGTCAGGGATGTTATTTTTTAAATTATTTTTCTTGGAGTATAGTTGCTTTACAATATTGTGTTAGTGTCTACTGTCCAGCCACTATGGAAAGCAATATAGAGGTTCCTTAAAGATCTACCAAGGGGTTCTCTGGGCAAGACTACTGAAGTGGTTTGCCATTCCCTTCTCCAGGGGATCTTCCTGACCCAGGGATCGAACCCAGTTCTTCTGCATTGGCAGGCAGATTCTTTACCATTTGAGCCACCAGGAAGCCCAGAACTACCATTTGACCCAACAATCCCACTCTTGGGCACATACACAGAGAAAAGCATAGTTCCAAAAGACACATGTACCCCAGTGTTCATAGCAACACATTTACAATAGCCAGGACATGGAAGCAACCTAAATGTCCAGCAACAGAAAAATGGATAAAGAAGATGTGTTACATATATACAATGGAATATTACTCAGTCAGGGATGTTATTTGAACCCAGGTTTCACTAGCTCCAAAGTTTCTTAGGACAAATTTTGTATTGCCTAAATGAGGATGTTTCTTGAAATGGTCAATGTTTTGGAAGCTGAGTCTTTGATAACAAATGACTCCATATAATTTCAAGTAGTCTGTTTACTTTGAAGAAAATGTTTCAGTACTACCTAATTAAACTGAAGAATTTAGACACGTGGTGAAATGACTGTATAAATCTTTTCAAATTGATGTTTGAATGCTCTGACTTTGTATTGATTACATTTCTATGTCTGTCAGTATCTAGGTGGGGAGATACATCAAGTATCTCTTGATGTTGGCAGCATTTACATGGGTGAGTACTTACATAAAAGTTTTGTTGAGCTGTATGTATATTTAAGATTGGTATGCTATATTTATAAGTTATACCTCTATAAAGACTTTTAACAATTAAAAGTTAAAATGCCTTAAAATACTCTGACTTCGTTGTTATTTGATGAAAGCTTAGATTATTGATTTAAAAACCTTTCTTGTTTTCTAATAGGGATAGCTGCTGCTGCTGCTAAGTCACTTCAGTAGTGTCCGACTCTGTGCAACCCTATAGGCGACAGCCCACCAGGCTCCCCTGTCCCTGGGATTCTCCAGGCAAGAACACTGGAGTGGGTTGCCATTGCCTTCTCCAGTGCATGAAAGTGAAAAGTGAAAGTGAAGCTGCTTAGTCATGTCTGACTTGCAGCGACCCCAGGGACTGCAGCCTACCAGGCTCCTCCGTCCATGGGATTTTCCAGGTAAGAGTACTGGAGTGGGGTGCCATTGCCTTCTCCAATAGGGACAGAATGCACCTCAAATTCCCCTTAAGCACTGCTTCAGTTGTAATACCTATATTTTGATATATTGTGTTGTCATGCTCATTCAGTTCAAAATATTTTCTATTTTCCCTTATAAATTCTTCATTGACCCATTAGCTACCTACTGGTGTTGTTTAACTTTCAATTAACAATTGGGAATTCTTCTATTTTTAATTTCTAGTTTAATTGCATTGTGTAAAAAAAATATTCAGTATGCCTTCTTGTCCTTTAAATGTGTTTTATAGCTTATAATATGACCTATGTTTATGTCTTTGAAAATAATTTACATTGTTCTGTTGTTGGATAGGATGTTCTATAGATGGCAATTAGATTAGTTGGGCTGACATTAGCTTTCATTTTAACAGGTCCTGGAAATCTTAAAGTCTCTATTTTAACCTAAATTTCTGTCTGCTATCATATTTATTTTACTTGAATAACATTCTTTTTAAAAAATCTATCGAAGCATAGTTGATTTACAATGTTTTATTAGTTTCAGGTGTAAGCAAAGTGAGTGTGTATATGTACACGCTAAGTTGCTTTAGTCATGTCTGACTCTTTGCGACCCCATGGACTGTAGCCCACCAGACTCCTCTGTCCATGGCATTCTCCAGGTAGAATACTGGAGTGGGTTGCCATGCCCTCCTCCAGGGGATCTTCTCGATCCAGGGATTGAACCTGTGTCCTTATATCCCCTTCATCGGCAGGCAAGTTCTTTACCCCTAGCACCACTGGGAAGCCTGTATACATCCACACACACGTTGTTTTTCAGATTCTTTTCCCATATAGGTTATTGAATAGTATTTTTTAACATGTCTTATTTTCCAGGTTTGCTAAAAATGAAATCTCTGTTTTTGCTTGCTTGAAAAATCTTCACTTTGCCTTCATTTTTGAGACATTTTCACTTGGTAAAGAATTCTAGATTGACAGTTGTTTGCTTTTTTCTTTCGAGCATTCAGAGATTTTACTCCACATCTCGGGTTTGCCCTGTTTCTGACAAGAAGTGTCTGGTGTTTCTCGTCCTTGTTCCTCTGTTTGGAATGCATCTTTTTCTCTGGCTTGCTGCTTGCCTTGGCTTCCAGAAGTTTGCGGCTGATGTATGTAGGTATGTGTGTATGTGTAGGAGGCTCAGTGGCTATTTTGCTTAAGGTTCTTTGAGATTCCTGGATCTGTGGTTTGATAACTTTTTGTATGTTGGAAATTGTTTCAGCCATAAGTTTCTTAGCCAATGTGCATATTCTGTGTCTTTGGAGGGTCTGTTTCTACTTAGATGTCAGGTTGCCTTGAACCTTTAGCTCCCTCAGGACCACAAGGAAATTTCTGTTATTATAGTTTATCCAGGTTTTTTTTTTTTTTTCCTCTTCTTGTCAGAGTTTTTTCTTATTGTCATTGTTTCCTAGAAGGAAGTGAAATTTTCTTTCTGTGAATAGGAAACTTCATTATCTTCTTTGCATAGGAAACTGTCAAAACTGTGAAGGGTTTGAGATTTCACCCTTCTTGCAGGTTAACTAGGTAGGTAGTCTGCCTTTGTTTCATGGATGCTGACCGGAGATCTGAGACTTCTGAGTCAGACAAAGGTTAATTTGCTGCTCCTAGGGTATCATCCTTTTAGTGCTCATTCCCCACACACCAATTCTTTTTTTAATTAAAAAAATTTTTTTTGACTGGCTGCACTGGGCCTCTGTTGCTGCGCCCGGGCTTTCTCTGGTTGCAGCAGCTGAGGGCTATGCTCTCGCTGTGGTGCGTGGGCTTCTCGTTTCTGTGGCTTCTGGGCGCTCAGGCTTCAGTAGTCACTTCAGCAGTTGCAGCGCACAGGATCCGTAGCTGTGGTGCACGGCTTTAGGTGCTCCACGGCACGTGTTATCTTCGCAGACCAGGGATTGAACCAGTGTTCCCTGCGTTAGCAGGCAGATTCTTAACCGCTGGACCACCAAAGAAGTCCTCCACACCTCAGTTCTTAGAGGGCAATAAACAGGGCCTGATGATACCTACACAAGCAGGGGGTTGTGTTTTAGGCCAACCCCGAGCTTAAGAAAACCAAAACTTTTATCATGAGCAGTAAGTATATTTGCCTTTTTCTGTGGAGGGAAATACTACTTCTTTCTCTTTTGTTGTGTGGATTCTTGAAGAGAGAATTTAGAATGAAGGCCTCTGTTCTCATGTGAGAGACCTATGGAAAATTGTCTCCCAACAGAGATAGCATCTCATGAGCTATTCTACTTTTTCAGTCCACATTTTCTAACCAATGGTATCAGTAATTCAGCTGTATATTTTATGTCCCAGGATCTATTTCCATTCATTCCAATGATATTTATTGTGAATCTTTCCAGTGCCAGGATATGTGCCCAGAGCAGAAGACACTATAGTGAACAGAATAAATATGGTCTGTATTTCTCTCAGCTGATAAATATCATAATTGGATTTTTACCAAGACATACAAAGTCCCAATAGTCCAGACTGCCTATGATAAGAGAGTTTAGGTATTCAGACCATAATACCTGATTGTCTTACATCTGAAGCCTGATCATTATCCCTTTTCTATTATGTATTCCTGTACGGAATGTTCATACCTATCTGTGAAGTTTTCAAAAGCAAGAACTGTATGTATTATGCTCTACTTTGCTGTAACTTCTCATACATGTTGTGACCACGTGGGAGACATGAGAATTTCTTTTGTGAATTTGCTTTTAAAGGTATTCTCTCAACCTGACATGTTATTCCATTAGAAAATGATATTAATACTTCATCCTAGTTTTCCATTGCATGGTAAAACAGCCAAATAATTTTTACCTGGATGTCTGCCACAGCAAAAAGCTTTGAATAATTAGGCATAAACATGCAAATTCTGATATTTTATCCTCAGCCATCTTTACACTTCATAAAATAGATACGGTGCTTCCTTTTTCTGTATATGGAGGTGAGAGATAACAAAATTGAAGGAAGTTTGGATTTGCAAATTACTTGGACCCACATCTTGAACACTATTTTTTTTGCGACATGTCCTTTACAAAACAGACATTAAATGAAATCTTTTTTCTAAATTGCCAGGAATAGGAATATGATGGCAATTCATTTCTGATAAAACATCACGGGGTTATCTATTTCCCCCCAAAGAATGCCTTTGACTTAGTTAAACCCAGCCAATATGTTTTCTTAGGGTTTTGCCCTTGATTTTCATATTCCACAATGCATATGCATGTATATCAATATGCTGAGGTAGACAGATATATAGATAGAGACATCTAAACTATTTTCTTTATTCATTTATGCTTGATTTATTTGTCCCGAGCAGATGGTTGCGTGCCTGGCTTGTCTTGTCAAGATGCCTTTGTAAGCGCTGCCCTTTGAACCTAGGAAGGATGTTTTACCAGCATTCCACCTGGGAAGGGCCGAAGTTCAACTCTCAACTCTATGCTTGCTGCTTGTTTTAAATGTGAAACTTGGCACTGAGTGTCTCTCTGTCCCGGTTATTATTCTTGGAATGCAAAAGGTACATGTTTTTGTAATTCTCTGCAGAGCTCCTCTATAACTTTTCCAGAATTTAAGTCAGATTTTGCTTCCAGGGCTATGTTCCAAGGTCTAACATCCATTTTCTTTTTTTTTAGCAGCTCACCGACAGATGGGTGCTATTTTTGAAATCCATATAGACTTTCCTGTCTGCTACGGTCTATTTAATGGTCGACGTTACTACTACAGAAATACACTTACTGCACTTGTTCTTCCCTTGCTGCATAAACGGCTCTGATTTCCATCCAAAATACTGAAGCAGTCCTGGGGCGGAAAGGAAGTGCGAGCTCCCTGGCAAGTGAACTTTAGTCAGCATTTCTGAACTTCCGAAGATTTCATTTCTACAGTCACTGGAACCTCAGGCATTAGGAATCGTGAGAGGATGATGCTTGTAACTACCTGTGAAGTCTGGGAGAAGGAAAGAAAAAATAAAATCTATGCAGGCACTATATCTAGCACCGCTATGTTCTTGAAAGAGTGTGAGAAGGTGAAGGTTTGGGATATTCAACTGTGTTTTAAAGGGACCAGGAGATCATATCAAAACAACAGTCTAATTAAGCTAAAAATCTTTTTTATTTAAAGAACTATTTGGACAATGGAATACTCTCAGCCATTAAAAAAAAAAGAGTGCTTTTGAGTCAGTCCTAATGAGGTGGATGAACCTAGAGCCTCTTCTACAAAGTGAAGTAAGTCAGAAAGAGAAAGACAAATATCGTATATGAATGCGTGTGTATGGAATCTAGGAAGATGGTGCCAATGAACCATTTGCAGGGCAGCAATGGAGACGCAGACACAGGGAACAGACTTGTGGACACGCTGGGGAAGGAGAGGGCGGGATGAATGGAGAGCAGCGTGGAAGCGTATACGTGACCGTATGTAAAACAGATAACCAGTGGGCGTTTGCCGTACCACACACGCAAGGAGCTCAGCCCAGCGCTCTGCGACAGCCTCGAGGGGTGGGGAATGGGAGGGGTATTTAGGAGCAACAGGACTTATGTAAACCTGTGGCTGATTCACGTTGATGTATGGCAGAGGCCAACACAATATTATAGAGCAATTGTCCTCCAATAATTGCATTTTGTTCTATATGTCTCTGAAAATTAAATGGAGAGTTTTTTAAAAAAGGACCACTTAGTATGCACTTTATAACTCCTTGTTTGGGGAACTATGAACGCACCTATTTGATAGCTTGAATTCACAAAACAAGACAAGTGTGTAACCTCCAGCTAAAAATCGATATCACCAT
Source organism: Bos indicus (assembly GCF_029378745.1). Lineage (NCBI taxonomy): Eukaryota > Metazoa > Chordata > Mammalia > Artiodactyla > Bovidae > Bos > Bos indicus. The sequence continues at coordinate 46,047,537 of NC_091782.1, read as the reverse complement.
GCACTAAACTCAAGAGCACCACTCAGTGACAAGCCCCCCTTCAAGATCTAGTTGTTTGTAGTTTATTCGAAAAATTACCGATTTTCTGTTTCTTGTTCATATTAGTGAGCTAGGGCTGCCATAACAAGTACTAATGACTGATTAAACGAAAGATGAATTAAGCAAAAGAAATGTATTTATAGCCTGGTTCTGGAAGCTGTAAAGTCCAAGATCAGAGTTGATTTCATTCATTCTGAGAAATTTTCCTTTGGCTTGCAGATGGCTGTCTTTTTTCTTTGTCCATACATGGTCTTTCCTCAGGGGGTGTGTGTGCATGCCTGGGTAAATTTCCTCTTTTTATAAGAACACCAGTCATAATGGATTAGCACTCACCCTTAGGACCTCATTTAATTTAATCACCTCTTTAAAGGCCTTATGTTCAAATATAATCATGTTCTGAGGTACTATGGGTTAGAACTTCAATACATAAATTTTAGGTGCTATAATTCAGCCCATAACATTATTCACAGCAGCTGTGAAGTGGGGAGATTGAACCCACATCTCTTGCATTGGCAAGAAGATTATTACTTAATTGCATAAGCCATACCCAAAGGTAAGAAGATAGCAAATTTGTTTTAAAAGTGCATATATCAAAAAGCACAAAAGTCTGGTGTAAATATCCTTATATCTCTGAGCAATCCTGGATCATCTTGATATACTGCAGAATTTTATCAAGTTATATCAATTATCAGGGCATCCTAGGTGGCACTAGTGGTAAAGATACGCCTGCCAATGCAGGAGACATAGAGATGTGGGTTTGATCCTGGGTCAGGAAAATTCCCTGGAGAGAGACAGAGCAACCCACTCCACTATTGTTGCTTGGAGAATCCCATGGACAGAGAAGCCTGGCAGGCTATAGTCCAAAGGGTTGCAGAATTGGACACAACTCAAGCAACTCAGTTGTGGGATGTCTTGGGTGGGGCCACCCAAGATGGGTGGGTCATGGTGGAGAGATCTGACAGAATGTGGTCCACTGGAGAAGGAAATGGCAAACCACTTCAGTATTCTTGCCTTGGGAACCCCATGAACAGTATGAAAAGGCAAAATGATAGGATGCTGAAAGATGAACTCCCCAGGTTGGTAGGTGCCCAATATGCTACTGGAGATCAGTGGAGAAATAACTCCAGAAAGAATGAAGGGATGGAGCCAAAGCAAAAACAATACCCACTTGTGGATGTGACTGGTGATAGAAGCAAGGTCTGATGCTGTAAGAGCAATATTGCATAGGAACCTGGAATGTTAGGTCCATGAATCAAGGCAAATTGGAAGTGGTCAAACAGGAGATGGCAAGAGTGAATGTGAATGATTCAGGGAATCAGCAAACTAAAATGGACTGGAACGGGTGAATTTAACTCAGATGACCATTATATCTACTACTGCGGGCAGGAATCCCATAGAAGAAAAGGAGTAGCCATCATGGTCAACAAAAGAGTCTGAAATGCAGTACTTGGATGCAATCTCAAAAATGAGAGAATGATCTCTGTTCATTTCCAAGGCAAACCATTCAATATCACAGTGATTCAAGTCTATGTTCCAACCAGTAATGCTGAAGAGGCTGAAGTTGAATGGTTCTATGAGGACCTACAAGACCTTTTAGAACTAACCCAAAAAAGATGTCCTTTTCATTATAGGGTACTGGAATGCAAAAGTAGGAAGTCAAGAAACACCTGGAGTAACAGGCAAATTTGGCCTTGGAATACGGAATGAAGCAGGGCAAAGGCTAATAGAGTTTTGCCAAGAGAACGCACTGGTCATAGCAAACACTCTCTTCCAACAACACAAGAGAAGATTCTACACATGGACATCACCATAAGGTCAACACCAAAATCAGATTGATTATATTCTTTGCAGCCAAAGATGGAGAAGCTCTATACAGTCAGCAAAAACAAGACCGGGAGCTGACTGTGGCTCACATCATGAGCTCCTTATTGCCAAATTTAGACTTAAATTGAAGAAAGTAGGGAAAACCACTAGACCATTCAGGTATGACCTAAATCAAATCCCTTATGATTATACAGTGGAAATGAGAAATAGATTTAAGGGACTAGATCTGATAGACAGAGTGCCTGATGAATTATGGACGGAGGTTCGTGACATTGTACAGGAGACAGGGATCAAGACCATCCCCATGGAAAAGAAATGCAAAAAAGCAAAATGGCTGTCTGAGGAGACCTTAAAAATAGCTGTGAAAAGAAGAGAAGCGAAAAGCAAAGGAGGAAAGGAAAAATATAAGCATCTGAATGCAGAGTTCCAAAGAATAGCAAGGAGAGATAAGAAAGCCTTCCTCAGTGATCAATGCAAAGAAATAGAGGAAAACAACAGAATGGGAAAGACTAGGGATCTCTTCAAGAAAATTAGAGATACCAAGGGAACATTTCATGCAAAGATGGGCTCGATAAAGGACAGAAATGGTATGGACCTAACAGAAGCAAAAGATATTAAGAAGAGGTGGCAAGAATACACAGAAGAATTGTAGAAAAAAGATCTTCACGACCCAGATAATCACGATAGTTTGATCACTCACCTAGAGCCAGACATCCTGGAATGTGAAGTCAAGTCGGCCTTAGGAAGCATCAATACAAACAAAGCTAGTGGAAGTGGTGGAATTCCAGTGGAGCTATTCCAAATCCTGAAAGATGATGCTGTGAAAGTGCTGCACTCAATATGCCAGCAAATTTGGAAAACTCAGCAGTGGCCACAGAACTGGAAAAGGTCAGTTTTCATTCCAATCCCAAAGAAAGGCAATGCCAAAGAATGCTCAAACTACCGCACAATTGCACTCATCTCACACGCTAGTAACGTAATGCTCAAAATTCTCCTAGCCAGGCTTCAGCAATACGTGAACTTCCAGATATTCAAGCTGGTTTTAGGAAAGGCAGAGGAACCATAGATCAAATTGCCAACATCTGCTGGATCATCGAAAAAGCAAGAGAGTTCCAGAAAAACATCTATTTCTGCTTTATTGACTATGCCAAAGCCTTGACTGCATGGATCACAATAAACTGTGGAAAATTCTGAAAGAGATGGGGATACCAGACCACCTGACCTGCCTCTTGAGAAACCTGTATGCAGGTCAGGAAGCAACAGTTAGAACTGGACATGGAACAACAGACTGGTTCCAAATAGGAAAAGGAGTACGTCAAGGCTGTATATTGTCACCCTGCTTATTTAACTTCTATGCAGAGTACATCATGAGAAATGCTGGGCTGGAAGAAGCACAAGCTGGAATCAAGATTGCCAGGAGAAATCTCAATAACCTCAGATATGCAGATGACACCACCCTTATGGCATAAAGTGAAGAGGAACTCAAAAGCCTCTTGATGAAAGTGAAAGAGGAGAGTGAAAAAGTTCAACGTTCAGAAAACGAAGATCATGGCATCATTTCATGGGAAATAGATGGGGAAACAGTGGAAACAGTGTCAGACTTTATTTTTGGGGGCTCCAAAATCACTGCAGATGGTGACTGCAGCCATGAAATTAAAAGACGCTTACTCCTTGGAAGGAAAGTTATGACCAACCTAGATAGCATATTCAAAAGCAGAAATATTTGCCAACAAAGGTCCATCTAGTCAAGGCTATGGTTTTTCCAGTGGTCACTTATGGATGTGAGAGTTGGACTGTGAAGAAAGCTGAGCACCGAAGAATTGATGCTTTTGAACTGTGGTATTGGAGGAGACTCTTCAGAATCCCTTGGACTGCAAGGAGATCCAACCAGTCCACCCTAAAGGAGACCAGTCCTGGGTGTTCGTTGAAAGGACTGATAATGAGGCTGATATTAAGGACTGATAAACTCTAATACTTTGGCCACCTCATTAGAAGAGTTGACTCATTGGAAAAGACCCTGATTCTGGGAGGGATTGGGGGCAGGAGGAGAAGGGGATGACAGAGGATGGGATGGCTGGATGGTATCACCAACTCGATGGACATGAGTTTGGATAAACTCCGGGAGTTGGTGATGGACAGGGAGGCCTGGCATGCTGTGATCTTGGGGTTGCAAAGAGTTGGACACGACTGAGCGACTGAACTGAACTGAACTGAACTGAAGTGAAGCAACTTAAAATGTATACATATCAATTATCAATTATAACTGATTCTCTCAGGGAAAAAAACCAAAGTGTCCATCATATAGAAGCAGGACTTTCTCAAAGAATGACAGTTGGGAGTTGAAGTCCTAACAATATCACTTGGGACAAGCCACTTAAACTCTTAATATTTGTTTTCTAGTTATCTTGAGAGTAAAATTATTTGTGCAATACCAGTGGTAAAAAAAGCCATATATGGGTAAGTGGTTCATAAACTAAGTATTTTACAGGGAATAATGTTTTAAATCCAACAAGAGGACATGAAAATATGTATTACAATTAAATTGAATCTAGATTTACATATTAAAATGATCCAAAAGGAAAATGTTAAAGTGTTAAAATGAGGCATAGCTTTAGTTATCTGGAAAACTGGATTTTAATAATAAAAACTTAAGTCATTGAGGAATTCCCTAAACTAAGGATTCATTGCAATGATCTTCCTTAATATAGTGTATAATTGCTTATTAAAATAACCAGATGAGGTACTCCTGACTAATATTGCCCTGTATCCAACTACGAGAGGATAGAAGCCATAAGAAGTATCAATAATTGGGTAAAGTGGAAAGAGATATGCTCTATAAACCAAAGGAATTGGATTCTGATTAGAACTTTGTTTCTACCTTGAACTTCATTCTGTTTTTTTGGTTCAGATTCTCCATATTTAAAATAAAGGTATAAAACCAGATGGTTTCCGTCGTATCTTCTAATAGTAAAATGCATGAAAAACCCTTTTTTTGCTTTCACTCTTAGAATGGGAAGATCTAAAAATAGAGATGGTCTCTACTTATAATTTCCATTCTCCCCACCAATACGTGGAGATGAGAGGGTGGGAATGTTAATCACCAGGAAGCCTGATCTCCACCTACACAGCCATCTGTCTCATCATGGCAACCTTGATTGTTTGTATCTGAGTGTTAGGTGTCTGCCTGGGTGGGCATTTCCAGGATAACACACGACTGTCAAATGTAAATCTCATAATGCGTAGGTTGCCATTTTAAGCTGTTACGTCGTCCTTAGAGAGGCACCAGACCCTGCCCTACTCTGTCAGGGGCACCCTCATCTCCGACATTCAGAGGAAAACAAACAACCTGCAGTCACAACATGCATATAGAGTGTGTCAAGGAAACATGCATTTAAATGCCGTCATTAACAGTAACTTGGTAAGTGTAGGAAGCCCAGTGCCCTCAGCCTTTCTCTTTGTCTGCAGCCCTTAGAAGAAAGTCCTTGTCCTAGATCTGCAAGTTCCTCTTAATGAAAACAATGAGAATCCACCAGTGTTAAAAATGAATTCTTCAACCCTTCTACCTAAAGCAGTTAAGGATGGGGGGTGGTACCAGAAACGGTTTGCAAGCAAGCACTTTCTCAGGCTCTAAGTAACCCAAGGTTGGACCTGGGCAGATAACCTTCACAGAGTTCATAACGGAACAGTGAAAGAACAGTGGGAAGCACTGATATGAGGGATTTAGGAAAGACGCAATACATTTGGAGCCCAGCCTACGGGGATACAGGCTTCGAATTCCAAAAGGCAATTCAAATGTAACTTATCAGAAGAACATTTGCTGCCCTCCTCTCCCCCAGCAAAGCCAATTCCTATTTTAAGTCACTCAAGTCATATTGGAAGCTCTGGTACCTAAGTAACTAGGACTCACGGATTCCATCTTCTAAACATTTTTTTTTTTTTAATCCACTTCATTCTCCTGTTTTTGTAATCATTGTCCTAATTACATGTCTCTGTCTGCCTCTCATCTTACCAACCTCGTATCCATCCTTTTCACAATCAACAGATTATCTCAGTAAAATGCAAATTTAACCAGATCACCCTTCTGCCTAAAGGTTTCTCCAAAGTCTAGGCTCCACAGAAGAGGCCTAGCCCCCTTTGATATGGCCACTCTACCCACTTCCTTTTCCCTTCCTATTCCCATCCTCCCATTCTGCTGTAATATGATATTGATTCTGATCCCTTTATACTTCTTTATGCATTGCTTTAACACATTTCATCCTAGAAAAGCAACATAAATGTAAGTTTTATAGCTTAGGTGTCATATGATAATTTCATGATTTTTCTGGAACACCCATGTTCTGAATAAGTTTACATCGTAAGTGCCATTTTCCCCTATCATATCATCATTCACTAAGCTGAGCATTTAGGTTCATTTTACAGTGAAGATAGAACTTTAAAGATTAAAGAAAGATAGTAGCAGCCTTTATAAGCCAACGAACTGTTCTCCACGACTATAATCTTTACACCATACCAGGCAAAGTTACAGTGAGATAAACTGACTTACAGAATACAAGTTGAGAAGTAGTTAAATGAGCAATATAATAGTCCCTTGATAAAGTTTGCTTAGTGCAAGGCATTTCTCTCTATAGGTATATGTACAACTAATATTGGGGTGGGATAGGGGAGGTGGTGGAAGGCACATGAGCTACTGTCCATGGTCCTGATACAAAAATACGTACTCTGGTAAGCTTGCGAAGGGTTATAGCAATACTGCTAACTGGCTTTTGAGTGATTTCAATGAATATTGATATGGGTTGAATTGTGTCCACCCTCCAAAAAGCATATTGAAGTCCTAACCTCTAGAACCTGTGAACATAACCTTATTTGGAAATAGGGTCTTTGCAGACGTAATCAAGTTAAGATAAGCTGCTGCTGCTGCTGAGTTGCTTCAGTCGTGTCTGACTCTGTACGACCCCATAGACGGCAGCCCACCAGGCTCCCCCATCCCTGAGATTCTCCAGGCAAGAACACTGGAGCGGGTTGCCATTTCCTTCTCCAATGCAGGAAAGTGAAAAGTGAAAGTGAAGTCGCTCAGTCGTGTCTGACTCTTTGTGAACCCATGGACTGCAGCCTACCAGGCTCCTCCATCCATGTGATTTTCCAGGCAAGAGTACTGGAGTGGGTTGCCATTGCCTTCTGCATAAGATAAGCTAATACTGGCTTAACTGATATCATTGAAACAAGAGGAACATTTGAACACAAGCATGGGGAATTTCATGTGAAAACAGAATCAGAGGTTGCATAATGCATCTGTAGTTTAAGGAACACAAAGGGTCTGCCTCCCACAATACTGCTCTATTTCTGCTTCAGTTCAGGCAGCAGGGCAAGGATATCTTTCACTTAAGGGAATACAATAGACAGCCACATATTATTCAAAGTTAGTGGTGATTTGTAGGTAATTTATAGAGGTTTTTATTTTATGCTTTTCTTTTTTAGATCTTCACTTCTTATGTGTTTCTCTGAACATTAGCAGTGTCTCCTTACTATTTTATTAGAGAAAGAATGGGAATTACCCTCAAAATGTCTATTTTATGGGCTTTATTTTTTCACTAGAGGAAAGAATTGTGAAGAAGCAGCCAGGGACAGAGGGCGGCATGGTGATAGACCGGGCTTTGCAACTTGTCAAGGCTCCTCATGACTTGGTTTCTTCTGACTGTAGTGAAAACAGGCTGCTTTCTCCCACTGCCCTGTAAAATCCCGTAGCCAGAGTTATCCTTCTGCTGCTGCTGCTTATGCATGTCTCTTTGTTGTTGATGAGAACACAGAAGAATGCCTGCCTTCGTCACCTTTTCATCTGGGGTGTGTATATGTGACCGGGAGGCGTGTGCTCAATGTTCTGTGTGCTGATGTTATCAAGATACCCTATAGGGCAAACTGCTGAAGAGTTTCCTGTTCCTTCAGAACAGAACAGCCAGACTGAGTTTTCAGACAATGCACTCTGGGTCAATGATGCTGACAGGCGGCACGTTAACTCCGAAGGAGTCATTTGCACGATTGGCAATATGACATCTAATTCTTGGATTGTTTTCATTCTCTTTTTAAGGGACTGATCTTTATCCCATTGTCATCCCCTTGTAGATTTCAAAGCACATTGTCTATGTCATGTGAATGCAGAAGATGTCCCTGGGGTTAACTTTGTGAGATGGATTTTTCTGGAGTGAATTTTGGGACTGGCACATAAGTACAATATATTTTTTCTTTCTTTCTTTTTTTTTTTTTTTTTTTGGTGTAATTACATTATATAGACAGATTGACTTCACTGGAGTAGCTTTCATGTCACGGCACTGATTTATTAGAATCTGATACACAGTGAGAACTCCTGTAGGATTCATTTATTTTGTTTTGATAATTTGCAAATATCTACACCATACCCATTAACTTTATCTCAAGATTAATTTCACTGTCACTAGTTGAGATAGGGAGTATCTTGCAGACGCTGGTTTTAACTTGTGAGATGTTAGTCCACTAGTTAGGACTTTTCTTTAGGCCTCTGTGAATAAGTGCAATAATTTCTCTTTTCTTGCCAAAATAGTTTCCAGTAAACAAATGACTTATTTGAGAAAATGATCCTTATGGTTCTTCTTTGAGTATGAAGTTACTCTTTTGACGTAGGATTGTAGCTTTTGGATTAAGCCAAAGGCTCATGACAACTTAAAAGCAGTAATTTTTGTTTTTATCAGTCATCTTTCTAAAACAAAACACCGTGACATTTTTTTTTTCTGCTCAAAAACCTTTGCGTTGTTGACTCAACTGTTGAAATGTTTTTGTCGCCTACGTCTCCCCCTGTTTGATCACTCCTGTCTATGAAGATGAGCAGCAGAATGTATACTATCTCTAGTGTTAGAAAGATGACTCTTCCCAGGGTGAAAATGATTTGTGTATAGCGACACAGTTTGAGTTCTAAGATGAGACAGATAATAAAATGAATCTTGCCTAACTACCAAAAAAGTGAAAAACGAACTTAATTTTGTTTGATAATGTTGTTTTAGTCGCTAAGTTATATCTGACTCTTGTGATCCCATAGGCTGCAGCCCACTAGTCTCCTCTGTCCATGGGATTTCCTAGGCAAGAATATTGGAGTGGGTTGCCATTTCCTTCTCCAGGGGATCTCCCTGACCCAGGGATCAAACCCACATCTCCTGAATCTCCTGCATTGACAGATGGATTCTTTACCGCTGAACCAGCAGGGAAGCCTTGATAATGATAGAGTTAGCCAATAAGCTTAGTGTAGATACCTAAAAGATTCTTATAAAATTTGGATATCAAATTTTAGCAAGGCATTTGGCAAAATCATGTAATATGCTTATGGACAGCTGCATACTGCCTGCTGCACAACTCATTCACATTTTGTTGGTGTTTTTCAGTCACCCAGTCATGTCCGACTCTGCAAACCCAAGGACTGCAACATACCAGACCTCTCTGTCCCTCAGCACCTCCCAAATTTTGCCCAAGTTCACGTCCATTACATCAGTGATACCATCCAGCCATCTCATCTTCCGATGCCCTCTTAGCCAGTCACATTTATCCTCTATTAAAAGAGGTATAACATTTGTAACAAGGTACATTTTGGTCCCATCCAGATCTTAGTCAGAGCTTTCTTGGAGTTGTGTGCTCAGTTCCTGGTAGGATGTTTTAAGGGGACATTGACCATATGAAGTGTATTTAGAAACTGGAATGGTGAAGTTTTAAGTTCATTTAGAACATTTAGTTTAGCAATCAGAACTGGATTTGTCACATCATTTTCTAGTTGTGTGGAGCTGAATAATCTTTTACCTTATCAGAAATTTAATTTCATGATATATAAAGGGAGAATAATAATTTACAATGTCTATAAAATAAGAATAATCCTATGTCCTAAGGGGATTAACAGACTGGTATGAAAATTATCTGGCAGATGATAGGTTTATGGACTAAATGTTTGCTGCTGCTGCTGCTAAGTCGCTTCAGTCGTGTCTGACTCTGTGCGACCCCATAGACGGCAGCCCACCAGGCTCCTCCATCCCTGGGATTCTTCAGGCAAGAACACTGGAGTGGGTTGCCATTTCCTTCTCCAATGCAGGAAAGTGAACAGTGAAAGTGAAGTTGCTCAGTCGTGCCCGACTCATAACAACCCCATGGACTGCAGCCTACCAGGCTCCTCCGTCCATGGGATTTTCCAGGCAAGAGTACTGGAGTGGGGTGCCATCACCTTCTCTGGGACTAAATGTTTATGTCCCCTCAAATTCATAAGTTGAAGCCCTAGCCCTCAATGTTATGGTACTGGGAGGTGGGACCTTCAGGAGGTAATTGGGTTTATTTATTTTGGCTGTGCTGGGTCTTCACTGCAGTGCATGGACTCTCTATTGTGATTCGCTGGCTTTGTCATGTTGCAGAGCGTGGATTCTTGAGTACGAGGGCTCAATAGTTGTGGTGTGCAGGGTTAGCTGTCCATGGAATCTTAATTCCCCAACCAGGGATGAGTTCTCAACCACTGGACCATTGGGGAAGTACACCTTTTTGGTAATTGGGTTAGATGAGGTCATGAGTGTGGCACTCTCATCATGGGATTAGTGCTGTTATAAAAAGAGAAAGAAGGGCTTCCCTGGTGGCACAACAATAAAGAATCTGCCTGCCAATGCAGGGTATTCAGGAGATGAGGGTTTGATCCCTGGGTTGGGAAGATCCCCTGGAGAAGGAAATGGCAACCCACTCCAGTATTCTTGCCTGGGAAATCTCATGGACAGAGCAGCCTGGTGTACATCCATGGGGTCACAAAAGACTGAAGATGACTGAGCAACTAAACAATAAACAGAAAGAGGAAGACACGTGAGCCCTCTTTCCCAAGTGCCCACCAAGGAAAGGTGGACATGAGGACATGGTGAGGACATGGTGAGAGGTGTCCGTCTGTAAGCCAGGAAGAAAGTCCTCACTGAGAACTCAATCTGCTGGTGCCTTGACCTTGGATGTCTTAAATTCCGGAATTGTGAGAAAATAGAAGTCTGTTGTTTAAAGCACCCAGTCTATGGTATTTTTTCCCAGCAGCTTGAGCTAAGAGAGCAGGTACCATTATTTCAGAGAATTTGAGGAACTATCTAGAAGGTCCTGGGTGGCAGCTCTGCCTCACTATGAATAAGGAATTTCTTGTATCAGAGCATCTTAACAAGATAGCAGGGGAGTGGATTCCTTCTGGCCGAAGGATGCGACCTGTATGGTGACCTGGCTGATTTGTGTAACCTTGCCACCCATCTTGTATTGGTTCCACCTGTGTGGTCTCCTGGAGCATCAAGGCACAAGTAAGAAAGAAACCTCACAAAAGGGAGGTTCATTTAAAGAAAAGTATCCCTACTTCTGATCTACTTCATGGGTTTGTAATTCAATCTTCTCAAAAGAATTTGTTCATTTATTTCTAACTTGGCTGTGTTCATTTATTTTAGCCAGTTATACCTGAAAAATTATATCTTTTAACACAATGTCGGTTACTTCCACCAATTCAAATGACTATAGGCTTAAAAAATTGTTCATTCTCTTAAACTTGGAACTCAGACATCAGTTTTAATTGCTCCAAACCAAACACACACTGTTTTCCAGTGGGGGATTACCATCTCTAAAGGGAATAAAACTGAAATGCAGCAATGCATCATTTTCTATTTTCAGAGACAAGATGAACCCTCAGCTTACATATATAGTCCCTGAAAAAAAAATAGATAAATGACCCTCTATAAAGCACAGAAAGTCCCAGTGGAACATTGGATCTTAACTATGGCACCATGAAGGCATGCTGGTATAATTTACTCATCACTAATGATACTTATATGAATTTCATTAATATGAAAAAGTAAATTGCTGGTGTCTCTACATAGATAAACTATATTTTTGCTGGCTTTTAAAAACCATCCCGGGTGCATAATGAGAACTATCATGAGAATTGAGATCCTGTGTATAAAAATTAATGTGCATATATCATATACAGTTGGCATCTCATATTATTATTCAACACATATTAATAAATTAAAGCATGTTTCTAACTAATAGACTAGGAAGAGGCAACATGGTGCTTTTTTAGGTGCTTTATCAGCTCTTAAAATCCAATATGAAGGAAGATTCTCGAGCATAGTTGATTCATTTTTGTTGTATAAGAGAAACGAACACAACCTTGTAAAGCAACTATACTTCAATAAAAATTGATTTAAAAATAAAAAATAAAACATAGCTGAGGTTAGGAGTCATTGAAACCTAAAGGAGAAAATATTTAAAGTCCTTTCTGGAAAACAAATATGTTAGAATTTGCTAATGGGGGTTCATTGAATTTCCTCTGTAATGTGTGAGGCAAAGCCATTCATGAGAGTGAGGCAAGGACAGGGGTGTAGGAGTCATGACTGGAGGGGTGAAGGTGTGAAAGGAAATCTGCAGAGTGGGAAAATGAAAGTACTAAAAGCCTGTCAATATGTAAAATCGCACAGAGTCAGACACGACTGAAGCGACTTGGCAGCAGCAGCAGCATTTTGAATCCCATGTTACCAACCAATGATAGTTACAAACACACACATACACACATGCCTCTGCCTTCTCAGTTGCTTACTAAAATTTATTTTAGGCATATTTTATCAATTGAGGATATTGATATTAGCTCTTTGTCACGCTGTTGCGCAGTTTACAGTCTCCTGTGTGGTTATTGATTTTGTTATGGTTTTATTTTTTCAAATTTTCCACCATGTCAGATCTCACCCTTCTTTGTGACTTTTCCCATTATTTCTAAGCAAAGAAATTCCTTCCTTTAGAAGAGCATTATAGCTGTCTTTCCTTTAGGTTAGCTTGTCATCACCCACTCCAGTGTTCCTGCCTGGAGAATCCCAGGGACAGGGGAGCCTGGTGGGCTGCCATCTATGGGGTCGCACAGAGTTGGACACGACTGAAGCGACTTAGCAGCAGCAGCAGCAGCTTGTCATCATTTCTAAGATGTCCCTAAATTAGAATCCTCCTGTCTACTGTGGTGTTCATCATGGTCCTAACTTTCGTCCATGTCTACAACTGAGTATGAGGCAGTCTATATCTGTGTGACACAGGGTTGTACACTTGAAGAGTGGGGGAAACACACATTGCCCAACATCAAATTAGTAATCAAGTATTTTAAGCTCATTACTTTTCCTGTAATTGAATATTCAGCTCTCTCATATGGATTACTTTATTTTTCAGTTGAGTCAATTGAGTCTGAAATTGGCGAAACAAAAACAAAACAGTCAAGCAGTAAATGGAAGGAAAGTACATCCATTGAAGGAGTGAATATTTGTCTATTTTCACCATAGGAGCTGGCTGTCAGATGCCTGGAGCAGAGACAAAAGCCTTGGGAGAACTTAGAGATCACGAGGAAAACTCCCCCCGCCCCCGCCCCCACCTCCCTCCACTGGTCCCAGTGCACATTCCTGAGCTGGAAGGATATTTTGCTCTTAAAATCTGAGAGGCTCTCCAGGGATTTTCCTGGAGCCTGAATAAGGCCCTTGACACATTTCACTTCACCTAACTAACATGAGCTCTGTCATTCCTGGCTTGGGAAGAGCAAGTCTGCCCTTGGGTGATTTTAAGCTGGATGCTAAAGAAAGAACAGGGCAAGTGAGTAAGCATCAAGCATGTCACTGGGCTAAGAGCCCTCCCACCAGATAGGGAAGAATCAGGCTGAAGCCTCCCTCTAGTTTAGGGATTCATGATAGAAGGTATTTATCGAGCCACGAGTTGGTAGCAGGCATTGTCACAGAAATGGGAACTCCTGTTCGTGTAACTGAGTTTGCCTGAACTAGATCTTCATTCTTCCGAAAGGAAAACTAACTGCTCCATAGTTTGCAGACTGTGGACACCCGAATTCCCTCAGCACTTTATTCACCTTGCCAGAGAGGCAAACACCTACCGTCTCAGACTTCTATTTATCCAACGTCCAGCCATTTGTCTGTTCATGTAATAATAATTATCATTGTTACTGTTACCAACATTTCCCCTGAATTAGCAGGACGACATAGAAACCATTAGTGACCATCAGAGTATTTCGATGTCACTAGAATTGACTGTTTTTACTTCTGCGTCCCTCTCTTGGTTCTATCCGTTCTCTGTTTATCCCTTTTGTCTCGTCTCTCTTCTCTCTCTTTCCATGTCTGTCTCTCTCTTTCTCTCTCTCTCTCTCTCTCACACACACACACACACACACACAGAGAACACACCTCACACCTGCCTTTCAAACAACGGGGTGCTCTTCACCACATTACGGATAAAGTGTACAATCCCTGCCCTTTCTTTTTGCAGATTTAGCAGCTCTAGGGTGTTCGTGGTCGACTGTCACGTATAATTTTCTTTCTTTTGTGAAGTAATTGAAGTGAAGTCATGACTCAACCGTTATTGTGAGGCTGACAGATTTGGAAAATACTAAAACTCCTACCCTCACCGAAGCTGCCTTTCTGGTCTCTTACGCCATTATCTCTCCCATCAGCTGTCGTCCGTGCTTGGAGACTCTTTTCCTTACTTAATTCGTTGTGTGATTAGATGTAATGAGGAGCCAATGTGAATCGTGCATTGGAAATGAAAAATAATATAGTATTTCAATCTTCCGAGTAAATTAGTTAAAAGTCAGGAGATTCTAACACTAGAGTCTCTGCACGTGAAGCATTGGACGAAATCGGACCTGTAGGAAATAAAATGTCTTTGGCCTCCCTGGATTGTAATAGATCAGTTGACCCATTTCAAGAGGTTTTCTTTAAATACTAACCTGATTATAAAGGTTGTATGCTTTATTTTTCCTCTTAATGAAACCCCATTGCTTGTGTGAGTCTCATCATTATCCTGGACTTGCATTTTTTATAAAGAAGAAGGTGAGATCCTGAGAGGGTGAGCATTGGGTGTAATTTTAGGGGACAGCAGCTCTGGAATGGGATTTGCAGATTTCTGGCATGTGGAACTGGAAATTCCAGATTCGTGGTAGCATCTGCTCGGGCTCCACGGGTCCATCATCCTATCAGGTGTTGTTTCCATGGCAACCTGCCAGGAAGCATCAGTGCTCTAACTGCTGGACCACACAGGGTATTCTCAACTCAGGAAGCTTTCCTCTTACAGTGCTGGGTTATAGTCATTGTATATAATGCCAGCTACTTACCTGTGACTTTCATCTCACGTTCCCCCATTCCTTCCTTTTCTCCTTTCCACATACCATCTCTTCTCACTAAGAAGGGAGTCCTTCTGGCAAGCGCACCAAGATGTTGGAGTTGCTAATGTGTTTCTTTGATGACAGTGCTTTGATTTTGCCTCCCTACCTCTACTTCATTTTCTTGGGCTCCAAAATCACTGCAGATGATGACAGCAGCCATGAAATTAGAAGAAGCTTACTCCTTGGAAGAAAAGCTATGACAAACCTAGACAGCATATTCAAAAAGCAGAGACATTACTTTGCCAACAAAGGTCCGTTTAATCAAACCTATGGTTTTTCCAGTAGTCATGTATGGATAGATGTGAGAGTTGGACCATAAAGAAAACTGAGGTGCGAAGAATTGATGCTTTGAACTGTGGTGTTGGAGAAGGCTCTTGAGAGTCCCTTGGACTGCAAGAAGATCAAAGCAGTCAATCCTAAAGAAAATCAGTCCTGAATATTCATTGGAAGGACTGATGCTGAAGCTGAAGCTCCAATACTTTGGCTACCTGATGAAAAGAACTGATTCATTTGAAAAGACCCTGATGCTGGGAAAGATTGAAGGCAGGAGGAGAAGGGGACGACAGAGAGTGAGATGGTTGGATGGCATCACCGACTCAATGGACATGAGATTGAGCAAGCTCCAGGAGTTGGTGATGGACAGGGAAGCCTGGTGTGCTGCAGTTCATGGGGTCACAAAGAATCAAACATGACTGAACTGAACTGAACCTCTGGGGTACTTGTCTAGTTCTTACCGTCTTGATGTCGAAGCTCTCTGCACCCTCTGAACAGGCTGGAAATGTGATGTTTTCAGCGTCATCATGCACTCTCCTCCCCGGGAACAGTGCTATGCTGTTACCTGGTGCCATTCTGTGAGCGCTGCGTTGTTCCGTGTTAGTCCTGATTCTGCCACAGACAGCATTCCAGTTCTCACTGAAGGCTACTCTTATTTTTTTGGCCCTGAAAAGGGAGGTTCCTAACTTAACAGCCTCTGAGGAATTCCACCCTGAACACAGCTTATGACTTCACTCATCAAATTCCTAATTCTCTCCAGGTCCATCCTCGTAACTTTTAGTCTGTCTTTTTTTTTCTAGTCCCCAGCCCCACTGAGCAGACTCTGGCTCCACGGGCTGCCTGAGCAGATTCTGTACTAAGCAGCTTGACCTCGGGTACTTGGCAGCCATGTACTGATGTTCAGATCTCTGTGGTCTTTTCTGTGGCTCCTTTGACTGCTCTCAGTAAGCCAGAAGGGCTATTTGTCTTGTCCTGTGGTTCTGAGCAGAAAGAAATCGCTTCTTGATGGTCAGACAGCATGAAGACTTACTCTCCAGGGAAGCATAGGTTCTCACTCGAGTCTTTTCCTGCTCCCGATTTTTCAAATGCTTCTCCAAAGCCAGATACACAGACTCTTCCATGGAACCTGGTCTGCTAGTTGGGTCTGCAGCAGATCTCTTGCACTCTTTCTTGCCTGCTATGGGACAACACTCATGCATAGATCCTTATTCTGATAAGTTTTCATTCAGTCTAGTTTGGACAGCCATTATAATGGGAATGGATAATTGACCTCGTTTGATCCCTGGGTAGGGAAGAGCCCCTGGAGAAGGGAATGGCAACCCACTCCAGAATTCTTGCCTGGAGAATTACATGGACTGTACAGAGTCACAAAGAGTCAGACAAGATATCTGCACACGCATGTTCACTACAACATTATTCACAAGAGCCAAGATATGGAAATTACCTAAATGATAAAGAAAACATGAACACACACCCACACGGTGGAATGTTATTCAGTAAAAGAAAAGGAATCTTGCCACTTACTATAAAATGGAGGACACTACATTCACATGCTCAATGAAATAAGCCAGAAAGATAAAGACTGGGGGATGGGGACATGGAGTGATACAGGTCAAAGGGCACACATTTCCAGTTATAAGAATAAGTTCTGAGGATCTAATGTACAGTATGATGACTATAGTTAACATGATACTGTAAACCTGAAAGTTCTTTTTTGAATTAAAATTAAAATTTAAAAATTTATTCATCTGGGCTCTCCTGGCAGCTTAGCTGGTAAAGAATCTGCCTGCAATGCAGGAGACCCCATTTTGATCCCTGGGTGGGGAAGGTCCCCTGGAGAAGGGATATTCTCCACTATTCTTCCCTGAGAATCCCCATGGACAGAGGAGCCTGGAGGCTGCAGTCCATGAAGACACAAGAAATCCACACAACTGAGTGTCTAAGCACAGCACAGCACATTTATTTATTTATTTGGCTGTACCAGGTTCTTAGTTTCAACATGTGGTATCTGCTTCCCTGACCAGGAATGAAACCTTGAAAGTTTCTGAGAGTTGGGACTTCCCCAGTGGTCCAGGGGATAAGACTCTGCACTCCCAATGCAGGAGGCACAGGTTAGACCCCTAGGTGGGGAAGATTCTGCATGCTTCAAGGCCGAAAAAGATAAGGAAAGTTGCTGAGAATAAATCTGAAGCATTCTCATCAAATACACACACACACACAAAACTAGGTATGTGAGATGATGGATGTGTTAATTATATTGATCTTGGTAATCTTTCCCTAATGTCTATCAACTCATCACCTTGTACAATTAAAGGTATGCAATTAGAATTGTCAAAAATGTATAAGTAAATTCATTTCCACTGAATGGTCGGCGAGATGAATGATTGATCAGTCTCCAATCAATTTGCCACTGCACTCATGCACTCATATGCTAAACAAGAGCATGGGTCAGAATCCAAAGTGGTAAACGGTGGCATATTATACACAGACCTAGCCTAGTGGCTCAGATCGTAAAGAATTTGCCTGCAATGCCGGAGACCTGGGTCTGATCCCTGGGTATGAAGAATCCACTGGAGAAGAGAATGGCAACCCACTCTAGTATTCTTGCCTGAAGAATCCCATGAACAGAGGAGCCTGGCAGGCTACAGCCCATGGAGGCACAAAGAGTCAGACATGACTGAGTGACTAACACACACGAGGGTCTCCATGGTAGAGTACCATCAGGAGGACCCGTCACGTTTCCTAATATATGATTTTGCTATTTCCAATACTGTTGCTTAATCATCGGAGAAGGCGATGGCACCCCACTCCAGTACTCTTGCCTGGAAAATCCCGGGCTTCCCTGGTGGATCCAATGGTAAAGAATCTGCCTGCAATGCAGAAGACCCAGGTTCGATCCCTGGGTCAGGACGATCCCCTGGAGAAGGGAATGGCAACCCACTCCAGTATTCTTGCCTGGAAAATCTCTTGGAAAGACCGTGGGGTTGCAAAGAATCATGCTGACATATTCCTGGACACCTTTGGATTTCATTAATTAATTAGTCTCTGCTCTTGTTTAAGTTTTCCATAGTTTTCTGTGAGTGTTTAGAGGGACTAGAATATATGGTTTTCTTTTCCTCAGCTGTGGGTTGGGAAAGTTTGCTTTCACTAGGGAATTCCAAGGCCTTGTCTGTTAACCTGGCAGTTGTAGTGAGGTGATCGTTTTGCGAGACAGGGATTAAGGGCATTTCATCGTTTGTACACAGGCTGCGTTCTCATCTGTCATTTCAGTGCAGGAGTCAATGAAGACATCTTAGTCTTAATACGTTGCAGATAACCTCTCTCTGCTGTGTGTTTTCCGCTTCTAGCTCAGAGCCTAGTGTTCCTCACACTGAAAAGAGCGGTGCCTGCTTGTTTGTTTTGCTATTTGCTTTTTCAATCTACTTTTCAAAGTAGTACGACTTTGTAATTCAAACTGTCACCCAGTACTTTGTATGCCATGCGCGCTCTGTCTTCTCAGTCATAGCTGTGATCACGTTGTCTGCTTCTTTGTATAACATTTCTGTGTGGGTCTCTGTGTTGAATTTCAGTTATTTGGCGACTATGAAAATTCAGGTCTCGCTGGAGTTTAACTTTTCACTCCATGAATAGAAGGTTTGCTAAATAGACTTTAAGAGTAAGATAAAGAAATAGTGAATTTACTTGAAGGAAGAATTTTGAAGACACAGCCATTGTTTGAAAGCGAATAAATCCTGCTAAACTGGTCTGATTTTCTTTCAACAAGAATAAAACATCTACCTGGAAATATTTTGCTAGATTTGCCTGCATTTCTTTATATACATGAAAATAATAAAATACATTTTAGGGTTTCTTTATTTTGTTTTTGTTATCTTGTTTTTTTTATTTAAATTTTTTTTTTACTTTTTTATTGGAGTACAGTTGCTTTACAATGTTGTGTTACTTTCTACTACACAGCAGAGTGAATCAGCTGTGCTTAGTGGTTTAGTTGCCAAGTCGTGTCCGACACTTGCAACCCCATGGACGGTAGCCCACCCAGGTTCCTCTGTCCATGGGATTTCCCAGGCAAGAATACTGGAATGGGTTGCCATTTCTTTCTCCAGGGGATCTTCCTGACCCAGGGATAGAACCCACATCTCCTGTTTTGCAGGTGGATTCTTTTCTGCTGAGCCACCAGGGAAACCCAGCTATACATACATATGTATCCCCTCTTTTTTGGATTTCTTTTCCATTTAGGTCATCATAGAGCACAAAAATGTTTCTCTAATTCATATTTGAACTTATATGAATTCTCCATCTATCAGTGGTAGAATGGAGGATTGCTTGTTCCTTGAAAGTACATGTGATTGTGTATGCTGTGTGTACATGTGCGTGTGTGTGTGTGTGTGCGTGTGTGTGCACATGTGTGCGTATGTGCATTGCACATGTGTGTGTGTGTGTGTGTGTGTGTGTGTGCTATGTGTGTGTGCTCCATGTGTGTGTGTGTGTGCTGAAGGAGGGGATTTAGATGGTGGTCATTGAAACTATGAAATTTTTTTTTTTAGTTTGTGAAACATTTTAGTTTTTTGGTGTTCAATTTGCTCAATTTTAGATTCTTTTAGTGACCTAAAACTAGCCACTTTGAATCCTTTTCACAGTAAAGCAGAATAAATGCAGGCACATATAAATGAATGAAATAACACATTTACAATCTCTGTATAGGCTTGCTGCTGCTGCTGCTAAGTCGCTTCAGTCGTGTCCAACTCTGTGCGATCCCAGAGACGGCAGCCCACCAGGCTCCCCCGTCCCTGGGATTCTCCAGGCAAGAACGCTGGAGTGGGTTGCCAATTCCTTCTCCAATGCATGAAAGTGAAAAGTGAAAGTGAAGTCGCTCAGTTGTATCAGACTCTAGCGACCCCATGGACTGCAGCCCACCAGGCTCCTCC
Source organism: Bos indicus (assembly GCF_029378745.1). Taxonomy (NCBI): domain Eukaryota; kingdom Metazoa; phylum Chordata; class Mammalia; order Artiodactyla; family Bovidae; genus Bos; species Bos indicus. The sequence goes on along the minus strand of NC_091782.1, from coordinate 46,027,278 downwards.
GTCCATGGGATTTTCTAGGCAAAAGTACTGGAGTGGGGTGCCATTGCCTTAACCATCTAGAAATGTGTAGATAAACACAGATCTAATACAGCTCAGCAAAAACAACTATAATGTTATTTGTACTGATTTTCCTCTAAACTTTTTTCTATATATGTATTCCTATTATACATGCACATATATACACAAATATACACGTATGTAGAATGTGCACTCTCTCTGTGTGTATATATACACACACACTTATATATAGAAAATTCAGATGATTTTATACTAATCCTTTCCCATCCATCTATTTTTATTCAATATAAATGTTTTCTGATGTAATCATTTATTCTTTGTAAACATATTTTAAATGAGGAGGCAACATTCTGCCTCACCAAAATACCATTATGTATTTTCTTTTAGCTTGCTTTCACTATAGTGTATAACACTATGAGGCACAACTTCATAGGGGTGATTTTTAGAAACTGAAAGTATTAATATTGTTCTCTCAAATGACAGCCAAAAATTGCACAAACATGCAATATTAGAGAAAAGCATGCAAAACCCACATTAGAGTTTCTTGGAAATTTATGTCAATAAGAAAAGAGAATAAAAGAATATGGCTGCTCTTTACTGGGAAGTAAATAATCTTCAAGAATTTACTGTCTTAACTAGATACGCTAAGTTCTTCATGGTACTTTTTCACGCATTTTATCTGTTCCATCTTCAAATTCATTTTTCCACTTGAATTAACTTCCCAATTCTCTGCGAGCGCCTTAGGCTTACTTACACTAGGCTTAAGGTGAGCCGAGAAACCAGAACTTAAGTGCTCAGGGCTACTTTTTAAAGGAGTATTTTCTGTGAGCAATTCAACTAGAGTAGACAAAAGTCTCAGGTTGCAGTAAAATAAAGATGATTTGAAATATAAAATTCAACTTAGTGGAAAGGTATAGTGTTTGCTTTTCCAGTGTCCATGCCAGCTGAATTAGTTTTGCGCTCTGCAGATACAGACACTTCTGTGAACAGAACTGGCCTGGTATTAAATGTTGGCAGCACCAGTTTTGATGAAAAATGCAAAGTTTTAGCACATACCTAGTGTTAGTCATGGAAACTCAAAAGATAAGAGCAAGTGAAGTTGCTTACACATCGTAAGCAGTGCTGCAAAACATTAGCCAAATGCCTTACAGCTAAAACAGTGAAAGTATGTGAATTTGAAATATGTACAGTATTCTCTTTATCTAAAAAAAAGTTATACACAGTCAGCAAAAGAATAAGATGGAGCATTCCCTTCAGGCAGGGACAACTGACTGACTGATAAAATCCAAGGATCTAAAAATAAGGCTCACTCAGAGCTGCCCGAGGACATCTTCAGTAATAATTTCATCTCGTGTGTGCAAATTCACTATGTTAGATGCTTCAGGAACTAGAAGGACACAGGTGATCCCTGACACTAGATGTTAATTCTTAATAAACGTGCCATAATCTTCTCCCGCTCGTGGTCACCATTCTATTTCATGGTTTACAAAGCACTTTCGTAACACTGGTTTCTGTTGTCGCAGGAAAGAAAATTGAGGCCCAAAGAGAGTAAGTGACTTATCCAGCGTCCTACACCTGAAAAAATAGAGACTGTAGATCTCAGATTCCTGCCAACAAACCCCTTTGTACAGCAGAATTGGAAGAAACTTGAGACGTTACCTGCTTCAAAGAATCTCCCTCATATACATATCATGATACTGTGCCATTTCCCATAAGAGATATTCTTTCGGTTTCAGTCACATTTAATGATAAGGAAAGCAATAAGAATGTCTGGAATACCCACTACGGTGCTTTTTATGTGCTATCTCTAACCTTTATAATATCTCTGTAAGGCAGAGATGATTCTTCCCAATTTACAACTGAAAGTGCATGGTTCAGAACAGTTAAATGACTCAATGTAAGTCCCATGGCTAGAAATGGTACACCTGATGCTCACACTGACCGTCCAGAAGCAGCTTTGCCTTTTCTCTCTAGGAATAACTGCTCAACATATAAATTTCCCTCAAGGGACAACATATTCACATCACGTACAGAAATTGTTTCCCTGGCTGAAAATGCAAAGATCATTGGCCATCCAAGTTTGATGGCAGATGGAAAGAGAAATCCTAAAGGGAAATGATGGAACTTTACATCTGGTAGGTATTTTTGTTTCCTAGTAAAAGAATTGTTCTCCATGTGCTGAATGTATATTTTATACGGCACTGTAAAATCTTCTTAGGTAAGTAAATTGGTCTCTCTTGTTTATTATGAAGACCAAATGGATCATTGTAGAAGTTTCCAGGAAATACCACTTCCCAACCAGTCCAATCCTAACTCTTTGCCAAAGTCAACTTGCCTCTCACTAAATGGTATCCAGCAAAGCTCTTAACAACTTTCATCAGAATAAAGCAGATATTTCAAACGACATTTCAAAACCACTCTTTAAAAAATCGTTCTTATGTGCAAATGAGAAACATATAGCAGATCTTATAAGGGCAAAAGTCTTTTGGCGGGGGCGAGGGGGAGGGTATTTCCAATGGGACTCTCAGGACACAACCCGCTCGGAACACGCCACGTGATCTTCCAAGGCACCACTCTCCAGACCAGGAGGAGGCTGGGTGAGCAGGAAAGTCACGCATGTGCAGCCTGAGGAGCCCCCAGGCACTGGTAGCAGAGCTCTTACAGACATCGAGATTGGGATCCCCCTACTAGAAACTGCTAACCATCAGTGACAGGTTAAAGGCCCTTCTTTCTTCCGTCTCCAGCTGGACATGAAATAGAAATCTTCAGAAACACAAAATGTGGATTGTGAATATATTGTTTTCTTTTATCTTCAGGAATGCATTATCTTCAGGATCTCTTCCATGTGCGTGTACATTTCTGTGAAGAGGAAACAAGCCTATTCAAAAGTAAGCGAAAGGCAGTAAAAGGCCTTCCAGGAGCTCCAGGTGCCCTTCATTACACTGTGCTGATTTTGCCATGCACGGCCAAAATTCTTGGGTACAAAAACAGCCACTTTGAATTCGATTTAATGCAAAAGCAAAAGCCTTTGCCAAGGAGCAATTACAGCTGGAATATAGACAATAATAAGCTACATAACTAACAACAACGATAAAAGTTAAACTGTTCTTTCTTATGTATCCTTGCTAGTATTTGTCAGTATTACCATAAAGACTTAATTTTATAGGTGAAAAATATTTAATTCCTTTCTTTTTTCAATTCGTCTCTTTATAGTGAAAGGAAGTGGTTTCCCACATTTGTGAACTGGTTATAGTTCTATCTTATAAAGTGTTGTTCATATTCTTTGCATGTTTTCATTGAATTTTCATTGATATTTCTTATAAAATTTATGTGGTCTTTATAAAATAATGAAATTCACCACTTATTTATTGAATAACTGAATTTGAAATATGGCTGAATTTTGATTAATTTTTGAACGAAGAGAATTTTAAATTTCTTACATAGTCAGATCTATCAATCTTGTCCTTTCTAATTTTTTTCTATCATCCTAACCTTTGTGAATTTTTTCTGCCTTGCAATTTGCTGAATATACACTCATTTTTATACACGTGTATGCTTTTAATGCCTGGAAAATCCCATAAACAGAGGAGCCTGGTGGGCTGCAGTCCATGGGGTCGCTAAGAGTCGGACACTACTGAGTGACTTCACTTTCACTTTTCACTTTCATGCATTGGAGAAGGAAATGGCAACCCACTCCAGTGTTCTTGCCTGGAGAATCCTGTAGACAGAGGAGCCTGGTGGGCTGCTGTCTATGGAGTCACACAGAGTCGGACCCAACTGAAGCGACTTAGCATGCATGCATGCATACTTTTAATTGTATGGCTAAATAGGTAATAAATTAAGATAATGTAATAAGTGATATCTAAGCTGTGTTGTTCATTAGTGTATCCCCAGGACCAGCAATAGTGTCTGGTATATAGCTTGTGCTTTATAAATTACTCTCCAACTCTTTTAGGTTGTATCTCTTGCTTCAACTGACTAAGGAGCACAGAGGTGAAATTATCAAACCAGAGAATAGAAGTGAGGAAGACACACAACTGACAGAAAAGCCAGCACCTCCTTCAGGGGAAGTTTTCAATGGAAGCTCCATCTGCGGAAGATGCCACCTGCCTCTCATACCTGTCTGTGCAGACTTGCCCATCGGCCTCTGCCTCAGGAAGGGGGCTGCTGAGATCTAAATGGTCAAACGTGGGATGAAGAAGGAGAAGCAAAAGAAGTCATGGCCCATTAATAACTCAGAGCATCATCTCTGAGTGTGCGTGTTGTCTGTGAGAGTAAATCAATACCCTACATGTTTAGTTAACACCTTAGCAATAAGACAGACTTCCTGGCTTGTTAAATGCCATAAAAGACTGTAACTTAATATTCAACCATCTTAAGCAGCATAGTTCTAAAACATTTTTGAAAAGAAACCTCATTCTCACATATATTCCGCACCTTTCCATATACTGACAAAGAAAACCAAGTGATCCAAAGCCACACGGGGCACTGGTTCTTCTGACACCTGTCACTGGATGACGTCCTTTGCTGACTATTGGGCAAGGTGGATTTCCTCTTAGCATTCTGTTTACACAATCAGATGGAGACTCAAGAGATCTCTTCATACTTTATTCTAATATTCTTCACTGTATTACACTTATTCAACAGAATTGTAGTCATCTCCTAGATTGAACGAAGTAGCTACAAAAAGCTTTCAAATAAATTCTCTTCACTCCTATGAATTCATGGCCATGTGTTCCTAAAGGCTCCACATGAAGGGAATGTTTCTTTTTGTCTTTGGCTTAACTTTTTCCTATCCTGTATCATCTTGTTTAATATGTTCTGCTTCCATTTCTCTTATTTCCAAATAATTCAGATTAGAACTTTTTAGCTATCTCAGATTTCTCTCCTTGGATGAGTAGAAAAGCTTTAACATCATAAAACTTTTCTATAAACATCAGGGAAAGGGGAAAACCTTCCTTCTCTAAGCTGCAACTCTTTCATAACCCCTCTTGGACTTGAGGCAGAGCTTACCAGAAAGAGCAGTTTGCTGGTTGCCCTGGCAACCTCCTGACTCATTAACAATTAGCTGCTCCCAAAGTCCTTAGACAGCTGAAGCCCATGTAACGGCTATCAGAAGGCTCCCTCTGGCTCATATTTAGTCCCAACGCCCAAATGAAATGCTTTTTCTGAGGGAGATGAGACAACTAGTGAGTGCTTGCCTGTACACGAAGAGGCAAGCAGGCATCTCCAAATCGGGATGCCTTACCCAGTACAACCGCAATGACTCAGATGACTTGGACTGGGGGAGAAACACTAGCTAAGATTTTATACACCAGCCAGCAACCCAGTATTCATATCAGTGACTGAGAGCTCTTCTGTGTCACACTGATTCAGGCAAGTTCACTCTGTTCTCCAGAAACAGTGAAATGACCTGATACGTTTTTGTTCCATCGGCGTTTAAGTTAGGTGTGTAGAGTTTTATAACTGAGATCTGGCCTCCAGCTTCCACAGCTGGTCATTCATAGCAAGAGAGGCATTAATTGACAAACATAATCAGTCAACGGCTTCCCTGGAGGCTCAGATGGTAAAGAATCCACCTGCGATGAAGGATACCTGGGCTTGATCCTTGGGTCAGGAAGTTCCCCTGGATAAGGGCTTGGCAACCCACTCCAGTATCCTTGCTGGAGAAATCCATGGACAGAGGAGCCTGGCAGGCTATAGTCCATGGGGTCGCAAAGAGTCGGACACGACTGAGTGACTGTGACCCACCATCAGTCAACAGGCATTTTCTAGGTCTCCTGTTTGACTGCCATTCCCAGCTCTGTGGTGGTGATTGTAAAAGACACAAGAATTAATTACCAAATACCATTTCAGGTTTCAGGGATGCTGTACTCAAATGATTACCATCAGGAATGTTGAACTGCTGGTAGAGAAGAAGCCTCCAGGTCTGTTTGCATATTGATTTGCATGGAAAGGAAGGATGTTTGAGGAGATTTGCACAAAAAAGCCTGGAGTTAGAGGTGAGGGAAAGCTGGTGGCAGGAGTCTGGGGCCTGAGGAGTAGGTAAGCCCTTTCTCACAAAAGGAACTGAATTTTATTTATTTATTTATTATTTAAAAAAAGAGGAACTGAATACAGAAACTGAAAGGGGAATTGAGAGAAATGGATGCTCTTGTAGAAGTGCTTCGAGGCCTCAGCGACAAAGTAAAAGTTGCTCAGTTGTGTCCGACTCTTTGTGGCCCCGTGGGCTGTAGTCCATGGAATTCTCCAGTCCAGAATATTGGAGTGGGTAACCTTTCCCTTCTGCAGGGGATCTTCCCAACCCAGGGATCGAACCCAGGTCTCCTGCATTGCAGGGGATCCTTTACCAGCTGAGCCACAAGGGAAGCCCCTCGGTGACAAAGGACAGCACATGTTAGGGCAGAAACAGAATGAGGAGGGGGCTTCCCAGGTGGCCCCCGAGGTAAAGAACCCACCTGCCAAGGCAGGAGAGGTAAGAGATGCAGGTTCTATCCTTGGGTCTGGAAGAGTCCCTGGAGGAGGCAGGGCAACCCACTTCAGTATTCTTGCCTGAAGAATCTCATGGACAGAGGAGCCTGATGGCCTACAGTCCATGGGGCGGGCTATAGTCCACAGGGTCAAAAAGAGCTGGACATGACTGAAGCGACTGAGCACGGCACACAGCACAGAGCGAGGAGAGGCCTCTCTTTGTTTACAGGCGGGACACAAACACCACGGTACGGGTGCCCACAGGCCCGCAGCCGGGAGAAGCTCGGGATTTATACCCTGGCGGTGGATCCGAATGCAGAGGTAGGTGGAGACATCGCCCAGGCCTGTGTGGACAAACAGAAGAGGTCCCTCGGCGGCTGAGCACAGACGAGAAGCACCAGGGGAATCCCAGAGATAACTGGGAGGGGCTTAGGGGCATGGCGGGTGAGGGCCTCCGTGGGTAAGTCCGCGCAATGAGCCAGTAAATAGGCCTGTGCCTCAGCGTTACCTTATTTATAGCCACATGTTGGAGGCTATTTTCCTGACCTGGTTTTTTGGAGCCTCTCCCACGTGGATGAAGAGAGTGTTGGTGAGACCATTCTTAAGGCAATTCAGAGAAGCAGGCTGGGTAGCAAGAGAGTCCCATTCAGTCCTGAAAAGTGCAGTGAATTATGTGAATGCTATTTTTTCCTCTCTCTCCCCTCATTAGAAGATTTTGGTCATGAAACAACTGCAGAGGGTTGTAAATAGGACCTCCAAGCACTGATAAATAGGAGTAGAAGGAAGCATTCTAATGGAGGTTAGGTAACATCACTGCTGTGCTGTGCTCAGTCATATCTGACTCTTTGTGACCCTGTAGACTGTAGCCTGCCAGGCTCCTGTGTCCATGGGATTCTCCAGGCAAGAGTACTGGTGTGGGTTGCCATTTCCTCCTGCAGGGGACCTTCCCGACCCAGGGATAGAACTCACGTCTTCTGAATAGGCAGGCAGATTCTTTACCACTTCCCCACTTGGGAAGCCCTAATGACATTGCTTAAGTGGAATATGGCTCCCACATGAAGCACTGGATTTAACCGGGAGGAACTCTCCCCAGAACCACACACACTCTCTGTTTACCACCTCTCTCCTGCTGGCTCAGGAAGACAAAGGGGAACTGGTTGATGGCTATATGAGCAACACAAGTAACCAAGGAGAGGCTCAGTTAATACTGGTCACTCCTAACTATTTTAATTTTTTTTGATGTGCACCATTTTTAGTCTTTATTGAACTTGTTACAGAATTGCTTCTCTTTCATGTTTTGGTTTTTTGGCCGTGTGGCCTATGGAATCGTAGGTCCCCTCCCAGAGATCAAACCCGAAACTTCTGCATTGGAAGGTGAAGTCTTAACCACTGGACCCCCAGTGACGTCCCTCGCTTGTAACTACGAACGCTGCCATGAAGCGTACTTCTCCCAAGCAGGATATCATCCAGCAAAGAAAGGTTTCACCTTCTTAATATGCAGGCTTGCGATCTCCACCCTTTTCTGTTATCTGATGTTGGATCCCAAGCCTCCTTGTGTTAATACAATGATCAGGAACCTGAAAAAAAGGTCAACAGCTAGTCCTCTCCTGTTTTGCATCAATTTCTCAAGCTTGAGAATGCCTGGAGTGGTCTTCTGCTGGCAGGTTACTTGCTTAGGGAACATTCATCATAAGAAGATGAAAGCCAATGTGCAGAAGGGATTTTCAGAGTGTGTGTCATCTCCCTTCTTCCCTCTATTATCTCCAAAAATAACTATTCATAGTTTCAAGAATATTTCACTAGTGATCTTTTAGGATGAAAAGTCAGCTGTGAAACTGGTGTAATTCATTCTTCCTGGAAATACGATTTGAAAAAAAATAATTGATGTCACTTACAGATAAGATTTCAGAGGAAATATTTTTTGTTTGACCCATTACTAAGAGTACCCATCAAAGTAAAATTATTTCACGTGTTCCACGTGTCAAAAACTGCCTGCCCAACTGTCGTGGTGGCCTTCTGGATAGAACAAGACAGCTCCATGCCCTAAGCAAGGAAGGATAATTAAGATGGAAAGTAAAATGCACCCAGTTACAATAATGTCCTTTGAGGTTATACGGGGTGAAAAATATAACTAAATGCAACTTAATTGCTCAAAGGTCTAATATTTAAGACTCAGAGTCATGCGTTCCACCTATTTTAATCCACAGATTTTACCCTCCATCACCTTTGGGTGAAATCTATTTGTTGCATCATTTCATCAGAAAGCTCTTGATGTTCTATTGCACTGCCTGATCAAGTGTAGGCTTAGGTAACCAGACAGATATTTTCTGACATGTCTTGGCAATTGCCTGATGCCTCACCAAAAACTTAGCTATGAAGAAAAACCAAGTGTAACTTGATCTCCTTTGGGGCCAGACCCAGTATTGGGAATGGCAGTGGCGTAGCTCCTTGGCATTGAGAACTCTGTGAATAAGAGAGTGGGTGGAGCCTCAGTAGAAATGAAAAATGTCAGAGAACTTCCAAAACTGTCATGGCACTGCTGTTTCTATTAGATTGTGAAGAACCTATTTTCCTTCTCTCTCTTTTTTTAAAAATACAATTTGTTGAGAAAGTTAACTCTTTTTTTCTGTTTATTTCTCTCTCTTTTTTTTTTTTTTGCTAAAAATGGTTCATTCAGATCTTGCAAAAATACTGGTTTCTCTGTGAAAGAGCATTAGGTTCTAGGCTCGAATGATTTAAACAAATTTTTAGTCAACATAAATGTTTAAAGGGGCTTTTGCAAGACAGAAGAAACATAGGACAATTACACGGGCAGAACTCTCACAGGTTGGCTTTTCCTAATTACTATTTATTGGCATATAGTTGATTTCCAATGTTATTTTCTGCTGTACAGCAAAGTGAATCAGCTATGTAGACACATATATCCACTCCTTTTTAGAGTCTCATCACACATAGGTTATAACAGAGTATTGAGTATTGATACTGATCTGACTTCAAAGGAGAGGGCCTAATATGTGTAGTTCAGATTAATTTTAATAGCTGTAGGAAACCTCCACCACAAAGTGGAAGCAAAAAGAAAAGAAGAAAGGGGACTATTATGAACACAGTGGTTCCCAGCCCCACCCCTCAGTTCATGCACTGCAGCCCTAGAATCTAGTGTTAGTCACTCAGTCGTGTCTGACTCTTTGTGACCCCAAGGACTGCAGCCCACCAGGCTCCTCCTTCCCTGGGATTCTCCAGTCAAGAATACTAGAGAGGGAAGCCATTCCCTTTTCCAGGGGATCTTCCTGACCCTGGGACTGAACCTGGGTCTCCTGTATGGCAGGCAGAGTCTTTACCATCTGAGCCACTAGGGAAGCTCAGTATCCCAGAATGTGACCACATTAGGAGACAGTATCTTCCCAGAAGAAATTAAGTTAAAATGAGGCTTTTGGGGTGGGGTGGGGGGAGCTAATCTAATCCAATATGACTGGTGTTCTTATAGTGAAAGTCACTCAGTTGTGTCTGACTCTTTATGACCCCATGGACTATACAGTCCATGGAATTCTCCAGGCCAGAATGCTGGACTGGGTAGCCTTTCCCTTCTCCAGGGGATCTTCCCAACCCAGGGATCAAACCCAGGTCTTCCGCATTGCAGGTGGATTCTTTACCCGCTGAGCCACAAGGGAAGCCCGAGTGTCCTTGTAAGAGGAGGAAAGTCAGACACAAGACACTTAAAGACAGGGGATGAGAAAACAGAGAGAGAAGGCCATTGTTTACAAACTGAGGAGAGAGGCCTCGGAAGAAGGCAACCCTGCCAGCACCTTGATCTTGGACTTCTAGCCTCCAGAACTGAGAATATACATTTCTGTTGTTTTAGCCATTCCATTTGCTGTAATTAGTTACAGCAGATTTAGCAAACTAATGCACAGACCAGAGACCAAAGACATTTAGAGGCAGAAAAACTGTGACTCAAACTGTCATGAGGGTCATGCGGAGGGTAGAAAGTTAAGATAAAGATGAGAAGGGCAACGTTTGCACACTCAAGACTCTTCTATTGAATTTTGCATGATCATAGTCCACATACTGAGCCTCAATTTATTCATCTCTAAAACAGACTGCCAGGTCCTTGGGGTCACCAGTGGGACTTTGCTATCTTTTAAAAATACGAATCTAGCCCACAGAAAAAAATTCTAATAAGTAATTAGTGATTCCAGAAAAAGAAAGCAAAGGAGTTCTGCTTCCTAAAGGAACTTACAGATATTTAGAGTTAAGGAGGTTCATGGAATACACATAGAAATACAACCAGGGGGTGAGTAAATAGTGAATATTCAAAAGAATGAGGGCTGTAAAACTTGCAGAAGGCGAGACCCCTGAACCTGGGGTGGTCATGGAAGAAGGTGAAATCAATTTACTCTTTGAAAGTTGAGTGAAGACTGGAAATGCATAAAAGACAGATACAGGTCAGGAAGATCCCCTGGAGAAGGAAATGGCAACCCACTCCAGTATTCTTGCATGGAGAATCCCATGGACAGAGGAGCTGGACGGGCTACAGTTCATGGGGTCGCAAGAGTCAGACACGATTGAGTGACTACACCACCACCACCACCACCACATCTCAGACAAGAGCAAAGAGGTAGAAAATGCAGTATATGTATTAGGGACAAGAAGAGTAACAGTTTGCAAAATTGGAGTCCTTTGCACATTGGAGAAAACACCTTTGGTTGTTCCTGTTGTAGGTTAATTCTTTAGAGCCATGAACTTTAAAAATATTAAGGTAATTTGACTAGCTGCTGGAGGCAGAAGGAATTTGTCTTGCCTATGAAAATCAATCAGTTACTACGAATTCTATCACAATGGGTGAATGCTTTACCCAACAGAAGAAGTTCTTTCTACTCTTCCTGACCTAAAGAAACCTCACTGTTCTCTTCCTCCCTCGTTGACACTTGGCGTTATTTGGACAAGGAGTCCACTGCAGGCAATTTTACTTCCCCTTAGAAGAAAATATCTGCCAAAGGAATGCTTTCAGAGCTTCAAAATACCAAATCCATTCTAAGTAGTATTCTAATACCACATCCTTTTAATCTTTTCATCAGAATAAAACTCCAATGGATTGCCATTTGGTATTCCCCTTGACCTATGTAATCCATTCTATGACAGAATGATCTGGGTTCGTCAAAGCAAACCATTCAACATCACAGTAATACAAGTCTATGCCCCAACCATTAATGCTGAAGAAGCTGAAGTTAAACGGTTCTATGAATACCTACAAGACCTTCTAGAATTAACACCAACAGAAAGATGTCCTTTTCGTTATAGGGGATTAGAATACAGAAGTAGGAAATCAAGAGTGAAAGTGGAAGTGTTAGTTGCTCAGTCATGTCCAACTTTTCACAAGTCCGTGGACTGTTACCCGCCAGGTGGCCCTGTCCATGGAATTCTTCAGGCAAGAATACTGAAGTGGGTTGCCATGCCCTTCTCTAGGGAGTCTTCCCAACTCAAGGGTCCTGCATCTCCTGCACTGCAGGCAGATTCTTTAACATCTGAGCCCTCAGGGAAGCCCATTAAAACCATGGAGGGCTCCAAAACCCTGGCAGGTGGTAAACATTTTACTCTAATTGAAGTAAGAACTGATGGAAATGTTTGAATTTTGAAGACGATGAAAGAGAGCAAGTCATAGTTTTATTGAGGATGGTGTTTCATGGAGAAGCTCTACTAATCATTAGCATGTTAACCGATTAGGGGTAGGAAGGGATAGTGAGAATTAAAGTCTAATTATTAACATTTTGCTTCATATTAGTCATTGGACTAGAGCTTCATGAGAGTGGCTTTTGAAGGAAGCTTTGTTGGAAAAAGCATACAGATCATAGAGGGAAGTGAGAACTGGGGAAAAGGCAGGGAAATAGATAGCTTCATGACCTAGACCTTGGCTTTATTCTTATGGGGAGTAGGAGGCCAGGGTTGTCCTTGGAGTAAGAATCTGTTAAGACACGAATTACATTTGTTGAAAATTATTTTAGCAGATATCTTCAGAATGTGTCTCAAAGGAACAAGTAAGGTAAACTATACTAGTGTCTAGTACAGATATTTTATGTCTTCATGTAATATCCAACTTTATCTTAATTTTTTTATATTCCTAGGCTATTCCATTCATCTGTGTTTTTTTCAGATTGTTGCAAATCTCCAAAAAATGTTCTAATATATTTATTGAAAAAAATCCACATGTAAGTGGAGTTTTGAACCCATGCAGTTCAAACTCTTGCTGTCCAAGCATCAGCAGTATATTTCCTCAACCTTTCATATCCAGACAAGAATCACAAAGATTCCTCTTCTCTCTAAGGGTTTGTTTCCAGTATCAGTCTATGGGATGAAAAGAGCAAGGGGATCAAATTAGGTACAGAAGACCTGGGTGGGTCATGTTCTGAGCTTTGTAATTTTGTAGCTTAGGAAAGCTACACACCTTCCACCTCGGTACAAATGAGACTGTACTTGTGAGGCTTACAAGAAATCTTCCATTCTGGTCTCAGTATTGATACTAAATGATAGATATTATTGCTGTTATTGCTTTTGTTGTTATTCTTATTATTACATCACTGCTCTGCCATGAGCCTGGGCATGTGATTTTTCTTACCTTTTTCCTGGGCTAAGATGGAAAGAGGTAGAGTCTCAGGCTTGTCTTTGGTTTGGCCTGTTGTAACTTCATGTCTCTTTGTCTTTATGGGAGACTGAGAAAGGCACAGTTCTATTTTGGTGAAAATGCTTTAGGTGCAACAGTCTTTTGATAAGAGCATTTTATTGGGAGCACAGTGATTGGTGGTGGACCAAGACCACCATCAACACAGTTGGTTGTTCTTTAATTCACAGAACTTGAACTTAATAATCAGTCATGTCAGACTGGGGGGGGGGGGGGCATATTCAGGCTTCCCTTGTGTTTTATAGATTGGGACTTAAATCAGGGAGCTTCCTCGTCAGGGAATCCCATATGAGTTCTTAGGTTCTTTTTCTTAATGCAATAGTTCAACTTTCCAGTTTCATCTTCAAGCCACAGGTCACCTGCAGACATCAGCTCTTCTTTGAGATAATGCATCTACAAGCTGATATTTTTGGCAGAAAACTGCATTCTGGGTCGTAGGTCTGGTATCTGTAGGAATCCTATTGTGGCTCTAGTCTGCTGACCTCACCTCTCCTCTGCGACCGAATCTACATCCACAGATGAGTTGAGGGTGGCTTGGAGAGAAATTATGGATGACCTTCCAGTTCCCTCTGGGACTATGTGACCTCTGACAAATCCCAGAAATTCTTTCTGCCTTGGAGACAAGTTCCTCCCCAGTACTTCCCTCTGACAGGTGCTGTCAGAATCAGAAAGCCCTGGAAGATTCTCAAAACACTGCCTCAAAGTCATAATTATAATTAATAATAGTAATTAACTTTCATCACAGATGAGTCATCTATACATTAGAAATTCAGGGATAATTTGTTTCAAAGTTCTCCCTTAACATTTCCTTACTCAGTCTCATTCATCATAAAAGGTTAAGTTGCATCTTATTTTTATTATTTTTAATTTTTTTCAGCTTTTTCAAACTGACAAACAAATTTATATATATTTAATGTGAACAATGTCATGTTTTGCTGTATGTAGACATTGTGATATGTAGACATTGCAATCAAGCTAACTAACATATCCATCACCTCACATAGTTACCATTTGTGTGTGTGTGTGTGGTGAGAACATATATGATTGCTCAGCAAATTTCAGGGGCTCCCCAGGTGTCAGTAGTGGTAAAGAACCCCCCTGCCAATGCAGGAGATGTAAGAGATATGGGTTCAGTCCCTGGGTCAGGTAGATCCCCCAGAGAAGGAAATGCAACCCATTCAAGAATATAATAGAGTATTGTTAATGACAGTCACCATGCTGTATCTTAGGTCTCCAGAACTTACTGATTTTGCATAACTACAACTTTTTGTTGCATTTTTTGCCCCAAATCTCCCTATTTCCTGCACTCTCCAGGCCCTGGCAGCCACTATCCTAGGCTACATTTTAAAGAAAATATTCTTAGCTTTTGAAGGGAATAGAAAGAACTTTTCCTATCTTATGTTTGATGCACTTGAATCACTGATATTGGAAAAATGACTTTTTCCCTTTAACTATGAAAAAAAGGGGTAAATATTTTCTAATCTATAATTCTGTATCTATAATTCTGTCAATACGGATATTTTTGTTTTAAATTCTTTCAATATTCAACAGAGCAGTTTCTCTCTGTGAAATGTTTCCTTCTTCCCTAATAACAAAAGGATGGGAAGTTCAAACATTTGACTTTTTCTTGGAAGCAGTTGCCCTACGCAGGTAAAAGTTATTTCATCAACTACAACTTTAAGCAGTTTTATTTCGTCCTGATAAAGTTTTAGGTCTGTGCTCATGACCAAGATACACAACTTTCAATAACCATCTTTTCAGCAGATAGAGTAGAAGTTAGTTTATCAAACAAAACAAACTGGTCTTCCCCTCCCCCCATGATGTGTTGCTCAGTAATTTCACATTCTTTAGTGCCAAGTGCTCTTGCCTGGAAAATCCCATGGACGGAGGAGCCTGGTAGGCTGCAGTCCATGGGGTTGTGAAGAGTCAGACACAACTGAGCGACTTCACTTTCACTTTTCACTTTCATGCATTGGAGAAGGAAATGGCAACCCACTCCAGTGTTCTTGCCTGGAGAATCCCAGGGACGGGGGAGCCTGGTGGGCTGCCGTCTATGGGGTCGCACAGAGTCGGACACGACTGAAGCGACTTAGCAGCAGCAGCAGCAGTAAACACATTAAGTCTGTTGAGATACTGCTGTGGTTATTTATTTTTCAAATTCAATAAGAAGGAGGGGACTGATCTTTCTTCTTAGAACAGGAAAGAAAATTAGACCCGACAGTGATACATTATCAAATTTTACAAGTATGAAAATATTCTGAAAAGTAAGCAGTTCTTTGGGCAGTCAGGTGACCGTCCAAGCTGGTCAGTGAAGTTATAAAACCCAAACCCTTTTAAGTTTGTTCTGAGTTAACTTTTTATTTACTTGCAGGGTTTCATTTACTTTGGAAGCTTGATAACCATACATAATTATGTCAGCTTTCTTCCTCATCAAATTCCACTACGTTTCCCAAGCCAAAAGGAACATATGATCATTTCTATTGATGCAGGTAAGAAAAAAAAAAAAAGAGTGTGAGGACTTTGAAAACAGGTTTAGCTGAGAAGCATGCCATGGTAAATTTGCTTTATGAAACTGAGCCAAATAACTTTATCTTCCTGTATTTCCATTTCTCCTACCGTCAAAGGCAACATCAACAGATTCTCTTTCCCGACAGTGTGATAGCCGTGAAAATGCATGATTAAAGATAAAGAAGACTGCATCTACCTACACACACCAACCACCTCCTTCCCTCAAACCTGTTGACAGTGCTGGAGGAATCTTCAGTCTTTTCTTTTCCTCTAATCTCAATCTTGAATTTGGTTTATGTAGATACACTCTCATAGCCAGGGGCACAATTCTGATGTCTACAGAGCAGTCAGGGGCAACACATTTTGAAGAATCAGAAGCGCAAGATGATTGAGAATGGAAGAAAAATATTTCTAGACTTTGTACAGACAGTGAAAATTCTGTGGCAAAGAAACAAGGAGGAACATACATACATCTCTCCTCTGAGAACTTAAGAAATAGAGTAATTCTTTACATCAATCCTCAAGCATGCTCTCTCATTTTCATCTCTGTAACTGTCTTAGCTTGAATTATAGCTTTGTTTTGTTGTATTTTAAAGGGGCCGTTTGTTGGGAAAGGGAATGGTTACTGACTCCCAGAGTTTTAACAAATGTAACACAGGAAGAAATCTGACAAGGGAAACACAATGACTGAATTTTCTGTTTTCTCCTATCACGGTGTTGTGGTTCCATGATGAGAAGACATAACCCTGTCTTTTTTAGGAGCTTCAGCAGAAAATAAGCTGCTCATGAAAAGGGCTTGGAAAAAAATAATTAGTTTGGAAAAAGAAGATTGGCAGAGAGATAAGTGTGAGATACTGTCTATAATGTTAAAGTTGAAGCCTGTGAAATGAAAATAGGTATGTACTGAAGTCAGATGTTCAGTATGAAGATTTGGACTTTCCAAGGCCCAGATGTTAGATTTCAGTAATGGTGCTATTTACCAAATATGCAATTCAAGTTAGAGGGAGCCCTGGGAGACCCAGTTTGTTTGTTTGTTTGTTTTTCTTTCTGGTTTCAGTGAAAGAAACCATCATCAAAACAAAAAGGTAACCTATGGAATAGGAGAAGATATTTGTGAATATATCCTTGATATGGGTTAATATCAAGAATAAATAAAGAATGCACACAACTCAATAGCAACAAAAAAAGTAAGCACCTGGATCAAAAATTGGCAGAATCTGAATAGCTATTTTTCCAAAGAACACATACAAATGGCCAACAGGCACATGAAAAGATGCTCAACATCACTAATTATTAGGGAAATATAGATCAAAACTACAATGAGATATCACCTCACACTTGTTAAAATGGCTATGATTGAAAAGATAAGAAATAGTAAGTATTAGAGAGGAAGTGGAGAAAAGGAACCCCTAAAACACTATTGGTGAAACTGTAAATTGGTACAGCTGTTATGGAAAACAGTATGGAGATGAGTCAGAAAATTTAGAAATACGATGCTGCTCAGTCGCTTCAGTCGTGTCCAACTCTGTGCGACCCCATAGAGGGCAGCCTACCAGGCTCCCCGGTCCCTGGGATTCTCCAGGCAATAACACTGGAGTGGGTTGCCATTTCCTTCTCCAATGCATGAAAGTGAAAAGTGAAAGTGAAGTCGCTCAGTCGTGTCCGACTCTACGCGACCCCATGGACTGCAGCCCACCAGGCTCCTCCGTCCATGGGATTTTCTAGGCAGGAGTACTGGAGTGGGGTGCCATTGCCTTCTCCGAGAAATACGATATGACCCTGCAATTCTCTTTTGGGTATTTGTCCAAAGAACTTGAAAACACTAATTTGAAAAGACATGTGCCGCCCTATGTTTGTTGTAATATCATTAAAAAGAGCCAAGATGTAGAAACAACCTAAACATTCATCAGTGGATAAAGAAGATGTGGTCTATATGCCAGGGAATATTATTCAACCATAAAAATGATGAAATCCTGCCATTTGCAACTACATGAGTGGACACTGAAGGTATAATGTTTAGTGAAATAAGTCAGACAAATACAAATACCATTAGGATTTCACTCATGTGTGAAACATAAAGAAGCAATAATATAAAACAAAAGCAGATTCATAGATATAGAGAAAAGATTAGTGGTTACCACAAGGGGAGGGTTGAGGGGTGAACTAAGTGGGTGAAGGGAGTCAACGTTATTGTGTGGATGGTAACTAGACTTGTGGCAATGGTTACTTTGTTGTATATACAGATGCTGAATTATAATGCTGTACACCTGAAACTTTTAAATAGAAAAAATATTGTATAGCCAAACAAACAAACAAACAAAAAACCCTGAGTCCAAATCAGTCCAGATCTGTTATTATTACTTCTAATTTATTTCTATCATTGAAACGTTTTCTAGGCATTATTAGCAGCAGAGTGAATCAAGGTAATATTTTGAGGATTACGCTTTCAAGCTTTTAATTTCTAGATAAAATATTATCTTGTATTAACAAAAATGCTCTCCATAGTCAATAATACTAAGAGTTCTGAAGTTTTTCCTCATTTTTATCTTCCCCTCCAACTTCTTCCTCTTCCCATCACCACCTTGTTAGCAGGTCCCTAAATAATGTCAGATTCAAGCAAAGATTTTCTTGCATGAATGAGTAGAGGCTAGCTTCTCTTTGGGAAGCCATTTACACATTTTATTCTAATGTTCTGTTTTGATTGTGCATTTGTGTTTACGTTCTAGATTTCAGAATTATAGCTGCTTTCCTTTCCAAGTGAAGTTTTTCTCATTGCGAAAACAGCCTGATGTCCTTTTTAAAGAATTTTAGTAAACAGAGCTCTGTCCCCTGCTACCAGGAGTAAACAATTTTCCATCTCCTTCTTAGTCATTTCATTTGTTAGTCATTGAAAATTACCATATGTTGGAGGTGGACACCAAGAAACAATATCCTCGTCTTAGGCCATATGATTCACCTTTTCCTTCAGGGATGTTTTTTTGTTTTCACTAAAAAAATTTTCTTTTATTATTTATTTTTGTGCTGGGTCTTTGTTGCTGTGCAGGCTTTTCTCTAGTTGCAGAAAGTGGGGGCTCCTCTCCAGTTGTGATGCTCGAGCTTCTCATTGCAGTGGCTTTTCTTGTTGAGGAGCACAGGCTCTAGGCATGTATAGGCATCAGTAGTTGCGGCTCCCAGGCTCTACTGCACAGGCTCAGCTGTTGTGGTTCTCAGGCTCACATGCTCTGTGGCATGTGGGATCTTCCTGGACCAGGGATTGAACCCATGTCTCCTGCATTGGCAGGCGGATTCTTTACCACTGAGTCACCAGGGAAGCCCTGTTTTCACTTTTGATCTTGGGCAAAGCATTTGAGAAATTTTTGATGTGAGGATACATTTTATTGTGGTTAAGACTTATTCTTTGTGGGGATGGTAGAGCCCATAAAGATTCACTGGAATGTTTCAGTAACATGCGTTCCAAGTTTCAAGCCACCAAGGCATCTGCAGTCTGGAGCTGTCCTGCCTGTTTACTGAGAGACAACTGTCAGTGGGAAGAGAACTGTTCCAACTCTGAATTCTATTAGAACAGGGTCTTGTCTCTGACAATGGCTCCTCAGCCTTCCCAGGGAAATCTCCAAGAGCGGGCTGGGCACATTCCAGTACGGGATTTGGAAATTAGCAAGGAGAGTATAGCCTCTCAGCCCTCAGTGAAGTATAAATAATCTAGAGAGGAGGAGAATAAAACAGTAACAGTCCCTGTCTAGTCTTTGTCATGGCCAGCTTTCTAACAGGTCCTCCGAGTTACTGGCCCTGATACGATTCTCCATTATGATTAAACCAGACACCAGTGAAAACGGAAGGTGTCCCTAGGGAGAGACCTGTTTCTCTCCACTCTGCTTCCTAGTCTCTCTCCTCATGGGACTCCAAGGAGGTGAATGTGCTAAAGAAACAGATGAAAGAATCTGAATCGACCGTCTTCCCTGAGATCCCAAAGATGTCAGGCACACTTCCCTTTCTCTCAGAGGAAAGGCCCTCATACCAAAACTGGACATTCCTCTGTGGCCTCTGGTAATAAGGGGCGGAAGCCTAACTCAATCTGACTTAATAAGAGAAAAAGAATTTCCTAGACGTCTAGACATGACTGAACTCTGGATTTGAAGGCTGTCCTCACCAGTGCACCACCCTGGTCTACGCGTCCGGTCACAGACCGGTCCCCAGCAAGCCTGAGTCTACACAGACCTCTGAACTCGTGATCTCAGAGAAAGAGATACCATCTCATTCAAGAGCTCCGGAAGGCTCAAGGGAGGGCTCAGATGAGCTTGGATTGGATCACACACCCATCCATCTTTGTGGCCGGCAAGATTGATTGCTTCTGTGTGGTTAGAACTGAGTCAAGTGTCCAGTTCTAAGGCTAGTGGGTAGTTGGGCAAAGATAGAGATTTGGGGCTCCCCTAAATCCCTTGGACTGAAAGGTACCATTAAAGATCGGGGTGGGGGTGGGGGGTCGGTGATTCCCTATGGGGGTATTAGAGATACAGAGAAATGGGCATTCACTGTACATGGGAAGACTCTCATAGGGACTTCATTGAAGGAGACATTAGCTTCTCTAAAAAGAAGAAGTTGACAGTCCTGAATGAGGCTGGCATGAGTCATTGTGTGAATTGGAGAGAGGAGCTATGGATTGAATTTTGAACACACTCAATTTCAAGTAATTTCATCATACTTTTCCGGTTGGTCTGGTCCTGGATAAGATTGTGAACTCAGGTACATTGCATTTGGGGGCTCCATCTCTTTTTTCTGTGGTCCTGTTTTCTTTCCCTTTCTACCCACTGTCCACCAAAGCGCATATACATCCCTAGCCGTCGCCCTGATGTCCTGCACCCGAGTAATGCACCCTCTCTCCTGAGTAATGCACCCTCTCTCCTTTCCAAAATGGTCTACACTATGCTTTAAACTCTAAAGACCTTCAGGAGAACTGATGACTAATATGAACTAATCTGAGCATTATTTGTTACCAGACAAGACACTAATGATGTTTAAAAAAGATATCCCTTAATCTTGTGGCTTTCAGAATTTGAGGTTTTATAGACTGGTAAGTGAAAGAGAGAGGAGGAGGGAGTGGAAGGTGTGAGTGATGAAGGGAGTGGAGGGGAGAAGGGGAGAGAAGAGAAAAGAGAAGAGAACAAATAAAGGCTGGTTTAGGGTTTTTAAGCATTTTATTTTGATTGGTTAAGAACCTTTCAAAATACCAGTATCACCAAAATTTTACAAAAAGGATATTTTAAGATAAAATATTGGAAAGGTTTTAGTTTCATATTCAAAGAAAATTCTTTAAATTTTAAAATTATAATTTTTTATTGAAAACTCATTCTAATGGCCTGAATTAATCAGAGCTCATATAATACTTCATCCCAAAACAGCCTTTTCTAAAGATTAATATTTGAGGATCTCAGCTTCCCAGGTGGCTCAGTGGTAAAGAACACACCCTGCCAATGCAGGAGACTCAGAGGACACCAGTTCAATCCCCTGATCGGGAAGATTCCCCTGGAGAACAAAATGGCAACCCACTCCAGTATTGTCGTCTGAAAAATCCCATGGACAGAGGAGCCTGGCAAGCTGTAGTCCATGGAGTTGTAAAAAGTCTGACGTGACTGAGCATGCATGTGTTACCCCCAAAGACTTTAATGGTGCGAATTTGGGGGCAGTGGTTCATCAGTGGGAGAGTTTTAGGGCCAGGCTCACCTTCATACCACAAAGATAAATCATGTACTTTGGACTTCCCTGGTAGCTCTTTCTTCCTGGTAGTTCTATCTTCCCTGGTAGCTCCGGAATCTGCCTGCAGTGCAGGAGACCCAGGTTCGATCCCTGGGTGGGGAAGATCCCCTGGAGAAGGAAATGGCAACCCACTCCAGTATTCTTGCCTGGAAAATCCCATGGACAGAGGAGCCTGGCAGACTACGGTCTTTGGAGTCACAAGAATCGGACACTGCTTAGTGACTGAACCACCACCACACTCTGAGAGTGACTCCCACAGCCACGGTAGGGCTTTCAGAAAGCCAGACTCAGTTGGCACTCCGAGAGGAGGATCCGAACCTGATGGCTGGACGTGTCCATGGATGGGCCCGAGTGGAAAGTGGGCAGTGATGGCCACAGGTGACAGGAAGCAGTGCAGACCAGCAGGTGGAGCCCTATAGCAAAAGAGGGTGCCATTCAGGCAAGGATCCCAGGCTGGCCCCTGGGACCCATTTGTGTGGTTTGGTCTGGGGCTTGAGACCTTGAAAAGGACTCGGCTATTTCCTGTCAGGATCCATGAAGTCTAGGCAAGACCCTATCCTCAGAAACCCTAGGATTAACAGACTGGTTATCAAGATGGGGATTTGATTACCCACCCCACCCCCCACCCCCCACTGCTCCCCAGAAAGAAAGTCAGGACTGGAGCTCTAGAAAACAAGGGTTAGGGGAACAGCAGCAGTAGCAAGACAGATGTGACTGGCTTGAATTTCAAACCAGTGGATGGGACTAATTCTGACATGACGATTGGAACATTAGCAGCAAAAGGGAGGTTCTACATTGTAAATGTATGATTTGGAGGGAAGAAATCTCATGGATTTTCCCCCCCAGTAAAATGAGTATTATCTTTAATATTTTCCTGTTACCTGAGCTCTACTGCCATCAAAGAAAACACACACCAAACATCGTGTTAGAAAAGATGTGGTCCCTTGGCTGAGGGGATATTTGTATAAGATGGTGAAATTGTAAGGAATGTAAAAAGGAAAAGAGAAATTAGCTGAAAGCAGAGTGGCAAAGCTTTGGCAAAGTACTCATAAACATCTCGACATTAAGTACAAGCAGAGGGTTTCTCTGGTGGTTCAGTGGGGAAGAATCTGCCTGCCAATGCAGGAGGCATGGGTTTGATCCCTGGTCCTGGAAGATCCCACATGAAACTAAACCCTTGTGCCACCACTACTGAGCCTGTGCTCTGGAGTCCGGGATCCACAGCTACCGAGTCCACAAACCACAGCGACTAAAGCCTGCGCATCCTAGGCCCAGGCTCTGCAGCAAGAGAAGCCACCACAGTGAGAAGCCCTCAACCACAACTAGAGAGGTGCCCCCACTCTCCGCAACTAGAGAAAGCCCACGGGAAGCGATGGAGACCCCAGCACAGCCAAAACATAATATATAATTTAAAAAAAAAAAAAAAGCACAAGCAGAGGGAGAAATGCAATTGGGGATGATAAAACTTCAAACCAGATCAGGTAGATCATGAGGGAGTTTCAGCCTTTGCAGCTAGTTAACAGATCTGAAATCTCATAGAACCATGGAAACCTGCCAGGTCTACTAAGAGATGTCAAGGATGTTAAGACTAAAACAAGAGGTGGCTCGAGCTTTCCAGTAGGATTCCTATAACTTTTTGAGAGACTTAAGAGACTAAAAGGGAAAACTCTGAGTGCCAAGGAAAACAAACAATGATCAGGTGGGTGTAACCCCATCAAGAATAAACACAATGCTCGTGTTTAGTAGGAAAGCCTAAAACTCTTCAGCACCTTCAGATTGTAGGAAACTGTACCTCAGGATTACTTCACAGTGTAAGGCAATTTAGTTAAGTCTTTTCTAAACTGATCAACTTCATCGTGGAGGCAGTGGGCTCAGAAAGTGTGGCATTGCCCACCTGTTTTTCCAAGAACACAGCAGTGCTCGGGATATGGGAAATATTCGATGAAAATATTAGGAACAAATGAAACATCCCTGTGACATTAATAATTAAAATTTCATATCTTGTATGACAAAAACAATACTCAGAGTATGAGCATTACTGGAAATCCATGAAATGAACCCTCTTTTCTGGGTCAGTGTTTACTACAATCCTGATTGTTTCAGAAAGAAAACTTTATGAAAGGAAATCAAGAGCATTTCTCCAACTCCACAAGTACTGCAATAACAGGAAACGAAACTCCTATTTCTGTAGTCTGCCAGATAAGAACTGAATAGTAGATTTTTTTTGAAGGCATGTAGCGCATACTGTTAAAGACATATAAATTACTGTCTGTTGCATGGTCTTGACTGAGTGACTTACATTGTTGCTTCTATTTCTGGCAAGGGAGGCAATTTGTCAGTATTCCAGAAAATGGTAAAAAATGACAAGTTAACAGAAGAGACATTATTGCTAAGAGTGTAGCCATTCAGCCTTGGTCATGTGGAGACACTTCTCTCTAAGAACATTCTAGAGAATGAATTTGAAACAAGGCAAGGGCCAGGCTACAAGCAGTTGGAGTTAATTTCCAGCAGACACTGAGATACTGCAGTTCATATGCTCTCAAAGACTAGAAGATAAAAGAGCAGCCAGTAGCCTTCTATGGGATCTTCCCTTTGAACATGCAAGGAGATCCCTTTCTAAGTTTAATCCAAGGCATATTTGCTTATCACATATTTTATAGTTCAGTTACAAGAGCTAGCTGACCTATTTCAATATACTTCCCCAAACTTTCTCAAGTTATGTTGTAACAGCAAACAGAGAGAGTGCATGTGTTTCATTTTAAAGTTGATCTTTAGTAGCTTTGAAAGAGACAGGAGAGTGAGGTTGGAAAGCCAGTAAGTCATTTGAAACACAAAAGTCTCAAAACACATCTTCAAAGCACATATTGGTATCGAAATAAGTATACTGAGGGATTCTTTAGGTTGTAATGAGAAGGTTCTTTTCTGGGGATGGTTTTCATCTTTTTAATTATGACAAGTGACTAGAAGTTTCCTTGTTTGCTAAGACATCACTGATGTCATCCGTTGTTGACCAGGCACAGAGAAAAGAATTTTTAATATGTGGTTATGTCAACAGTTGTGAAATGTTACCGAGACTGAATACCAGAGGGTGAAATTGCTGAATGCATTATTGTTATAAACATTAGGGAACTGCAAAGATGCAAAGTAATGCCCTCAAATCCCCAAACTCAGGTTCAGCCACTGCTAACATTTAGCTGTATTTGCATTTTATGTTTTACCTACATCAGACAACATTTATCCACAATTTTGCATCCTGTTTTTATTCCTCTTAACTTTGTCATAAGCAAGTTCCTATGCTATTAAAATACTATGCAAAGATTATTTTCACAAATGGATCCATTTTATATGAATATATCATAATTGGCCCATCAAGGTTGTTTGCAGGTTTTTTTAACTAAATAATTCTGGGTAAAATGCCCTTGCAAATGTGTCTCTCCTTATTAGACTTATGATATTCTCAAGATCCTTAGTAGTGAAATTACGAGGTCAAAGAAATATGTTTTTTGAGAATTCTTGGTGCATATTGCCAAACTGTTTAATAGAAAGTTGTACCAATTTATACCCCAACAGAAGTTTATGAAAGTAAACAAGAAAATGTACTTAGTTTTCTTTAATTGAAACATTGTCCTATGAAAATTTACACGATGGTAAATCCTTTGGCCACCTGATGTGAAGAGCTGACTCATTTGAAAAGACCCTGATGCTGGGAAAGATTGAAGGCAGGAGGAGAAGGGGACAATGGAGGATGAGATGGTTGGATGGCATCACTGACTCAATGGACATGGGTTTGGGTGGACTCCGGGAGTTGGTGATGGACAGGGAGGCCTGGCATGCTGCGGTTCATGGGGCGGCAAACAGTCGGACATGACTGAGCAACTGAACTGAGCTGAACTGAACTGAAAGAGACCATGTGTTAAAGACAAACTATTGAGATATATTTGTAAGACAAAATGGAGAATGACATCTTTACTAATAAATGCTAGGACTTTAAAAATATTCGAATTTATAGCCACAGTAACATTGCAGGCAATTTTTTAGAGTTCATTCTTTAAGAATAAAAATAATCCCTTATATTGAATATTTACATAACAGTTTGCAAATACTTTCATAAGTGATATTAATCACCATGAACTTTGGAGAATTCTGTGGTATTTGAGCATACCAGAAACCCTGAAATACAGCCACATTAAAAAAAAAAATCACAATTGTTTTGCATTTAGAATTTTTTTCATTAGTTATAAAACTTATGTTTCTAAGCAAGATCTCTCCTCTAGGTAAAGAATAAATGTGATGGCGTGGTTCTTTCACTTTCAAGCAGAAGGTAGGTTTATGAGCTGGGCTGAACAGTATCTGCCTGACCACATGTTTTTGCATCACTTTGAAATCGAATTAGGGAGAGAAATTTGCAGCTCCTTGAGTGTTCATTGGAAGGACTGATGTTGAAGCTGAAACTCCAATAGTTAGGCCACCTGATGCGAAGAGCTGACTCATTTGAAAAGACCCTGATGCTGGGACAGATTGATTGAAGGCAGGAGGAGAATGTGGCGACAGAGGATGAGATGGTTGGATAGCATCACCAACTCCACGGAGATGAGTTTGAGTAAACTTCGGGAGTTGGTGATGGACAGGGAGGCCTGGCGTGCTGCGGTCCATGGGGTCTCAAAGAGTTGGACACAACTGAATGACTGAACTGAACTGAACTGAACACACTGTACTTGCTCCCACCTCAGAATCTTTCGACTGATGGTTCCCTCAGCCCTGAGTTCCACCTCTAAATGGTATCACGGCCCCCGCTCTGTCCCTGCAGATCTTTGCACAAGTCTCACCTGGGCTTCCCTGTTACAATCCTACTTAGAATGGCAACCACCACCACTCCCCCACCCCGCAAAAAAAGCACTCTGTACCTTTTCCCCGCTTCCTTTTTCAACATAGCACCTATTACCGTGATCTTTGTGTATTTTACTTGTTACTTGTTTGGGTCTCTCACAGTAGAGTATGAGCTCCGTGAGCTCAGGGGTTTTGTCTTTATTCACTGCTGTGTGTATCCACATTACCTAGAGCACTTGGTATCCAGTAAGAACTTAATATGTATTTGTTGAAGGGTAAAAGATGGCTGAGTGAATGTGGGGCCTGGAGTTGTCTAATAACGTTTCTGGATAAAGTCTAAAAAAACACAATGCTCTTCCAGGGGACCTTGACTTTGATGCCAACCCTGACCAAAGCTCAAATGATGGCACAGCATTGGTCACAGGGCCAGCTAAAGAGACATAGGAGCCAGGGAAACGGCGTGTATTATAGTGTGATCAGACAGAAGCTTTGGTGTCAAAAAACCCCACATTTGTCAATTTCTTGGCATATAACCCTGGGCATTTGGTCAATATCTCTAGGTTCTAGAGAAGAGTGAGATACCTCCTACCTCTAAGGATTGCTGTGGTGACAATTCAACATAGCAACACAGACAGCTGTGGTCAATTAATTGTTAGCCCTTATTATGCAGGAGATACTGAGCTAAACGTTTGATGTGCATTATTATGGTTCATTATCATTCCCTGGTGGCTCAGACAGTAAAGCGTCTTCCCACAATGCGGGAGACCCAGGTTTGATCCCTGGGTTGGGAAGATCCCCTGGAGAAGGAAATGGCAACCCACTCCAGTACTCTTGCCTAGAAAATTCCATGGATGGAGGAGCCTGGTGGGCTACAGTCCATGGGGTCGCAAAGAGTGGGACATGACCGAGTGACTTTACTTCACTTTCATTATCACAGCCACAGCCACATTAGGAAGGGGGATACACTCTTCTGAATATAGACCCTGTGGGCCTCCAAATAAGTCAGGATGAAAAGTAATAGTGTTTGTCGTTCAGCTGTGTCTGACTCTTTATGACCCCATGGACTGTAGCCTACCGGGCTCCTCTGTCTGTGGGACTCTCCAGGTAAGAATACTGGAGTGGGTTGCCATTTCCTTCTCCACGGGATCTTCCCAACCCAAAGATCAAACCCATGTCTCCTGCATTGCAGGTGGATTCTTTACTGTCTAGGTCACCAGGGAAGCCCTAAGTCAGGATAATGCTGTGTTCTCCACACCTCCTCTGGAGATTCATGTTATTGTATCAACATAGCAAGAAGTTCTGCAATAAAGAAGGCTGTTCAACTTTAATTTGACCTTAATCGTGTATTTGAGTTTCATCAAGCATTACCTGAAAGATGCCTTTATCCTTTTACATTAACACACAGTGTCACTATGTGAAGAGATGATTCCTGCCAATGCTCTTTAACAGATACAGAACACATGATTTTATCCACTGATCAGAGGAGAAAACTGAGGCTCAGAGTTCAGTGACTTGCACAAAGTCATGTAGAGAATAAATACAAGAGCAGGTATCCTAATTCTGTTCAACCTGATTCAGGAGGCTGATCATATCACCACCTCACTTCAAGTATTCCCCCATCACCTAATTTGATTATAATTATTTCATACAGAGACAACAAGACCATAACACAGCAATACTTCCAGAATTGTTGAACACTCAAACTCAAGTGGAAAGTAAATTTGAGATAAATTTGCATTTTGTGAATGTAAAACAAACCAGTTACATGAACTCTGTTTAGCCATGGCTTGGTGTTACCAGTGACTTTTTATTTCTGACATTTGTGATGTAAGCAGGCAAATGAAAGGAAGGCTATTGTTTAAAACATAGAAATGGCATGCTTAAGTTACAAAGGTTAAAAAAGAGAGAATCAAATTAAAATCAGTAAATTAGAAACACATTGATACAAGCACGAACTCTAAAATTATTCTCTTTTTGTCAAAAAGAAAACTGGGAAACTTTCAGAACAGAAGATGAGAAAAGAAAAATTGAGCATCAGATAAATTATAGGTCTCCACTGTTAGTTAACCAGGCATGAGCCTTGAAGGTAGAAATCCCAGAGAGTCAGGCAACCATCCGTGATCACAAATTGATGTGCCTTTTCTGTTTGGGAGATAAGCTTATTTGGTTTCTGAATCAGCCAGAGATTTCATATTATGTAATTTTTTAGGCTATTTTGAAGTCTAACAACATGAGACCACGGGGCTCAGAGATGAACACAGAGTACTCAGATTTTTGCTATCCTTGAAATTTATATTTCATTGGAAGTGAAAGAAGAAAAAAGTCTGCAGCCAACAGAGAAATCATGTTTGAAGCTAATGAGATCTTTATTCTCAGTCCCCAAAAAAGATTTCCAAAAAGGGATGGGCAAAAGTGGTGAAAAAACCCAGAGGAGATGCCTGAGAAGCATCACAATTGTAAAATTGCATTTGGTGTCAAGACAAATTATCTCAACTGAGATAAGTTGTAAACAGTCTCTCTGCTTTTCATCCGGCATAGTATGTGAGATAAACAGGAGTGGCAGGGGTGACCTAAAGACTGAACTGTGAGTCCATCCAGCTCAGTTTGCTTTGCATAACTGCCGTTTTAATGCCCCACACTGTCCTTCCATAGCTGAACCAAAAGAGGAATTGGTAGAAATATTCAAATTGGTATTTTCTTGTGTCCAAACCATGATAAATGTTCCCAGACACTGTCCCGTCCCCAGACTGACTTATATGGCTTCTCTTCAGACATTCTGTGTTTACTTTAAAATCTGTTTCTGGTTGTCAAGACACAGACTTGTCAGTTCTGTGCAGGGCTCCTCGGGCACCTTTTCATACAGTGCAAGAGGGGTACAATAATCCCAGGTTATTATCAGTGGCGATGCTGATTACAAGAAAGAACAGGAAGTTTTCCTCCTTTGGCAATGAGTGCAGTGTGTACACGTGTTGGACAAGTCCTATAAGCGACAGGGGGAGCGAGACCCTGAAGGGCGGTTCATTGCTGTGTATGGTTCAGAGTTCTTATACACCTCCTCCAGCTCAAAATAGCAGTCCTAGAATAGTGTCAGGAGAAAGGTCTTTATATTCTTAGGGTATTTTTTAGACAGAATGTGCATTACTGACATGTCCCTCTTTCAGAAATAATTAAGATGTGGTTTTGCCAAAAGTGCATTTGAAGCAGGCCTTGCAATGTCAACCTTGGAGGTTTGTAGGACGCCAAAAATCGATATTGAGTGCACTGTGTATACATTTTGGACAAGGCAGCAGTGTTTATTTTGAAATAAAATGTCTCTAAGCAACCGGGCATTACTAAACATTTTAGAAAAGTCTTTTGGCAGTGGCTAAGGAGAATTTCCCATATATGTGAATAAGCATGTGGAGAGAATGAGCATAAAACCCATTTCCAGCTTCTGACACTTCATGTGCCCGATCTTACCTTAGAAAGAAGTACCCACGATTGGGCTGCCTGCAGTGACTTGTTCTACACAACATCTTCAGGGAGCAAGCTTTTTTATTTTTAACATGAATTACACATGATGTAAAGTGCAAGAGCAACGCTAAAGTTTACCTCTAGGTCATTACCTTCTGGGGAAGTGCCCTTTAGGCTAAACATTTTCTGTTATTTCCCTATATTATTTGGCAAGATGAATATACCTATTGAAACCACCTATCAGATCCCGTGGGGCTTCCCAGGTGGCTCAGTGGTAAAGAACCCACCTGCCAATGCAGGAGACATGGGAGACTCAATTCCATTTACTGGGTCAGGAAGATCCCCCAGAGAAGGAAGTGGCAACCCAACCCAGGATTCTTGCCTAGAAGATCCCATGGACAGAGGAGTCTGGTGGGCTGCAGTCCATGGGGTCGCAAGAGTTGGAGACGACTGAGCGACTGAGCACGCATGTACCCATCAAATCCCATAATGGTGAGGGTATGTGGGGAAAGAAGCAATAGAGCATGAAAACCATGATTTTTATTTATTATTATATTTATTTGCATTGGCATGTGGCATTTCTAGGACTTGGTCTCTCCAGTCAACAGGGGAATGGAGATCCGATGATATTGTCTCTCCTTTATGCAGAGTCAGGAGGCTATAAAGTAGGGAATTACAGTCGATGCTCTGCTCTTGTGAGAGCAGCACTCAGTCAACTGGCTTGGCCTACCTTTTGCGGTTAACTTCTGATTTGTCGGAGCCTCGTAGATTTGATTTATATTTTTATTTTATTTTTCCTATATAATTGCGGACAATTTGAAAACCTTTCTATTTGCACAGGAATTATCTTTTAGTTGAAATTGAGTCTTGACAATATTCTATGTGCTATAACCAGAAAGCAATTGCCCAATTAAATGTAATTCAAGTTTTATGCCTCAGCAAAACTAGGGAGTCTTCTCAATAAGTGTATCATTAAATACTGACGTCCTTACTAAGCTCAGACTCTCCCCCACCACCTTATTGAGAGCTTGATATATTTTAACCCACAGTTCTTTGAGCTCCTCATGTTCTGAGTCCAAGAGAATGCTGATTGTGATTTGTCTCCCCATGTAGGTCTGACTTCAGGGAGTAATTTCACTAAAGATGCTAGCATGAGTATTTCAGGTCTATGACAGATTATTTCTCACTGCAAATTAACACACTGAAAACATATGGATGATATTCTGCCTTGGTTCGTCCAAATCTGCCTGCTGTCACTGCATTAACAAAACCTGATGTCAGAGTGCTCATGGCTGAAAGTCAGGCTGGGCTTCCCTGGTAGGTGATTTCTCTGGGGCACTCCTGGCCAGTCATTGGGCTGGTCTGCTCCCTTGGAGGCAATTTTAGGATATCACCATGTGGGAACTGTTATAAATTCCTACCATCCTCTTTGTATTTTTATTCTAGGGAAGCTAAGAAACTGTGTGAGTTCAAAGTATGTGAAATTGAAGGTGGATATTGGGGAAATTGAGGTGATCATTTTGCAGAGGAGAGACCGTTTTGGAGGGTTGAGAGCATTGAGTCAGGCGAAGATAGATTCTATGCTGCTGCTGCTGCTAAGTCACTTCAGTCATGTCCGACTCTGTGCGACCCCAAAGACGGCAGCCCACCAGGCTCCCCCGTCCCTGGGATTCTCCAGGCAAGAACACTGGAGTGGGTTGCCATTGCCTTCTCATAGATTCTATATCTGTCTCTTAAAAACTCCCATCATACTATATTTTATTTATCATTCTTTTTAAAATGTTTACTTAAATTTTTATCTCATATTGGAGTAGAGTGGATTGATAACATGGCACTATCTGTGAGCTAAGTCGCTTCAGTCATGTTCGACTCTTTGTGACCCCATGGACTCTGTCCATGGGATGCTCCAGGCATGAAAACTGAAGTGGGTTGCCATGCCCTCCTCCAGAGGATCTTCCTGACCCAGGGATCAAACCTACCTCTCTTAGGTCTCCTGTGCAGGCAGGTTCTTTTCCACTAGTACCACCTGGGAAGCCCGTGAAGCGGCATTAATTTCCAGTATACAGTGAAGTGATTCTGTTGTACAAATACATATATCCATTCTCTTTCAGATTCTTTTCCCACATAAGTTATTACAGAATATTGAGTACAGTTCCCTCTGCTCTACATTAGGTCCTTGTTGATTATTTTATATATAGTGGTGTGCATGTTAATCCCAAACTCCCGATTTATCCTTCTATAGAGTGTCCATCGCATTGCTGGCATGCCAGCCTGAGGGAAAAAGAAAAGCTTCCACAGAGGAATGTTTATCCAATGATAGCCAAATTTCGGAGGATGAGGAAAATAACAGTTCCCTATCTATATTAACTTGGATTTGTCTCTACCCTTTATCATTAATCATTGCTCCAAACAAAGTTAATGGGAATGTTATGGCTCGATTTCTGTGAACTGGGGAAGCTTATCAATGGGACTGCCACTTCCTAGCCGCTTGTGGAACGTACAATATCTGTGTGAGCTGAGGTCACTCGGGGATGTCATGAACGTTATAAGCTCTGCCCGCCAGGATGATGACTATTAAAGCATATTCACACACACTTAGGAGAAAAAAAAAAAAGAAAGCTCCTAAAATCTAACTTCTTCCCTGTATTCTGCCATGAACTTCTTGTTCAGGAGGCCTCAGCGAACATTTATAGTTATACACAGTAATGAATATCCATCGAGCTTTATTATATTTTTAAACCCAAATTGTTTACAGTAGAGTTTTTATTCATTTGTTTTTATTTTTTAAATTTTTGACTGTGGTAGAGTTGCTATATAATACTGTGTTAGTTTCTGCTGTACAACAAAGTGAATCAGCAGAATATGATCCTGCTACATGTGTACATATACCCCCTCTTTCCTGTGCCTTCTTCCCACCCACCCAGCCCACCTCACCCCTCTAGGTCACCACGGAACTGAGCCCCCTGCTCTACACAGCAGCTTCCCAGTAGCTATCTGTCTTACACATGGTAGTATGTATATACGGAGAAGGCAATGGCATCCCACTCCAGTATTCTTACCTGGAAAATCCCATGGATGGAGGAGCCTGGTAGGCTGCAGTCCATGGGGTCGCTAAGAGTCGGACACGACTGAGCAACTTCACTTTCACTTTACACTTTCATGCATTGGAGAAGGAAATGGCAACCCACTCCAGTGTCCTTGCCTGGAGAATCCCAGGGACGGGGGAGCCTGGTGGGCTGCCATCTATGGGGTCGCACAGAGTCGGACACGACTGAAACGACTTAGCAGCAGCAGCAGTATGCATATAAAGAGTCTCTTGATGAAAATGAAAGAGGAGAGTGAAAAAGTTGGCTTAAAGCTCAACATTCAGAAAATTAAGATCGTGGCATCCAGTCCCATCATTTCATGGCAAATAGATGGGGAAACAGTGGAAACAGTGGCTGACTTTCTTTTAGGGGGCTCCGAAATCACTGCAGATGGTGACTGCGGCCATGAAACTAAAAGACTCATACTCCTTGGAAGGAAAGTTATGACCAACCTAGACAGCATATTCAAAAGCAGAGACATTACTTTGCCAACAAAGGTCTGTCTAGTCAAGGCTATGGTTTTTCCAGTAGTCATGTATGGATGTGAGAGTTGGACTATAAAGAAACCCTAGTGCCGAAGAATTGATGCTTTTGAACTGTGGTGTTGGAGAAGACTCTTGAGAGTCCCTTGGATTGCAAGGAGATCCAACTAGTCCATCCTAAAGGAGATCAGTCCTGAGTGTTCATTGGAAGGACTTATGTTAAGCTGAAATTCCAATACTTTGGCCACCTCATGCAAAGAGCTGACTCATTTGAAAAGACCCTGATGCTGGGAAAGATTGAAGGCGGGAGGAGAAGGGAACGACAGAGGATGAGATGGCTGGATGGCATCACCGACTCAATGGACTTGAGTCTGAGTAAACTCCAGGAGTTGGTGATGGACAGGGAGGCCTGGTGTGCTGTGGTCCTTGGGGTCGCAAAGAGTTGGACACAACTGAGCAGCTGGACTGAACTGAGCTGTGTGTGTGTCTATCTCAGTCTCCCAGTTCATCCCAGGCGCCAGCCCCCCCTCCCCCCCAAGTGTGTCCACACGTCTGTTGTCTACGTGTGCGTCTCTGTTTCTGTCCTGCTAATAGTTTCATCTGTGCCATTATTCTAGATTCCACCTATATGTGTTTTTGAAATACAGATGGTGACTATTCGAGGATTCAAGGACACATCCTTTTAAGAAAGAATATTATTAGAGGTCATAAATGATACATTGGAAACAGTGTAAAGTTGCTTTCCTTGGAGTAAATCTAATTGTATAGCTTACAGTCTACAAGAGACATTCGCATTTCATCGTAAAGATGTCACAAAGTTGCCTTTTTATGTCCTTCAAATAGTGAGCCATTGTTCCTTAAGAACCCTTGATTCCTACGGCAATGAAATAAGGCCCTATCAAGAACACTGAGTGAGTTACAAAAGACCGTAAAATTCTTGCCCAGTGGGACGCAGGAAGCTGGTTATAGGACCACAGTTCTTCCAGTTAAAGACGCATTCACTAAGTTCACTCGTTGACTCTGTATTTCAATTAAATTATGCCTTTGAGCTAAAAGAATGACAAGCAAATGGTTTAGCAACAGTAGGACCATTACTAAAAAACTACTCAAGAATGCTGCTATTTGTCTTTGCTAAGCTCAGTGCTATTTATCTGAAGATTTATGGTATTGAGAGCACAGATAGTATTTAATCATTTCACATGTTACCACAGGGGCGGGATGAAAAGATTAGGGAGAAGGGAAGGACACCTCGTAAGAATGTCACACACCCAGTCTTCCCTAAACCCTTGTGGAGGAATCCTACACTCTAATTCTAAAAGCAACTATGTGACTTCCAGATTGAGTTTCTTAAGTGTACTAAGATAGAGCTCAATGGAGGGATTGTATAACATGAAGCAACTAAATTAATTGAAGTAGCTAGATACACATTTTTTTAGGGCTATAAAATACTGGCTTCATCAACATTTCAAGGCAGATAACTGTCTTCCTTTCCCTCCCCTCAAGACTTTATTTCCACATTATCTACAAAAAGTACATGTTTTTGTGTGAAATAGAATTAACTTGACTAGATTAGAATTTACTTTGAGAAATGCTCTCCTGATAACTAAGATGCTAAAATATCTTTGATATAAAATTTATTCCTAATAATTTTCTAGGATGCTAAGCAAAAGATGACTTTAGTTTCTCAAGTGATGTAAGCCTAGGGCTGACCTCTCATCATAGCTATGTAATCTTGGGAATGGTATTTCAATTCTCTAACCTTAGTTTCTTCATAAATACAAATGAGGCTAGTGGTTCCGACCATCCAAGGCAGCCATGAGGGCTAAATTGGATAAATTATATAAATTTGTGGTGCCTAGATTAGAGCAGATGTTCAATATTAGTTCCCCCAAACCCATTCAACCCCATCTAGATTTTAAGCTTCTTTGTTACCTTGGTAACCAACTTTACCTATTATTAGTGGATTTAATCATCAAAGGATGATTAAAGTTACTCATGAAAAATATAAATATATTTATTATAACCATCATCAAAGGCATTAGATTAAATATGCTTTAATAGTATTGTTTTCTCAATGATATAATACTTAACACTTCATTAGATTCTAGTGTGTATCAATTTCATTGGTAAGAAGATTTTATAAAAAGATATGACATACAAGGAAAAGGAAGATATGGTAGGGCTTCTCAACTCAAAATCTACATAATGATTTTATTTTTCAGTCTTTGCATAATTCATATGCCCTTTTCCCCAACCAATTCATGAGAGAATATTTAGAAGTGACTTTCTTAGGAAATATAACTTTACTTTATCATTATTGGGGCTTCCCTGATAGCTCAGTTGGTAAAGAATCTGCCTGCAATGCAGGAGACACCAGTTTGATTCCTGAGTCAGGAAGAGCTGCTGGAGTAAAGGATAGGCTACCCACTCCAGTATTCTTGGGCTTCCCTTGTGGCTCAGCTGATAAAGAATCCACCTCTAATGTGGGAGACTTGGGTTTGATCCCTGGGTTGGGAAGATCCCCTGGAGAAGGGAAAGGCTACTCACTCCAGTATTCTGGCCAGGAGAATTCCATGGACTGTATAAAGAGATCACAAAGAGTCGGACATGACTGAGTGACTTTCACTTTCTTATCATTATCAATGTACATTAGGCATGAAACTTATACATATTACATCAATGTTGGTAAATACAGCCAACTCCAGTATTCAATGATCAACTCCTTCTTATCATCAACTGTCCTGCTTATAGCTCCTCATTTCAGGATTTGGGGATAAAAGAGACTTTGAACAGCATCCAAATAATTCTCATAAGATCTCATTTTTTGTGCTCTCATTTGGTTAACTGCTCAGGATATTGACAGCTCATTAACAAGAAATTCAAACAAATTGGAAATTATAATTTCTCATTAACTCGATCAGAAACTAGAAATATGTAGGAAAGACTGAAAAAGGCAAGCACAAAAATTTAGAAGATTGAAACATCACAAATGGAAAGAAATCAGAAGGGTATATGACATCATATTACCCTTAATAACATTCAAATTATAAATGCAGAGACAGTCAAAGAAAGATAAACTATGCTCAAACGTAAAATATAAAGATTGTTATCATTTTGGAGATCAAAAGTATATGATGCAATGAAATGAAAAAATAACTTTACTCCACAAATGGTGTAAGATCAATGAAGTACTGTGATTTCCTTAAAATTAAAATAGATCACCCTTAAAGCAAATGAACACTCCCAGAGAGAATCAAATGTGTCTTCTTCCCACCATCATCAAGGGAAGTTGAACTAACACTGGAAAATCCTGTGTAATAATTCTCTAGTTGAGTAAATGGGAAATGAAGTACTTCTGCAGACAGCGTAGAAGACTGTGTGGTGTAGGGGCACAGTTGTTGAGTGTTTTGCATTTTCTGACAGTGAAAATAATCCCCTGACAACAAATGATAAACCACATTCAGAATTTCCCACAACTCTTTCACACAGGCTTCTTGGTGTGGCCACTAAATCATATTTGTGAGTTTTAGCTGCTCCTCCCTTCCTCGCTTCACAGTAAATGCCAAGGCAAGGGTCCTTGCTGGATCCATGGCAGCAAGTATTCATGGGCGGTGGTGGTGGTGCTTGTTTTGGCCTTCTTCTCTGAACTCAAAGCATAAATGGATGGATGGATGGTTAGATAACATTTTCCAACACATCTTGTTAAGTGAAAAATCAGCTTGCAGGATAACACATGAAGTATAAACCTCATTAAGAAAAAAGAGAGAGAAAATAAAGAAATAAAGAAAATAGAGGAAGAGAGGAAGGAAAAATAAAGAGGGAAGAAAGAAGGGAATAAAATGGTGTGTGTTTGTGTTAAAATGCGGAGAAATTAAAGTCAAAGTCTGCAGAGGTTCATAATAAACCATTCATAGTATTACCCCTGGGGAGGGAATGTAGGATGGGAAATGTGTGAGGTCGTTAGGTGGCACAGAGGGAGGTTCAAGAAAGCTGGAATCAAACTTGACCCCGAGTCCACCTGGATATAATAATCACCAAGTCCTTTCAATATTGTTGTTGCTCTTCAGTCGCTAAGTCATGTCTGACTCTTGGCAACCCCATGGACTGCAGCATGCCAGGCTCTTCTGTCCTCAGATATAGCCTGGTGTTTGCTCAAATTCACGTCCATAGAGTTTGTGATGCTATCTAACCATCTCATCCTCAGCTGCCTCTGCCTTTCAATATTGCCTTTGTCCTGACTTTAGAATTTGTCTGTTTTGAGAAATAACCTTCCCCAACCAACCTCCCAGCCTAGGGGGAAACTCTCTCTCAATTCAGCTTTGAGCTACTTTTCTAAATGGTCTCCTTGCTTCTGGTTTTGCTTACCCATATCACCCCGCTGCAACCCCCAATCCATACAAATGCCTTGACC
Organism: Bos indicus; assembly: GCF_029378745.1. NCBI lineage: Eukaryota > Metazoa > Chordata > Mammalia > Artiodactyla > Bovidae > Bos > Bos indicus. Next base: position 45,989,598 of record NC_091782.1, on the reverse strand, counting down.
ATGATTCTTCACTAAAATCGTTTAGTTTTACAATTAGGTATTATATACTGGGTTGGCCAAAAGGTTCATTTGAGTTTTTCTTTAAGATGTTATGGAAAAACTCAAACAAAACTTTTGGCCAACCCAATATTACGTATAAATATATAAATTTATATTTTAATGTAGAAAATTCAGGTATCAAATTATCCAAACATCTCCTTCCTGCCCTCCTTCCAATGTCACTTCCCTACATTTTCTCTAGACTAAATTTCTAGTTTCCCTCTAGCCTCCTAATGCACACAGACACACACACCTCCATACATCTCTTCCTTTCTTATTGCTCACAAAAACACGTGTATTATCCTGCAGCTTGGTTTTCCCCCTAAAAATGTGTTCTGGAGAATTTTCCATTTAGGTATATAAAGTCTACCTTATCTTGTTTAACTATTGTAAAATATTTCATAGAAGGAATATACTGTGATTCACTTATCAATAGACATTAAAGCTTTTTATAGTTCTTTGCTGTTTTAAAAAATGCTGCAGTGGGAATTCCTTGGTAGTCCAGTGTTTAGGACTCCATGCTTTCACTGCAGAGGCCGGGGTTCAATCTCTGGTTGGGGAACTAAGATCTCACAAGTGTGTGGCATAGCCAGAAAAATAAATAGATAAAATTTTAAATTAAAATTTAAAAATGCTGCATTTGTGTAGCTGACCTATTTCTATAGAGTAGACTGCCTAAAAGTAGAATGCTGAGGAAAGAGTATGAATCCTCTCATTTGATAGGAGATTCTTGAGAGTCCCTTGGACTGCAAGGAGATCCAACCAGTCAATCCTAAAGGAAATCAACCCTGAATATTCATTGGAAGGACTGATGCTGAAGCTAAAGCTCCAATACTTTGGTCACCTGATACAAAGAGCTGACTCACTGGAATAGACCCTAATGCTGGGAAAGATTAAGGGCAGATGGAGAAGGGGGCAACAGAGGGTGAGATGATTAGAAGACACCATCGATTCAGCAGACATGAGTTTGAGCAAACTCCTGGAGATAGTGAAAGACAGGGAAGCCTGGTGTGCTGCAGTCCATGGGGTTGTATAGAGTTGGACATGACTGAGCGACTGAACAACAATATTATAAAAATTCTTCACCTGTTAGAAATTTCATCAAAACTGCCTGTTTCTACAACCAATTTTGTTTATATTTTGCATGTGTGCATGTTAAGTCGCTTCAGTTGTGTGAGACTTTTTGCAACCCTAAGGACTGTAGCCCATTAGGCTCCTTTGCCCATGGGATTCTCCAGACAAGAATAGTGGAATGGGTCGCTATGCCCTGCCTCTCTAGGGGATCTTCCTGACCCAGGGATGGAACCCACATCTCATGTCTCCTGCATTGGCAGGCATGTTCTTTACCACTAGCACCACTGGGAAGGCCATTTACCTTTTAAATGCTTTGAATTATGATGGTAAACTATGACATTTATTGTTTTAACTAATAATTTCAGAGATATTAAACATGCTATATTATTGACAGTATCTCTATTTCTGTATTTGGACAATACATACTTTTTTTTGTCCATTTTAAGATTCTTTAGGGCTTCCCAGGTGGGAATCTGCCTGCAAATGCAGAAGAGGTGGGTTCGAGTCTTGGTTTGGAAAGGTTCCCTGGAGAAGGAAATTCCAGTATTCTTGCCTGGAAAATCCCCTGGGCAGAGGAGCATTGTGGGCTACAGTTCATGGGGTGGCAAAGAGTCAGACTTAGTAACTAAACAAGACCATGCTAAAAATATTTGCAAGAGTAAAGGATATTTTCTTATCTCTGTTGTTGCTTTAAAAATAGTATTTAAAAAAGATAAAATGAAAGTGCCCAAACATTGCTAATAAAAGACAAAGTAACTAAAAGTTATCTTATATTCAGGGCTTCTCTGGGAGACAAACATTATGTATTGGCTTCTAATTTAAAATTGTTCACTTTTTCAAACACGATTTGACTTTATTTAGGTCTTTTTAAATACCCCTTCCTACATTTTTATGTTTTTGTTTTATATGGTTTCTTGGACATTTCTTGGATATATTACTCAGTCTTCTGGTTTTGTTTTTGCTATTACAAACGGAATTTTTTTCTTTCAAAACATTTTCTAATTAGTCATTTTTGCTGTTTGGGAAAGTTTTTAAGTTTATGTTTTAATATTTAGTCTATTTTTTAATCTTAGATCTTTATTGTTTCTTTCCAAATAGCTTAATGTTTTATGCTTCATGTTTGAGAGTCCCTGCTTGGCTCCTTTTGAGCTATCAGCAGCTGCTTTTGGTGAGGACTGGATGATGGCAAAAAGTGCATCATGGTTAAAGTGTGCTGAAAAAATAAATGAAGGAAAAAGAAATTAAGAAAGGGAAAAGGGGGAAGAATAATGTTAACTACAAAAACGTGTTAAAGAACCCTATCTTTTCTTGAGGAATAATTCACGAGTAAAATTGTATATATTTAAAATGTATGGTAAGAAAGGCAATGCCAAAGAATGCTCAAACTACCGCACAATTGCACTCATCTCACACACTAGTAAAGTAATGCTCAAAATTCTCCAAGCCAGGCTTCAGCAATATGTGAACTGTGAACTTGCAGATGTTCAAGCTGCTTTTAGAAAAGGCAGAGGAACCAGAGATCAAATTGCCAACATCCTCTGGATCATCGAAAAAGCAAGAGAGTTCCAAAAAAACATCTATTTCTGCTTTATTGACTATGCCAAAGCCTTTGACTGTGTGGATCACAATAAACTGTGGAAAATTCTGAAAGAGATAGGAATACAAGACCACCTGACCTGCCTCTTGAGAAATCTATATGCAGGTCAGGAAGCATCAGTTAGAACAGGACATGGAACAACAGACTGGTTCCAAATTGGGAAAGGAGTATCTCAAGGCTGTGTATTGGCACCCTGCTTATTTAACTTATATGCAGAGTACATCATGAGAAACGCTGGGCTGGAAGAAGCACAAGCTGGAATCAAGATTGCCGGGAGAAATATCAATAACCTCAGATATGCAAATGACATCACCCTTATGGCAGAAAGTGAAGAGGAACTAAAAAGCCTCTTGATGAAAGTGAAAGAGGAGAGTGAAAAATTTGGCTTAAAGCTCAACATTCAGAAAACGAAGATCATGGCATCTGGTCCCATCACTTCATGGGAAATAGATGGGAAAACAGTGGAAACAGGGTCAGACTTTATTTTGGGGGGCTCAAGAATCACTGCAGATGGTGATTGCAGCCATGAAATTAAAAGATGCTTACTCCTTGGAAGGAAAGTTATGACCAACCTAGATAGCATACTAAAAATCAGAGATATTACTTTCCCAACAAAGGTCCATCTAGTCAAGGCTATGGTTTTTACAGTGGTCATGTATGGATGTGAGAGTTGGACTGTGAAAAAAGCTGAGCCCAGAAGAATTGATGCTTTTGAACTGTGGTGTTGGAGAAGACTCTTGAGAGTCCCTTGGACTGCAAGGATGTCCAACCAGTCCATCCTAAAGGAGATCAGTCCTGGGTGTTCATTGGAAGGACTGATGCTGAAGCTGAAACTCTAATACTTTGGCCACCTTTTGCGAAGAGTTGACTCATTGGAAAAGACCCTGATGCTGAGAGGGATTAGGGTCAGGAGGAGAAGGGGACAACAGAGGATGAGATGGCTGGATGGCATCACCCACTCAATGGACATGAGTTTTGGTAAACTCCAGGAGTTGGTGATGGACAGGGAGGCCTGGCGTGCTTCATGGGGTATCAAAGAGTTGGACACGACTGAGTGACTGAACTGAACTGAAAATGTATGGTGTGATGATTTGATACATGTACACTGTAAAATGATTACAAAGATCAAAATAATTAACATAGCCATCACCTCAGTAGTTAACATCATAATTTTTTAAAATTTATTTACTTTATTACTTTTTTGTAACACTTTTTTTGTGTGTGATGAGAATGCTTAAGATGTAATCTTAACAACCTTCAAGTACTCTACATCATATAATTAACTGCAGTCATTATGAAAAGCAGTATGGTGGTTCCTCAAAAAAAAAATTAAAAATTGAACTACCATAAGACCTAGCAATCCCACTGTTGAATATATATCTGAAAGAATTGAAGTCAGAATCTTGAAGAAATATCTGCACCCCTATGTTTATTGTGGGATTTTTCATAAAACTAGATATGGAAACAATCTGTCCTTAATGAATGAGCAGATAAAGAAAATGTAGTATGTATCTACGTATACGTGTGTGTGTGTGTGTGTGTACAGTGAAATATTATTCAGCCATAAACACACACACACAGAGGAACATTATGCACCATAAAAAAGAAAGAAATCCTTTGTGACAGTGTGGATGAATCTGGAGGCGTTTTGCTAAGTGAAGGAAGCCAGGAGGAGAAAGAGCCCTGCCCCTTTGAGAGGTCAAGGTCTCTATCTTCCTGCCGGCAGGGACCGCCTCCACTGGTTTAGCATGGCGAACACGCCATGACTGTTCACCTGCTGCCCAAATGAGAAAGGACCAGGTCGGGGACCAAGTCTCAGAGGCCTTGATCACAGCTCTTAGGTGAGCTCTGTGAGGCTGTCTCCCTGGGTCCTTTGACTCAGGAGTTCCCCAAAGCTGCTCCAACTTCTCTAGGAAAGTACGTTTTCCTGACACTTTCTACTGTCTATGAATTCCTCAAACTCTCAGGCTTACCAGTGATACTGTTCTTGGTTTCCTAATGTTATTATCGATCTATTCTCCTATCATCTTTCTGGCTGGTTCATGGATTTGGAGACTGGCAGATAAATAGAAGCTGAATTCAGTTTGCTATGCTGATCATCAGAATGATTTCCTCCAGGTGTAAATCTTATTGTATCATTTTCCTCCTTAAAATGTCTCAGTGATTCTCTTTCCTCTGTTTCAAACAGTGACTGCCACTTGTCCAGCTGTTCTTTTGTTTCCAAACATTAAACCTTCTATTTTCACTGAGCTATCACCGATTAACAATGTAGCAGTTTCAAGCGGACACAACGGGACTCAGCCATGCATACGCATGTACCCTTTCTCCCCACAACTCCCCTCTTATCCAGGCTGCTACGACACTGAGCACAGTTCCATGTGCTGTACAAATAAGTCCTTTTTGGTTACCCATTTTAAATATAGCAGTGTGTACATGTCCATCCCCAGCTCCCTAACTATCCCTTCCTGCCCCCCACTCCAGTAACCATAAATTCATTTTCTAAGTCTGTGAGTCTCTTTCTGCTTTGTAAGTGCATTTGTATCATTTCTTTTTAGATTACACATGTAAGGGATGTCAAACAACATTTCTCCTTCTCTGTGTGACTCACTTCATGCAGTATAGCACTCTCTAGGGCCATTCATGCTGTGTCCAGCTTTTTTTACCATCCTTTCCTCAAAACCCAGATCTCATTTCCAAGCTGGAGACACGCTGAACTACTTGTCTTCCCCAAACACACTCTATGTCACCAGACCTTGTTTCTGTTACCCTTATACTAGTTAGTTTTATCCATTTTATCAGTTAGATTAGCACCAAGAAGCCTTCCCTGACTTCCAAAAGCTTAGATGCCCCTACGTCTATTCTTCCACAGTACCCGATGCTTATTTCTGTCTGGGCATTTGTCACACAGCATGGAAATTTACTTGCCTTTGTTACACTGTATTGCTTTTTACTTACTTTTACCTCTTCCACCTATATTTTATGTGATGGGCAGAGGTTGTAATTTGTTCATCATTTTAAGCTCTCTAATGTAAGGAACTGCAATTTGTTCTTACCTGTATACTTTCTAGAATCCAATACAATGCCCTAAATATAACTGTTGTTAAAAGCAGGAGCTTTGGAGTAAGGCAGGGCTTCCCTGGTGGCTCAGATGGTAAAAAGTCTGCCTGCAATGCAGGAGACCTGAGTTCAATCCCTGGGTTGGGAAGATCCCCTAGAGAAAAAAATGTCTACCCACTCCAGTATTCTTGCCTGGGAAATCCCACAGACAGAGGAGCCTGGTGGGCTAGAGTCCATGGAGTCACAGAGTCAGACACAACTGAGTGACTAATACTTGGAATAAGACAGACTTGGATTCAAAGTCTAATCTGTCACTTACTAGTCCTGTGCATGTGCGTTGCATAACTTTTGGAAACCAGGACAAAGTGAAAATGTGAGCCTGGACTAGGGTGGGGAAATGAATCTCTCCTTCTCACTTCTCCAACCCACAGCTGATGGACAATTTCCAAGGGGTTGCAACCTCCATGTTGGTACAGGATGGGCCCCTGGCTCTTGCCGTCTCCTAACAACATGACATGTCATTGTCAGCCCTGGGCAGTAAACTCTGTTGTCTTGAACCTCCCCAAAGATCCCAACTTTCCATGTGTGTGTGCTGAGGTCCCCCAGGGCACTGACTGCAATGGTGGATGGTCTACCCCTGCAGACAGTCACCGCCCTGCATACAAGGTGAAGACAGTGGTCTCACACCTTTCCATTCCTCCTCACCCTGAGATGTCACTCCAAGCTCTGCTCCAGTGACCTCGAATGATAACTTCCAAGGAGCTGAACTCAGTGGGTATTTTTTCAAAAGTCCCCATGCAAGATACCAACCTGTGCTCAGTATTATTTCAAGAAAAGGACAGCTGTCTTTGTTTCCTGTTGTTCATACTTTTCAGAGACACAAACTCTCTTATGCGATGAAAAATATTCCTGACCTCACCAACTTCAGAGACAGGATTTAAAATCCTCAGAATTTTGAGCTCATCATGAGGAGAGAAGGGGAAGATTGGGAGGACTGTCGTGAACTCATCAGGCTGAACTTTTTTCTAATGCTCTGTGTTTAGAAACAATCAACTGAAGATCTTACAACAGATCTTAAGAGAGAGAGCTCTCTTACTGAATCTTACAGCTCTCTTACTGAAGATCTTGAGAGAGAGTTGGGTGGTAAAGTAACCATCTCTAATGGGAAAAAGCAGACCCGGGGGGCAAAGCACCTCTCTTAAGGCCACAGTGTGGAGCTTGAACAGTAGCCAGTCCCCTATCAGGAGATTCCAGTTGCCTCTGAAATTCCACGAGTAGAACAGGCAGAACACAAAAGAGAAACCCACTGAGGAGAGGAAATGTTTTCCCACAAAAGCAATTTCCTCCAATTTGTATTTCAGCAACAAATTTGTTTCCAGTTTCAGATGCCACTATTCAAAAGTGACCTGTCGCCTTTCGACTATAATAGACCCCCTCTCATTCTTCAGTGATTTGCTTGTAAATATTTATCAATACGGCCTGGCCCCGAGCCTCCCCCCACCCCCCGCCCCAACTGCCTTTATTGCAGTGAGCCCCTAGCCCCTGCCAGCCAGCATTTCTCAAGCCTTGATGACTGTTATGTCACGCAGAACGGTGTACTTTCTCATGCGGTCTCTAAAGGCTATAAACATTTACAACTGACGTGTCAGCATGGGTAAATAAAGCACTATAAATTTTTACAGAACAGTCACCTTTATTATGCTTTTTATACTCTTGCATAGGTCCAGAGGATTTGCTTTATCTCAACAAAGTGAAGCCTTAGCATTAGTTTAGTTTAACTATCAATATATTACCTAGCACCAGTTGAGTTAAAATCCTGAAAGTGTGCATGCATAGATTTACATATGTTTCTTCTTTAGCTAGAATCTGGTTTATTAAAGTTATAAATAAAACCTTGATTAATATTTCAGTCTTCCCTACATGGACAACTACAGTTGTCTAAGGCAGCAATTCCAAAACTTTTAGCAGGTGTCAGAAGTCCCTGGGGAACTTGTTAAAACATGTTGCTGGGCCCTACCTCCAAGTCTCAGATCCAGAAAATCCGGGGTGGAGCCCAGCTATTTGCATTTATAACAAGGTCCTAGTGATGCTATTCGTGCTGGTCCAGGAATCTAAAGCACTGATTTGATTCTTCCATTTGAAGAACCAAGACTATTTCTTTCTTTTTAGTTTAGATTTCCAGCCATTGATTGCCACAATCCAGTGTTCTGAGCTATTCAGAATAGCTGAATAGCTATTTAGAAAGTTAGAGAGTAAGTTACCCTCACACGTGGACAGTTGCACATCTCAAAGTATAGGGGTCACCATCAGACATCCTGCCAGCCTCAGTGGGCTCCACCTGTGCTCACTCTTTGGGAAGGCCATGTGAGAACATTCTAAAATGTTCTTCACTTCCTTCACATCACTATATCTTTCGGCTACTTTTAACTACTGCTGCAGGATACGCTAATCAGGAGGACTCACTTTTTACTCACTCTTACCTTCCGCAGCCCCAGGCTCAACTCCATCTTGCCCCACCTTCATGTGTGATCTGAATGTATTTTTGGTCACATATCTCACTTCACACATGGTCCTGCGCTTTTCTAGCTATGTGTTTATCCTTCTCTATGACACAGCAGTGTCTTATTTATGTCTAGCAGCAGCAGCAGCATCCTACTAAGCTCCATTCAACTGACTAAGAAAGAAGTCAAGATGGAAGAAATGGAGAAAGAAAGGAAGTTCTACTCCCAAGAAGTATGGAAGGGATGGGGGTTATAGAGGGGATAGTATAGTAGTTGAGTTTGGAAAGCAGCGGAGGCTGCTGCCTACTGTGACAACTCAAAAGATTGATCCCTACAGCAACAAAGGAATCAGTCACATGAGTGATGTTACCTTAGGTCAAGCATCTGGATCCAGCCAAACCACAGATGAACAGCATAGCGTGCATCACCTGTACACACAGCATTCTCCTGGCTTTTTGGCAGAGATAGTGCTGATGTCATGACAATGGAAGGGGGCTCTTTGGGAGGCTTTTATTTGAGGCTAAAGGACTTTGAGATTCAGGAAGGACATAGGATAATATATTTATATACATATATTTAATAATATATGTGTATTGCAAATACAGTCACTTATCATTTGCTAGCTTTGTGTCAGGCACCATTCTAGGACTAGAAATGCATGGAAACTATTGGTTAAATTGAAGATTATGTAACAAATTAAGATAATATATATTTGTCTCTTTTTCATATGTGATTAGTACTAGGCTTTCCTTTAATATAAGGAAAAAATCAAGCTCTTTTCTATTATATAATTTATTTCTAATATTGTATAATATATTAATGATGAATGAGTTCCTATCGTGTGATGTACATTATTTTGCTGCTTCCAAAAATAGTTTAAAAATATTTTCCCCATATAGCCACTTTAGAAGACAGTTAGACAGTATCTCACAAATCTAAACACAGTCTTATCATATGATTCAACAATGTTACTCCTAAGTCTTTACTCAAATGAATTGAAAACTTATGTCCACATAAAAACCTGTACACAGATGTCTATAGTAACTTTATTCATAATTGCTAAAAATTGGAAATAGCCAAGATGGCAAATGGAAAAATAAACCATGTTATATCCATATAATGCAATATTATTCAGTGATGAAAATTAATGTTATCAAACCCTGGATAGACACAGTGGAAATTTAAATGCATATTGCTAAGTGAAAAAGTCAGTCTAAACAGGCTACATACTACACAATTCCAACTCTATGACATTATGGAAAATAAAAACTATGGCAATGATATAAAGATGTGGTTGCCTGGGGTTAGTGGGGACAGAAGGATGAAAAGTTGGAACATGGAGAAACTTTGGGCGTCAGTGAATCTCTCCTGCGTCATATCGTAATGGTGGGTATACGTCATTATACGTTTGTCAACAATAAACACAGAGTGACGCTAATGTAAACAGTGGACTTAACAGAATGTGTCAATATTGTCATCAGTTATAACAAATGCACCACAATAATCAAAATGTGAATAATAGGGGGAACGAGCACAGCTGAGAGGGAGGTTATTGAAATTCTCTGTTCTTTAAGTTCAATTTTTCTTTAAAATAGCTTTAAAAAGTACAAAATGACACAGGAAAAAAATGTTTCCTTCACTGAATCCCATTACATTCTCAAAACATCTAGAGACCCATTTTCCCCCCTGTTACCAATGCCTTGTTGATTTTTTTTAAAGTTGAATTTTTATTGTGTAACTATCTGTTGGCTGAGGACACTGTATTTCCTCTTTCTTAAGTGAAAGGAGATAATATTTAATGTTGAGGACTTACAAGGAAGTCAATTCTATGAAATAAAAATATTTCTGAATGAATGAATGACAAATGGAGAGGGGAATAGGTTGGAAATCCACACTAATACTATCACTCTAAGAGAGATTGGTCTTTATCAATTCAGTTTTAGTGGCTATCCATTAGTGACTTTTGTACCGGTAAACCTTCAGAGATATTCTAACTTTGCTCGTGAAATAAAGATGGGAAAGAAGAACATAATAGAACATGTATTTTATGTTATAATAGAAAATTTATTTTTTCTTTAATACATTTCCACCTGAAAGGATTTTGAAAGTCTGGTCTCACAATCATTCTGGAAATGGATTTCAAAGATTGCTATTCAAATTTCTGTTTTGTAGTAAACTTCACTTTTATGCCATGTCAAATTAATAGCCTGTTATAGGGAAGCTTCCATAATAGCACATTTTTATAGCACTTTTAATTTGCAAAGGTGCTTTTCATATGTCATCTGATTTCATATTAACAACCATCCTGGGAAAATTGTAAGACAGATGTTAACTACTAAATAAATAACCACAATTTCACAAAGTAAGAATACCCACTTAACTGTTCTTCTGACTTTCTCATGATTTTGTAGAATCGGTTTCTTAGAAACCAAACCAAGATAGGTGCAATGTCTATTCTTAAAAATCATCAAAAATAAATCCTCCAATCTAAGGTCATCATAAAGATTTTTTTTTTTAATGAATGTTTCCATTTTTTTCTTTTATCTTTGGTAAATAGCAATTCTCCATGTGCTCAATTGCTCAACCATGTCCGACTCTTTGCAGTCCCAAGAACTATAGCCTACCAGGCTCCTCTGTCCAAGAAATTTTCCAGGCAAAAATACTGGAGTGGGTTGCCACTTCCTACTCCAGGGGAGCCTCCCAATCCAGGGATCGAACCTGCAGGCAGGCAGGTTCTTTACCACTAACGCGACCTGGGAAGCCCCCTATGCAATTCTGCATAACAAATGCTTAAACGAAAAAAAATTTCTCCTAAACTATAACCAGAAATGAAAGTAATAATAAATGCAAATAAATAAAATAAATACAAAATCAAAATACAAAATCAAAATAAAAAACAGGCATCCCTGGAAGGCGTTGTTTTCCATCATGCTGTCTTCTGTTTTGGACATGAATAGAAATGTGTGTCTTCCTGTGTGTATCCTTGTCGTGCATGTCCTTGCTGGGGGGCCTCTCTGCTTGAGTCAGTGACTCAGGTAAAGATGAAAAGGTAACGTTGTTAAACTTTCCCATAAGATATGGGAGAGATTGCATACCCACAGTTCATTTCTGGAAGCTTTTTTTGGACAATACATTGTCCAGTTTGGCTACTATGTGGAATTTTCATTGGAATTACAAAGACCATTGATGCCTATAAAGATGGGGTGACCAAACCAACAAGATCTATTTTTAAATGGCCTGTCAATCCTCCCACATCTTCAGACTTAGTCATTCTCCAGAGGAAAATTCGACCTTTCTTTCAGGGTGGGACTTTCTGAGATTACAATTGTTTTGAGTTTGGCTTCAAGCCCAGACTGCACAGAAATGGAGTAGAATCACTCTGATTCCAATCTTGGATATCTGCTGAGGTTTCTAGTTTTTCTGCTCTACTTTAGGGAGTCAACTCATTCTTATACATTTGACCTTTTAGTTCTTAACTGTATCTCCACATCAGAGGTCCATATATTCTTAGTATAAAATGTTTGTTACTAAGGATTTCACGGTTTGTAGACATCAACCTTTGTTTTTCCTCCTGATGTATTTCATATGGAGAAAAAACAAGATGTTGATCCATTACGCCCTCTTTCAAGGCATGTTAAATAATGTAAACATTTGAATGCTACTAACTGTAGACAGGGCTTCCCAGCTGGCTCAGTGGTAAAGAATTCAACTGCCAATGCAGGAGACACAGGTTCGGTCATGGGTCAGAAAGATCCCTGCAGAAGGAAATGTCAACCCATTCCAGTATTCTTGCCTGGGAAATCCCATGGACAGAGGAGCCTGGCAGGCTACAGTCCATGGGGTCCAGCAGTCAGTCCCACTACCGACTGACTAACACTTTGACTTTGCACAGATGAACCTAGAGATTGTCATGTTGAGTGAAGTAAGTCATACAAAGACAAACACCATATGATATCACTTACATGTAATACTAAAAGTATTGTACAAATGAACCTATCTACAAAACACAAATAAAGTCACAGATGTAGAAAACAAGATTACCAAGGGGGAAGTGAGGAGGGAGGGATAAATTGGGAGATTGTATATATACACTATTATAGATAACTAATAAAAATCTACCGCATGGCACAGAGAACTCTACTCAGTACTTTATAATAGCCTATATAGGAAAAGAATCTAAAAAAGAATGGACATATGTATAACTGATTCACTGCGCTGTATAGCAGAAAATAACACAACATTGTAAATCAACTATACTCCAAGAAAAATTAATTTTTAAAAATCTGCTCTGAAAGAAAGAGTAGTTTCAGAGGATTGAGCTTAGATACACGGAACACCTCTCTTAAAATTAAAATTGCTAAACGTGGAAATAGTCTCCCTGTCATTGGTAGGAACATGCTACAGTTCTATGTCACCCCGAGTGATTGATGGTAAAGGAGTTATAGCATAGTTAGGTTACAATATTGGAGTAGATAGTATCTAAGGCCACTTCCTATTCTGCTATTCTATGAGCCACAAAAAAAGTAAATAAATAACCACAGGTGTAATTTATTCTGCAGAGAATAAACGAAAGGCAAGAGGACAGATTACCCCAGACTAGGGGTTAAGAAGGCAAGCAAAGCTCATGCTGCTGGTGTGATTCTGAGTAGTGGCATTTGCCCAGTAAGGTGAGGTTGAGTGGGAAGAATCGAAGAGGAGCACATTAATGACATTCGCTTCTTTTCTGGAAATTGTGTTAAGTGTAAAAGAGGAAGTAATACCCTGATTGGGCAGCTGCAGAATCTCCCCTGCCCTCTATTTCTTGAAAAGCATGTCCTGTGTTCAGGCTCTGTCACGTCTGACACTCTTTTGACCCCACAGAGTGTAGCCTACCAGGCTTCTCTGTCCATGGGATTTTCCAGGCAAAAACACTGGAGTGGTCTGCCATACCCTCCTCCAGAGGATCTTTCTGACTCAGAGATCGAACCCATGTCTCATGTACCCTGTATTGGCAGGAGGAGTCTTTTCCACTAGAGCCACCCAAGAAGTCCGTATATTCCTATCTCTGGGCCAGTTGGCATACATGCATGGATGCTCAGTCATGTCCGACTCTTTGCGACCCCATGGACTGTAGCCCACCAGGCTCCTTTGTCCGTGGGATTCTCCAGGCAAGAATACTGGATTGGATTGCCATTTCCTCCTCCAGGGGATCTTCCTGATTCAGGGATTGAAGCCACATCTCCCTCATCTCCTGCATTTGCAGGCAGATCTTCACCACATACACATGTGTAAATGGCCAGTGGCATGGGTCTCACTAGTGGGTTAGCCCATTTAATGGTAATTTAATTTGGGGAACTTCCGTAAGAACCCTCTGAAGACACTCTAGGAATACGAGAAGAGACACAGTGGGATAATAGCCTCTAACTGTGTCATTATGTGTTCCATATCTAGGAAATGTTATCAATCTTGTTCTCTTTCTTCCCCTGAAAGAGGGCAAACTATAGGAAGATTTTTGTAAACACTCAGATAAAAGCCCTTCTGCGGTCGCTTATGTGTTCTCTGTAACGTTAAAGGGAACCTAAGGTTGGTATCCGCAGAGCTGCTGTTGCCAGGGAAACAGAGTGCCTCACAGAATGCAGCTGCATTAAGATTCCGTGTCCCACTTATCGGGTCTTTTGATTGGTCTACAGCACACATGAATCTCTTTATATCCAAGAAAGTTATTTTCTTCATATGCGTCTATTGCACAAACCTGTTTCTGCTGATTGTTTGTCAGATACAGAATACCATATCTGGTTACCTGATGAGAACTTGTTGATGGAAAGAGGGAAAGCAATGCTGGAGGAGAACAATCCATCCTTCACAAAGAGCGGGTGGTACTAACAAGTCCTCTCTCCTGAGTGCCTTCCTGTGAGTTCTCCAGACACCTGGAGAGCTTAACTATTTATTTCTGATAGATATGCATTTCATATTCTAAGTGGGCATCATACTTTTCGGACTCAGGTAAATTTAACATAGGCTTTACTGCAAGTAGAATTGACATTCCTCTGTCCATGGAAATCTCTAGGCAAGAATACAGGAGTGGGTTGCCATTTCCTTTTCCAGGGTATCTTCCTGACCCAGGGATTGAACCCAGGCCTCCTATATTGCAGGCAGATTCTTTACTACCAGAGAAGCCCCAGAATTGATGTTAAAATTTTATAAATCTTTAGAGCTGGGACCACTCATCTAAATTTCCTGACCTTCAGTTAGTTTGGAAGGTCTTTCTGAAATTCTGTCTGTAACTTTGGATTTGTTCTAACCCAAACAAGTTACTTGAGTGATTTCTAAAGAGTATTTGAGCTGATGCATACTAGATTTGGGCTATTTAGAGTTTGATAAAAATCCCAATGAGATATTGCCCCATTCTTCTAATCATGAAACCATGTGTGGAATAATTCAATAACCCAGAAGGCCAACATTTTTCATAAACGTCAGCACCCTTGAAGGAACCATCTTCATCCAATTTTTGTTTTATTGGTGATAAGTAACCTGATTTTCTTATTCATGCCATAAATGATGATATACTGAACAGACCAACATGCTCAGTCAAGAAAAATCTGAAATGTGGAAATGTCCAAAGTGCCTTCTTTAGGAAGGCAAAGAAGATATGGTTTAATTATGAAAGCCCATTTCACATGCACCATTTAGCATTTTTTATAAACGATCTTGAAGTTTAGCCCTCTGGAAAGTTTCACGCTCTTTCTCGACTCTGTCGTTCTGTTTTTCTGTACATGATATTAATATTTCCAGATATTTTTTTACTCTCTGCTGAGCGTCTATCTAAGATACTCTATTCTTATATTTCACTTTTAAATTAGTCTCTTAAGGGTTCTGATTTTCACTAATTATTCCCTTAACTTAGCACTGCATTTCCAAAGGATGTTCGGGAACATTTTTCTTTGGGCTTTTCCCTGACGATGTCTTGCATGAAAGTAGCATGATTTCAAGTGAAACCCATTTCGCTTGAGTTAAGTCTCAAGGGATATTTACCTATTCTCCTGATAGGTAAATTCAGGTTTAGTTGGGTTAAAGTGGCCCAGGTAGCCAAGACTTTCTGGAGGTAAGCTCACTGGAATGTTTTTCTCCTGTTGCTTATAGCTGGGACTGTTTGCCAGGTCATTCCGCAACTCCAAATTGCTTAAAGCTGGACAATGTGCTTATACAGTGAACTGTACAATGTAAAGCCCAAACCTAGAAGATTGACACTTCAAACTTGACAGAAACATTCCTTTTGCAGTAAAATAAACAGTTTTCTCTTCTCCTAGATAAGGTGAAGTAATTTTTTGATTAATCCATATGGTTTGTCCTCTTGCCTCGGAAACCACTAAAGACAGCAATTTTCCAGTTCCCTTCCTCCAAGTCTTCATTATCAATAAATGCCTGTGATATCAGCTGAGTGTTTAGCCCACACATCCGGCTTGTATCTTAATTGCAATAACTTCTTGTCACAAACAGCCAGTACCATGATGTATGGAAACATTTGATTTTTTTTTCTCCCCCCATACCTTCCCCCTTTCTCTCCTTTCCCCATCCCAACCTCACTGAAGCCCGGAAAGTCTTGCAACATTCCTGAAAAGTTACATAAGACACCAGGAGTAGATAACATTGTATGTTTCAAGTTTAAAATGCTGAATGTTTACGCCTGTAGGAAGAGAAGAATGGAAGAATGTCCCCTTCAGGAATTCCATCTGCAACGACTGGGAGGCAAAGTGTTCCTCTTAGAGTAAGAATGATGTTTAAGAATAAATAATAAGCATCCAAGTGTCCACTTACAACTAGCGAGACTGTGATTTCCAAGGTTTCATTTGAGGCAGGGGAACAGGAAGTAGAATTTTAGATCCAACAGCAGTATGACTGTGCTGAGATTCAGTTTGGTTTTCTTTTTTCTTTTTTTGATGTGGACAGTTTTTGAAGTTCTTTACTGAATTTATTACAATATTGTTTCTCTTTTATGTTTTGGTTTTTTGGCATGTGGGATCTTAGAACTCCCTGGCCAGGGATCGAACCTGCATCCCCTGCATTGGCAGATGAAGTCTTAACCACTGGACCACCAAGGAAGTCCCCAGTCTTCTTTTCATCGTGTAGAAGGAAAGGATAGAAAACATCCGTCTTGGTTTGGCATGAAAGGCAAGCTACGTTCTCTCCTTGACATCCGATCATATCTCTAATGCCTAACTCACAGACATGGAAATATTGTTTTCAGTCACAGCTGCCCTTCCCATCTGGCATAGTATAAAACTTCTCGAGAGCAGGAGTAACTGTGCTGTAACTTAGAGGAGATCATTTAGTTGGAAAATGGAAACACCAAAAAAAAAAAGAGGCTTAATGTGTAAACATATTTTCCCAAATTAATATGCCACACAGAAATGTTTCTTCTGAGCCTTTTGACCTTGCCCTTCCCTTTGGCAAGGTCAACCCCCAGCAGAGACGCAGCCCCACGGCTGATTCCAACACATTGCAACGGTCTCCAAGGCAACACTGACTCAAGGTCATCTCAGTGCTGCCCAATTTCCAGGAAGCTTCTGGGCGCTCTGTCCTTTGTGGTCTGGTGTCAGGATGAAAAGTCTAACCTGAGCACATGTGGAGGAGGCTGGTTGGTTCTTACAGACTCTGCATTTTTTCCTCTGGTGGGTCAGGCTTGTGAACAGGGATTGGCCCCCACTTATAATGTAAATATTTTTGAAAGGTTTGTAGAGTGTAGACAGGACCTCTATCCAATGGACTTACCACCCATCTAGATAAGTAACAACAGGAGGGAAATGCGATGAGCCTCTTTGTTCATTTGCTTAGAAGGAGAAATAACTCGGAAAAAATGAGTGAATTAAAGAGGAAAGAACAACACAAAAAGGCTTGGGGTAATTTCTTCCCTCTGTCCCTACTAGCCCCTCTTCTTGCTATTTTTTGCCATTTTCTGAGTTTGTTTATTTTGTAATAGAGTTTTGCCATGGGTGGGATTGAGAAGTGCTGAACACAACTGAAATAAAATGTACTATTTACCAATGAGTCTCCTTGGGGAAATGGCTCCTCTTTATTTTTATTGAGGTATGGCGGGCATGCCAAAAATCTGTACACTTAATGTACGCATCTTGATGAGTTTAAGACAAGTATTCTTCTTTATTTTAAATATGATCTCAGCCACCTCTTCTTGCATGGCTACTTTTACTTAATATCATTGATGACATTTATTCTTATATATGGAGCTTCACAGGTGGCCCAGTGGTAAAGAATCTGCCTGCCAATGCAGAAGATGCAGGTTCAATCCCTGAGTTGGGCAGATTCCCCTGGTGAAGGAAATGGCTACCTACTTTAGTAGTCTTGCCTGGGAAATCCCATGGACAGAGGAGCCTGGTGGGCTAGAGTCCATGGGGTCAAAAAAGTGTCAGACATGACTTAGCGACCAAACAACTCTTACATGTACTCATCAAAAGTTGACAGAACCCTTAACAAGCAGCAGACACTATACTAAACCCAAGGTAACAGTCAGTTATAATGAAATCTCAAGCACAACAGAATTCAAGAGGAAGCAACTGACCCACTAGGTGTAATGACCTCAAAGGTATGATCATAAACAGGAGGTAATCAAAGTGTTCCTTAACATGGAAAGATAATGAATGTCTCTGTACTTCAGTTCCCTTATGTGTAACATGGGGGAAAAAATAGCATTTTCTATAGCATCTTATAAATTGTATCCTGGCTTAAAGTAACTGTTTTCTAGATATGACTCATTATGGGCCCAGTGAGTTCAAGGGGATTACCCGTTTGTTCCCTGAGTGGCAGGGACTCTCAGTGCTGAATGGGGTGGGTACCTGACATAGAAATGAAAGCGAAGTTGGGTTTTCCCTATTGGGACTCATTCTCCCCATGGTCTCCAGCACTTGGTAGAGTTAAGTTAGACCAAGATGTGTCAGGTCCTCTCCAGCTGGGCAACATGTGGCTCACCCAATCTCCAGATACTCTAGAAGCCATGAGAATGTGAACATTCATTTGTCAAGTGTTTTATGTCCAGACAGATCCAAGTGCAAAGAAGACAGCATAATTCACACAACTTACCAGTGTCACTTTTACAAACAGGCTCCCCTACCCCTTGGCTCCATCTCAAGTTGCCACATCTCAACACAGTGGCTCAAAGGAAGACCCTGAATGTGGATTTTGAGTTTAATAGTTTGCCATGCAGGTGAACCCAAGAACTCAAGCTGACCAAACTCTCTCAGAGACATTGTCACTAACTGTGAGAAACTTCCACACTAAGACTAAAATTTTTCATTAGATCTAGACGATCAAGATAAAATGAAGAGGTTTGGGGAGATGGAAGGTGGAGTTGGAGTGATATATCTTTTCTAAGAGATCTGCAATAAACCTCCACCTCTGTAGCATCCAAGTAACAGACATTAGAAAAATTCTAAGAGAAAAATTTCATGTTCAACATGAATGGCAAAGAGCCAGCATCCAGGAAAACAAGGTGATGTAGGTAAAATAAACATTCAACAATGACCAAAAAAAAAAAAACCCTCATAACTCTTCAAAACACCTCATGAAAGAGATCTTAATCCCCATTTTACAGATGAGAAACCTAAGACCTAAAGAGATTAAGCAACTTGCTTGAGATCATCCCAAATCACCTTTCACTGGCCCTAAAACCTGTAATACTCTTCCTTGGTGTCTCAGACAGTAAAAGAAATCCGCCTACAATGCGGGAGACCCAGGTTCAATCCCTGGGTCAGGAAGACCTCCTGGAGAAAGGAATGGCTACCCTCTCCAGTATTCTTAAGAATTCCATGAACAGAGGAGCCTGGTGGGCTACAGTCCATGGAGTTGAAAAGAGCTGGACACTACTGAGTGACTAACACTTTCACTCACTCACTCTTTCATGTCAGGGATTTACTTACGTCAGATGTACAACTTCCAAATAGGTGTGACGCCAAAGGCTCCCCAAGGATGTGAAGCTTTAACCATAATATAACATAGGCTTCAGCAATACATGAACCATGAACTTGCAGATGTTCAAGCTGGTTTTAGAAAAGGCAGAGGAACCAGAGATCAAATTGCCAACATCCACTGGATCATCGAAAAAGCAAGAGAGTTCCAGAAAAACATCTATTTCTGCTTTATTGACTATGCCGAAGCCTTTCACTCTGTGGATCACAGTAAACTGTGGAAAATTCTGAAAGAGATGGGAATACCAGACCACCTGACCTGCCTCTTGAGAAACCTGTATGCAGGTCAGGAAGCAACAGTTAGAACTGGACATGGAACAACAGACTGGTTCCAAATAGAAAGAGGAGTACGTCAAGGCTGTATATTGTCACCCTGCTTATTTAACTTCTATGCAGAGTAGATCATGAGAAACGGTGTGCTGGAAGAAGCACAAGCTGGAATCAATATTGCTGGGAGAAATATCAATAACTTCAGATATGCAGATGACACCACCCTTATGGCAGAAAGTGAAGAGGAACTCAAAAGCCTCTTGATGAAAGTGAAAGAGGAGAGTGAAAAAGTTGGCTTAAAGCTCAACATTCAGAAAACGAAGATCATGGCATCTGGTCCTATCATTTCATGGGAAATAGATGGGGAAACAGTGGAAACAGGGTCAGATGGTGATTGCAGCCATGAAATTAAAAGATGCTTACTCCTTGGAAGGAAAGTTATGACCAACCTAGATAGCATACTGAAAAGCTGAGACATTACTTTGCCAACAAAGGTCTGTCTAGTCAAGGCTATGGTTTTTCCAGTGGTCATGTATGGATGTGAGAGTTGGACTGTGAAGAAAGCTGAGTGCCAAAGAATTGATGCTTTTGAACTGGGGTGTTGGAGAAGACTCTTGAGAGTCTTCTCAAGAGTCCCTTGGACTGCAAGGAGATTCAACCAGTCCATCCTAAAAGAGATCAGTCCTGGGTGTTCATTGGAATGACTGATGCTAAGGCTGAAACTCCAATACTTTGGCCACCTCATGTGAAGAGTTGACTCATTGGAAAAGACTCTGATGCTGGGAGGGATTGGGGGCAGGAGGAGAAGGGGATGACAGAGGATGAGATGGCTGGATGGCATCACCGACTCGATGCACATGAGTTTGAGTAAACTCCAGGAGTTGGTGATGGACAGAGAGGCCTGGCATGCTGTGATTCATGGGGCCACAAAGAGTCGGACACGACTGAGCAACTGAACTGAACTGAACTGAACATTAAGGAATTTTTTTTGTCATCTTCCAGAGCAGGGGTTGGAAAACTACAGCCCATGGTCCAAGTCCAGTCTTTGTCTGCCTTTGTAAATAAAATTTTATCAGAATACACTCATTCCTTTGTGTATTGTCTACGGTTACAGTAAAGCTATAATGATGGAGACCCCGTGTCCTGCAAAGCTGAAATTATCTACTATCTGGCCTTTTACAGATTAGTATAAAAGTGTTAGTGTAAATGAATCTGTCTGCCTCTGTATTATACACACTCAATATATCAAGGTGTTCATAATATTAATCCTGAGACCCACTGCAACTTCTTAAGGTATCATCTAAATCATAAAAGATCCAAGTCTATTTGGTGAAGTGTTAGAATTCAGTATCTTTCACACCATTCAAATCCACTTTGGGTAAACTTAGTACAATTCTCTTAGCCAAAACATCCCATTCCCCAAACATCCTGGATAAATAAAATCTTGTGAGAATATTGTACTGTATTGTAATCTATTGTATTCCTTACAATCTCTAGAGCATAGCTCCGTTTGTCGCAGTTAAAAGCTGCATACTGGTTGTGGACTCAGATTTATTCATAATAAAACACGGTTTACGTTTTAATTTTGCTTTACAATCCTCTGTACAACTTCAGTTGCTTGCTATGGTTTTGTGATAAGCACTGTATCTCTCCTTCTTAGTTTATTAGATCATTTTTGCATTTTTCTCCCTCTGAATCTGCAAGCAATCATACAAGGAACAAAAGTCAATTGTTCCTCTCCTGCACCATCTTTCTTTTTCTACTGATTAATTCCCATCGGCTTACAAACATGCTTTCATTTTCTCTCATCTTAAAACAAACAAAACAAAAACACACACACAAAAATCTGTTTTCTTGACTAAACTTTCTCTTTACGGCCCTGCTTCTTAATGTCTCCTTAAAGTAAAATGCCTTCAGAACTTTCTTCAATTTCTCTTTTCTGTTCCCTTTAAAATTTTTTCACATCAGGTCTTCACCCTCCCAACTGCCACTCCAACTGCTTGTTCTACTAAAGTTGTTCTCAAAGGAACAGCAATAACCTTGTCATTCAATCCATATTCAACTCTTAATCCCCACACTCCATGATTTACTAGCAGCAGCATCTGGTGTACTGATACCTGCTCTATCCTCTTTGACATCCCTTCTTCCTTTGGTTTCCATGATGCCACACTCTCCTGAGACCTCTGGTTTTTGTCAGAGTTCATTCCTGGGACTGTGCTTGTCACATGGCAGGTACTCCGTAAATCACCGCTTAAATGAAGGAGACTGGGGCATCAAACCTCATTTGCATCACAAAATAAATTCACACCACTGCGGACAGGCTATTATCAAATGTAATTTGACAGCTAGCTAGAAAAATATGTTCATATTAAATCCAAACAATCACATTCCAATGCAAAAATATCAAGCACTTTTAACAAAATAACCATCCCCTCTATATACTATCCATTGAATGACTACTTTTAAGGTGTTTAAAGAAACCATCAAGTTTTTACCAGGGAACTGGTGACAGTATCTCATTCTACAGAGAGTACCACAAATCTGGGGGAAAGAGTCAGAAATCTGGGTAGGTCACTGATTGAAAAGCACAGCCTGGCATCTTTCTTTCCAATATTGTATTTGACAGAAGCAGTTGAAAGACTCTCGGGAATGTACAGGGATGAGTACAGGGGTGGAAAGCCACGTTAGTAAAGCCATTTCAGGAAAAACTCATTAGGATTAGGATGACACATTAACCAAGGTGTCATCTCCTCTGGTCAGATAATATGTGGCATGTGTGTTAGAGAAGACTTCTTCCATACCTTCCGAACTTCCCTACTCCCTGTTAAGCAGAAGATAAGCTCGTTGTGGATATCCACTAATACTTTGGAATGGAACTGAATTTTCCATTAAAAGCATCCTGATAACTTTTGACTGAGTTACATATGATTTAAGAAGCACTTTTAATCTCTCTTTCCCAGATCAAACACTGTGCCTGGTCAATAGAAATTAAGAATCCCAACTAATGAGAGCCTACTGTATAACAATGGAGGCTACTCGATCCTCTGTGATGACCTGAAGGGGAAGAAAATCCAAAAAAGAGGGGACACACACGTACGTGTAGCCGATTCATTTTGCTGTACAGTAGAAACTAACAGAACATTGTTAAGCAACTACGTGTGTTAGCTGTTCAGTTGTGTCTGACTTTTTGCCACCCCATGGACTGTAGCCTGCCAGGCTCCTCTGTCCATAGAATTCTCCAGGCAAGAATACTGGAGTGGGTTTCCATTTCTTTGTCCGGGGTATATTCGCAACTGAAAGGCTAAACCCTGGTCTCCTGCACTGGAGGCAGATTCTTTACCATCTGAGTGACCAGGGGAGCCCTGTACTCCAATAAAAATTAATTAAAAAAAATAAAGTTGGCAGCAATTTATTAAATAATTAATTGCATTAGATCACAATATTGTTCAAAAAAAAAAAAAAGGAAATTAAGAAGCCTGTCTCACTGTTCCTTAAGGCAGCCTTTGAGAAAACTGAAAACGATTGTGCTCAGCATCTGCACGTTTTATGCGAAGAAAAGCACGTATCACAAGAGCATTGTAAACATTGTCTGAGAATGAAACTGGGATTGTGATGTCCAGAGCTTCCTCTGGGTGGGTGACATGCCACCAAGACAAATGACATTCTAGCCACTCACTTGGCCAAAGTCTAAGATTATTATATTAACCAGTTTCCGTCGTGTTCTTTTTCCTTACGGGGTTTAATGACCAGGCGAGATTTCACTGTTTAATATTTAAACGAATGTTTTTATGCTGAGACAATAAGGCACTGTTGAGACTGGAAAGAACTGTTTAATATTCTCCAGTATGGCTGACTGCCATTCCCGCTGGAGTAAATGGCATGCGCTGACTTCTAGAAATGTTTAGAAGTTAAAGCTCTTTCTGTGGTGACACGTGTGAATGGAATCTCCTTGAGCTGCCGACAGGGCATCCCAGGTGTGTGTGGTCGGCCCCACGGGGCGGGCGCCTCTTTTGTTCTGGCTCTCCCAGCAGAACAGTATGTGGTTAACATAGCTCATGTTGGCTAAACAGGCTGGCTTGCTTCCATGTGAGGCTGCTTCTCTGCACTGACCCTTATCAATTTACCCACAATGGCCTTTAATGCACTCTTCTTAATTATCTGTCGTCAAAAGCAGCTGAGTGGGGGCTTCCTTTTTGAGGTTCAGTACCTCTCACTGACAAGATGAGCTTTAGTCAACCATCGAAGGTGCTTATTTAGGGTGAAAACAGGTTCCACATAGTGCAGGCCGTCTCTCAAAATCCACTCTAACTGATTTAAATTGGAGTTATCTTTTTCCCCCCTCAAAGTTGGGTGTGAAAATTTTGGATCTCTCACGAAGCAAGGAAACTAACTTTACAAAATATTCAGGATCTTTTATGTGCCTGAAAAAAAAGGTGATGGACAGCTTCTCAAAAGATCTTTGAATACACCTCTAAGGAGATAGTGTCTCTTTATGAAAATCATCATTATCCAGTGGATTTTTAGTCACAAAGCTAAAGGACAATGAAGTCGTAAATTTACTGGGACCCACCGCGTTTTAACTTGTGTCTTCCCTAGAGAAGACAGAGACCAAGATGGAAGCCAGCAATTGGAAAAACCGTCTTAAATTGAACAAATACAGCAACAAGTAAAGGACCAATCAGAATGTAAGAAAAATACTTGGTTGGCTTTTATGGTTTAAATGCACCTTCTTTAATAAGAATCTAAAAGAATTTCAAGTGTAAAAAATAAAATCTTTCGAGTATTACCAGGTGTATATTGTAAAGCTTTCATAACATACTGTACAAAAAATAAGATGATTCCTCCAAACAAAAAACCATAGGGTGTGCATTAAAGAACACACTTTCTCACCCAGCTCTTTCTGGCTCATGATGTTAGTGATGGCTGTCTGGGTCCAGGAAACTGTGTAAAGTCACCTGGCCACAAGTATATTAGATCAGAAGGATTATTTGGGGGCATTTTTTTTAAGTATAAATTCTCACACTTGCTCACCTATCCCTCACTTCAGATTGACTCATTCAATATGGATTATAGCCCAGGAATACAAATTGCTAATAAGATGATTCTTTATATCAAGAAAGTGTG
Organism: Bos indicus; assembly: GCF_029378745.1. Lineage (NCBI taxonomy): Eukaryota > Metazoa > Chordata > Mammalia > Artiodactyla > Bovidae > Bos > Bos indicus. Next base: position 45,964,981 of record NC_091782.1, on the reverse strand, counting down.
AAATATTTTTCTAGGATATGGAATCCCAGTATCATGATCTCACCATTTATGGCTTAATATATTTACAGAGAATGAACAAAAACTGGAAAAGAGTTCAGACATGTAAAGCATATATAATGAATATATATGATGGGAGAAAAAAATCAAGAAAACTAAGTATGACAATAGAATGTCAGCAGTGAGTAGCGACTGGAAACTTAGGATATGAGAATATGAGGGAAAAGACAAAAAGACAAAGACAGAGAAAGAGGGAGACACCGGAGGCTTTGCTTTCTCACATCCACTCTGAATTAGGCTCGCATTTGGGTCCAAGATCAAGGTCTCCGTTTCTCTCTGCAAGGTCCCCAGCTCAACAGCCCCCGTCTCCTTGGTGTATGTAGCATTGCTGCTGCTAAGTCGCTTCCGTCGTGTCCGACTCTGTGCGACCCCATAGACGGCAGCCCACCAGGCTCCCCCGCCCCTGGGATTCTCCAGGCAAGAACACTGGAGTGGGATGCCATTCCCTTCTCCAACGCATGAAAGTGAAAAGTGAAAGCGAAGTCGCTCAGTCGTGTCCGACTCTAGCGACCCCATGGACTGCAGCCTACCAGGCTCCTCCATCCATGGGATTTTCCAGGCAAGAGTACTGGAGTGGGGAGCCATTGCCTTCTCCGGTATGTAGCATTAGACACCTAAAAATTAGTGATGCTTGGAGTTTCTTTATTTATATATTTAATTTTTAAAGGAAATCACTGAAAAAATATGTAAAAAGGAGTGTTGATGGAATCGCTACCATTTTTGTGCACCCAGCTGTGTTCCACACACTGTCCTCAAGGTACATCATTTCTTTGTTGGTCTCCATGCCAACTCTCTGAGGGAGGGTTAATTACAATTTAATTGATAAGGAAACAAATTCAGAGAAATGTGTTATCTAAGGTCACGTTATCTTCAAGTGATAGTTGGGATCTGAACCCTGATATACCTCTCTCACTGACACCCTAAGTCAGTGAGATGGTAAACTGTGGATTATGAGGCAAGAAACTTGTATTTATTTCCTGCTGCTGCTACTGCTAAGTCGCTTCAGTCGTGTCTGACTCTGTGCGACCCCATAGACGGCAGCCCACCAGGCTTCCCGTCCCTGGGATTCTCCAGGCAAGAACACTGGAGTGGGTTGCCATTTCCTTCTCCAATACATGAAAGTGAAAAGTGAAGTTGAAGTCGCTCAGTCATGTCCGACTCCTAGCGACTCCATGGACTGCAGCCTACCAGGCTCCTCTGTCCAAGGGATTTTCCAGGCAAGAGTACTGGAGTGGGGTGCCATTGCCTTCTCCGTATTTATTTCCTAGTGTTAGTCAGTCAGTCGTGTCCGACTCTTTGCGACCCCATGGACTATAGTTGGCCAAGCTCTTCTGTCCGTGGGATTCTCCAGGCAAGAATACTGGAGCAGATAGCGGTCCCCTTCTCCAGGGGATCTTCCCGACCCAGGGAATGAACCTGGGTCTCTCACACTGCAGGCAGATTCTTTACCATCTGAGCCACCAGGGAAGCCCATTATTTCCTAGGTTACCTGATAACTCATTGGATGTACTTAAATCATTGTTGAGTTTCTCTGTGCCTCGGTTCCCATACCTTCAAGTCTGCATGCAAGTTTCCTATAAACTGGTTTCGAACAACCTTTAAAGAAGGACCAGCTGAAGTACATGTAGGACTTCTATTTGAGTTCTAAGTCTGGCGCGAAATTGAGAGGAATTCATCAGAAGTCTCTCCATTGCTATCAAAATGGGCAGCAGGTATTCACAGGTTAGGCAGCCCGTTCAAGTCATCCAAAGCACCATCTGCCCAACTGGGAACTAGATAATTTACTGTTGTCTTCTGACCCGTCTGATACTTGTCAGCTTGCTAAGCTTTGACCAAAGGGACAGAATGGAGCCACTGTCTAAAACAAAGCGTTTTGTTTCAATTGGCAAAAGGCAAAATGATTTTCCAGACAGTATTGCCTAGAAGTAACCACTCTTTAGTGAGTCGCTGTTTTTATTAAATATTATGTAGAGCTGATTCATCCTTTTGGATTTTAAGAGACACAAACATAACCCAATGTTCTTTTTCTATGCAGAAACTGTTAGCAGGCTCCATAACAAGTCCCAAGCGAATCTCTGCAAACCAGTGATATTTGCACAGATTTAAAGAAGTTTGCACAAAACCTTTGAAATAATTAAAAATAAGCGTTTTCAAACCATCACGCCCATCCTAAGGACTGTGCTCCCTGGTGTCAAGGCGTATCCTTTGCAAGAAGGACCTGGGGGACAAGAAAAGGAACATGAAATTAATGTTAAGAAAACAGATGTCCAGAGCCTTAGGGACTAGCAATGCAATTCCTAAACAAGAGAGCTATAAAGTGCAAATGAGTCCAGGAAGGAAATGTGATAATGTGAAGGAGTGATATCTATTGGGTAGGTCCTAGGTCTGTAGGGGTTTCATATTTTCAGCAACAACTCAGGGATGGCACCAAGAACATATTTGAGTTCATTAAGTTAATAGATGACCCCAGGCTGACCCAGAGAAAATTAAAATTCAGGATGACTTTACTCAATGTGGGAGAGGAATTTAGTGAAGAATTTACGGACATGTTCCAGGCAATGCACACAAAGAGAAAAATCACAGGACAGAAGAAAATCATTTGGAGTTTACAATGAATTCCATGCTGTCTCTAGGTTAACAATACACAGTTGTGGTACTTTTTCCAAAGAACCATGTCCAGTGCTTAACTAGAGAGGAAGGGTATGGTGGGTTCCTTTTTCTTCAGGTGGTAAAGCAAATGGCAGAAGGAGAAAATAGAAGGGAATTACAGAATGGGAATCAACAAAAGAGGAGGAGATTTGAAACAGGGAGCCTTTCCCAACACCAAAAATAAATGGTTAAGGATGTAATTACCATCCTCATTATCACCTTCCTGCAGTCTTGAAAAAACCAGAGAAGTTCTCCTCCAACTAGGATAAAATTGGACGGCATTATGACTACCAACATAAAGGGCGTCTGGGTTCAGAAGATTCTTTCCGGTCTCTTTAGCTTGACGTTACTGAGGACATCAGGAAGGAAAAGTGCTGTCCCTGTTTGAAATTTCCTAGGCCTCCTGCTCTTGTCCCGGGTTGGAACGGTTCTTGAGATCACACAGAGTCGGGGTGTGTTGGCTTTCCCTCTCTCTATGCTAATGGACTCTGAAGTTGGAGCACACCCCCATTTCTTCCCACTCTATCCCCCAAATGGAGCTGAACGAGTTCATTTTTCTCCTGCTCCAAAGTAGCTCTGACTTTGCTAGTGTTAATCTTCTCAAATTTAGTTGTTTCACGTACTAAATGGGAATAAAGAAAAGGAGGGTAGAAAGAAACAGCAGTGCTAAGAAGATGGCTGGGACTACAGCCTTGGTTTGTGTTCCGTTTGTGTATTATCTTAAATAATAAGATATTATTTATTATATTAATATTATATTAATCACTCAACCACAATTAAACACTGTCTTGCCTGTAGAAATGTAGTGCTACCATCAATTTCTCAGTCTCCCCTTTGCAAGTAGTCTGGTACCCTAAAACTAGAAGCTCTGGACTTCTAGATCTTTTGCATTATCAAAGAAAGAGTCTGTGATTAAATAATCAAAGACAAAGAATCTTGAGCTGTAAAAGACAGAGAAAGGTCATCTAATCTGACAACTTCATTTTACAAACGAGCAAACCAAGGACCAGATAGATCAATGACTAGATCAAAATCACCCTCCCCTAGTTTAGATCAGTTCCCTTGCGGCTCAGCTGGTAAAGAATCCACCTGCAATGTGGGAGACCTGGGTTCAATCCCTGGGTTGGGAAGATCCCCTGGAGAAGGGAAAGGGTACCCACTCCAGTACTCTGGCCTGGAGAATTCCATGGACTGTATAGTCCATGGGGTTGCAAAGGTTTGGACACCACTGAGTGACTTTCACTTTACTTCTCTTAGTAGATCAGAGCAAGGTTTACAGTCAAGATTGTGGGCTCCATGCAGGCAGGATATTTGTCTGTTTTTTTCTACCATTATCTCCAGATTTAACGCAGTGCCAAGCATACAGTAGGCACACAATACTTATTGAATGACTGATCTATGGATTCCTGATACAGTTTCTCATGTTCTTCCTACTCAAACATATATTTTAGCTCTCAAAAAAAGAATAATCTGAGGACCAATGTAGCTCACTGCACCCCACCTCAAGCCCTGAAATGACCTAATATTTTATCTTGGAATGTTCCACTGTGTTTTCAAAAATTTCTAGTATGCAGTGATGTGGTTTGACTTAATTCTGTTTTCAAACACAAAAAAAGTATGGCTAAATGAGCCCTTCACAGATGCTCTATTGTGATCACCAGATTCAGCCTTTTGTTAATGAAAAAGCATCATCTTACTAAATTTTTGGTGTTTTGATTCTTTGGTTTCACCACTGTGAGTGCTCAGTCATGTCCAACTCTTTGCAACCCCATGGACTGAGAAGGCCAGGATCTCTCTCCATGGAATTTTTCAGGCAAGAATATTGGCGTGGGTTGCCCTTTCTTCCTCCAGGGAATTTTCCAAACTCAGAGATGGAATCCTAGTCTCCTGCACCCCCTACATTGGCAGGCAGATTCTTTACCACTAGCACCACCTGGGAAGCCCTCTCTTTACTATTTATAAAAAGTATTGTCACTCCCCAGACTGAGGGAACTCAGTCTTATCATTTAGTAAAAGGAAGCTTAAAGTACCATAAGCCATAGGCAGGTAAATCTCACTATATATAAATTCTGATATCAGAAAATCTGTTTTCCAAATACATACATTGCAGGAGAGGCCAATTATTTGCAGTAATGACAGATTCACCATAAGATTCCTTTAAATTTTGGTCTAGCATGTAAATATGGTTTAGATTACATGCAACTTTTCAGGAACACGTCTATTGTGCAAGAGTTATCGTTTCTGGGACAACCATGGGATAGGCATAGCAGCCAACTGCTATGGGATGTTTTAGGAGTTACTAAGAGCAGTGAGTTAGGAGCCAGAGTTCCCAAAGTCCTCTGAAACACGTGCTCTCTTTCAAACTCTGGAGGTTAGGGAAAACCTAAGAACTTTCATACTGAAAACTTGCTCCCCATCTCATTAAATCCAAAGATGGAAGATGAACTGGAAACAAGAAAGAACATTTTACCCTCTGCTGGAATGTCGAATGTCCTAGTCCCTAAGCTTGGCTGACACATGACTAACACTGATACTGGATGACCAGGGAAGTCCCTCACGTTGTTTCTGTTCATTCGTTGGTAAGTGCTGGGTTACTTCCATTCTGAGCTATTGTGAATAGTGATACTATAACATGGGTATACATCTATCTCTTCAAGATCTTGCTTTCAATTATTCTGGATGTACACCCAGAAGTAAGAGTACTGGATCATATGGCAGTTTCAGTTTTCATTTTTAAAGGACTATTATATTGTTTTTAATAATAGTTGCACCACTTTACATTTTAGATTCCCATAAAGGTGTCAGTGCATGAAGGTCAAACTTAATTCTTAAATACTCTAAAATTGACAATATTATATATGCAGGAACCAAGACATATGCTGAAGACTCATAGATAATACAAAACCAAATAGGAACGTGCTCATGGATCCTCTTGACACAGTCTAATGCCTTATATCATTCTATACACTACATCAAAAGTCCCAAGTAAAGCAAACAAGCAAGAGCGATTTTTTGTCTTCACAATATTTGATTATCTCCGTTAGAGTCTCTGTGATAATTTTAGCCAAAAGATTTCTCTACCCCTTGAAAGAATAAATCTTGCGTTCTTCAATTCTGCTTTTGCTTTTGCACAGCACGATTACCTTGCCTTGTACTGCAAAAATGTAGAAGTTGGTATACCAGCTCTTTGGTCGTTATTCATGTCAGGTTATATTCATCCTCCACTATCCATAAATTAACCAAATTCTTGAACTTGGAAACAGAATGATGCTCCACCGAACCAGCATTGGGGAAAAACGTCCTGAATAACTAACACAGTAACCCAGCTAGATGTGTCTGTTAACCCAAAAAACTGTGATCTCTGGGCCAGGCACGTGGGGCCAGAGGAAGAACTAACTCTTGGCTGTATTACTGGATTTTTCCACCAAAGAATTATTGCAGGAAGACAGGTCATAAAGTCAAAGCATATATTACTGAGCAGGGAATACCGTCAGAGGCAAAAACAAATACCAGCAGGAAAAAAGGAAAGCCTGGCCCACTGTCCTCACACGTCTCACCTCAAAGATGTTGGTGGTTGGAAGCTGTTTCAATAGCGATAGCTCAAACTGATGACAATGCTCTCTAGAACTGTCCTTGTGACCCGGTTGTTTCATGTTTCATAAAACATCCAACGAAAAAAAGGAAGGTCATTTCCATGGGGAAGGATGTGACTGAATGTCGTCCGGCAAAGCTAATACTTGCCTGAGCTACATGTGCCTCAGATCAGCTTTCAAAGGTCTTGTGCTCTAATTTTCAAGGAGCTGGCTACTAAGAACAAAACAACCATTTCTGGTACTGGAGTGCACGCACCAACATTTAAGAAAAGATGACTTTTACACATAAATGAAGTAGCCAATAGTCAGCAAAGAAGTACTGGAACCTGACATATCAGGGCATATTCATTCCCATATAAAAGGAGACCTTGAGGAAATGTGTCTGTTCTGAACTTGGCATTGGACAGAAGGGAAAAAAAAATCTCCCTGAAGAATTCATAACCACATTCTGGCACATATGTATGTTTGCTACCCAATTTTGCACTTCCAGCTTAGTCCAAAGAATCCTATGTAAGATGAATAAAAACATCTGCAATTATACTCACCATAGTAAAACTGACAAACACTGGAGACTATAATAATCTGAAATTTTGTCTAAGAGAAAACACAATATTGACAAATAAACAACTCATATCTCATTGGCAATGATAGAAGCCTAAACAGCTTGAATGGTATTGAAGGGCTATGCAAATACAATTATTGATCTAAAACTGTATACCCAGAAAAACTATCTAGTAATGATATTTGTAGGCAACACTAAACCGAGAGCATTTTCCATTAATAATATTTAATAAAATATCGAGAAAGTTCTAGGCAAGAGGAAGCAATCATATATGGAAGAAAGAAAGGATGAGTAAAGAAATTGATAAAGTATATGAGCAACTTACACAAGCAGTGATCTTGCATGAAATAACAATAATAATTTCTAATTTTGTTAAAATACACAAGAAAGAACAAAAAAGTAATGAGGGTAAATGGTATATAAGTAAGGAGGAGTAGTTTGGGATCACAGAGGACAAGGTTCTATACTGTTAGGTAACACGGCAAAGGCAGTGAATAACTTTACGTATCTGTCAGAGTTCTTGAGAAACAGACCCAATAGGATAGTTATTACAGGAATTGGCTTACACAATTATGAAAGATGAGAGGTTTCCAAACTGCTGTCTGCAAACTGGAGAACCAGAAGAGCTGGTGACATCATTCAGTCCAAGTCCAAAGTCCCGGAAACCAAAGGAGCTGATGGCATAAGTCTCAGTTTGAGTCTTAAGGCTTGAAAACTAAGGCATGTTCGTGTCCAAGGGCAAAAGAAGATGGAGGTCTCTGCTCCAACAGAGAGAGCAAATTCACCCTTTCTCTGCATCGTTGATACATCTTGGCCATCAATGAATCAAATGATGGCCACCCACACTTATAAAGAATAAGATAGTAAATATTTTAGACTCTATGGCTCATATGTCATCTCTGCCATGTACTATTCTTTGTTGTTTTTTTGTTTGAATTTTTAGCCACATTTTTTATATGCAAAAAAAAAAAAACATTTTTAGCTCATGGATTATACAAAACAGGCCATGAATTTGGTCTACAGGCTATAATATGCCAGGTTCTATTCTAGGCTGAACTTTCTAGAGTGATTCATAGAAACTCATTAGAGGAATTACTAAAGAAGCAGGTATCCAAGGAGGGAGGAAGATGTGGGATCTAGGAAACAGGGATTCCAACATATAAGATAAAGGAAAGATATTCTTATCACAGAGGAAGAATATTCCAAGTATATGGTTTTGCAGCAGACCTGGAGGGCAATCTGTCCAGAATGAAGCAAGAAGAAGGTTTCAAAAGCACTGACTCAAAGAAAAAGATGGAACTGAGAGGCTCAACTGACTATCTGAGTACATGAAAAGGGGTTTTACTCTTTTATTGGGTGTGTTTGGCAATGACTTTGTATTACCTGCATAGATAACCAAAAAGTAAAACAACAATGAACTCCAGTAAAAATGATCAGATATACAAAAAACAAAAGTACATTCATAATACTCTACATAGTTCAGTCACTGATAAGTAGGAAGAGGGCAGGAATTAATATATTGTGGAAGAAAAGCTATGACAAACCTAGACAACATATTAAAAGGGTGGTTATTGTTCAGTTGCTCAGTTGTGTCCAGCTCTTTGGGACCCCATGGACTGCAGCACACCAGGCTTCCCAGTCCATCACCATCTCCTGGAGCTTGCTCAAACTCATGTCCATTGAGTTGGTGATGCCACCCAACCGTCTTGTCCTCTATCATCCCCTTCTCCTCCTGCCTTCAATTCTTCCCAGCATCAGGTTGCTTTCTAATGAGTCGGCTCTTCGCACCAGGTGGCCAAAGTATTGGAACTTCAGCATCAGTCCTTCCAATGAATATTCAGGACTGATTTCCTTTAGGATGGACAGGTTTGATCTCTTTGCAGCCCAAAGGACTCTCAAGAGACTTCTCCAACACCACAGTTCAAAAGCATCAATTCTTCAGCTCTCAGCCTTCTTTATGGTTCAACATCCATACATGACTATTGGAAAAACCATAGCTTTGATTATGCAGACCTTTGTTGGCAAAGTAAAATAAACAGGTAAGGAAGCATGTAAAAATGTTAAATCTTTATTTCCAGAGAAAAAATTGTAAATACCTAATGGACAACCTTAAAAGTCAAGAAACCATTGTGTGATTTCATTGTTTAAAGCAGGGTACTTAATATTAGAAGCAGCTAATGTTCTGCAATTGAATTTTCCTAACCCCCAGTCCCATATCATCTTCCTTCCAGTAATGGTAAAATGGATCTGGTTTTTGACAAGCTAATAATTAAGAAGGCAGCTGTGTAGCCGGTAGGCAATCTATCCTGATTGTGTGTGCATGTAGGCTCAGTCATGTCTGACTCTTTGCCACCTCATGGACTCTAGCTCACCAGCCTCCTCTGTCCATGGAATTTTCCAGGCAAAAGTACATGAAAATAAACCCAAGAAATAAAATATGAATCACAATAAAGTGCTATGTATCTATAGGATATAGCTTCACTGTGGTCAGGGAATGATGAGTTCAGTTCAGTTCAGTCACTCAGTCGTGTCCAACTCTTTGCGACCCCATGGACTTCAGCATACCAGGCTTCCCTGTCCATCACTAACTCCCAGAGATTACTCAAGTTCATGTCCATAGAGTCAGTGATACCATCCAACCATCTCCTCCTCTGTCATCCCTTCTCCTCCTGCCTTCAATCTTTCCCAGCGTCAGGGTCTTTTCCAAGAAATCAGTTCTTCTCATCAGGTGATCAAAGTATTGGAGTTTCAGCTTCAGCATCAGTCTTTCCAGTGAATATTCACGACTGATTTCCTTTAGGATGGACTGGTTGGATCCCCTTACAGTCCAAGGGATTCTCAAGAGTCTTCTCCAACACCACAGTTCAAAAGCATCAATTCTTCGGCATTCAGCTTTCTTTATAGTCCAACTCTCACATCCATACATGACTACTGGAAAAACCATAGCTTTGATTAGACAGACCTTTGTTGGCTAAGTAATGTCTCTGCTTTTTAATATGCTCTCTAGGTTGGCCATAGCTTTTATTCCAAGAAGCAAGCCTCTTTTAATTTCATGGCTGCAGTCACCATCTGCAGTGGTTTTGGAGCCCCCAAAAATAAAATCTCTCACTGTTTCCATTGTTTCTCCATCTATTTCCCATGAAGTGATGGGACCAGATGCCATGATCTTCGTTTTCTGAATGTTGAGTTTTAAGCCACCTTTTTCACTCTCCTCTTTCACTTTCATCAAGAGACTCTTTAGTTCTTCACTTTCTGCCATAGGGTGGTGTCATCTGCATATCTGAGGTTATTGATATTTCTCTGGGCAATCTTGATTCCAGCTTGTGCTTCATCCAGTCCAGCATTTCTCATGATGTACTCTGCATATAAATTAAATAAGCAGGGTGACAATATACAGCCTTGACGTAGTACTCCTTTTCCTATTTGGAAGCAGTCTGTTGTTCCATGTCCAGTTCTAACTGTTGTTTCTTGACCTGCATACAGATTTCTCAGGAGGGAATGATCTTTGCTACTAAAATCACAATAGATAATATTTTATTGAAAGTAGATGCCTGACATATACATCAGTGAACAGTATTCTTTCATATATTAGTTCCTTTTAGTTTTTCACTTCTGTCTAGACCCATCATGTTCTGAATAAGCCTCAATACCCTGCATATCTAATTCCAATATATCTAGGAATTTTAGCCCAATTAGAAACTCTCCATCCCAAATTTTTACACATTTTAATAAATGCTAGCAGCTTGTGTAGGGTGAAGAGCTATCAAATTGAGCTGCTGGTTGAAAACTACAATCTTTCAACTCTCACTAGCCCAAAATTTCTCTAATATATATTCTTATTGGCTCATTTCATAAGGGATTTAGAGTGCGAGTTTGCATTGAAAGCATAGGGCACATCCCTGTGAAGTCTGTAACACAGTGGACAAAGCCACTAAGAATCATTAAATGACGTTTATTCCCTGAGTTCTCAGCTGGAGAGAAAGAACAAAACAACCTGTTCATTGCCCTCTATAGAAATTCGGATCTAATCTAGGTCTGAATATTAATCATGTTTTTACAGGAAGAGCAATGCCAGGAAGCTTTTCTAGCTGGAAAAAAAATGAGAATGAAAATAAAGCAGTGCCCTTCACAAATCTGAGAGTTCTGAAAATGATTCATCAAGCAATCATGTCAGGAATGCCTGGCTCTTACCAGATGTCTGGTTTGGGTGTCAGATCAGATTCTTGAGATCCAGGTTGCAGGATGGAGCCTCTCCTTTAGTAGTCCAGACCTGAACCTAAACCTTTTGAGATCCAAGTCAATGGAGGTGGAGGTTGGGGTGTTCCAGAGACGCTCGTGTACTGCTGTGCTCTCAGCCGTTACTTGACTTGTGGAAAAAGAATGTGTTTCAACACTCTCTTTAGCATCCTAGAACAGTAGAAGCTGACTGTCATACTGGGTATCACATGTTCCTCAGAAGACATATATGTGTGGGTGATAATTCAATTCATGCACATATATGCACTTACATACTACCTTGTCTCCTTGTCTACTATCTTTAGATTTCAACTAATCATATGCTCTCCTATGATTCTTTATATTTAAAGTGCAACGTATTTTAATTCTTATATTATTTTACTTTTTCCATTTATTCTCTCATCTACTGAAGCCAGCTGTAACCTTATGCAAGCCAGGACCGTGCCTTTTACTCTGCAATTTCCACAGCATCTAGACTGAATTGGAATCAAAAACATTCGGAATGAACAAAAGCCCTGTGATATTCTTCTTATAAAGGGCTATCATGAGCTTAAGAAAAATCAAGATGCAGCATTTTCCACAAGCTCATCTGGTTCTTATTGGAATCAAATGACAAAACACTCATTGGACGAGCAATGCAATCGTCGGTCTGTCCGTGGATCTTCGTGGACGCATGTTTTCCTGGGGCACAAACACTGATGATGCCTTCTTCTGGTTTTCTCTTCCCATTGGATGTCAAAAGCAAAATTACTTTAAAACTCTAAAATAGAAAGCCGTCAATCAAAACATTGTTTTTGGGAGTCCACTGTGCCCATGGACTATTTTTGAGAAGTGAGTAGGTGTTACAAAATCAAAACCAGAACATCAATAACACCAAATCTAGAAATCACAGGGCTGTGTTAATGGCTTTTAAAAAAAAGGGGTATCCATTCTACATAACACTGAGCGGAGTTCCCTGTGCCATACAGTAGATCCTTGTCAATGATCCGTTTTAAATTCAGCAGTGTGTACATGTCTGCATGCGTGCTTAGTCGCTTCAGTCGTGTCTGACTCTCTGAGACCCCATGGACCATGGCCTGCCAGGCTCCTCTGTCTATGGGATTCTCCAGGCAAGAATACTGGAGTGGGTTGCCATTTCCTTCTCCAAATCTTTGTATGGCTAAGTCCCTCTGCTGTCCATCTGAAATTATCACAACATTGTTAACTGGCTATGCTTGAATATAAAATAAAAAGTTTAAAAAGGGTATCTTATCAATTTAACTATTCTAGACACAAGAATCATGACCCCAATTAATCAGGTAGACACTACTGACTTTAACAATACCTTAGAGCAGTGTTTCCCAAACACACCAGTTTCTGGCAAGAAGTCAGTAAGTGTTTAATGAAAACAATAGTTCAATGAGAACAATGATTACATTTGGGAAATGGTGTCTACTGTATCCCTCACTTGAATAACTCCCAATGCATGTAACTATAGTAATGATTCTGAGAAGTCTTTCTGTTAAGAAATCTGCTTGGCTTTAACTAGATGTTTTCCAAATGGATTTGCCTGAAGACCACCACCCTCTTATTTTTAATGATTTATTAACATTTCAAACAACACTAATGTTCCAAGGAACACAATATAGAAAAATTCCCTAAAAGGTTTTTTTTTTTTTTTTTTTTAACTCAGATCTTTTTGAGGACACTGAAAGGATTCGTTGAGAAAAATCTCACTTGCTTTCTGTCATGAGAACTGTACGCAGCTGACTCTACATAGGTGCATTGTATTACGGCTCTGCCATTTTGTGCTCAGTCATGTCCAACTCTTTGTGGCTCCGTGGACTGCAGGCTGCCAGGCTCCTCTGTCAGTGGAATCCCCCAGGCAAGAATATTGAGTGGGTTACCATTTCCTCCTCCAGGGGATCTTCCCAACCCAGGGATCGAGCCTGCATCTCTTGCATCTCCTGAACTGGCAGGCAGATTCTTTACCACTGGCACCACTTGTATCATGGCTAACCTCAGATGTGCCTTATAATCAGTGGGGCGTGGAAAGAGTTTCTAATCTACCCTATCTTTGTCTTTTCTTCTCTATTCTATTCACTGGTCTTGTCCATCCTTTTGGGGGTGGAGTATATATTTCTTGTTTTTCATCCCATGTTAGTAAATGTAGAAAAGTTATTAACCATTGGTAACTACACAAATAAGTTGTTGCTGAATTTCTTAGTCCTCACAACTTTGTATTTTCTCTGAAACATCCATATTCTGCAATGTCTTAGAGAAAGCGAGAAATGGAAAGATATTCTCCTTGCTCTCTTGATAATATATTTTCCTTTATCCTCCTGAATATTCTATAATGATTAATGGCACATGTCTGCAACATTTGCCTCAACTAGCTTCATTGCCTCACCCCATAAGCAAATACAATCTCTTCTATACTAATCAGAAGGACTCTCTTGGCTCTCTGTTTGATAGCATTGTTCTTCATTTTATTCTCAACCAAAGTCTTAAGAAAGGTTACATTCTTCCATATGTAAGCTCATTCTACTTGCACCCCAATTTGCTCTTCAAACAGCTGAGATCTAAAATGACATTGTTCTCCAACCCACTCCACTAAGTCTGTCCTCAGAACACCAATAACCATGTCTCTGTTATTATCTCAGTCTTTCCACCGTAGTTGACCTATTGTCAGGGCTTTCATGAACTTTCCACGCTCACAGTTTTAGTTACACCACACCTGCCTGACGATTCTCATTCTTGGACACTTTGTGAGATTCTCTATGCCCAACCAGCCCTGCTGCTGCTGCGTCGCTTTAGTCGTGTCCGACTCTGTGCGACCCCACCAGGCTTCCCGTCCCTGGGATTCTCCAGGCAAGAACACTGGAGTGGGTTGCCATTTCCTTCTCCAATGCATGAAAGGGAAAAGTGAAAGTGAAGTCGCTCAGTTGTGTCCGACCCTCATCGACCCCCTGGACTGCAGCCTACCAGGCTCCTCCGTCCATGGGATTTTCCAGGCAAGAGTACTGGAGTGGGGTGCCATTGCCTTAACCTTGCTAATTTCCTGGTGTCCGTTCTTGCTCACTCCTCCCAATCTGCTTGTTTTTTTTTTTGTTTTTTTTGTTTTTTTTAGAAAAATCACTCCATTCTCTAATACTTAGCCTCCACTAAGTAACTGACCATTTGCAGTTGCCTGTCTCCACCAGGAGCATTTCGCCTGTATTTCAGACTCACATGATACAATGTCTTCCCCACACCTTTATCTGGATGCTCCACACAACCTTACACTCAGCACATTCACAAAGTACTTTTATAAATTAGTTTTTATTGGAGTATAGTTGCCTCGCAGTGTTGTGTTCGTTTCTGCTTACAATGAAATGAATCGGTTAAGCTTGCACCTACACCCACTCCCTTTTGGACTTCCTTCCCATTCAGGCCGCCACAGGGTATCATGTAGACTTTGCTGTGCTATCCCATAAGTTTTCATAGGTATCTATTTTATCCATAGGATCAGTCAATGAATATGTGTCAATCCCTGTCTCCTTATTCCTCCCTTTCACTCCTTCCTCCACCTCACAAAGATTTCATCTTCCAAACACCATCTTTAGTCAGCTGGTGGCAACATTAAAATCTCTGTCATTCCCCAAAGAAATCTGCGCTCCACCTCCATGTGCTCAGCCTCTTCTTTCCCTCACTTACAACAACTGAGAGCGACTTGACCCTTTCATGTCCATTACACTTCTCCATGGACTAGTCTCCGAATACCTGGCCTCACTCATTCAAGTTTATTGGCCACACAGCTTCTAAACTAATTTATCTAAAACACAAATCAGGTCAAGTCACTTCTTTGTTTCACGCTTACCAGCCAAAATCCAAAGGGAGGCTGTAGTCTCAGAACCAGTTCTCTTTCAGGTGGTTTGTGAAGTCCTCACCTTTTCAAAGATTTATCTCTGTAAGGCTGGAATTTCTTCATACACTTCAAAAAATCAACCTAATCCAGCAGATGGAATGCAGAAACATCTGTGAGAACCCAGCTGTCTTCTCTTAAGCCAGAGAAAAGACCTGCAAAAATGTAAAGCAACGCCACATTCTTAGCGAATTTTATTCTTGTTTTGAAACATACAGCTGTTTTTCATAAAAATAGGTTATCTGTGTTGACATATGATACATTTATTGTTTTTCTTAAGTGAATGGGTGAAGAGTTTAGATGCCTGAGCTGTAATTTCTAATAGAAGATACAGACTGAAGTACCCTATATAATCTAAAGTTCTTAGGGACCCACAGTCAGTTTTAACAGTGTAAAGTGGTCCTGTGACCAGAAACTTTGTAAACTTTCCATCTAAAGGTTATAATGCTATCTCCTTAACACACAGATGTTCACTCACCTATTTAAAGCATTTATTCATTCATGATTTATTTTAAAAATAATAGTGTTACATTTGATCTACATCTGACCTGATCAATTCTGGAGCCACCTCCTTGAGAAAGGATTCCTCAAATTCTAGTCAGTATTAGGTTATTTCTTTTCTGTGCTCCAAATTGTGCTGAACAAACTTGTGTTTATCGCTTCAAAAGGCTTGTCAACTCCTGAAGAAGATACTGTATTTTATTCACTTTTGTAAGCAGAGACATTACTTTGCCAACAAAGGTCCGTCTAGTCAAGGCTATGGTTTTTCCTGTGGTCCTGTGAGAGTTGGACTGTGAAGAAAGCTGAGCACCGAAGAATTGATGCTTTTGAACTGCGGTGTTGGAGAAGACTCTTGAGTCCCTTGGACTGCAAGGAGATCCAACCAGTCCATTCTAAAGGAGATCAGCCCTGGGATTCCTTTGGAATGAATGATGCTAAAGCTGAAACTCCAATACTTTGGCCACCTCATGTGAAGAGTTGAATCATTGGAAAAGTCTCCGATGCTGGGAGGGATTGGGGGCAGGAGGAGAAGGGGACGACAGAGGATGAGATGGCTGGATGGCATCACCGACTTGATGGACGTGCATTTGAGTGAACTCCGGAAGTTGGTGATGGACAGGGAGGCCTGGCGTGCTGCAATTCATGGGGTCGCAAAGAGTCCGACACGACTGAGCGACTGAACTGAACTGAACTGAGCTGAACCTCAGTCCCTACCTCAGTGCTTCAAGATAATTGGTAATTGTTCACAAATCAAAGGTAAGTCTATGACTGATTTTTAAGAAGCTTTCATTTTATGTGTCTGGTTTTCTTCCCATTGCTCCCAAAGTTGAATCAGTCTTAACTTCTCCTAAGTGATGATCACAGATCATCCATTTCATGTACTTATTCACCCAAACATCCATTAAAACAAATACTGAGATCTCACTGTGTCTCAGGCATTGGACTAGATACAGTTTTCAAAGATGAAAGAAAACAGACATGTTCTCTTCCCGTTTGGAGAAACTTTTCTATGAAGAAAACTGTGTTGTACTGAAAAAGACTGAAAAAATATGCAGATAAATGTATACTTGTAAATATTCATGTGTATTACTAGGGGAAAGAACAGAGGTCGGAGGTGTTTAGAAGGGGACAATCTTCTTTTGACAGGTTGGATAATCAGGGAAGGAGTCCCTTCAAGTATGGTATTTAAGCTGAAACTGAAAAAATGAAAAGAGAAAGTGAAGTGTGTAGACCTTGAGTTAGTAAAAACATGCTAAGTCGCTTCAGTCGTGTCCGACTCTTTCACCACCCCATGGACTGTAGCCCACCAGGCTCCTCTGTCCATGGGACTCTCCAGGTAAGAATATTGGAATGGGTTGCCATTTCCTTCTCCAGAGGATCTTCCCAACTCAGGGATCGAACTCACATCTCCTATGTCTCCTGCATTGGCAGGTGGGTTCTTTACCACTAGCGCCACCTGGGAAGCCCTTGAGTTAGTGAGGACCTTGCCATATTTAAGGGGCTGAAAGACAATGATTCATGTGGCTGGAGTAGCATGAGCAAGGCCCAGGACAGTGTGACTTAAAGTCGAAGAGGGGGCAGATGCCAAATCATGCAGGACCTTAAAGTCATCAAAACGTATCATCCAAACAGGGACACTTTGGAATGAAGTGAATGGTCTTTACAAAAACATAGCCAATTGATATGAACAGAATTGTGTTTGGCAAACCAAGACAGATCGTCACCCTGTATATAAGTCATTTTAAGGTGATAAGGGTTACCTAGGTGTCTCAGTGGGTAAAGAATCTGCATGCAATTGGGAGACACAGGGAACACAGGTTCAATCCTTGGGTTAGGAAGATCCCCTGGAAGAGGGCATGGCAACCCATTCTATTATTCTTGTCTAGAGAATCCCATGGACAGAAGGGCAGAGCTGGCTATAGTCCAGAGGGTCACAAAGAGTCAGACATGGCTGAAGGGACTGAGCGTGGAAGGTGATAAGGCTTTATGTCAAGTAAAATAGGAAGTTACTCAAGGATTTTTGAGATCTCTCTGGTTGCCACCTGGAAAACAGAAAATGAGAGAGTCAAATTGAAAATAAGAATACGATTTAGGAAGCTCTTGCAGCATTCTGGATAAGTAAGAACTCAATAATTTGGGGATATTACCTGTGAAATTCCTATGAGACATCCAAGTGGAGATAAATGAAAGTTGGCCTTTGTATATACAAGGTCAAACTCAGGGAAAAAATGGCCAAAAATATTTAAATGGTGGGCATCAGCACATAGATGGCACAGAATTAAAATAAGATTCAAATTATTCCTTCTTGCCTCTTCTATTAAAACAGCTGATATAATTCTTCCCCGCCCTAATTCTATATTTGTTATATAAAAGGGGGTTAGAAATTGGCTTCCATCTTTAAATTTTGAAAGTTTTGCTATCTTCTATTCTAGGATAACTTCAAAGACTGATTATATTGCATCTTTTGGAAAACTGAATTTTCAGCATTTCCGGATAGAACTTGTACCACAGAGTTGTGATATTCCTCGGGTTTGAGAGTAGATCATTTCTGAAAATTGAATCATCTTCTAAGTAAATGAGTGAGATCAGTTAATATTTATTTTAATCCCATGTTGAAACTATTTATAAAGTTAAGGAATCTGGTGAAACATCAAGCTCTGATGTTTTGTTTTGTTTTTTAACATTTGGATTTCGTAAACCAAGTTTTCTTGAATAGGTGAATCCTGAGTTACGTTTTTTAAAACTGATGTAGTTCTTTTCTCTAAGTCACCATTACTTCATTAATTATGGGTGGGTCTCTTTCCACTTTTAGACTTAAAGCTAAACCTGAAATGCTTAGGTCATTAATCTTTGTACTTTCAAGTTCGTGTAAGAACTCACGCTTGTGGAATTCTCTAACTGAATTGGTGATTTCAAAAATTTTGAATATTCTACCAAATCTCCTGAAATCTTATTATTCTTCTGACTAGTACATGTAACACACAAATGAAACTAAATAACCGTGATTTGCTAATAGAATTTAGTCTTGATCTATTTTTATTATTAAATGGGGATAGAAGGCATGTGTGATTGAAAAAACATGCCTGATTACATATTTTTACACACTAGTTTCAAGAAGTTACCAGACCTGGAGCTCTTAATAATCTATTACTCAATTTTTCATCTATCTCAAAGATTTTAATAAGAAGAAAAATGTCATGATTCTGGTTAAGTAAGTATATTATGTGTATTATATATGTATGTGCATATATATGCATGTATGTGTATAGGATCCCATGGACGGAGGAGCCTGGTGGGCTGCAGTCCATGGGGTCACACAGAGTCAGACACGACTGAGCAACTTCCCTTTCACTTTTCACTTTCGTGCATTGGAGAAGGAAATGGCAACCCACTCCAGTGTTCTTGCCTGGAGAATCCCAGGGACGGGAAGCCTGGTGGGCTGCTGTCTATGGGGTTGCACAGAGTCGGACACGACTGAAGTGACTTAGCAGCAGCAGTATATCTATATATACTACATGTGCATATATATATACACATGTGTATATGTATATATGTTCATATGTGTACTACGTGAATGTGTAGATATAAGTGTGGATTGTTATCAGCATTATGCTGATAAATCATTATCAGCATTATGTTGTTGGTGTTGGTTTAAGGCTCCCACAATTTAGGTGACTAACCTTGACTGAGATCTTTACCCTTTTTAAAATTATTAAGTTCTATTTTTTAAAATAAATATCATTCATTACTTTCTGTTATAAATACTGTATTTTCTTTTAAACAAATGAATTTGAATTATTCATTTAGCTGTGCTGAGTCTTGTTCGTGATGCTCCTCTAATTGTTACATTACAACATGTGGGATCTTAGTTCCCCACCCAGGGATTGAACCTGCATCCCCTGGATTGCAAGGCAGATTCTTAACCACTGGGCCTCCAGGGAAGCCCTTAAAATTATTAAGTTCTTTTTAAAAACAAGCTTGTGTGTGCTGCTCTCCTTTCCCATGGGAATGGCCATCCCAGTCCTCAGTTCAGTTCAGTCGTTCAGTCGTGTCCAATTCTTTGCGACCCCATGAACCCCAGCATGCCAGGCCTCTCTGTCCATCACCAACTCCCAGAGTTTACCCAAACTCATGTCCATCGAGTCGGTGATGCCATCCAGCCATCTCATCCTCTGCCATCCCCTTCTCCTCCTGCCCCCAATCCCTCCCAGCTTCAAGGTCTTCCAATGAGTCAACTCTTCACATGAGGTGGCCAAAGTACTGGAGTTTCAGCTTCAGTATCAGTCGCTCCAATGAATATTCAGGACTGATTTCCTTCAGGATGGACTGGTTTGATTTCCTTGCAGTCCAAGGGACTCTCAAGAGTCTTCTCCAACACCACAGCTCAAAAGCATCAATTCTTCGGCACTCAGCTTTCTTCACAGTCCAACTCTCACATCCATACATGACCACTGGAAAAACCATAGCCTTGATTAGACGGACCTTTGTTGGCCCGGTCCTCAGGAGACATAAACGTATTTCTTTAATCCTCACGAGCGTTTGTTCAAGATGCAACTTTTAAGAACAAGCACTTTCATGGGCAAGTCATGGGGAGAATTACTCTGGGTGATACACCCCCTGCCCTCCAATGCAGACCCCCAGATCAAGACATACATTATATAACTGTTTGCAGAAGCTCTGCTTTGGCAGCAGAAGTACCGTGATACTTGAATGAATGAATCTTAGGGGACTGGCCAGACAGAGAAGGAGAAATGTCACATGACATCCCTTATATGTGGAATCTAAAAAGAAAGGATACAAATGAACTTACAAAACAGAAAGAGACACACAGACTTAGAAAACAAACTTATGGTTGCCAGGGGAAAGGGACCGTCAGAGAGTTTGGGAAGGTCATGTACACACTGCTATATGTAAAACAGATAACCAACAAGGACCTATTGCATAGCACAGGGAACTTTGCTCAGTGTTTTGTGTCAGCCTGGTTCGGACCGGGGTTTGGAGGAGAACAGATGCATGTACACATGTGGCTGAGTCCTTTCGCTGCTCACCTGAAGCTGCCACAACACTGTTGATCAGCTACGCTGCTGCTCAGCTCCTAAGCCACATCTGACTCTTTGTGACCCCCTGGACTGTAGCCCACCGGGGTCCTCTGTTCATGGGATTCTCCAGGCAGGAATACTGGAGTGGGTTGCCATTTCCTTCTCTACCCCAATACAAAATAAAAAGTTTAAAGTTTGGAAAAAAAAAAGTCTTAGAGGGCTGGCATGAGAATGGGTTTCATTCCTAAGACAAAATGTCCAGCTATTTTTTTTAATCGCCTCTGCTCACACCCGTCTCTTCCTCCTTTCTCGGCTGCCTCTTTCCTTTCTCTTTTTCTAATGCCCGTTACCTCCCAGAGTCTCCCCTTCCAGGAGGCCGTCCACCGCAGGGCATGCTCGACTTTTGGGGACTGAGACCCACTGACACTCTTCACAGTCGGGGGCCCGGCCTCCCTGGTGCTGTGGCTCTGGGTGACGCAGGACTCTGGCAACAGGGGCTGCCCTGAGGCTCTGATTGATGAGCCAGAACACTCAGATTCAATCTGACAGGCAGCTTCAGTGATCTGAAGGAATTCACAGGAGCATTTTGCCCCTCCTGGGTGAGTCCAAGTGCTCTCTGCAGCTGCCGATCTCTCGTCCTTCATTCCTTGCCCTGGGGCAGGTTGGAGCTGCTAACCCACACTCTTTAGACAAAAACAGGGCTGCTTCTTTGCCTCAGATACTAAGAGAAAAAGGTTCTGAAAGTGTCTTAAAATTACCCCATCTTTATATCACCATTCAGTTAACTGCCCCCACCGCCCCCCCACCCCGCCAAAAAAAAACTAAAGGAAGGAAGAAGACAAGAAGGAGGACAAAAAAAAATAGCTCTGTAATCTCCCTATGGTCACAAAATACCGTGTATTCTATCATGAGAGGTGGCACTGAGTAACATAGGCTGTTAGGTCCTCCTGGATATTCAGGGTTGGTTTTTAATGCTGGGCTTCCCTGGTGGCTCAGATGGTACAGAATCTGTCTGCAACGTGGGAGACCTGGATTCAATCCCTGGGTTGGGAAGGTCCCCTGGAGGAGGGCATGACAATCCACTCCAGTATTCTTGCCTGGAGAATCCCCATGGACAGAGGAGCCTGGCAGGCTCAGACACAGCTGAGCGACTAAGCACAGTACAGGAGAAACCGATTCAACAGAGAAAGAATGAAACCTTAACCATGTACATATTCATTTAGTGTAAAATTTGTGCAGGATTCTAGGCTGACAAATTGAGGTGCCTCCTTTTTTCAAGGCAAACCTATGTTATGCTTCCTTCTCCAGGACCCTGTGAAGTAAGTAATTTCTGAGCATATCTGCCTCAGATAGGCGACTTAATCTAATAATTCATTGACTGAACAAGGAATTGAACTTTTTAGAAGTAAATTTCATGCTTGATATGTTTCTTGGTAAGAACTGCTGCTAAACAAACAAACAGAAAAAACCACACAGAGTTGACACCAAACTCTTGAATATTTCTGAAATGTGTACATGCAAGATTTTGACGGTGTAGGTAAGGTTATTCGAGTGTAACTTATACCATATACCACAAACTTCTAAGATGTCTATTAAGTAAAAATGACAAAATTACCTCAGATTTTAAAAAATGAAGTCAAGAGAATTTAAATTAATTACCTAAACTATACTTTGAGTCCAATATTTTATCTTCATGGCAATTCTCACTCTATTGCTATTAAACTAAAAATCAGCTGTCAATTTGATTTAAAAAAAAAAAACAGAAATATCAATCAATTTTCATTTCTCACCAGCAATAAATGCACACACTTCTATATTTTAAATGGGTAACCAGTTTGGACCTATTGTAGAGCACAGGGAACTCTGCTCAGGGTGGTAGCCTGGATAGGAGGGGAGTTTGGGAGAGAATGGATACATGTATTCGTATGGCTGGGTCCCTTTGCCGTCCCCCTGAAACTATCAAACAATGTTATTTGGCTATACTCTAGTGCAAAATGGAGAAGGCAATGGCACCCACTCCAGTACTCTTGCCTGGAAAATCCCATGGATGGAGGAGCCTGGTAGGCTGCAGACCAGGGGGTGGCAAAGAGTCGGACACGACAGAGCGACTTCACTTTCACCTTTCCCTTTCATGCATTGGAGAAGGAAATGGCAACCCACTCCAGTGTTTTTGCCTGGAGAATCCCAGGGACGGGGGAGCCTGGTGGGCTGCCGTCTATGGGGTCGCACAGGGTCGGACACGACTGAAGTGACTTAGCAACTAGTGCAAAATAAAAAGTTGAAAATATAAAACACAACTTCCATTAAATGTTTAAAAATAGCAGCAGAAGAGTTGGTGGTATTAAGAAGCTTGAAGACCCCTCCCCTTTTAAGGTACATGTCTAGGCATTTTGAAGTGTACTCATTTCCCAGGCAACCTAGAGCATAATATTTTCTTGCTCTGGGTCCTAGAATGGCTTTAAGTTTGCACTATGCCAGCATATAGCACCCTAGCAATGCTGATTTTCAGTGACTCACAAGTTCAGACTCATAGGCAAGAATTTTAGAGCCATCGCCCAGGCCTGAATCAGCCCAGACTAAATCCAGTCCATCACTCAGCAGTGATATTTGTATTTTCTTGTTCTGAATGTTGTTCAAAGAAAAACAAAGCCCAGGGGAGCTGGGTACAATTTGTTAGCCTGCAAATAGCAATTGCATTAATGAAAGCATATAGAATAGACTTGGTCACCATGAAATTACAAGAGCTATTTTTGACTGCTACATTTATTTGAAGTGACCAAGAGAATCAAATGAGTCACCATTATTATCTATTGTTCTTAAAGAAAAAATTAGTACTATCTAAAGCCTTTCAGATAAAAGATGATACGCCAGAATATTCATAATCCTTCCATTGTCCCCAGTTTCAGTTATCGAATTCCGAGTCTGTTTATGACTGCTCTTTGGATTAAGCCCAAATCTGTGGTCATTGGTAGGAATTATCTCAAAGAACATCTGTCTTATGAATCTCCATCTACTTTTTTGCACTTGCTTGGGGTGACTCTAATCTTAGCACTGATAAATCATCACTTATTCTATAATTACCATTTGGGGAGCAATAAATGCTGAAAATTTGGAAACATTCCCTTTCTTCTTCAAAATCTCAGAATTAAAATATACACATATGTTTTGAGGTCCAACTACTATTGTTTTTTCCCCCAAATTCTAACAGCTGTAGAGATTGCCATCTCACGCTTTGACTTTCTAAGAAAGATCTTGCCCCCGAGGGGATGAAACCTCTTAGAAGACAGGCGGTGGAGCAGCTTCTTCGTGCTGACTGCTCCTCACCTTGGAAGGTAACACAGTCTCTATTTCTGCAGTGAAATGATGCTAACAAGGCCCAACTATGATTTTCACAGAGTGTTTGCCTGTGCCTTCAGAAAAATTGTACAAGGAAGAAAGAGAGAGGGGAAGGAGGGGGGGAAGGAGGGGGGGGAAGGAGGGGGGGAAGGAGGGGGGGAAGGAGGGGGGGAAGGAGGGGGGGAAGGAGGGGGGGAAGGAGGAAAGAAAGAAGAAAGAAACTCTCTCTGTGTTTTTTCCCTACCCTTGGAAAAACTTACTGAGGGCAGACACATTGATAAAATATGCCACAGCTTGCAAACCGTGGAAAGTTTCTGTTTTTGTGTGGGTTGAGTTGATCAGTGCTGTGGGAAAACCAGATAACGCTTCTTCCCCACCTACCTTAGGAGAAACACCCTGCTGAGGTTAGCTTTTCTCAGAAGGCCTGGGTCTGCCTCTGAACTTCAGTCATCCATCTCGGGGAATTGCGATGATGCTCTGGCTGATCATAAGGATGGTTGGAAACGACTCTTGCAAGGTACTTGGATATTAGTGACCTTTATGAGTCAGGATCACAGCTGTCCAAATGGTTCTTTAACAACCATGATATCAATGAAGTATTTCTGGCGGCTGAAATAAAAGATTTCCTATTATGAGCCTTTTGGGAACAATGTATTTGCATGAAAACTCATCGAGCTTATCCAGACACAACTTGCCTACAACATGGACTCCATCTTCCTTGAATTGGGGCAAAATGGATTTCTCAGAAGCAGTCTATGTAAAATGCTCCACATTGCCAATTATGAATGAGGAAAGAAGCCATATTTAAAATGAATCTTGGTTGTTTTTGCAAGCAGGATGTGAGAGTTGGACTATAAAGAAAGCTGAGTGCCAAAGAATTGATGCTTTTGAACTGTGGTATTGGAGAAGACTCTTGAGAGTCCCTCAGACTGCAAGGAGATCCAACCAGTTCATCCTAAAGGAAATCAGTCCTGAATGTTCATTGGAAGGACTGATGTTGAAGCTGAAACTCCAATATTTTGGCCACCTGATGCGAAGAGCTGACTCATTGGAAAAGACCCTGATGCAGGAAAAGATTGAAGGCAGGAGGAGAAGGGGATGACAGAGGATGAGATGGTTGGATGGCATCACCGACTCACTGGACATGAGTTTGAGTAAACTCCTGGAGTTGGCGATGAATAGGGAGGCCTGGTGTGCTGCAGATCATGGGGTCACAAAGAGTCAGACACGACTGAGCGACTGAACTGAACTGAACTGAACTTACTAAAGCAAGTATCTTGGGAATTCTGTGCAAGAGATACTGATGGATTGAAACACTTTGACATCTGAGGAAACTGTGTGTTGGTAGCCTCATTTAGGTCTATTAATATTAAAATGGGACCTCCCTTAGCACTTCATATATGTCATTTGGAATTTATCTCTTTGGATTTGTGTCCAGGTCATGCATGTGCTTATTCCCTAACTTTTTTTTCCAGACAGTGATCTCCATGTTGACTGTACCAGACCCAAATTACTTTCCCTTACTCATTACTACTCTAGGAGTAATAGCACATACTTTTGGTAAATGAATTTTTAATAAATATAAATAGATCCTGTTTTAAGAAAGTTTCTTTTTTTTTTTTTTTTTCTAAATAGAAAGACACATGTCTACACATTGACAATTGTAGATGAACCCTTAGGACTGGGAGTGCCCTTGTTCCTATTTCTGAATTCAATGATATTTAAATTTTAGGGAAATTTTTCTATCATAGATTTTCAAAAAATTTCATAAAGAGGGACAGACAAAAAAAGTGAGACAGGCTGACTTTTAAAAACATTTTGATATTTCTCTCATATCTGGCTTTCATTTCCTCTTGATGCTTGTTTTCTTTTCAAAGAGAAGAGCCAATCACTTCTCATCTTTCAAAAAAAGTCTTAAAAATCCTATTAAAAGTATTATGTATAGTTTATTATGAGTTAATAGTTAATTGAGACTGCAAATCTGAGATCTCTCCAGGGATACTCTGAAAACTTTCATTTCTTTGTTGAATTGGTCTCTATTCTTACCAAGCATAGTGAAATCACCAAAAGAAAAGTGACGTCGTATAACCCAATGGATACAATGAAAACCTAAAATTTCTTTCTACCTCATAGCTCTCAAGGAGAATTGCCCTCAAAATGCTGGAAGTACAACTTCTTTTGATCATCAGATTTTTCAGGTCTGTTTCATCTAACAGTTGGGCAGAATTTTTGCCCTGTTCAGACAGACACCAAGTTTTTTTAAAAAAAAGCCCAAGTACCTTTTTGATCTAACTTTAAAAAGCATTGTCAATACCAAAAACACGGAGACTGTAGACTGTGGGCTGTTTATTATGCTAGAAGGAGTCTTCTGTGCTGTATTGTTTGCGAGGTATGAAGCGACATTGTGCGCCTGCTCTCCCTCTGGGACCCTCATGAAAAGGAGGTGTTTTGTCTCCCTGCCTATGCCCGTAAATGAATTCTGCAAAGTAAATACAATATATAAAGCCAAGCCTGGCTCCAAAGTCATGTTATGTACCTCCCTTTGGCCATAGAGGAAGTTACTCATGCTTATCAGAGGACCAAATTCGGTGTGCCATTATTGGGTGGCAGGCAACATGGTAACAAGACTCCATTGAGTGGATTTTACCAACAGGATGTACCAAGACACGGTGTCCCAGCCCTCTGGCTGCTGGGAAAGTGTTCTTTACCTGGCCTGTAAGGCAGGGGGAGCTTCTAATAGCATAAAGAGAAGTCACATCCTTTGAGAACTAGCATCAGATCACCAGCTCATGTAGGTGACACCGTTAGATACATCCATTTTAAAATGGATGTTCTGAAATAGACTCACAAGCTTAGAGAATGAACTTACGGTTGCCTGGCGGAGGGGAGAAGAGGGCGAAGGATAGTTTAGGGGAGTTTGGGATTGACGTGTACACCCTGCTATATTTAAAATGGATAACCAACGAGGTCCTACTATGTAGCACAGGGAACTCTGCTTGGTATTATGTGGTAGCCTGGATGGGAGGGGAGTTGGGGAGAGAATGGATAGGTATTTATGTACAGCTGAGTCCCTTTGCTGTCTACCTAAAATGATTACAATATAGTTACTGTAATATATCACAATATATCACCTAAAACTAACACCCTTTTCTTAAGTATCATAACATTGTTAATTGGCTATGCTCCAAAATAAAAAGTTTAAGAAAAAAATGAATAAAAATGGGTTCTTGCCTCCTTGGTACTGATGTTTGGAGAACCTTTGGCATTTATTTCTCCATCTAAGTCAATCAGGAATGACTTGCCTCCCATGAGGAAACCGAATACATATTCAGGAATGTAGCCACTGGACATAACCATGACCACATTATAAGCTAGACAATGAGGAAGGACAATGAAGAAGGAAAGTCAAGCTGAAATTGTATTGCTTCATGACGAAAGCATCCCATGTATTTCCTGTTCCGAACTCACAGCCTCTTCCCCCCACGTGTATCAGTTTTGTCTGACTCTTTCCTATTTCTCCAGAATTCTTCAGAATATTTTTGTCTGATGACTGTCGTCAGTGCAGTTGCATTGTTGGGTTAAATAAAATTGTTTTGAAGCCATGAACACCTGGACGCAAATCCTGACTCTGCTGCTTGTGAGCTGTGTGGCTTTAGACAAGAGCTTTCTGAGTCTTGTTTACTTTATAGAAGCAACTTATGAAAGATTTTATAAGATAACACCAGAAGTCCATAATAACTTCAGAGAAACTGAGGGTATGAAAGCAGATCATTATTCTAAGATATATCTTGAGCAAATCAACACATTGAAAATACTGGTGCTAATTTTTTTTAAGATGAAGGATTAAAATGGAAGTATTTTGTTAATTACCATCCTAAGATTTTTAGCACTTACTATGTATAATGCATAAGAAAAATAAAGATTTTATTTTTATCTAAAGACGTCAAACGATCCTTAATACTTATGTGAAAATATTGGTCAGATATTACTGATTTTAATTTGAAATTTAGAAATAGAAATAATTAAAATTTTTGTTGCTCCTCCATGAGGTTAATCGACATACAGCATTAGATTAGTTTCAAATGCACAACATAATGATATTTATATATTTTATGAAATCATCCCCATGGTAAATTTAATTAACATCCATCACTACACATCCTTACTAAAGCTTTTTTCTTCTTGTGATGAAACCTTTTAAGATCTCTCTTAGCAACTTTCAACTGTATTGTACAACACCATATTCTCAACTATAGTCCCCATGTTGTACATTATTCCATCCACGACTTATTTGAGAAATAATTTAGAATTTTAGGTATTAAAAAAATCAAACAGCATCTATGAAAACATAACCGAGAGTCTTACAAGCTCCTCTTCTCTTTATTTCTCTCTAAGGAAATCTTTGTTGGAAACTTAAACACTTTTGTCAACATCTGTCCAATACCCATCATGTTTTGTATCTGTTAAAATTTTAACTTAACAATGTTAGCTCAGTAAACATTTCAATCATGTAACAAAGGCTAAAGAATCAAGATTGGTTCAGCAGGTCCCCATTTTAAATACTGAGGCATTTACAGCAAATATAACTTTGGATTTTCTGTGGAGGTTAAAGTAGCCTGCTTTGGTCTCTCTCTACTTTTATACCATCTCCGTGGATTGAGATGGTGTAAAAGTGGGCTTCACAAGTGGTGCAATGGTAAAGAATCCGCCTGCCAATGCAGAAGACACAAGAGACATGGGTTCCATCCCTGGGTGGGAAAGATCCCCTGGAAAATGAAATGGCACCCCACTCCAGTATTCTTCCCTGGAAAATCCCACAGACAGAGGAGCTTGGCGGGCTACAGCCTATGGGGTCACAAAGAGTCGGACAGCTGAGCATGAGTGTGCACGTGCACACGCACACACACGTCGATACCAAACAAAGTCGGAGCAGAACTGCCCAGCAGTGGTGTCAAGTTTCTGAAGAGTCAGAGTTTCAAAATGAGTATTTCAAGGGGTAGCATTCATGTTTTTCCTTCTTAGTACTGATTTGAGAAACTAAGAGCCAAACAGTTAAAATTTACAAACCTGTTCACTAGAAAAAGGAACCCTACTGTGGAAAGGATCAGTTACGATTCTGGTCAGTGTCCATCTCTGCTCACCACTTAAGGATTTATATAAATTTACATTGTAACAAAGGGCTTCCCAGCTGGCTCTAGTGTAAAGAACCCACCTGCCAATGCAAGAGACGTTAAAAGGCGTGGGTTCAATCCCTGGATCGGAAAGATCCCCTGGAGGAGGAAATGGCAACCCACTCCAGTATTTTCGCCTGGAGAATCCCATGGACAGAGGAGCCTGTTGGCTATGGTCCATAGGGTCACAAAGAGTCGGACACAACTGAAGTGATTTAGCACACATTATAACAAATGAAAACAACCCATGATATACTCTCAATACTATGGGAATCTAGTTTGCTTCCTTTGGTGATTTAAACACATATCTGGGTCTGAACACATACATTTTTGAAATGGCAATTTGTCAACTTTGTTGTTGCCATATGGCATTTGTGAGGTACGATTCAGGCTTGTCTTAAAAAAAAAAAAAAACTTCTTAAAACTGTACGCCCGTTATCAGAAGTCGCCCCTCGGCTATTTACAAGTGCCATGGTTACGGTCCTGCTAGACTGATGATATTCACATGCAGGAAGTAATGCAAGCAAAACAGGATTTGCACGGCTCCGACTGCACTGGCCCAAGAATTCCAGGAAGTGATTGTACTTTATGAAACCGTCTGTGCTCCGAGAGATTGTCTATAGCTTTTAAGGTCAAGTCCTATCACACAGAGTTTGCAAGGCCCTTTGTAACAACGCCGAGTGTTTATGAAGCCGAGTACACGCTGTATTGTTTACCAGGCCCTCCAGTTAGAGGTGCGATATCCCGGTCTGCTCAGGACGGCACCGGGGATCCATCACAAGCCCTTCTCGGACACGGGCTTGGGCTCGGTTCAAAGAGTCCCCGACAGCAGGGACCACGCGACAGGCCAGCGTGTGGAGAAAGTCACGAAGCCCACAGCCCCCTCCCCGCCCCCCCATGGGAGAGACGGGTGCGAGGGTGGAAGATAAAATGTGGGCAGCGCTCTAAGTTGATGTTATAAGATTTGCTGTGCTTCCTGATACAGCCGAGGCTTCTCCTTGGAGGGAGAAAGGTGCTGGGCTACGCTAGTGCCGATTCCCAGAGTGCGGAAAGGAGAGGGAGACAACAATGGGATTTACTTCTTCGTGAGAGAGCTGGGAGGCAGCCAGGCATTCCAGGGCCTCGCTCTGGAATTCTTTGATTTCTCTGCAGCGAATAGAGATTCCCGGTGCCGCTGGGCTCAGGGCTGCAGGAGGGGACAGAGGCCGCCCACGCTGCTCAGGACACCCAGTGCAGAGGCAGCCGTGTGGCTGGTCACCCTCACTCACAACCCCACCACATCTCACTGCAGCCGCCCAACTAGACAGGACTGACCAGACTGCCTCTAGCTCCCTCTCGGTGAAGGATGCTGAAGCCCGTTGAACACGTGATAATCCATAGCCCCTGTTGTTAAGGACGCTGTAGCTATCACATTGTCCGGACTGCATCCTTTCAACTAGGAGCACCCACTGCTCTCCAGGCACAATGAATGTTCTGGAGCGAGTCACATGCTGTGCACCAATGTCATGGCACCTTAAGAGGAAACATGAGAGCACTGATGTTCTTACACACAAAGGACCGAGTCAACCTCGGTGGGTGATTGTCTCTGTCAAATCAATCAGTATAAACGCAATGAAGCCTGAGTGTTCGCTAAGTCACTAAGTTTTGTCCGTCTCTGCAACTCCCATGGACTGTAGCCCGCCAGGCTCCTCTGTCTATGGGATTTTCCAGGCAAGAGTACTGGAGTGGGCTCCATTTCCTCCCCCAAGGATCTTCCAGACCCAGGGATTCGAACCTGCATGACCTACATCTCCTGCTTCGGCAGGAGGGTTCGTTACCCCTAAGCCACCTGGGAAGCCAGTTAATGAGGCCTCGAAGTGTGTATGTTAAGTGACTTGCCACAGGGCTTGTTTCATCCAGGGTAGGAAAACAACTGGACCGCACTGAGGCACTTCTCATCCAGCCCCATGTTATGGATGGCGATACTTGTTTTAGATATCTGGTTTCCCAATGGAGAGTTGTACTTTGTTGAAATAAATTTCACTTTATTTTTAAATAGGCAGCTTGAGATTCATCTTTAAATAAATGAGTATGCTTTGGGCAAAAATCACACAGCTATCTTTAAGTCTTTTGGTAAAACTGAATTTTTTCAAGTAGTTCCTAGAGGGCCATTATCAGATGTAGTGGGGAGAGCATAACTGCCTCTTAAGTGGTGGCTAATTACTGGTGGAAACACTCAAAACTAAATAAAAATGAGAAGTGGCACTCATCAGGTGAGAATATAATAGGAAACACAAGACCAGAAGTCTTGAGATCTTCATTCTGGTTTTGGTTCTGGCACGAATCACTAGGGAATTTCACCTCTGCTGTTTACAGGCACTGGGATAAGCATTCCCTGGACTAAAACACCTTTGTTTTTTCATCTGCAAATGGAGGAGCTTTGAATATATGGCCTCTAAGGGATTTCACATCTTTAAAGATAAGCTCTGTAACATGTGGCTTCTAGAACAGAAGATTCTATAGAGAGCTTAAAGGCTTCCTAGAGAAGTAGGAAAAGGCACAGATGAGTAAAGAACTGAGGGATAAAAATTTGAAGATTCATCCTGCCGTAGGAAGAGAAATAGTGACTTACACTTGCTTAGCACTTTTTAAAACGTGCTTCCACATTCATTAAATCCTCAGAAAAATACCGGGACTGATATTATGATGTTTATTTCACAAATAAGGAAACTGAGACTTGCTGAAGGTACAGAGCCATGAAGGCTTAAGTATTAAAACAAATTTTAAAGGGACAAGATAACAAATCAAGCTCTTGGGCTCTAAGAATAGGACTCCTTGAGGAGCCTGAAGGCAAGGGTAGGGGTGCCTAGTGGGGAAGAAAACCTTCAGATTACTATGTTTTAGGTGGCAAAAATGCAAAAGATCACTGGCCCTTTGTAGAAACATTTTCTGCTTTTAACTGTGTAATTTTATTTTTCACCCTGTTAAGATATGCATACTTAAAAGAGGAAGGAAATTATGGAGCGATTTATTTGGGGTAGGTTATCTTATTTATCTTGGTTAAGACAAGCATATACATCAGAAATTATGAAAGCCGTGTTCTGTGCCTGAAATGCTCTCAACACATTGTCAGATCATGTAAATAAAATGTCAGGTAATTGCTCTATTTATTCAGTATTTATGCAGTTAACAAAAACACTATACATTGTATAAACTAATACAAAATATGTGGAGTGCAAAAAAGTTTTTACAAGGAAAAATATAGTCTACAATTCTTACATTAGAAAAGAGGAAAAGGATTTTTTTTTTAAAGAAGAAGGTTTAAAATTAAATGAGTTCACTATCCATTCTTAGAAATTAGAAAAGAAACAGAATAAACCCAAAGAAAGGAGAAAAACAGATAAACAAAATAAGTATAGAAACAGAAGGTAAAATTTCATATAAATACTCAAAAAGATAAAAGTCTTTTTTTTAAAAGACAGATTTATTAAGAAACATAAGAAGAGAATATGCAAACAGCATTAAAAGGGGGAAATAAATACTTTTCCCACAGACATGTAAAAAGAAATAAGAAAATACTACAAACAACTTTAGGCCAATAAGTTTATAAATTGATGAAATACATAAATTTTTAAGAAACATAATGTATAAAAATGACTCAAGATGAAATAGAAATTCCCTACAAATTAAAAAATGTAATTAAATCTGTAGTACAAAAGAAATAACATGCAAGATTATTTTACTTGTGAATTCTATCAAAAATTTCTCACACCTACTTTTCTAGGGAATAGAAAAAGATGGAATAATTCCCAAAATATTTCACAAGACTACACAGCCTCGATATAAAATTTAGCTAAGGGCAAAATAAAATAGGAAAATTACAGGTCAGAACTATTATAATTCACTACATTACCAAGTGAAAGGAGACAAACCACATAATTATACCCATGGTAGCAAAATGATCCAGTAAAATTCAATAACCATTCATGATAAAACTTTTGGCAAAGTAAAAATAGAATGTTTTCAACTTGATAAAGAAGACCTATAAACCTCTAGAGCAAACATCATTCAAAATAGTATAAGCTTGAAAATATTTTTTTTTAATCATGAATAAGACAGGAATGAGCACTACTGTCACATTTTTTCCACATTGTAGTGGAAGTCCCAATCATTAGAGTAAAATGAAAACAAATAAATATTTCAAGAATTTCAAAGACAGGAGCCAATCTCTCATTATTTATAGATGATATTATCTACAGAGAAACCCAAAATATCAAAAGATGCATTATTTACATTTATTCTAAAAATTAGCAACGAATCAATTGGCAAACAAAATCCACTGCATTTCTAGATATTGAAAAAGTTCGGAAACAAAATATAATTTAAAATGTGTCTTGCAAAAGCAACAAGGTGTATAAAGTGCATAAACACATGGGAATAAATCTAACAAAAGTTATACAAGGCATGCATAATTAGAAAGCTTTTTAAGTTCACTAAAGAACTCGACTAATGGAAAAATACACTATGTCTTGGATAAGAAGAGTCATATCATAAAGTTGTCAATTCTACTCATGTAGATCTAAGTGGTAAATAGAATACCAGTTTTGAAATGTTATTCATGAAATATGGCAAGCTGATTTCAAAATTCATACAAAAGAATAAAAAGGTAATGGATAGCCAATATACTCCGAAGGAAACAAAGTAAGAAGGAACTTGTCTTATTAGATATCAAGACTTATTTTACTATAATAATTGACATGATACTAATCATGTGATTAGTGTGATACTGCACATTAATTGATAAACAGACAAAAGGATAGAACAGAGAATTTAGAAATACAGTCACTTGAATTTGAACACTTGATTTATGACAGAGATTGTATTTGAAATAAGTGAGGAAAAGGTGAACTGTTCAATATCTACTACATTCAAATTTTATAAATTGAAATTCACCCCCTCTTTACACTATCTACAAAACTCAAATTGAAAAAGGAATAAGTAAATAAATGTGGGAGTCAGAACTATGCAGTTCCAAGAAGAGACTGTAAGAGTTATCTAGAAACTAAACTCAAAATGCACAAATTCTAAAGAAAAAGGTTGAAGAATTTAGTGACTTTAAAATTAAGAACTGTTCTTTGTCAAATGAGCCCACCAAAAAGAGTGAAATAATTAGATATGGAGTAAGGAAAGATAATTACCTTTCATATAATTTATAAAAATAAACTATATATCAATAGCTAAAATTATTGCTTATCACTATACCAACTTCGATATTTAAGAGCTCCAATCAGTAAGAAAAAGAGAAACAACCCAATAGAAAAATAGACGAAAGACCAAAAAAGAAATTACAAACAAAAGGAAACACATAAAGCTTATAATAATAAATGAGAGGATGCTCAGTTTCTTCAGTAATAACTGAAATAAGAAGATAAGATCACAATGCATCAGATTGGGGGGAAAATGGTGAAATAGTATGTTAAAAGAGGATGTTGAGCAATGAGAACTCTCATCCACATCTGGTCGGGATTTAACCCTAACCACTACTTTGGGAAACGCTTCGGAATTGCCTAGAAATTTGCATACTATGGCTTATGACTCTGCAATTTCATTTCTAGGTGGAATTCAAGTTCAGAGACTCATACACATGTACACCAGAAGACAAGTTCCCATAATCATATCAGTGCTCTTTGCAGTAGTCCCAAACTAGAAAAAAAAAAAAAAAAAAACAACTGTGTCGATCAAAATAAGAATGAATAAAGCAGAATGGATAAATTCAATTGTCTGTCAAAAGCAGAGTAAATAAATCCATGTAATGAAACAGTACAAAGAGCAAAAATCATGAGGTACAGACACAGCATTATTGAGGATGAATTCTTAAAACACAGTTTTGAGCAAAAGGATTAAATTCTAGGAAAATATAATAGCTTATTTATATAAACTCCCCCCAAAGTAAAGTCAAACTATAGTTTGCTTAGGAATGGCGCAGGGGTAAAGAATCCATCTGCCAATGCAGGAGACACAGGTTTGATCCCTGGTTGGGAAGATTCTCTGTTAAAGGACATGGCAACCCACTCTAGTATTCTTGCCTGGGAAATCCCATGGACAGAGGAGCCTGGTGGGCTATAATCTAGGGGGTTGCAAAGAGTCAGACACAATTAGCGACTACGCACATATGCAGGCAAAACTGTGAAGAGAAGCAGCAGATTTAGGATAAAATGTTGCAGAAGCAATTTTTGAAGTCTCTGTAGAAAGATTTAAGCTATAGGTTATGCTCTATTTTTAAAGCTGAGTGGTATGTAGGCAGAAATTCACTTTATTGATATCCTCTATCATACAGATGTATTTGAGACACTTCTGTGTATATGAGATACTATTCACAATAAAAGTAAGTAAATCTATGCTTACTTCAGCTTGTTCATGTCCAAAGACTCCCCAGATACCTTATTTTTAGCCACTGGACCATTACGGTAGGAAATGGTTAAAAGCCCTGTCTTAAAGTTAATCAATGCAAATAATGAGTTTAAAGTTTTGGTATGATGAGATGATACAGACCGACAGAGGCCATTAGCTTCCCAGGGAGGTCTTGGGGGTAAGAGGACAGAAATTTAGTGGGTACCATTGTCGACATGCTTCACTTGGTGGGTGATTTCTCCAAGTCCTGCCTCTGCCTGCAAAATTGCCACGGGTTGGAAATTCCACAACAGTCACCACTTCCCTGGTGACATTAGTTGTTCATGTAAATTCTGAATAATGGAAGGCTGGAATTTAATCACAAAATAGAAGGAAATGGAACACAAAGGCAGCCTGGGAAGGGGAAGGCAAGTGCTGGGGTTTCTCCCTGAAGGTCTTCCCTTCCACATGTATTGACGTTCTCCTCGGTTAAGTATTTGGAAAGCACATCATATTTCAGTTTTTCCCCCTAAAAAGTACAGTTTGTTCCCATACTAGGAAGAATGACAGTGTTTTCTTTCCTTATGACATGAAAGTACCATCTGACACCAAACAAGCGAGATTTTGTTTAGGGATGCATACACATGTGTAAAACTATAAAACGAAGCTGGAAATAATTAACAAGAAAGTGAAGAGCACAGTCGTCTCTGACAAGGGGATGGGGGAAGACATGATCCCTGAGATATACTGGGTGAAGGGGGTAGTTTTCAAATACTGGTGGTATTTTATTTCATGCTATAGCTGATAGGTACATGGCCACTCCTTTTGTTATTCTTTAAACTGAACCTAAAGCTTTTATACCCTTTTGTACATGCTGTATATTTCACATGTGCTCAGTCATGTCTGACTAACTGCAACCCCATGGACTGAGTCCTCTGTCTATGGAATTCTCCAGGCAAGAAGGCTGGAGTGGGTTGCCATTTCCTCCTCCCAGGATCTTCCCAACCCAGGGATTGTATCTGCATCTCTTGTATCTCCTGCTTTAGCATGAGCATGTGGATTCTTTGCCACAAGCGCCACCACCAGAGAAGGCGATGGCACCCCACTCCAGTACTCTTGCCTGGAAAATCCCATGGATGGAGGAGCCTTGTAGGCTGCAGTCCATGGGGTCGCGAAGAGTCGGACACGACTGAGCGACTTCACTTTCACTTTTCACCTTCATGCATTGGAGAAGGAAATGGCAACCCACTCCAGTGTTCTTGCCTGGAGAATCCCAGGGACAGGGGAGCCTGGTGGGCTGCTGTCTATGGGGTCGCACAGAGTCGGACACGACTGAAGCGACTTAGCAGCAGCAGCAGCAGCACCACCACCACAATGCAGCTTCAATCGATTTATGTTATCTGAAGTTCTATCTAGATACACAGAAAAGCAGAGAGAATCCTCCAATTTCAGAGGACCCCCCCCCCAAAAAAAAGAGCAGGTACCAGAATCAAACAGGCCAGTGTGTGAGAGATTTCTTTTTATGTACACCTATCCATTTTTTTCAGATTTCAGCCTTTCTGCATACACATCTTTCAGGAGAGATGTTTTAAATGCTTTCCCCTGACCTGGACAAATGACATGCCTTGGCTGTGATACTATGAGTTCTGTGAGAAAGAATACTAGCAGAAGAGGAGCCACCGAGTTTTCAACCAATCGGCCCGCAAGAAGCAACTTGAGAAAGATTCCAAAAGCAGCCTGTCAGCAAATGTAAAACAGCACATCACCTAAATAGACCCCTGAAAGTAGGGTGACTGCGCCCCACTAGGCCTGCTAGAGCCTCAGCCATGTCTTCTGTTCCAGAGTAACTAGTCATGGCACCCCCTTTTGCTCCCAGAAGTGTCCCAATTTGACAATAAAATATATGGTCACTCTATACATAAAGGAAAAGATCTCATGCTGCTGTGAGAGTTGGAGGGCTCATCCAGAAAGACATTGTGAAATGGAAGACTCTGGGGCTTGGAATGGAGGGAAAAGTTAAACCATCAGAGAGAGACAGAAACAGACGAAGGAGCAGGGGGAGAAGGAAGGAGGAAGGGGAAGGAAGAGAAGTGAAAAGGGAGGAGGAGGAGAATGATTTGTGTGTTCGTTTAGATCAAAAAAGAAATAGAATGTGGGTAGCAATTATTTCCTTGACCGATTTTTCTTCTGTTCTGAGCTTCTAAAGTATGTACCTGGGATTTCTTTCACATCAGTTCCCTTTTCATCCTATATGAGTAAAATAAAGAGACCTGGGAACTGGATTATCAGGGTTGATTTGGACATTAAGAGGGGTCCATGTGGAGCCCTCTGCCTTATCTGTGGAGAGGAGGTTGGAAGCTTCCTTTTTCATCACAGACCTTAGGGCTTAGTATTTCTCATCACAGACCTTAGTTCTTGCTATTTCCCAACATGCATTCCTGTGGCTTTGGTAGTTAATGGAATGCTCTAATTCATGAGCCTTCCTCTTTTGACACTTTCAACTGAATTTATCAACATTCTCCAATTTTATTAACAAAAGAAAACTATTTTTAGGTGTGATGACCACAGAAGGCGAAACCCAGACCATCCCCAGCATGTTTCAGTTCTGCAAAGTGGTCCCTAGAGGCTCTTTCTCCTACCTGGTCTCAGCTCTTATGTCATTGTTTTGCAAACCCTGTCCTAAGAGGACCAAGTGACAAAGCTTTTGTTTATCTTTTTCTTTCAAAAATCTCAATTTGCATATAACCCTGTAGTAAATAATAGCTTATAGAAAAACAGAGAAAGGACAGAGAGATAAAACAGAGGAAGAAGGATCACACAGAAACTGGAAAACTACAAATTATTGAGGTGGTTGTTTCATTTTTCTTCTTGCATTTTTTCTTTACAAACAGTGCCTGAATTGGTATGGGTAAGATCTGACTGGGATCTGCAGGTGCAGTATCTTTGTGGATTTGTGGATGAGGAGGTAAGGAATGGGACCAGGTAGGAAACGCTTGGGGAAAAAATAGGATTCAAATGATCTGGTTTCAGTGTTGCTCAGGCAAACCCAACCTTGGGTATATCTCAACATCCTAGAAGAAGCATGAATGTGGGAGTCACTAGGAGAGAAGCAATCTAACTTCACTCAAGATAATAAATAGGAAGAAATGCCCAGTTTCCCAACTTTGGAATCAGACAGTCCTAGGTGAGAAAAAAAAAAATGGTATTTGTTAATTTATTCATGGGAGTCAAAATGAATAACTGCAATGAAATTATGGTTTGGCTATAAAAGGGAGAATTTATTTACTAGCTCCAGGTATTTTAAACTCTGGGCATAGGAGGATCACTCAAATACTCTAAAATTCTGCTTTTATATCCAAGAAACATCTTTGGCAGCAAAAAGACTCATACCACCCAAGTTCAAGTAAATTCTTGCCAACTCTAATGGCTCTCTGAACATTATCAATGATGTCTTCATTTTTCTTGGTTTTACGGCTGTCATTTTTCTTCATAGGGAATTCAGTTCTTCCTTTTAATCCCAGCTCAGAAAAAGATGAGAGTCATGAAGTCATATATTAGGCTGCTGCTGCTAAGTCGCTTCAGTTGTGTCCGACTCTGTGCGACCCCATAGATGGCAGCCCACCAGGCTCCCCTGTCCCTGGGATTCTCCAGGCAAGAACACTGGAGTAGGTTGCCATTTCCTTCTCCAACGCATGAAACTGAAAAGTGAAAGTGAAGTTGCTCAGTCATGTCTGACTCTTAGTGACCCCATGGACTTCGAGATCCCATGGACTGCATTCCACCAGGCTCCTCCGTCCATGGGATTTTCCAGACAAGAGTACTGGAGTGGGGTGCCATCACCTTCTCTGCATATTAGGCTACCCCTTGCTATTTCATGAAAAAGAATGTTTACCAGTATTCAAACTTATGAACATCTAGGAGAAAAACAGGGAAACCTACAAGAATTTCTCCCTGTCACACAGACTCTAATAAATGTCATAGTAATTATTAATAACTTGGGAAGTGGAAACTTTTCAGTAAGATAAAAGGTAATGACAGAGTTTAACTTGGATCAGGGAAGAGAGGTGTACAATCTGTGTTTTACAGGATGGATGTCCACCGTATACATACTTGTTCAATCTGTATTAAGGCAGTGTGCCAAGTGTCTATCTTTTCCATTCCTTTTCCAAATGATGGGTGAGGTTGGCTCATTCCCATAATGGAAAAGGTGGTGATGGTGACTTTCCTCTGAAGAAACTAGCTGAGCTTATTAGCAGAGAGGCCAAAGGGGAGTCACCCGGAGAGAAGGCTTCCACGCGTTGGGACTGGGTTTTCTCTTTAATATTCCAGCTTATTTGCTTCTCTAGACAGCAGTCACTCTTTCCCCTTTTTAAAGCAAATGCACTCTTCATTTTAAGTGTTGTTGACATCTGGATTAATTTTGAAGTGGTGTCTTGGTAGAAATGAGTATATAGTCACCCGAGAGCAAGGGTGACTTTTTCAGAAGAGTAGACAGCTACTGATGAGTGTGAGATGTAGAGGAGGAAGAGAGGCAAAGATGGCAGGAGGCAGAACATGATAGTAGAGAAGTGGGAAGATGAGAACATGAAGATTAATTTCACTGATTGAAAACTTTGATCTGACATCTGATCTATTAATACTATGTATAAAATAGATAATTAATCAGAACCCATTGTGCAACCCAAGGAACCCTACTCAGCATTCTGTGGTGATGTAAATGGGAAGGGAATCTAAAAAAAGAGGGGATATAGGTATACACCCAACCAGTTCTCTTTGCTGTACAGTAGAAACCAACACAACATTGTAAAGCAATTGTGCGCCAGAAAGTACTAATTTTAAAAAATATAAATAACTCTGATCTGAACTGGCTCTGGCCGTTCTAGGCATGAGCTCATGCAAGGCCACACAATACCCATTCACCCAACAAACCTGTGTTAAACACCTATTATGTTCCAAGCACTGAACTGAAATCTAGGGTTTCAAAATTGAACAAGACCTATGGATGGCCTTTAACACAAATGATATCCCAGAGGAAATTACATCAAAACTGAGCTTTGAGGAGTAAATAAGGATTCACAAGAGCAGCAGTAGTGTGTAGCCAAATACGGTTGTTTGTGGTCAGTCCAGCCCAATAGATGCTCAAGTACTGCCTGCAGTTCTTTGACGCTTCCTCAGAGTAGCTCCTTGCTTTTGGTCTCCTGGAGCCTTCAACACTGCGCCATAACTACTGATTGTCAGGACATGACCCAGTCTGCTTTTTCTGAAGAAATAAATTCAGGAAATTCTTTAGTTTCTGTCTATTACTATCAATTCCTTCCCACTTCCACCCTGTCATGTTGTCTTATATAAAAAGGTATTAATCTCTCCAAAGCTTTCTGTAAATCACTGAGACCTGGACCCTTCATACCTCATCTGGAACATATGACAGATACTATTTTCTCCTGTATCTCCACCTTCCCCCCTCACCCTAGTTTAGCATGAAAAAAGTTCAGCTCTTCTCCCTCTTAGAAAGCAAACACACACACACACACACACACACACACATTTTAAAGACAATTCCAGTCTGTTGTTCCTCTCACTTCAGTTCAGTCGCTCAGTCATGTCCGACTCTTTGTGACCCCATGGACAGCAGCCTCTACTTGTTCTTAAATTGTTTTATTAATCTCCTCATTGATGAGTCAGTGAACTCTTCTCAAAATGCAATCATCTCTTCCCTCTTGCAATGCTCTCTCTTCTAAAATATTAATTCCTTACTAGTTCTCTTCCCCATCTAAATATTTCTTCTAGATGTATGGTCATTCTTTGCCCCTTTAAAAGTTTGTAGACTCTGGAGTTCAGCTCTTGACTTGTTTCTAATTCCATTAGCTTTCCAAGTAATTTTATTTACTTTTAGGGTTTATTGTCTCTGAATTCCCATGCTCAAGCAACAGAAAGTTGTTAGATTTTTCTTTTTCAGTTTTTATTGAATTTGTTACAATATTGCTTCTGTTTTATGTTTTGATTTTTTTGGCCTGGAGGCATGCAGAATCTTAGCTCCCTGACCAGGGATCAAAGCCTTCTCCCCTGCCTTGGAAGAGAAGTCTTATCCCCTGGACCACCAGTGAAGTCCCTGTTAGACCTTCCTTCCTGGTATTTATCAATTCTAACCTCTCAACATCCAACTTATTGTCACTGTTCAGTGTATGCCAGCCTTGTTTCTCACCTGAGTTAGAATGAAAACCTCTTAATGCATCTCTTTGTCTCTATTCTGACGACCCTCTAATTCTTCTTCCACACTTTGCCAGAGTGATCTTTCTAAGTGATAAATCCTATTTTGTTCCCTTTGAAAGTTCTCCTTGTCACACAGAAAATCTTTTGAGATCTGTCCCAATCTATTTTTCTAATTCTCCTCCCCTTCTTTATCTTCCAAAAACTTGGTGAAGTTTTTCAACCATGCCATGATTTTCACACCTCATGCCTTTGCTTCTGCTTAAATTTGAACCTAGAATATCTGTCTTGAATTTCTCAACCTGGAAAAATTATACTTGCTCTGCAAAATACAAAAAAAAAAAAATACATCCTCTCTAAAACATTTCCTGATATTCCTCCAGATTCTCACCCTATAAAAACTTACCTCCAGACAAGTTAATTACAGTTCCTTCTCTACAATACTTAACTCATTCCACTACCTACAGCCCTTACCAGATTGTTTCATGGTCATATGATTCTTCCTGGGAAACTAAGGTCCTAAGCATGCATGGCATGCATAGGTCATGTCACAACTGGAAAAACCATGACCTAGAACACTTAGAGCCAGTGAGCCATCCTCTATACCGTGTAGTAAGAAGTGTTACCATCCTGCAGGAAGGGAAAGAAAGAAAGCTGATAAACTCTGAAAGTCTGTGTCTGTCCCACCACGACTCTGTGAATCATTTCTTTCACCATTGCTTCGCCACAGAATCCACACAGCTGATGCCTTTGTTTTCTAAAAGCTGCCCCGGGAATTGCAGCAGGAAAAAACAGCATCTCTTTTACCTCATGATAGGCACCATTCCTGGACATCTTCACAGTGTTCAGTCTTACTATCATTCTCAAAGCTGGATAAACAGAATATCTCTAGGGCTGTCCCATAAACTGCAACATTTTAAAAAGGGCCACAGTTACCTGAGTGATTGGTTTCCTGAGAGGTGATTTATTGTGGCATACAGAATAGTAATGAATTTATTGCGCTTCATGGACTTGTTCAATCAAAAGATCTTTCTGAAGATCAATCCAAATATGAAGGTTCTTATGAGATCTAAAGAACTTTCTCTTTCCTAAAATGGAAATTGAAATGAAGATATAGCCTCAAACCCAGGGAGATCTATTTTGCTCTAATTGCAGGCATTGGAAAACCCAACTGAGCATTTACTATGTATCAGTTAAGAAAGGGAGAAGGCAGTGGCAACCCACTCCAGTACTCTTGCCTGGAGAATCCTGTGCATGGAGGAGCCTGGTAGGCTGCAATCCGTGGGGTCGCAGAGAGTCGGACACGACTGAGAGACTTCACTTTCACTTTTCACTTTCATGCATTGGAGAAGGAAATGGCAACCCACTCCAGTGTTCTTGCCTGGAGAATCCCAGGGATGGGGGAGCCTGGTGGGCTGCCGTCTATGGGGTCGCACAGAGTCAGACACAACTGAAGCGACTTAGCAGCAGCAGCAGCAGCAGTTAAGAAAAGTATAGTAAGACACGTGCCTGTGCAAATAACACTGGTTTATAAAGAATTTAAATTTCCTGGATTAAAATAAATAAATAAATAAATTTCCTGGATAAATTCTGGATAAAATTCCTTTAAGCGCTTGTTTTATAATATAGTGTGGAAGCTGTAGCTTTCATGGGAAAAGAATGTGATGCACACAAAAAGGTACCAGCTCAACTTGAAAAATTACCCTGTTCTTTTGGGGAGATGGTGGAATGAAGGACATGGAGAAAGTTGGAAGGAACTTAGGTCTCTCATCGGAGTTCCTCTCTAACTGCTTATGTGACTTAGAGGAAGACAGCCACCTGGCCTTCATATTCTCCAATAACACAGGGTAAAAAACATCTGCCTCATAAAGAGACTGTGGATTAAGTGTGGTAAGTGAAACAGTGGTTGCTTTGGTTCTTAGGAGAAGCCACACCACTGTGAGGTCAAGGTACTTGCACTGCTCCTGTGTTATTCATTCATTCAGCAAACAGTGATTGAATACCTACTATGAGGGGAGCACTATTCTAAGTACAAGGATGAGCAGAGAGCACAGAGAAAAAAATGTCTTCCTTTTAAGAGCTGACATTTGATGGCAGGGAGAGAAAAGCAAGCAAACAAAAGAAGGAAGTAAAGGGTATATTAGAAGATGAGAAGGCAGTAGGCTAGTAGTGAAAATAAATAAGGAGGGAAGAAAGTCAGGTGAGAGGTGGATTCCTATTTCGAAGATGATGCTCAGAGAAGACCTCACAGAGGGAGTGGCATTTGGAAAAATGCTTGAGAAGGTGGAAGAGATGAGGTGTGAACATGAGGATGCTTGGAGGAAGAACGTCCAGGCAGAGGGCTCAGGTTGTGAAGGACATGAGGTGGGAGCCCAACTGTGCATTCAAGGAACAGCAAAAGGCCAGGGAGGCCAGCGAGCAGAAGAACGTCATGGAGTTAGCAGGAAGCCAGATGCACAGAGCCTTGTAACCAACCCATTGAAAAGATCTGTTTCTTTGAGGGTGATGGGGAGGGCCTGGGGAACTTCAAGCAGAAGAGGAACGTGATCAGACTTCCATCTTAAAGGTATCCTCTGGCTGTTGTTGAGGATAGATTTTTGAGGGCATGCCCCTGCAGAGGGGCTTCCCTCGCAGATCAGTCGGTAGAGAACCTGCCCATGTAGAGGCATTTAGAACCAACGTGGCACTAATGTACCAAGGGTCATCTCCTGGTTTGGATGATTATATTGCGGTTACATAGGAAAATGTATTGTTTGTAGAAAAGATACACTAAATTATTCTAGGGTTGTCAGGCATGAGGTCAGCAACAGATTCTCAAATAGCACCAGGGAACAAAAGTCTTTGCAATGCACTTGTGACTTTTCTATAGGCTTGTGGTTTAAAAGGTGCAATAATGCAGGTAGTGCCTTAAGCAGGTAGCAATGGAGGCAGTGAGCAGTGGTTGGACTCTGGGTACATTTTGTAAGGAGTGCCCACAGGATTTCCTATTGGCATGAACTTGGGTTGTGAAAGAGAGAAAGGAATCAAAGTTAAGAGTGTGGCTTTTGCTGTGGCAAACCGAAGAATGTACTGGCAGTTATAATTCAACTGGTATGATACTTGTGGGGAACTTAAGGCAAATAATGTAACATGATCTCTTCTTCTGCATTAGAATACGTATTTCTGACTGGTATATACAAATAGAGAATTTTTAAAGGCTTTCATTGAAGGATATAATTAAAAATTTGCGTCTTATATTACTTTAAAAAGCTCACTTCATCCTGACAAAATAGCTATGAGATGAAATGTTTTATGAGAAAGGAACAATTAATAT
Source organism: Bos indicus (assembly GCF_029378745.1). Lineage (NCBI taxonomy): Eukaryota > Metazoa > Chordata > Mammalia > Artiodactyla > Bovidae > Bos > Bos indicus. Next base: position 45,920,065 of record NC_091782.1, on the reverse strand, counting down.
GGTATTATTACCTAGGTTTTACAAATGAAGAAACCAATGCCTGGAGAAGTTGTCATGCAGCTAAGTTCAGGTCCTTACAATTTCTTCTCCAGAGAAATTTCTATCATAAACAGTGCCTGTTTGATCACAGTAAGCTCCAGTCATGGTACTTTCATAATAAGAGTAGTGAAATAATAAATTTTTCATAATAAAAGTAGAGAAAGGCTCTGGAGTTTTAACAACAAATAAAGCACTCATCTAATAGATTGCCATAATCAGCTTGCAATGCAAGAGACTTGGGATTGACTCCAGGGTCGGGAAGATTCCCTGGAGGAGGAAATAGCAACCCACTCCAGTATTCTTGTCTGGAAAATTCCATGGACAGAGGAATCTGGTGGGCTACAGTCCATGGGATCACAAAGAGTCACACACAACTGAGTGACTAACACTTCACGACACAATGTATTACCAGGCTCCTTCCTCCTTAAATCCTACTTCCCCATCCATGAAGTTAGAAATAGTTTTTAACCTGCTACTTTTACTGTCCCGTATGTGTTAAAGCTAAAATGTGATGGCTGACCAGAAATGCAAATGCTGTTTTAAAATATTTCCAGAAAACATCACTTCTCATACTAAAGGGTGTGAGATAAATAGATTGGAGCTCAGTTTTTTCCTCCTTTTCAACTGTCTCTACTTGCCATTCTAGAGTGTTTTGAAAGGCAGCAAGTTATGCTAGAAGAGAAAGTTTATAACAATTTGTATTTCCTCAGCTGTGGGGCAAAGAAAACCTCAAATGTCGGTTTTATAGTCTTGTCTACTCTCAGGGGAATTTAAGTATGCAGCGCTTTGGCTGAGATAGGAAAGAAACAGCTCAGAGGTGGGGACTGCTGCTTAAAATGTTCCTTTGTTTAATTTTTTTCCTGTTATTGTATATGGAACTTTGAAACCATCCTGACTTTCCATTCCAAAGGCACACGCCAGTACAGGTGCCAACTGTGGCGATTGCCTAAATGAGGAGCATTCCTGATTACTGATTTTTATGGGGCTCCGAGTGAAAGCAGAGGGGGTTTTCCTGAAGATTGCATTATGAGGTTAAGATATCTGCCTGGTTAGGGTAAACTGGAAGCCTTTGTCACCTTGGGTAAAAAGGGATCCTGTAAGAAAATTCAGCAAGGAAGATTTCCAAGCTCAGTGCAAACGAGCATAAAACAGGGTCCCATTAACCCAAGAATTGAGTGGAAATTCAAGGGCTGGGGATTCTACACTCGGTGTTCATTTGCTTGGGGAGCTGAGGAAAATGTCTTTAAACTCCCTCTGTCCCCATGTCTTCATCTATTGAGTTGGGTGTGCCATGGGGACAGGTATTATATAAACACATAGATATCATCATTCTTGACGATTAAATGCCTTGTTTAGCCTACAAGATACTCTTTTATGTAGGACAGGGCTTAAATCAGAGTCCCAGGTCTCACTCCAAATTGTCAAAGATATTCTTAAAAGGTACTTTCTTTAGCTTTTGATACATTCCCAGCTGCAGCTCAGAAGCAGGGATATTTCCTTCAATGGCAGATTGAAAAAAACCTGTTTTCTTTTTCCTTTTTAAAACATTATTTATTTACCTATTTAACTGCATCAGATCTTAGTGTAGCATGTTGGATCTTAGTTCCCCCAATCAGGAACTGAACCCCTGCACTGGGAGTGTGGACTCTTAGCCACTGGACCACCAGGGAAATCCCTATTTTCCTTTTTGATAAATCACTCTGAAATGATAAACTCATGGATCTGCTGGGCTGGCCTTTTCTACTATGTTGAACAGCAAATCCGACCATTAACTTGAAAGATTTGTTTTTCATGCTCTCCCCTAAATCAACTTCCCTCCCAAGCACGTGCACACACACACACACACACACACACACACACACACAATACCTCCTCACACTAGTTATTTGCCTGACCTATACAATAATTTGAAGAATGCTAGAATATATGCTGAATATATTGTCAGAATATATGCTGCTATGCTGTCAATGTATTTCTGCTGCCACATATATGTATTCCGAAGCTTTTCTCCTGTTCTGACATTGAAACCTGTTGTTTAAGTGGAAAGGAGAGGCAGACATACTCCGCCGCTGCCAATGGCATCAGATTAGTGTTAAATGTATGGGCATTTGTTTGAATCCCAGCTCTGCCCGTCATGAGATAAATGACATCTCTCAGTCCCGAGCTTACCTTCTGTAAATTGGTGACAGTACAGTACTGACCTCATGGGATTGCTGTTAAGTGCTGCAGCGTGCTTAAAACATTGCCTGACACATAATATGCATGCAATAAACAACCTGGTTATTATTGGCTAGCCGGTCTCCAGCTGGAGCCAAAAGAAATGATACAGAGGAAGGTAAACCGTGATGGGGAAGAGAGACAGAACAAATCATCATGTTTGCCCCGACCATTTGTGAGTGTTCAATTTTTACTCAACTCCTGCTGACGGGAAATGTTAAGGGCTTTACAAGAGCTGCTTTACCCGTAGACAAAGACCATGCTAATCATTCTGTTGCTAATGACTGGAGTGACCTCTAGTGGCATCAAATTTTCCATTCTGGGGGGAAAAAAAACAAAAAACAAATTCAAGGCCACTACTTGCACCATCTTACCATTTTGCTTGTAAACTCAAAATAAAGAAGTTGACTAAATGGAAAAAAATGCAGAGTTTAGTTGAATCGACTGATTGATTCCTGGGAACTGCATTGTTTTTGTTGTTGTTCGATCGCCAAGTCATATCCGGTTCTGCTTGTGACCCCTGGACGGTAGCCTGCCAGGCTTCTCTCTCCATGGGATTCTCCAGGCAAGCGTACTGCAGCAGGTCGCCATTCCCTACTCCTGGTCATCTTCCCAACCCAGATATTGGACCCCTGTGTCTTGCACCTCAGATGGATCCTTTATCCCTGAGCCATCTGGGAAGCCCAATAGGAACTTACCCTCCTGATGATTTCAAGAATCCCTTATGAATACCAGCACACTCTCACTTCTGACTGGGTTTCTGTCTGTTACTACTGAGCCATGGGAGTCATTCACTCACATTTAATTAAAATGGTCTGAGTGTCAGACTCTGTGCTAAACAGAAAGGGACATGGAGAGATGAAGGACAGCACGGTCCCTGCCCTCAAGGAGCCTCTTACTCGGTTGGGGATTTGAGGAGGGACAAATGTCCTAAAAGAAGAATACTAAAGTAGATGTGAGTACAAAGAATTTCCACCATTTAGTGTTTTCTGGCTTTATAGATAACCTTTCCTTTTCTGATAGCAGAAGAAACAGACCCTCTTACACTAAAGCAGAATAAGGCATGTGTATCTCTTAAGATACAAAAGAATTCTCTCTTATGGGCTGGAAGATGTTAGCCAAGAGTAGATCCCAGTATTGAAAGAGAAAAGTACTCTCCTATGATTAAAAAAAAAATCAATGTTAAAGCAAATTTCAGACTTCAAAATCGTCTAAATCAGTCATTTAAGATTTGCTTTGTTTAATTCAGCAGCCATATCTCACTCATTTTCTGGGTAATTCGACTCTCAAACTTACAGCTTTCTAGAAAGCAAGGCATTAAATAAGCAAGTCAAATGGTAATTTTTATGCCTTTACATAAATTTTCATATAACTAAGTTCACAAGTCAGAAAAATATTTTGTCAGATCCCATTTTGTCTTGTAGAAGATTGGCAATATAAGTCTAGTCTACAGAAGTCAGATTTCCAAAGAGAATGTTAGCACTCTGATACAACATCCATCCTTTGATCATTTTTATTTCATGACTATATGAAACTAAAGAATACATCTAGCTTCCCATGCAAAGTATAATTATCTCTTGTTTCTCATCTTGTCAAGACTTTTAATGGTGTCTAGTTGACAAGCTAATGACCTTACCACAAAGAACTATTGATACTTGGAAGAAATTTAGAATTTCCTCCACCCTAATTCAATCTAAAAGCCTTAAAATCAATTCACAAAACTTCAAATTTCTTTTTATAACAACTTGCTTTGGTAATAGTACGTAGAGGAATCACTATAAATACAATGTCACTGGAATTTTCCTGAAACATTGGGTTCCATCATTGAGAATTTTGTTTCTTTATAGGGTTTATATTTAGCATCATTTATGTCCATTCTTATTCTTGGAGTAAGAAGCCAATTATGAGCATATAAAATACAATGGGACACTTTACAAAGAAATATTACAAAAATGATCTATAGGTAAATACACAAGTTGATAATTAGAATGTTATCTACTTCTGTAGTCTGATTTCTCATTGTCAAATTTTATTGATTCACTTTTTATTTGTTTTACATTTAAAACTCTATTGACAATCTAATCATCTTTCACAGGCAATTAATATTCTTAGCCATCATTGAGTGGTGATTTGTACACAGTTGAACAGGTTATATTTATTTTTTTAAGCATTTGTACTAAGCATTGGGCTGACATATATTTTTTTCTATATTTCTAGTAATGATTTACATATTACCACTTAAAACAACTAAAAGAGATTAATTGGTGACACAGATTTAAAGACAACCTCTCATGACAGACAGAAGCTAAGATATTACAGTTCAGTTCAGTTCAGTTGCTCAGTCATGTCCAACTCTTTGCAACCCCATGGACTGTAGCATTCCAGGCTTCCCTGTTCATCACCAACTCCTAAAGTTGCTCAAACTCATGTCCATCGAGTCAGCGATGCAATCCAACCATCTCATCCTCTGTCATCTCCTTTTCCTCCTCTCTTCAATATTTCCCAGCATCAGGGACTTGTCCAGTGAGTTAGATCTTTGCATCATGTGGCCAAAATATTGGAGCTTCAGCTTCAGTGTCAGTCCTTCCAATAAATATTCAGGACTGATTTCCTTTAGGATGGACTGGTTGGATCTCCTTGCAGTCCAAGGGACTCTCAAGAGTCTTCTCCAACACCACAGTTCAAAAGAAACAATTTTTCGGCACTCAGCTTTCTTTATAGTCCAACTCTCACATCCACATGACTGCTAGGAAAACCACAGCTTTGATTAGACGGACTTTTGTTGGCAAAGTAATGTCTCTGCTTTATAATATGCTGTCTAGGTTGGTCATAGCTTTTCTTTTAAGGAACAAGCATCTTTTAATTTCATGGATATCTATTTTTGACTCCAGAGAAATAATGAAACTGAATGTGGCATTCATTAGGGTTAGTCTTTTGGGTGTATAATTCTGCCCTATATAGTGTGACCCCTGGAGAAGGGAATGGCTACCCACTCCCGTGCTCTTGCCTGGAGAATCCCATGGACAGAGGATCCTTGTGCGCTACAGTCCATGGGGTCACAAAGAGTGGGACATGACTCAGTGACTAACACTTAACACACTAACCCTTGCATACACACATATAGTGTGAAGGTAAGTCGATGAAGCTTCAAGAAGCTTCAGAAAATACTGGGAGAGACAACAGTTAAGAGTTACGCCTTTGAAACTTGCAAGCAAGCTTGTTCTTCCATACCATTCAGTTTCACCCATACCCATTTGCATCACCTCCCTTTGAAAACCATGAAGAGGTTTGAGCGTCCTTGTCCTTCGGCTAATTGTTTAGCTCAACAGTTTGCTGCCACCTAGTGTCCAGTAAAAACTGTCTTCTATTCAATCATGGTTGGTGACCAAAGAACAAACTGGACACTACTTACCAGAGGGCACACCTCGCAAAAACCAACATGCATGGGTCACATGATAATGATTCCCACAGGCATGCTGAGTTGCTTCAGCTGTGTCTGACCCTTTGTGAACCCATAGACTGTCCCCATAGACTGTCTCCCGCCAGGCTCCTCTTCCGTGGGATTTTCCAGGCAAGAATACTGGAGTGGGTTGCAATTTTCCTCCTCCAGGGATCTTCTCAACCCGCAGATTGAACCTGTGTCTCTTCTATCTTCGTCATTGGCAGATGGGGTCTTTACCACTAGCGCCATCTGGGATGACGCAATAATGCCATCATTTAAGATTCAACTCTCATTAATACATATCTCATAATAGGAATTGAGGGGTGGAGGAGGAAGACAGTTCCATTTTCAAATTAACTTAGAAAACCACCTTACACATTTTAAAGCATCCAAATTTCAAAGCGCTTGAAGTTAATTATGAGAATTCTCATAGCCTCAGCCCTACCACATGAGTTTAATTAACAGAACTACAAAAGATCTGGTAGAATTTTGGAGGGATTTGCATTTTCGCATGAGGTCTTCCATTTTTAAGGATCCTTTTGAATATGAGTTCCCAGAAGAAGGGCAATTTCTCTTTCTTTTGTCTACGAAATTGTAGACTTCCTCCACTTCAATCTTCCATTTACATCCAGCTACAATTATTCCTTCGGAAAGTCTAGTTGTTCCTAGGATATGACAAATCACATTTAACATCCACTTTCTTTCTGAGCCTGAGCCACTTATAGCTGTTCTGAAGAATAGATTTCATTTTGGGAAGAGAACACGGTGCTGTTATGTAACATCTGATTGATGGGAGTTAAAGTGGGCAGAAGTTCTCAAAATCTGAAGATGAAGTGTCTGAAGGGGAAGGAATGTATTATCAGTAAAAAAAAAAAAAAAAAAAAAAAAGGTGGGAGGACAGAATTGCCTGCTCTGACTAAGGATGGGTTGGAAGCACCAGCCTCTACTGTAGATCCCATGAGCCAAGGCCAGTGTCCTTGAGAACCTTGGCTGTGCTGATGGGCAGTGCTGACTTTCTCAGAATGCAGGAAAGCCCCTTATCAGAAGTCCTCTTCAGCAATCCGTCTAGTCACAAGTCAAGACGTGTTTGTCATACGCCACACTGTACTGAAATATCACAATATTAGAACTCACGAAACAAGGGCCTCAGCAACTCAGAGCCAAGAACGAGCTAAGGCAACAAGAAAGAGAAAGAAAAAATTCAGCCTCACTGGTTTGGTCATACTAACACCTGTCTCCCTTCTCATCTGGCCCTTTCGTCTCTCCTGCTGCTGCTGCTGCTTAATCATTTCAGTCATGTCTGACTCTTTGCAACCCCATGGACAGTAGCCCACCAGGCTCCTCTGTCCATGGGATTCTCCAGGCTAGAATACTGGAGTGGGTTGCCATTTCCTTCTCCAGGGGATCTTCCCAACGCAGGGATCGCACCCTGGCCTTCTGCATGGCAGGTGGATTCTTTATCACTGAGCCACCAGGGAAGCCCCCTCTCTCCTGATTCTGTCACAGTTCGTATACATATCCATTTATACACAGATACAGAAATAAATACACATATTTACTTCTCCTCTTTATTTTCCACAAGAAATATATGCCCCACTGGTTTAGGCAAAGGACGAAGGAGCATCTTGTGACTCCACCAAGAAAAGAATGCATTTCAACACACGTTCTCTATCGGAGCCCTCATCAATTTGTCCTTGCCGTGTGTGTCCAGTTGCCAAGCTTTTAATCATCCTCATATCAGCAGGACAGACACACAGCAGAATGCTTCTTCCCTAAAAACAGAATTCAAATACAGGTTGATCTGGTAATGGGGGCTATCTCTGAAGAGTGAAGCGGAAAAGTAAAGGAATGCTTTATTATTTTTTAAAAAAAGAAAGAAATATATGTCCCAGAATCATTATCCTGGTAGCAGAACAACCACTGAATTATTTTTAAACCTATAGTTATATGTTTTATTTCTATTCATTAAATTTCCCAGTTGACTGCCCATCTTCCTCACCCATTTCCTACATGGATATAGACTTAAAATGCTGGAGTGTAGCACAGATGATCTGTGAACAGAACAAACATAAAATTTATGTTTATTTTTATGATTTTGAATATTTTTATTTAACCGCCTCACCAAGTTTCGCTTCTAGGAAAGGGAAGGATCACTAAGTATTGGTCTAGCTGAAGCAAGACTGGATTTTGGATGAAGAATTTATTCTGATCTACTGGCTCTTTTGTGTCCCTAGGTATCTGATGACATTCTCAATAAGGATAGCTTGCTAAACCTATGATGTGAAAAGTGAAAGTCACTCAGTCATATCTAATTCTTTGTGACACCATGGACTATAACCTGGCAAGCTCCTCTGTCCATGGAATTCTCCAGGCAAGAATACTGGAGTGGGTAGCCTTTCCCTTCTCCAGGGGATCTTCCCAACCCAGGGATTGAACCCAGGTCTCCCACATTGCAGGCAGATTCTTTACCATCTGAGCCACCAGGCAAGCCCAAGAAAACTGGAGTGGGTAGCCTATCCCTTCTCCAGGGGATCTTCCCAACCTAGTGATAGAAACAGGGTATCCTGCATCGCATGTGGATTCTTTAAATACTTAAATGATAAACAATAATGCAAATACATATGACAGAGGTACTAAAGCCAGGAATCTTGATTTAAATATTAAGCAAAGAAAAACACTTTGTGTGAGAAAGTCATCCCGAAATATAGTTTTCTGGGGCAGAACTTGAGTTACCATTTGTTGGTATTCATAACAAGCCTGATGATAATGAAATATCTATTTCACGTTTAAAAGATGTAGATGACACCTGCAGTATTACACGAAGAAGCCGGAGAATTTTTTGGCACACTGTTCCGTCAACATAACAGAAAATATCCACCAGTTGTGTTGGTGACTCTATTGATGTGCCCCTGGTAGGATGCTAAGAACAATCCTTTCTGTAAAAGGATGGAAAACAAAAACCTTGAGCAGTGAAAGACTGCACATTCCAAGAACATTAGCTAATTTCCTGACAGGGCGCAGAAAGAAAGGACACACGGACAGTGTGTGTTGTTGTGTTTTATTTGTAAAAAATTAAAATAAAATAAAAGAGAAAAGTATCACCATATCTTCTGGTATCAGGATATAAAATTCTCTGAGTTAAATGGTAATTTTGAGGGCCTTTGAAGAGATTATCAATATTGTATGCTATCTTAAACAACAAAAACTTCTTCTTCGTGCCTCCAGCAAGCTTGTATTTTAATGAAACGGGCTCAGAATAGCACAATGCATACTTCTAGGTTCTGATCATTAAAATTCTTCATCTGTAGACTGCTAGTCACAAATAATCAACTTGAGAAAAGAAACCAAACTAGAAGACATTCTTGTTTCTTCTAGCCATTTCTGGGTTTTTATGTATGTGTGTGTCTGTGTATTTTTAAATTTCTGTCCCTACGTGCTCAACCAAAGATAGCCTAAACAAAGAAAATCCAGCCCTTTGCCCAATATTTTCAATCCAACCCTGCATAAATCAAACTAAAAGTGACTTTCTTCATTGTTTCACTAGAAAGGACTTAGTGACATATCTAAATCTCCCCTTGGAGAAGAGACATGGTATTGTCCAGAAAGACAAATTGTAAATGTGTATGTCAAAGTTTACCATAGAGAGACAACAGGAAGTATCTATGAAGCTGTTTATAACTTGTCAAGTTGACTAATATAAGACTACATAAGTGACTTATCTTGACAATAGTTTAAACTCTGGAATTTCCTTCCACTGTAGTAAATGTTATGTTGCCCTTGAACCAGGGAAATGGCATGGTGTGCAGTGGGAAAGACATATGCTTTGCAGACAGACAAACTGAAGTGTGTATTCCCAAACAGCCACTTAACAGCTGGGTAGCTTTGGTAATTTCTTTTTTAAATTTTTATTTTACTCTGGAGGAGGAAATGCAACCCACTCCAGTATTCTTGCCTGGAAAATCCCCTGGACAGAAGAGCCTGGCAGGCTACAGTCCGTGGGGTCTCAAAGAGTCAGACATGATTTAGCAAATGAGTGCACATACACACAGTCGATTAACAACATTGTATTATTAATAGTTTCAGGGGTACAGCAAGGTGATTCAGTTATACAAATACACATATCCATCCTTTTTCAAATTCTTTTCCCATTTAGGTTATTATAGAATACTGAATCTGAACTTCTTAATTGTAAAATGGGTATAAGAATCTATACCTAGCATTACTGTATGGGAATCTAGAGATAATTTGCAAGAAGTACCGAGACTACATCTTTAACCATTACTGAGAGTGTTCTAAGACTACAGAAGATAGAATAGGAGAAGAAGATTTTGCTGAAAACACAAGTAGAAAAAGACTGAGAATTATGATGAATCAAATACTTCAAGAGCGAAATGCTTCTTTCAAATCCAGCTGGCACAGTGAGGCCGGGAAACCATGTGACTGAGGCTTTGCAAAGGTTGACACTGTCCTAAACCAGAGTGACTCTGCTGTAGCTCATTGCATCTCAGGTACATTTCCAAATGGCCCTGGTGGAGAGTGTGTTTGTGTGTGTGTGTGTGTGTGTGTGCGCATGCAAGTCACATAGGCACTGTAGAAAGCAGAGCTCATGGGGACAAAGTCAGTCTGCAAGAATCGTGCTTAAAATCAACCTTGTGAACTACAATGCAGTCTTGGCAAATGCGAATTTGCATCACCCACTGGGCAGATCCCAATTTGGCACATTTAGAATTTCATCTATTATTCAATCTACATGAGGTACTTTTTTTCAAACTTTAAACTTTTCATTTTGTGTTGGGATGCAGCCAACTGACAGTGTGACGGGAGTTGCAGGTGAACAGCAAAGGGACTCAGCCATACACATACATGCATCCATCCCCCCAAACCTCCCTCCCATCCAAGCTGCCGCATAACACTGAGCAGAGTTTCATGCACCATACGGTAGGTCCTTGTTGGTTATTCATTTTAAATACAGCAGTGTGTACACGTCCATCCCAAACTCCCTAACTATACCAGAAGGTACTTTTTGTTCCCACGGCTTATCCCATAAAGTACTTTTAATTGGATGTTGTTTGGCTACTTTATTGGGTTAAGAGGCTAATTATTCAGTAAGAATATAAAGTTAGGGACTACTATTTTATTTGGACACTAATGTCATTGATGCAAACGTGTTGTTATCTTTTAAGCAAGAGCAAATGTGAGGTACCTCTGCATATGTTTCGGCAGAGTTGGTGTGTCTGTAAGACTCGGTGCTAAGCCCTGCAGGCCTCGGCACGAGAGCTGCACACATCAGTGCTCCTGGACTAGTCTAAGCACATCAACACGTACTTGTGCAGCGATAAGTCAAAAATTTTAAATCCACTGGATGACGTTTGCTACTGGGAGTGTAAGTAGCATCTATTAAATATCTTTTCATGCAAGTCACTGCATAAACATCATTTAATTTTTCATTTGTCTCACCCAAAACCCTAAAAATCTGCAAAAAACATATTCCATTTTATCTCAAAAAACATTTTCACTGGTTAAAAAGACAACATGCAAAGTTTCAAAGCTTCAAGGAAGGAAAAAATATTTTAAAGCCTACTAATCTTCAATGGTATAATTAGAAATGAACCTTAGGCAAATTTTTTAATAGAATTTAAAAAGCATTGCCATGAAAGAAAAAAACTGATAAATTGGACTTTTTATTAAAATTGAAAATATTTTATTACTTGAAAACTCCATTAAGAAAATAAATAGACACACCACAGACTGAGGGAAAAGTGCTTGTAAAACACATCTGACCAAGGACACATATACAACATGTAGTTTTAAATGACTACAAATAACTAATTTTAAAAACGCAATGAATACTGGTAAAAGTTTTGTTTTTTTTTTTTTTTTTTTCTTTTTCTTTCTTTTTTTTTTTTTTTATTTTTTTCTAATTTTATTTTATTTTTAAACTTTACATAATTGTATTAGTTTTGTCAAATATGATAATGAATCCGCCACAGGTATACATGTGTTCCCCATCCCGAACCCTCCTCCCTCCTCCCTCCCCATACCATCCCTCTGGGCCGTCCAGTGCACCAGCCCCAAGCATCCAGCATCGTGCATCGAACCTGGACTGGCAACTCGTTTCCTACATGATATTTTACATGTTTCAATGCCATTCTCCCAAATCTTCCCATACTGGGAAATGTTTTGAATAGACATCTTTTCCAAGAAGATATACAAGTAGATAATAAGCACATGAAAAAATTTCCATCATCATTAGCCATCACTAAGATGTAGTTCAGAATCAATAGAGCCTCACTTCACACTCATTAGAATAGCTAAAATTAAATTACAATAACACGAGGTGCTGGCAAGGTTGCGGAGCCTCTGGACTACTCATCGAGTGCTGATGGAGTGTTTAATAAGTGGTACTTTGAAAAACAGCAACTCCTATCCTATGTACTTACATAAGAGAAATGAAAACTATGCCCAGATAAAGACTGACTTGTATAAGAATAATCATAGCGGTTTTAATCATAAGAGCCAAAACCTGAAAACAACCCAAGTGCTCCTTGACAAGGAAATGGACACACAGGCTGTGGCACACCCATAGAACAGAATAGTAATTAGCACAAAAAGAAAAGAGCTGCTGATGCACACAGCAGCCTGGATGGACCTCAGTGTTTTACTGAATGAAGCTGGGCAAGAATGACTACAGGTGCTGTGTCTCCATGTATAAGAGATTCATACTCAGACATAATTACTCACGGGCTCCAGGAATGAGGTAGTGCTGGAGAGGAGAGCTGAACTTGCACAGAAAGGACTGAAAAAGCAAGAGAATTCCAGAAAAACATCTATTTCTGCTTTATTGGCTATACCAAAGCCTTTGACTATGTGGATCACAATAAACTGTGGAAAATTCTGAAAGAGATGGGAATACCAGACCACCTGATCTGCCTCTTGAGAAACCTGTATGAAGGTCAAGAAGCAACAGTTAGAACTGGACATGGAACAACAGACTGGTTCCAAATAGGAAAAGGAGTATGTCAAGGCTGTATATTGTCATCCTGCTTATTTAACTTATATGCAGAGTACATCATGAGAAACACTGGATGAAGCACAAGCTGGAATCAAGATTGCTGGGAGAAATATCAATAACTTCAGATATTCAGACGACACCACCCTTATGGCAGAAAGTGAAGAGGAACTAAAGAGCCTCTTGATGAAACCGAAAGAGGAGAGTGAAAAAGTTGGCTTAAAGCCCAACATTCAGAAAACGAAGATCATGGCATCTGGTCCCATCATTTCATGGGAAATAGATGGGGAAACAGTGGAAACAGTGGCTGTCTTTATTTTTGGGGGCTCCAAAATCACTGCAGTTGGTGACTGCAGCCCTGAAGTTAAAAGACACTTACTCCTTGAAAGAAAAGTTATGACCAACCTAGACAGCATATTAAAGAGCAGAGACAAAGGTCTGTCTAGTCAAGGCTATGGTTTTTCCAGTAGTCACGTATGGATGTGAGAGTTGGACTATAAAGAAAGCTGAGCTCCGAAGAATTGATGCTTTTAAACTATGGTGTTGGAAAAGACTCTTGAGAGTCGCTTGAACTGCAAGGAGATCCAACCACTCCATCCTAAAGGAGATCAGTCTTGAGTGTTCATTGGAAGGACTGATGTTGAAGCTGAAACTCCAATCCTTTGGCCACCTCATGCGAAGAGCTGACTCATTTGAAAAGACCCTGATGCAGGGAAAGGTTGAGAGCAGGAGGAGAAGGGGATGACAGAGGATAAGATGGTTGGATAGCATCACCAACTCAATGCACATGAGTTTGAGTAAACTCCGGGAGTTGATGATGGACAGGGAGGCCTGGTGTGCTGCAGTCCATGGGGTTGCAAAGAATCGGACACAACGGAGCGACTGAACTGAACTGAATTGACAGAAAGAAAAGCTCTGTGGAGTCGGAAGTTCTCTATATCTTGTTTCGGATGAACGGTAACGGGTGTACACAATGCAAAACCTCAGGGACCGAGAAGGCTCCACTTCTGGTAACAGCCACGTTGCTCCTACCAGCCCATTCCATGCACAGACAGTAACTATCAACTCTGAACAAAATGTAAAACGCAACTACCTGAAGGCATTAGAGAGCAATTAAGTCTGACAGCTGCTGGAAGATGGGTGACACTTAGACAAAGGAACAAAACTGGGTAAATGCCATATTTATGAAACACTGTGCCATACGCAACAGAGTCCTTCCCCATCTTTTCTCGGTGATCTGTGTCTTATCAGCATGAGCGCATGTTAAAAGGATACAGCAGTGTGCCCCATCTTTCAGTTGCTTTGGGCGTATGATGACAGAGAATTCTGGTTAGAAGGTTAGTGTTCTACTTCTGTCATTAATTAGTTGTGTGACTGTAAGTGACCCCTGGAAGTTACTTAACACTCAGCTTCTTCTTTACAACATGAATAGTTTTAAGTAAAGAACTGCTCCTTCAAATCCCCTTTGTGGCTAATAATTGTTGTCATCACTGGGCTCTTTTGAAAAGGATAATAATCCTATATTTCTAAGAATTCTCTCATGATGCAAGATGTACCCAGTTTGAGATGATCTCTTTGGCCAAACTCTAGGATCAAGTTTCACTTGCCCCCGTATGAACTTAGCGAACTTGAACATTTTCAAGTAAGCATCACAAAGTCTTCACAAGTGTTCTTTTTTAAAAAAAAGGAGAACTGACATTAGCAAGCAGGTGGGTTTTAAAAGATATGAAAACCCGCAAAGGAAAGGTAATGTGCTGCCATTAAGTTCGTACAGAACTGACATCATGTAGGGGGAAAGGGAAAAAACCACCCACAATAAAATGTTATTCCTCTCCCTGTTTTCAATTTCCTCCCACGCATCCACTGCTTCTGTTGAAACTTGTTATTGCTAAAGTACTTTTCTATCATGAAAAGAGCTACAGTTCTAAAAGAGACGACTGGCACCCAAATTCAGCTTTGGTGTTAGAGGCAATTAACTTGTGTTCAGTAACTGCTTTCCTGGGCATTTACTACGATAACTGTCGTCAGTGTGCCCAGGAGACCAGTGCTTTCTATTAATCAAAAATAAAGTAACAAATATTACACTAATTTTTCAGTATTTCTTTTTGAAGACAAAGAGCTAAATTATATCAAGCTATGATGGCAGAAAAAAAATCAAAGATCAAGACACTGGTAAAAAGAGTCAAATATTCAATTGCTAATTAAAACATACAAGTAAGTATTAAGAAGCTCTCAACACAATATTGTGAAGCAATTATCCTTCAGTTAAAAAATAAATGAAGGCTTTTAAAAAGCCTCTCATTTCCAAAGACATGGTGCAGAAAGTTGTTTTCAAAGTAAATCTAAAAGTTAACCTAAATCTCCATTTAAAAAATATAAAACCTGTTTAGACTAATTTTCTGATCAAGTAGAGATGAACTGATGATCAATTACTTAACCTTTTGGAAATTAACTATCAGTGTGGCTCTGACCTAAATATTCCCCCCTTTCTTTCTAACTCTCCATAGGTATAAATAACACCAAAGCAATATCTATTTTAGGAAATGCTGCAATCTGTTTATTTTATAATTAATACACTAGGCCAGTTTTTTCTGAAGCTTTTATCTGAGCACCCAGAATCTCTGACTTATAGTCTTTTTTAGATAAGAATTCTATCAGTTCATAAGTATAATTCAGAAATTATATTTATGCCAGGCCTGAAAACCACAGTGGTTTCCAAACTCTGCTCCTAGAAGCCCTTTACATCTTAAACAGATACAGAGAAGGCCTAGGCCAATTTAAGCACACAGTCCAACTTATTCTGTTTCTTTTAAAAAATAAAAGGAATGGAAAGCATGGGTTTAATTCAACTCCCACATTTTAAAGTCAAGAAAATTGAAGCCCGAAGACATGCAGTCACCTTTCATAAGGTAGTTCAGCTAGAGGACTTAGAAAGGCGACAATGATTTAACCAATAAATATGAGAGAAATAGAAACACAGAGAGAAGTAGGGAAGGGATGGAGGGAAAGTGAGCCAGAAACAGTTTCCCACACTGTACATCAACTTTCTTGGTTAGCTCGCGTTCATCTCACCTCCTTGAAGGGTCTTCTGTCGGTTTCATCCTTTGCACATTTGTTACCATCCCCTTGTTTAGCCTCATTTGCTCACGCTGGGTCTAGTTCCAGCTTCCCATTGTCCTCCCAGGATTCAGTCCCTGAACCAGCAGCTCAACACCACCTGAGACCTTGCTAGAGATGCAGGTCCTCAGGCCCTACCCCAGACCTACTGAATCTAACACTCAGGAGCTCGGGCCCAGGAATCTGTTTTAACAGCCCTGCTGGGGATTCTGGTATACCTTACCGTATGAGAACCTCGGTCTCAGAATAAACTCCAAACTCTTTGTACAG
This sequence comes from Bos indicus, assembly GCF_029378745.1. NCBI lineage: Eukaryota > Metazoa > Chordata > Mammalia > Artiodactyla > Bovidae > Bos > Bos indicus. Next base: position 45,903,971 of record NC_091782.1, on the reverse strand, counting down.
GTATTCAATCTTACCTCCTATTGCTTCCTAACCTATGTTCCACATAAACTACACTATCACTTTGACCCAAGAGATAACTGAAGTTTTCCTATTTCAGGCTTTTCCTCATTCTGTTCCATTAGCTAAAAGTCTCTTTTGTTCTCTATCACCTTATTTTGAAAACCTACCAATTTTCAAAGGCAATCTCAACTTCTCTTTCAAGGGTACCAACTATTAGGTGTAAAATAAGGATAAAATTAGGATTAGGATAAAATAAGGATTAGGTATAAAATAAGGATAAAATTAGGATTAGGATAAAATAAGGATATATTGTACCACACACAGCAAATACAGCCAACATTTTCTAATAATAATAAGTGGAATATAACTTTTCAAAATTGTGAATTATTTGTGTACCTGTAACATATAAAATGGGCTTCCCTGGTGGCTCAGCGGTAGAGAATCTGCCTGCAATGCAGGAGACGCAGGTTAGATCCCTGGATCAGGAAGATCCCCTGGAGAAGGAAATGACAACCCACTCCAGTATTCTTGCCTGGAAGATCCCATGGACAGAGGAGCCTGGCGGGCTACAGTCCATGTTGTCACAAGGAATCGGACACAACTGAGTGAGAGCATGTGAGCACACGCGTGCACACACACACACCCTATTCCAAATAGTAGTGAATGCATGTTTTGTTTTCTTTCTTATCTTATACCCCCAAGGAATTATAACTTCCTTATACCTTCAAGGAATTATCACAACAAATACTTATGTTACTACCTCCTTAGTCAAAACAGAGAAGATTTTAAAACCCTAGAAAGCACCTTCATACCATTTCCCAATCACTGTCCACTTTCTCCTCTGCAAAGGAAACCATCATCCTGGGATTTATGGCAATCACTTTCCTGGTTTTTCATTATAGCTTAACCATCTAAGTATGCATTACAAGTCTTTTTTTTTTTTTAATTTTATTTAAGTACAATCATCAGTATGTGTTATTTTGTGTCTGAATTCTTTGACTCAATGTCACATTTTCATTGCAATAGCTTTCAGTTATAAAAATATACCATTATCTATCCATCCCACTGTTGATTAACATGAATATTTTTCACTTTTTTCAGTTTTTAAAAAAATATGTGTTTTGAATAGAAAGAAAGCTTGAAAAAGATTGAAATTTATTCTGGATAGGCTAAAAACCTCATATCAAAATCATTCTTTCCAAATGCCTGGTTTCTCAGGAAACTAATGCCATATGTTTTGGTGTTAAAAAATGAAAAAAAAGTAGTCCCAAAAATTATGCTTAAAGCACTCTGGATTTGGATCAGCTTTCCCAGCCCCACTTCCCATCTACCTTAACTTGACTGTCTCAAGTGACCAGACAGCTTGAGGCAATGACCCACGGAGGCCGCTGGGTGATGTGAGAGGGAAAGGCGAAAGCAAAGAAGGTGCGACTCGTGAACTGCGAAAATCAAGACTGAGCCGACCTGGGGTGAGCACAGCACACAGGCAGAGGGGTGGAATTACCTTCACCCTCTTCAACCCTCGTCTTTCATGTCCCCCATCTGCCACTTCTTTTTACCCAGAGGGTGTGTGTGTGTGTGTGTGTGTGTGTGTGTGTGTGTGTGTGTGTGTATGAGTGTTAAAGACAGGGAAGCATTAAGGCTTGGATAAATATGGCAGTGAGACCATCTCACTCTCTTCTTACTAGACTGATAGGCAAGTCACTTAGGCAATGCCTGGAACCTATATGGGAAAGAAAAGCACCCCCATACCTTCCAAAGATGGCCTATTTCTGAGCACATGGGAAGAAAAAGGCATATGCTGTAGGCATGAGGATGTTAATTTATACCGTTGACTAAGCATAATTTTTTTTAAACAGAAATCTGTCTAACCACTTTTCTATATTCTCATCTAATAAATACAGGTTCTATTATATTTCTGCTTATCCACATTTTAATAAGTTAAAAAATATTAAGTGAAATTGAAGAATAGAAAGGGTGAGGGGAAACCCCTGGGTGAAGACAGCTTTTAATTAAGAGGAAAGAGTAAGAAAGGCATGGATAATCCATTTGTTTGCCATCTTTTGCTGGGATCTTGGATATAGTCTCTACATAATGTGAACAAAGGAAATATTACACGTGGATGTTTTTAAATTTTCGACATTTCCTCATAAAATCATAAGACACTTCTTGAATAGCCCCTTCTTAGAGATAGTTATTATATATTCAATTGTTTTCATAAAGTGTTCTTTTTTCTTTGTAATTAAAGAAAGAGTTTTGTTAGATTAAAAAAAGGTAGGTTTGCAAATACAATTTTTATCTGCATTTCTTATAGTGCTGTTTAACAAGCAAGACTTTTATTTTTATGCATCAATATTTACTTAATTCTCTTTAGTCATTTATCACTGCTTTATAAAGATGCATGCGTGCATGCTATCACTCAGTCATGTTCAACTCTTTGTGACCCCATGGACTGTAGCCTGCCATGTTCCCATGTCCATGGGATTTCCCAGGCAAGAACACTGGAATGGGTTGCCATTTCCTAGTCTGGAGGATCTTCCTGACCCAGGGATTGAACCCGTGTCTCCTGCATTGCAAGTGAATTCTTTAGCACTAAACCACTTGGGTAGCCCTTATTAAGATGATCAGAATATACTTTTTTCCTTCTTTCTGATAAAACCTTTATTTATTCCTAAAGGCAAGGAGGGAGTATTTTTATCTGTTACATTCTTCATATTCACTATTTTTTTTTCATTTTTCTTGACCTAGTACTTTTGGATTTTGCCTTGAATTTCAACTAAATCTAACTCCAGGCCCCTGTTACATTAGATTTTTTGAATCCCTGCAATGCAAGCTGACCTTTGAGATAAAGGTAAGGGCCCAACCACTTACGCACAAGAAAGCAGAGGTGACGTCTTTCCTTCCAGTCATGTGCCTCATTAGTGAGTCACGTGCCTCATTAGAGTTAGTGCCTGGGCTCCTGACGACTCCTAGTCAATGCAGCTTCTCCTCTGCCTAAAATTCTCCCATCTCCTCTAGTAAATGAATGGATGTGGTGTTTGTTTCACTTGTTTCGCCTTCTTCGTATTTATAAGTATGCCTTCCACTCCTGGGTGAGAAAATAAAGTATGTCCACACAACACTTATACACTAATGTTCACAGCAGCATGGTCTATTCTAATAACCAAAAAGTGGAAACAATCCAACTGCCCATCAGCTGATGAATGGATATTTTTTTTAATGTGGCATATTCATGCAATGGAATATTATTCAGCAATAAAAAGAAATGAGGTACCAGCACATGCTACCACAAGGATAAACTTTGGAAATATTACGCTCAGTATTAATAGAAGGAGTCAGGCCCAGAATAGTTCCATGTATATGAAATGTCTAGAAGAGCCAAATCTATAGGTACAGAAAGCAGGATCGTGGGTGCACAGAGCTAGGGGAGATAGGCAGCAAGCCCTGCAGTGATGGCTAAGAGGCCTGTGATGTCTTTTTTGGAGTGATGACAGTGTTTCACAATTGACTGTGGTGATGGCTACAGAATGCTTTAAATACACTAAAAGACATGGAATTGTGTACTATAAATGTGTGAATGGTATAGAATATGAATTATATTTCAATAAAGCTGTTACAATATGCCTTTGTTGGTACTCATTTTAAAGAAAATTTAGATTTATTTCATCAACATTAAAAAGAGATGAAATATCCATTAGCAACCACAGCCATAAAATAATAACTGAAAAATAATAACAAGATGGCTCAGAACTAAAAGAAATTCCATATATTTTGCTTTCCTGTGCTTTACCTTATTGGTTAGGTTCTCACTGTAAGCTGCGCTAGGAAACCATTTGAATGTCCATTTACCACTCTGTGACAGGCTCACTCAGTCTGCAAATATTATGGATCATCTACCTCTTGCCAGAAATTGTGCTGAATGCTGGAGGTAGAATGATTTAAAAGAAAGTCTGCTCAGAGAGCTCCTGACAAAGATTCCAATTTTTTAGAAGAAACCAAAGAAGTTAGTGTTTTTGAACACATTCTATGTGCCAGACACCATAGAAAGCACAGCACATAGTTTTAAAGTTGTACTAATGGCCAATTGAAAACCCATTTCTCATGCTACAGATAATATTGCTTGGCTATGAAAATAATTGAAGCCATTAAATTGCTCAGTTTATGTCTGTTTATTTAATAAATGAAGTCGCTCATCGTTTTATTCACGTCTGTATCTCAGGAACGTATGCGATGAATGATAATAAAAATATCGTTCATAATAAAAATGTGTTGAACTCTTAAAAGTGGTTAATGATATAGCGATATGATGGTCTTGTGATTGTCATTCATTAAAATCCAAAAAGAGGTTGAACAGTTATCTTATTGATTCTTTTAATCTCCAGTTCAACAGAGCAGAGAAAGGGAAACTGTTTGCAAAGGCAACATGTGGAGAGTTAGAAGCATACTTTGTCAGCCTGGATAAGGCCAATGCGATTTACTGCCTATCATGAATACTGTGGTCTGATGATTTTTTCTAACAATTTGCAAAACTAACCTCTGCTTTCTGCTTTATTTCACATGCCTTCCAAGGCTCCATTGGGCACAACGGTTGCTTTATTCCTTTGTGCTTGAGCTTGAAAAGTGAGTTTCTCATTATTACGTATGCCTTTGGTACATGGCGTATGAGGGCAGAAGAAAGCTTGGCCGATGACAACGTTTGCCCTGGGCGCAGTCAGGTGGATAATGCTTACCCTTCTAAGTGTGGCCTTTCTTCTGAGCACAAAGTGCTTTACAAATATTATCTGATGGAGTTCAGAACCCCAGCAGGGGAACAGGAGATGGGGACTGGTAGTAAACTATTCCACATCTGAGGCAATCAAAGAAAAAGAGGCTTTCCAACTGAGATGTAAGAACATTTTAACCTTTATCTACTTGAGACAAATGGTCCAAGGAATAATTTGAGAATGAGCTTGCCTTTTGCATCCTGATAATAACAACACAGCCTGCAGACTCTGGGAGGATTCAGCTTCATTGCAGCCAGCCAGCCTGCATGGCCTTACAAAGGCACCTTGCACAAGGAGGTGCCTGACACTAATTCTTGGGCCCGGTGAGCTCCCAGCAAACGAATGTCGAATTGATTTGGGGAAATGTGGAAGTGATTCTATAGCATAAATATACACCGTTCTCTGTAAGCATGCTGTATAAGACAATCTGTAATAGTTGCCATCGTGACCATAATCGGAAGATGTTAGCAGCATGAGGTCAATTGCAATGGATTTGGATTGCATCTACCCAAAGAAGGATTCAGAAATTTACATATATACACATTTATGAAAATTAAATATATCATATTTAATGCAATCAAACAATAATGAACAAAAAGTCCCAATCAGCTAGGGTTCGAATGAAAGAATTCCTATTTTTTAAGCAATTTTTAAATTAATTGACCTCTATGTGTGGACATTTTTACTATGTTGTTCTTTAGAATGATAAGAAATCAAGAAATAATGTGACTTTTACCCTGGGAAGGTTAAGGTTTCAGCTAACGACTTATTTTCATTTGATTAAACTGAGACTCTGGCTCTGGCTGTAGCACTTACTAATTGAATCGCTCTGTGCCTCAGTTTCCTCATTTGCAATTGGCAACATTGAGTTATTACAAAGACAAAACAAGTTGTTAATATAAAGTAGGCATAACAGTATCCAGTACAGCCCATGCTGTATAAATGCTAGTTATCTCTGTTATTATGTTATTACTCTTGTTTCATTCATGTGGAAGTACTTACAGTCCAACAGTAAAGTATACACTAAGCAAGTAATTACTATAAAAGTGTGATGAGTCTCAAGATGGGGAATTATAGGAGGTTCCTTGTTCTTGAATAAGCACCAACACCTTCTCCAGCTAGTACTACAGTTTTCCTTCCTTATTACTATGTAGCAGGAGTACTGGGGTTCAGGATCTGTGAAAAACCCTGGAGGGGATATTCCACTCTTAAATTCCAGGCAGACAACTTTGATTCATGAGAAATGGAAAGAAAATCCTGAGTCTAAGAGGGATAAAATTATCTTCCAACTCTGTTCCCTTAGAACAGAGGGACTGAAATGAAGATAACAACAAAACCCAAGACAGCAATTGCTGCAAAATTTCCCTCCAAAATGAAGAAGAAAGTTATCAGCAGTATTGGAACCAATGATGCCAGAGAAACAAGAAACACGAGGACCACCATACTGGGTTATCACAAAGACTAAACAGTTGATAATATAAAGCAGGCGTAACAGTGCCCAGTATAGCCCATGCTTTATACATGCTAGTTATCTCTGTTATTATTATTGTTACTGCTATCACTTCATTCATGTAGCTGAGGGTGGCCATCAGTGGCCTCTGCCGTCAGGCATCAACTTTCTTGAGAAAAGGCAGTTTCAGGGTTCAGGGTAGACACCTTGGACAGGAATCAACAGCTCAGCAGGATCTTGAGTCGGCATCTATGGCACAGGTGCCGCTTTTGTCATGGGCAGCAAGAGAGTAGGAAATGAGGGGACGGGAGGATGCCTGCTGTGTTCTGACTCTGTGGAGTCTGTGTCCTGCCTCACTCTTCGAAGACCAGACAAGTCTTAGGGTGGGTCATCAGAACACTGCCTTTGAGGGGTGATCACTGCTCTGAGGATTCCCACGTCGGTGGGAGTTATGAGAGAGGAGAGGAGACGACTTGCGAAGAGTAAAAGGGGCAGTATTTTGTTACAATATGGTGGTGCTATTTTTTGCCCTAGATCACTGTTGTCAGAAAAGGATATGTTCACCTTCCAAAGGATGAGATTTTTAGTACTTTTAAACACCCCCCCAAAAAAAACCCAAATATAAAATCCATGCATAATGACAAAATAATGTTTTATTGCTCTAATCCTATGGTATCAACAAGAAAAAGAGAACCCCAGGGCTAACTACAGTAGCTTCTTGTAGGCTTCTAAGTGATACTGTATACTGCTTATTTAACTTCTAAGCAGAGTACATCATGTGAAATGCTGGGCTGGATAAAGCACAAGCTGGAATCAAGATGGCCAGGAGAAATATCAGTAACCTCAGATACGCAGATGACACCACCCTTATGGCAGAAAGTGAAGAGCAACTAGGGAGCCTCTTGATGAAGGTGAAAGAGGAGAGTGAAAAAGCTGACTTAAAATTCAACATTCAAAAAACTAAGATCATGGCATCTGGTCCCATTACTTCATGGCAAATAGATAGGGAAACAGTAGAAACAGTGTCAGACTTTATTTTCTTGGGCTCCAAAATTACTGCAGATGGTGACTGCAGCCATGAAATTAAAAGACGCTTACTCCTTGGAAGAAAAGCTATGACAAAACTAGACAGCGTATTAAAAAGCAGAGACATTACTTTGCCAACAAAGGTCCATCTAGTCAAAGTTCTGGTTTTTCCAGTAGTCATGTATGGATGTGAGAGTTGGACCATAAAGAAGGCTGAGCGCTGAAGAATTGGTGCTTTTGAACTGTGGTGTTGGAGAAGACTCTTGAGAGTCCCCTGGACTGCACAGAGATCAAACCAGTCAATCATAAAGGAAATCAATCCTGAATATTCATTGGAAGGACTGATGCTGAGGTTGAAGCTCCAATACTTTGGCCACCTGATGCAAAGATCCAACCCATTGGACAAGACCCTGATGCTGGGAAAGATTGAAGGCAAGATAAGAAGGGGATGACAGAGGATGAGATTGGTGGATGGCATCACCAGCTTAGTGGACATGAGTTTGAGCAAGCTCTGGGAGATGGTGAAAGACAGGGAAGCCTGGAGTGCTACAGTTCATGTGGTCTCAGAGAGTTGGACACAACTGAGCAACTAAATAACAACAAAGTGATACTGAGACTGTAATTTTTTAAAAAATATATACTTTATACGATAAAAGTCTAAGTAGTCTGATTTTTATTTGTCTTGGTTGTCATGATTATTTAAAATATGCTAGCAACAATCAGTTTCAGTCAAGGGAACAGTTATAGTATAAATTATGAATTAATATGTGCCTGTCTCTTACATCTGTTACTACAGATAAGGCTGCTACTGCTGCTAAGTCACTTCAGTCGTGTCCAACTCTGTGTGACCCCATAGACGGCAGCCCACGAGGCTCCCCCGTCCCTGGGATTCTCCAGGCAAGAACACTGGAGTGGGTTGCCATTTCCTTCTCCAATGCAGGAAAGTGAAAAGTGAGAGTGAAGTCACTCAGTTGTGTCCGACTCTTAGCGACCCCGTGGACTGCAGCCTACCAGGCTCCACCGTCCATGGGATTTTCCAGGCAAGAGTATTGGAGTGGGTTGCCACAGATAAGGCAGCGCAGGTTTTATGTATCTTAATACTACAATTTCTTTTAAATGCTTGAGGATGTGATTTCATTTTTTCATCTTTCTATAACTTGTAGGTAAAGTTATTTTTACATGGATCAAGGTGTTTGAACATCTTTTTCTCTTGAGTCCTGCTTACCAGGGACATGTACTCAGGGCTGGCTTTAGAGAAAATCATGAGTCCAGTTACCCAATCTGTTTCTTAGCATCCTCCATCCCACCTCCCATCTTCTCTCCAGTCTTACAGAGAAAACTGTGTCTGTACACCTACCTGATTTAACCCATCCAAGTCTGCTTTAGAAATAACTACTGAAATTGGTGTATTAATCCCAACCTCCTTTTATCTGAGTGTATGTCCCCATAAAGTGATAGCTGAATTTTAACAAGAAAACAATGTCTGAGCTTCTCATGTGTGGGTACCTTCAATCCTATGGGCATATTTGGTCTGCCAGAGTATGCAGTCTTGGGATAAAATACGGTACATCTTCTTGAATGTAATTATGGATTTGTATTCATATTTAAAACAAGCATGGCTTTATAAATTGAGATTGCAAAGAAACTAAGAACTGTAAAGACAAAACACAAATCTGAAAAGAAATCTTTATAATCGTGGTAGGATATCTAAGCTAAAGGCCCCAAAAGGTCTTATTCTTCTGTTATTTGATATCATATCCCTGTGCAATCATATAGGCGTCTGTAGAGGTATTTAAGCAGCAGCAGCAGTCTCCAGCTAAAGTGATGAAATCCTAATGAGCAATTTCAGTATCTTCCAGCTGGAGAGAGACCAAAAATTAGCAAAGGAATGATGACTCTCAGGTAACAGAAAGAAGTTGAAGTTCCAACATATACTAACTGTGTGACGTTGGGCAAGTCACTTAGCCTCTCTGAGTAAATTTTCATATCTGCGGATTGGAAAGGAAGACTTCCAGTTCAGCCTTCTTCACAAGTACTGGTGGAGCTGAAATATATCTGTGAAATATTATGAATTACAAGATGCTCCTTAAATGCTAAGTTACGCCTGCTTCTGTTTTTTACTCAACTGTTGCTCTTGTGGAAATGTTTCCCGACCTTCTCCGAAACCTGGGATGTTGTCTTTCTGTCCCTTCTGGCTGTCCCGTCTGGCTGCTGACAGACGACTGGCCTCCTGTTCTGGTCGAGGCACATCTGGACATCTGTGCTCTAAACTGAGAACTGCCTAGGATAGTGTCCGAATTTGATTACCTAATTATCCATGTTGTGTATTAAGATTTTTACAGAGACCTAGAAAAAAGCAGTGTCCATTTTAAAGGATCTGTGCATGACTTTTGCTCATGTCCTCCTGTACCTCCAGGCTCTGTAGGAGCTTGCAGGGAATACAGAACTGGTTCTAGTAATGCCTGCTGCAGAAATGGAAGTAGCTCGAGAAATCTCATTTCTTTCTTTAGGACTCAGATACATCTATCTTTGGCTTATTTGCCATCTGTGCTGGTGAATCTTTTGGGGGAGAGACAGATATACAGCTCTAGATTTGAGGCTCTCAATTAGCTATTTATAAAAACAGAAAAATGTCTTCATCTGAACCTGGAATTCCTGGTAGTGGGTTTGGATATAGGGCCTGCCGCTTCCCATGGTGAAAGGCATGTACACGCAGAGAAGGGTCACGCAGGGTCTGCCACTCCTAAAAGATAGACCCAGTGCCACGGTTTGATAGGAACGGTTTTCCTTTCAATTGCTACTGCATTCTCATTGTCGTGTAGACACCTGGGAACTTCAGTCAGCCCTAGGGAGAGATGCCGATGATAATCTTGTCTCTGAATGTGTTAGCGGCTTAGTTGTGTCCAACTCTCTACGACCCCATGGACTGTAGTCTGCCAGGCTCCTCTGTCTACAGAATTCTCCCGGCAAGAATACTGGAGTGGGTCGCCACTTTCTTCTCCAGGGTGTCTCTGAATAGAGACATTAAAAGATTTTAACAGGAGATGCAAAATGCAAGATCATTTTAAAGCTCCAAGAAGAGTACCTCTCGGGAAGGCATCAGAAATTGAATGTGCCTTCCTAGAGATTCTTCCAAATAATACGATCTGATCTATTCTGCTTAAGTTTCAGAGCACATCAGGCCTCTAATCTCACTTCTACTGCGAATTGTTCAACTGGTAGACGAAGCCAGGCTCCTGCCCAGCTGGCATTCATGGAGGCTTTGGCTGGGATGGGAAAGGCGGATGAACATCCTAAAGGAATGGGAGCAATCCCAGATCTAATCTTTCTCTAGCTTTGAGCAAGTTTGTTCAAATTCCACAAACTTACTTTCAGTTGTAGGACACATTGCTCTTATTTTTTTTTCTCTTGTCCTTTGAGAGATTATTTTCTTTCACAGTATATTATGATTATACAGATAATACATGCTCATTTCTAGAGAACACAGATAGATATACAGAGGCTAATTAACAGAACCATTGTGAACATCTTAAAACATTCCTTTCAAGGCTTTTAGCAATGCATATATATGCATGTTCCCTCGTAGCTCAGTCGGTAAAGAATCCATCTGTAATGTAGGAGACCCAGGTTCAATTCCTGGGATAGGAAGTTCCCCTAGAGAAGGAAATGGCAACCCACTCCAGTATTCCTGCTTGGAGAATCCCCATGGACAGAGGAGCCTGGTGGGCTGCAGTCCATGGGGTCGCAAGAGGTCGTACATGATTTAGTGACTATACCACCATGACATGCATGTGTTTAAAAACCGAAATCATAATACACAAAATCATTGAACATTTGCATTTCTGCTTTAAACTATCCATTTACCCAAATTTTAAAACAACCATTCATCTTTTTTTTCTCTCTGATTTGAAAACTTAACTTATATATTAAAGAAAGTAACACCTTACAAATGTGGCAATGTTGAGATTGGCTTATTCTTATTCTTTAAATTCATTAATTTTTTAAGTAGAGGTAACCATAAGTGTTTTGAATGATAAAAGAGAACATGTCACTGTGGAAAAAATCAGCAAATATCAATAAATACAAAGAAGAAACGTTGCAGAAGAAAAGCTCACATTAATCTACACCCTGAGATAACCACTAATAATACCTGGCTTGTATCTTTCCTAATATATGTATCTATATGTGCAAGAGTGTGTGTGTGTGTGTGTGTGTGTGTGTGTGTGCACGTGCACGCGCTTAGTTATGCCCAACTCTTAGCAACTCTATGAACTACAGCCCGCCAGGCTCCTCTCCATGGGATTCTTCAGGCAAGAATCCTGGAGTGGGTTGCCATTTTCTACTTCAGGCGATCTTTCCCACCTGCATCTCTTGCATTGGCAGGCTGATTCTTTACCACTGAGTCACCTGGGAAGCTCCATATGTGTATCAGATCAGATCAGATCAGATCAGTTGCTCAGTCGTGTCCGACTCTTTGCGACCCCATGAATCGCAGCACGCCAGGCCTCCCTGTCCATCACCAACTCCCGGAGTTCACTCAGACTCACGTCCATCGAGTCAGTGAGGCCATCCAGCCATCTCATCCTCTGTCATCCCCTTCTCCTCCTGCCCCCAATCCCTCCCAGCATCAGAGTCTTTTCCAATGAGTCAACTCTTCGCATGAGGTGGCCAAAGTACTGGAGTTTCAGCTTTAGCATCATTCCTTCCAAAGAAATCCCAGGGCTGATCTCCTTCAGAATGGGCTGGTTGGATCTCCTTGCAGTTCAAGGGACTCTCAAGAGTCTTCTCCAACACCACAGTTCAAAAGCATCCATTCTTCGGAGCTCAGCCTTCTTCACAGTCCAACTCTCACATCCATACATGACCACAGGAAAAACCATAGCCTTGACTAGGTGGACATTTACCCCTCCAAATTATTGTCCATTACTTTTATTTTTGACTTAGCCATGTCCTACTACTTTAAATCTATGGCTTCAATGCTCCACATAATTTGATTCTGGATTTTATTTTCCATCTAATTGGAGAGACTTAACAAGGCATTAAAACCATTTACCCTTCTAGCCTGTTTCCCCATTGCTATTTCTTTTTCTGTTTTAGTCTTTTAGTCTCTCTCTCTTTCTCTTGTACTTTGTCTTTATATTGCTCATTTGTGTTTTCTTAGTGACCACATTTATTTTTAATTTTTTTTTCTCTACACTGTAAAGTTAACATTGAAAAGGAAAAACATCTTTCAATTACTCCTGGTTGAGATGAAAAATATGAGAGTTACCTCCTCCTATCCTTGATATAATCTGCAATTTTAGACGCAGCCTTACTTTTACGCAATTGTTATTCAATAAGTTACTTAATTATTAATGTTTTAATAGTATATAGTTCCCCTGTTAGGAACTTCTGACCTTTTTTATTAACTTGTATGCACATACTTCTGTAAGGTAGAGGTCTCTCTAGGATTAGATAGTTTCAGTGCCTGCAGACATTACCATTTCTTGTTTCTTTCACATTTTCCAATTCTCTATGTTGATTTCTTGCTCAGTTGGCTAGCCTGGCAGAGACTCAAGTGCGTCTTTCATCACCTTTGTGCATAAAATACCAGTAGGGGTCTGCATTGTTTATCATCGGTACGTGGTGAGTTCTTCTCATCTGCAGGCTCCAGCGTTCTGGAAAATGTTCTTTTCTCTTCTTTGATCACCCCTTTGGGTTCAGCAGCAGCAGCCTCTCCTCAGAAATTCAGTTCTGCGTCAATGTGAGAGCAGAAGCATCCTAATTATGCTTTGCCTTGCTCCCCTTTTCCTTTTCCTCCTCCCTTCCATTTTTATCTCTATACTTCCAGGAATAGTCTTAATATCTAATTTCAGGAAAAACTCTTGAGTTTCTCTTCCAGTTCAGAAAGCTTATTTTTTCCATATCCAATCTACTATTCATTGTAGACATCATGGTTTTTATTAAACACTTGTTTTTACATCTCTATATATACCACTCTGATTTTAGAACTTCATGACTACTTATTTTGAATTCTTAATGCAAATTATCTTGAGGCTCACAAAGCACAGTAGGAACCATTGAACTTTTTTCCCCTGCTGTCTCCTGAGGCAAGTCTGTTTCAGAGGGAAGCATTCGCTTTGATTCTTCAGAGCTGTTCACATTTAAAATTGCTAGGAATCTAGCCATTTAAAAAAAAAAACAAAAAAAAAACGATTTACTTATTTGACACTGCCAGGTCTTTATTATTTGACATTTATTTAACCGTGCACACGTGAACACGTGTGGAATGCGGTTCTCTGACCAGGGACCTAACCCGGCCTCTCGCGTCTGGAGCACAGAGTCTCAGCCACTGGACCACCTATGAAGACCCTGATTCTAACCATTTTGAAATGTACGAACATGGCAGTTTTATATGGCTTAACCTAAAATAAATGTTTTATCTTTGCCAGGATATGTGATATACAAATTGTCCAGAAGCACCTTATTGCTGCCCATGAGAGTTATAGTCAGGTCAACATGAAGATGGCTTGTGAGAGATATGTTCTGTGTCCTTGTTGATAATTCTTTGGGTTCCGGTAAACAAGGAGAGTAAGTAAGGCTTTTCGAATACATTTACACTGTTGGTTGAGCTGTCCTGAGTACTGGCTGGGGGGCAGGGGTGCAAAATGTGCACACCACAGCAGCCCCCACCATCACTTGTGTCCATGTCATTTCTCCATGTGTTATGGATAGGCACTACACAGTAGGAAACCCTGCATCTCCTTACGAGTGCTTAGTTTTCAATAATCATGGCAGACAAAACCAATGATTAGTGTGTTCTTTGCTACTCCATATGGTTTCCAGATATGGAAATAAAATAATAGAAGATGCCCAGTTAACTTTGAACAAAGAACACATCATTTTGCAATATTACTATGTCCTGAGTAAACTTGGAACTGACTTATACTAAAACACCATTCACTGTTTATCTGAAATTCAGTTTTAATTGTGTCTCCTGTATTTTATCTGCCAAACCTACTGCTCATCCCAATAACAGCTCTAAGCTTTTCTCAAAGGGGCAGTCAGTATAAATGGAGCTGACACATGAGCTGATGATGTCCATTTGACATCCTACAATGGAGCTTAACTGGTGGGATGCAAATCCTGCCAAATAGATCGTTCTTGTGTCCAAGCCTTGCTTCTCTGAGTTTTTTGGAGGCTAGCCAGTGTTTGTCAGGATCTCTTCTACTCACACCTGGGAACATTGCCCTTTTATGGGAGGAGTGGTGTGGATCACTCTTTATAGCTCTCATCAGTCTGGGTCTATTTCACCACCTCTCACATAAATTCTTCAGATCTTATACCAAATCCGTAGTTCCCAGTGGCCATGCAAGCTCCTATTAATTATTTAAAGGGGCTCAAGGAAGGAGACTATTAGATGACTGAGACAGTCATTTTGCCACCTAACCTGGATAGTCAGGATAATTTGCTTGATGGGAAACAAAATGAATTCTTGCATACCGTCAAATGGGTAAGTTCATGTTCCACCATGAACTTTAATAATCATAGAAACCCAATTGTGATACTGATCCTTAAGATGGTTAATAATTTTATGAATGGATTGTCCTTCGGGTTGTAAAAGCACAGTTTTTTTACAAAGGGTAATCTTGGAAGAAATTGCTTCTTGCTGCCAAGTTTGAGTGTGAGGGAATGTGCAGACAGTAAGATTTGCTAAGTGAGTATTGTGAAATAGGACGTTTTAGAGAAACACAGATGAAACCTTGGGAACTTCATGTTAAAATAATTTCTTATGTTAACACTCTGACATCAAAATCCAAATGAGATAACACTGAGGATAAAAATCAGTCATTTAAATTTCAATATGCATTAGGTGCAGACAAATACTGTTTGATTTCATTGCTATGAGGTACCTAGAATGGTCAAATTCACAGAGTCAGAAAAATACACTAGTAGGTGCCAGGGGCCAGGGGTGAGGAGGGAGGGAATGGAGACTTAGTGTTTAATGGGAACAGAGCTTCATTTAGGAAAGTGAAAAATTGGGGAGATGGATAAGGATGAGAGTTTTAAGTATAATCACAG
The DNA here is from genome assembly GCF_029378745.1 of Bos indicus. Taxonomy (NCBI): domain Eukaryota; kingdom Metazoa; phylum Chordata; class Mammalia; order Artiodactyla; family Bovidae; genus Bos; species Bos indicus. The sequence continues at coordinate 45,888,671 of NC_091782.1, read as the reverse complement.
CAATGTGAGTATACTTAGCACCACTAAACTGTACAATTAAATGTGGTTAAAACAGCATGTTTTATATTATGTGACTTTTACCACAATAAAAAAATTTTTTTAAATCAAATCATTTAAGCATGTATGACCTCTTTCCTTCTCTTCCTTTATCTTTTCCTCTCTGTGAATGGCAGATGACAGAAGAATATGTATAAATAGTGTTCGATTGGATTTCATTATTATAATAATCGCATGCACATCAACAATACATGTTTTACTCTTGTTTTAAAACATACAGATTACAAGGAAAGTATTCCTTTGGAGAATTCGTTTCCCCAATTGTTATGGCTACTTCATGCTAGAAAAATAAGAATTTCAGTAGAAAAGTAAGATTTTCAGTAAACACAAAGGCCATTGACCAAGCCTATTATGATATGATATCCTAAATACAATATGGAATATCCAACTGGATCATTTTCAGGTAAACAAGCATGCTGTTAACAATATCCTACTGTTCTTGCAGTAAAAGAAGGTTACTTTTCTTTTTTGGTATAGAAATAGCTTTGATTATTTTATATGTAATTCATATTCAAAGTAAAAATTAAAAGGTATAAAAAGGTATAAAGAAAATGTAGAAAAGCTACATTTAATCCTAACATTGTGAAGTACCTTTTACCGTCATGTTGGTATATCCTTCTGGGCTTCTGTTTATAGTTAGACATATAAACATGAACTTTATATGTGAACACAAAAGTACAGTGAGAATAACTGACTTTATCTTAGGTGCAGTGTGCTTCAGAACTTTAAAAGCTTCTAACTCTAAAAGCCATTCAAAAGGTAAGTACTGTTATTTCCAATTTAGAGATGAAGGAACTTTGAAAACAACAATAACAAGCAAAAACAAACAAACAAACAAACTTCAGCTTTCCCAAAGCCAAATGCTAAGAGGTGGCAAAGTCAGCATGCGAAATGAGGTGGCCTTGACTCCAAGTCTGCAGCACATTAGGGGCTGTTAAAGATTAGCCTTGGTCACCCAGTGAAAAATCATAGGTATCTTTTTATAGGCATACATGTAAAAACACATACATCCTTTTTATGGCTGCATAGTGTTCCATAGATGTTATAACTGATCTCTTCACAGAGATGGGGTGTAGTTTGCTTTTTCCCCTCATCATTTTTTACTTCTGAATGCTCCGAAGAAGACCCTTGCAATATATCTCTATTAAATTTTCTGATTACTTACTTAGGATAAATTCCTAACAATAGAATTTGGGAGTTCCATCTTTGATATACATTACTAAAGTGTACTTCCTAAAGATAAAACCAATCTATGCTCCTGCAAACAGTTCATGAGAATAACTTTTCTCTACAAGTGCTCCACTTTACAAAAATGATTCTAAAACCTTGTATTTCAAGATACTTTCAAAGAAAAAATATCTTGCATCAGTGAGTCATCACTATAATCTGCAGAAAGCCCTACTACTTTAAAGACTATGATATTTTGAGTGTGGACTGATGCCTTCATCCTTTTCCAGGGTCCAACCGTGGCCAGTAGGCGGTGCTCACACACAGATTAGAAAGATCTCTGTGGTCACATTCACTCTAACGCACTCGGCACCATTAATATATCATCTTCAATTCCTGAACAACACATCACGGGCTGCTTGCTCAAACTTAGGTCATGGTTTGCTCAATAATCTCTGAAATTCAGGTTCACTGTTATTCTTCTTATATTAGCTTCTTGGAAGGAGTAATGTTAGCAATATCCAAATATCACTCTGATGACGAGGTCCATATACACTGGTAATAGTTCCCTGGGACCCATTCAGGTGAGTTTTCAAGCATCTGATCTTAAACAGGTATGCTCCAACCGTAGCCTCCCACCCCCTTATCTGTATTCCTTGTTTATAAGGAGTGGTTTATGCCAAAATACCATTTAACATCTTTTCTTTTCCACATTTCTCTTTTTAAAAACTATCACTCATATCTTATTCAAAAGGTAACTAAAATATTTGTCACTGCAAATATTTTCACCTGAGGCAAGTGAAAGCTTCTCCTTTCTACCTGTGTTTAATATAAGAACATTTCTGACTCCTCTATGGTGTGGTTGCTGAAAAACAGAATTCAAATGGAAAGACTGAAAAGTATGACTATACAAAATTTAAATGTTTGAATATCCAAAATATCAGAAAAATTTTTTGAGAAAAATATTTACAACAAATATGACTTCCCCAAAGTGATGTTAAGTGATAAAGAGCTGGTATGTGTCTATTAAAAATATTAAAAGAAAAAGAAAAAAGGACATGGAACTTGAGCAGAATTTACAGAAGCACAACCTATAAAAGAAAAAAATTCAAAAAAGAATATACATATGTATGTACATAAATATTTGAATTACTTTGCTGTAACACCTCAAACTAACAAAACATTGTAAATCAACTATGTGCTGTGCAAAGTTGCCTCAGCCGTGTCCAACTCTTTGCAACCCTTTGGACTCTAGCCCGCCAGGCTCCTCTGTCCATGGGATTCTCCAGGCAAGAATACTGGAGTGGGTAGCCATTCCCTTCTCCAGGGAATCTTCCCAACCCAGGTATCAAACCAGCATTTCTAAAGTCTCTTGCATTGGCAGGCAGGCAATTTACTACTACTGCCACCTGGGAAGCCCAGATCAACCATACTTCAATTTAAAAACAAAAGAATGCACTTACCACTGGGATCTCTAGGCTTAATTTTGCACTTCCAGTCATCCGATCGTCACTTTGATTCTGCCGCTTAACTATTTGATGACCCTTTGACAAGTAGTATTATTTCTCTGGATCGCAATGTCTTCCTTTGAAACATTAGGTCATTAATCATTCTCTACAGCTACTTCCATCTTCCATCTCTAACCACCAGGATTCTAGACAAGGTCTTAGTATTTCAAGATTTTGTGCTCTTTAGGTTGTGTCTGGGCGCATGGGTCTCAGAATAGGATAGTTCTCTGTAAGATGACATTAATAACAGAAGTGCATATAAAGTATCATTGCCAGAAGAGCGCAATCTGGAAGCCAGAGTCACAAGGACTGACAGAACAAGCTTGTAGTAATTAACCTTGGAAATGGAAGACTGAATGGATATGCAATAATGAGCTTCAAAATTTTGACCATCTGTCATGTTGGCAGGGGGCTTCCCCGGTGGCTCAGCAGTAAAGAATATACCTGCAATGTAGGAGTCACAGGTTCGATCCCTGGGTCAGGAAGATCCCCTGGAGGATGGCACAGCAACCCACTCCAGTATCTGTGCTTGAGAAAACCCATGGACAGAGGAGCTTGGTGGGCTAGAGTCCATGAGGCCACAAAGAGTTGGACACATCTTAGCAACTGAACTATAGCAACATGTTGAAAGAGTGAACAGATTAGTTGCTCCAGAGGGTAATATTAGGATTCAACAAGGAATATTACTGGAAGGAAAAATAAATTGCTATAATGTACATTTGTTCAATTTATGAAATCATCTGCTTTTATTTTTTTAATTATTTATTTTATTCAGTTCAGTTCAGTTGCTCAGTCGTGTCCGACTCTTCACGACCCCAAGGACTGAAGCACACCAGGCCTCCCTGTCTGTCACCAACTCCCAGAGTTCACTCAAACCCATGTACATTGAGTCAGTGATGCCATCCAACCATCTCACCCTCTTTCGTCCCCTTCTCCTCCTGCCCTCGATCTTTCCCAGCATCAGGGTCTTTTCAAATGAGTCAGCTCTTCACATGAGGTAGTCAAAGTATTGGAGTTTCAGCTTCAACATCAGTCCTTCCAATGAACACCCAGGACTGATCTCCTTTAGGATGGACTGGTTGGATCTCCTTGCAGTCCAAGGGATTCTCAAGAGTCTTCTCCAACACCACAGTTCAAAAGCATCATTCGGTGCTCAGCTGTCTTCACAGTCCAACTCTCACATCTATACATGACCACTGGAAAAACCATAGCCTTGACTAGACAGACCTGTGTTGACAAAGTAATGTCTCTGCTTTTCAATATGCTGTCCAGGTTGGTCATAACTTTCCTTCCAAGGAATAAGTATCTTTTAATTTCATGGCTGCAGTCACTATCTGCAGTGATTTTGGAGCCCAGAAAAATAAAGTCAGCCACTGTTTCCACTGTTTCTCCATCTATTTACCATGACGTGATGGGACTGTATGCCATGATCTTAGTTTTCTGAATATTGAGCTTTAAGCCAACTTTTTCACTCTCCTCTTTCACCTTCATCAAGAGAGTCTTTAGTTCTTCTTCACTTTCTGCCATAAGGGTGGTGTCATCTGTATATCTGAGGTTATTGATATTTCTCCTGGCAGTCGTTACTCTAGCCTATGCTTCCTCCAGCCCAGTGTTTCTCAGGGTAATTGCTTTACAATATTGTGGTGGTTTTTGCCATACATTAACATGAATCAGCCACAGGTATACATGTGTCCCCCATCCTGAAACCCCTTCCCAACTCCCTCCCCATCCCATCCTTCTGGGTTGTCCCAGTGCAACGGCTTTGAGTCCCCTGTTTCATGCATCAAATTTGGACTGGTCATTTATTTCACATATGATAATATACATGTTTCAATGTTATTCTGTCAAATCATCCCACCCTTGCCCTCTCCCACAGAGTCCAAAAGTCTGTTCTTTACATCTGTGTCTCTTTTGCTGTCCCACATGTAGGGTCATCATTGCCATCTTTCTAAATTCTGTGTACATGCATTAATACACCATATCAGTGTTTTTCTTTCTGACTTACTTCACCTGTATAATAGGCTCCAGTTTCATCCACCTCATTAGAACTGATTCAAATGTGTTCTTTTTAATAACTGAGTAATATTCATTGTGTATATGTGCCACAACTTTCTTATCCATTCATCTGCTGATGGACATCTAGGTTGCTTCCATGTCCTAGCTATTGTAAAAAGTTCTCTGATGAACACTGGGGTACAAAAGTCTCTTTCGATTCTGGTTTCCTCAGTGTGTATGCCCAGCAGTGGGATTGCTGGGTCATATGGCAGTTCCATTTTCAGTTTTTTAAGGAATCTCCACACTGTTCTCCATAGTGGCTGTACTAGTTTGCTTCCCAACAGTGTAAAAGGGTTCCCTTTTCTCCACACCCTCTCCAGCATTTATTGTTTGTAGACTTTTTGATGGCAGCCATTCTGACCAGCATGAGATGGTGAAACCATCTGCTTTTAGCTAAAATGAGCTCCCATCACTGCAGGTGTTCAAGCCAAAGTCAGATCATCACCTAATAGTGATGTTCTATGAAGGATTTGTAGGGTTTCCCAGGTGGTGCCAGTGGTAAAGAACCCACCTGCCAATGCGGGAAACGCAAGAGACAAGGGTTCAACCTCTGGGTCAGGAAGATCCCCGGAGAAGGAAACAGCAACCCATTCCAGTATTCATGCCTGGAGATTCCCATGGACAGAGGAGCCTGGCAGGCTACAGTCCATAAAGTTGACTGAAGTATGTACACATAAAGGATTCTTACAATGGGTAATGAATTTTTCTAGAGGGACTGTAAAAATCCCTTCCAGCTCTGCAGTGCTATGATTCTATAGAAACCTTGCAAGAACTCAGTAGATACTTGAAAACTTACATAATAGAAAAATTCACAGTTTCTAAAGCCAAAATAGCCTATGAATAGCCATCTTTATCACAAATTTAAATACCAAAATTAAAAAAGAATAAAACTTCACTTTTTTTGTTTTCTCTATAAATGAAAAGACAGCCTCCCAGACTCTGAAGTACTGAGTGCCTTCCCCATCCTCCCCTGGTTCAACATAATAAAAATAAAAAGATATAACAGCTTGAAGAAAAGAGGTGTATCTCTCTGCTCTGAAAATTGAATTAACTAGGTCTAGCTAAGGCTGGGATTCTATCCCAGGGACAGGGGAGCCTGGTGGGCTGCCGTCTATGGGGTCACACAGAGTCGGACACAACTGAAGTGACTTAGCAGCAGCTAAGGCTGGAGGGGAAAGAGGCCATGAATAAGGAAGTTAGACTATAAATAGGAACTTCAGAATACAAAGAACCATATTTATTACTTTGTGAGAGTTGGTCCATAAAGAAGGCTAAGTGCCAAAGAATCATTGCTTTCAAACTGTGGTGCCGGAGAAGACTCTTGAGAGTCCCTTGGACTACAAGGAGATCAAACCAGTCAATCCTAAAGGAAATCTATTCTGAATATTCATTGGAAGGACTGATGCTGAAGCTGAAGCTCCAATATTTTGGCCACCTGATACCAAGAGCCAACTCATTGGAAAAGACCCTGATGTTGGGAAAGATTGAAGACAAAAACAGAAGGGGGAGGCAGAGGATGAGGTGGTTAGATAGCATCACTCACTCAGGGGTCATGAATTCGATCAGACTCCGGGGGGATGGTGGAGGACAGAGGAGCCTGGTATGCTACAGTCCATGGGGTCACAAAGAGTCAGACGTGACTTAGCAACTGAATAACAAAGCCTGTATATATTCATTAGCATCAAACGTATTATCCACTGCACATGGCATCAGAAAGCAGTGCTTTCTAGTATGTTTTTTTTAAGTATGTATTGTTTTTAAACACGCCTGTAGCTGTAACAAGCACACATATGCACTGTGTTTACTCCGTGAGAGGGATACTTTATTTTACTTTTGGTCTCTACTCTTTTCACTTGAGCATTTCACTTGGATTGCATAAGAACCATTTTCAGAACCATTTGAGAAGCAACTCTACTTTGCACTATGAATTCAAAAAGTTCTTTAGCAATGCATGCGAGGGTGGTGAGATTCGTGCAACAAGACCACAGATGGATGGACTGGAGTTCATCTTCTCTTCTTCCTTCAATCTACTGGCTGGTAAAGGTGTTAATGAACACCAAAATTACCATATGCTTGCCTCAGCCTTAAGAAACACAAAAAGAGAAAAAGAACCAACGTAGACTGCTCCTGAAAATCCTAGTGTTTGCTAGGCCCTAAAGACAAACCAATAGAAAATATGTAATTGATGGTTGTTGCTGTTTAGTTGCTCAGTCATGGCCAACTCTTTGCAACCCCATGGACCGCAGCATGCTAGGCTTCCCTGTCCTTCACTATCTCCTAGAATTTGAATAGATATCAATCCTTAAGTCAAAAACAAAAAATGATATGAGTGTATGCAAAGTGGGTCAACCTCATCAGCAATGAAAACTAAAATTTAAAACAATGAGATATCAATTTTGTCCTCTAGATTGAAAAAATGTTTAGAAGACTGACAATATTCAGTGTCAGCAATAGTGTGGGGAAATGGGTGCTCATAAAATGCTGGTGGATAGAAAAAGTGATTTAACCTTGTATAGGACAGTTTTGTCTGCATGTCATAGGAATACCCAGTCACAATGGATTCGAGAAAAAGTGTGTATGTTTAAAACATAAAAACTGTCTAGGAAGATGGAAGCTGTTGGCTTCACTGCTATTAAATTCCAGAGGATGATATAAAAACATTTCTAAAAATCAGAGGACTTCCCTGGTGGCACAGTAGATAAGAATTTGCCTGCCAGTACAGGGGACATGGGGTCAATCCCTGATCCGGGAAGATCCTACGTGCTACATGGCAACTAAGCCTATGCACCGCAACCCCTGTACCTGTGCCCTAGAGCCTGCAAGCCGCCACTACTGACCACACACGCCCCAACTGCTGAAGTCTGTGCACCCTAAAGCCTGTGCTCCACAACAAGAGAAGTCACCACAGTGAGAAGCCTGAACACCATGAGGAACAGGAACCCCCACTTGCCACAACTAGAGAAAGCCCGAGCAAAGCAGTGTAGACCCAGCACAGCCTAAATAAATAAATAAAAATTTAAAAAAAAATCAGAGGATAAGTATTACTGAAGAATATACTACTCAGCCTACATTTTTGCTCAAGAATTAAACTAAGAGACAGGCATTCTTGCAGACAGTATAGAATCCACCTACAAAGCAGGAGACCCAGGTTTGATCCCTGGGTCGGCAAGATCCCCTGGAAAAGGGAACGGCTACCCACTCCAGTATTCTTGCCTGGAGAATCCCATGGACAGAGGAACCTGGCGGGTTACAGTCCATGGGGTCGCAAGAGTTGGAAACGACTGAGCAGCTAACACTGCCATGTTGATAAGCGGGCAGCGGACCTATAGGACTTTGCTAAAAGCAATTACTCCAAAGTGAAGTTCATGCAATCAGAAGAAGAGTCAAAATAAAGTCTCAGAAAGAGAGACAACTATTAGAGTTATGCGTGTAGAACAGAATCCAGATGTTAAAACCATTAGCTAAATGACTATAATAAAATGGAGGTCAGACTGTAATGGAAGGAGGGAGAAAAAAATGATACATTTCTCCACGTTTCATAGGAAAAAGCTATGAAATTTTTTTTAATGGAACCTAACCCCAAAACATGATTACTATCTCTGATATTCATTAACCAGTTTTTCATAAAATAAATCTATATAGTTGAGCTAATATAAAAATAACTGATATTTATGAATCACTATATTCTAGGAACCATTCAGAATGTTTTATTTATATTATCTCTTTTTATCCTGATAATGTCATGTGATTTCGGGACTATAAATCCTGTTTTACAGATCAGAAATCTGAGACACAGAAATATTATGTAACTTGCCCAAGTTCCTATAGAAACTTAAGTAGTAGATACTGGATTGTTGTTTAGTCAATAAGTTATGTCCAACTCTTTTTTGACCCCATGGACTGTATCCCACCAGGCTCCTCTTCCATGGGATTTCCTAGGCAAGAATATTGCAATAGGTTGAGAAATCAGAGTCTATAGAATTGGTTCCATAACTTTGACTTCAGTTTGTTTCGCCCCTATTATACTATAATTCAACTTGGAATGTTCTAATTAAAATAGTATACATATCATAATCTCATTTTTATAAAAATTATTTTTTTATTTGGCTATGTTTTAAACTGTGCATATACACATAGAAAAATGTTCAGGAATGCTACTCACCTAATATTAAAGAAGGTACTCCAGACAGTCAAATTTGGAGTGATAGCTTGCTTTCTGCTCTGTGATGACTGATATTGTTTGAACATATGTAATTAGTAAGGTTATAACATTAATAAAATATTCTTTTAAAGTATATCCTAATTTAAAAAAAGAAAAACATGCTTCTCTTGCATCAGTGCTGCTGCTACTGCTATGTTGCTTCAGTCGTGTCCAACTCTGTGTGACCCCATAGACGGCAGCCCACCAGGCTCCCCCGTCCCTGGGATTCTCCAGGCAAGAACACTGGAGTGGGTTGCCATTTCCTTCTCCAATGCATGAAAGTGAAAAGTGAAAGTGAAATCACTCAGTCGTGTCTGACTCTTCACGACTCCATGGACTGCAGCCTACCAGGCTCCTCCATCCATGGGATTTTCCAGGCAAGAGTACTGGAGTGGGTTGCCATTGTCTTCTCCGCTTGCATCAATACTAGGAATTTTAAAACAGCTATTTAAAGTACTAAACAACTATTTAAAACAGCTATTTAAAGAAAGATTGAAGGCAGGAGAAGGAGACAACAGAGTGTGAGGTGTTTGGATAGCATCACCAACTCAATGGACACAAGTTTCAGCAAGCTCCGGGAGTTGGTGATGGACAGGGAAGCCTGGCGTGCTGCAGTCCATGGGGTCACAAAGAGTCATACATGACTGAGCAACTGAACTGAACTGAACTGATTTAAAGTACTATTGCTGACTATTAGGATGACTATTATCAAGAAGAAAGAGACAACAGGTCCTTGTCGAAGATGTGATCAAACAGACACCCTTATACATTGTCAGTGGAGATGTAAGTTGGCCCAATCACTATGGAAAACAATGTGAAGATTCCTCAGCAATTCCACTTCTATATACCCAAAGCAAATGGAAACAGGATTTCGATGAGATATATACACATCTATGTTTATCACAATATTATTCACAATAGGCAAAATATGAAACAACCCAAATCTATCAGTGAATCAATGGATAAAAAAGATGTGGAATGTATATACAATGGAATATCATTCAGCCTTGAGAAAGGAAGATATTCTCCCATTTGCCACATCGCAGATGAAGCTTGTGCACATTATGCTAAAGAAGATAATTCAGACAGAGACACACAAGCACTGTATGACATCACTTACATGTGGAATATCAGAAAGTTAAATCTATAAAAAACAGAGTAACATGGTACTAGGGGATGGAGAGTGGAGGGGGACAGTAGTAAAAGTGATGGTATTTAGGGGTACAAACTGACTTTGAATGTGTGGTGAATAAGCTATAGAGGTCTAATGCACACTCTAATGAATATAGATAATAATATTGTACTATAATTATGTAATGTGATAAATATTGCTACATCAGTAATTATTATAATATATAAATATCAAAATAATATGTGTTCAGCTTAAATTTACCCAATGTTATACTTCAAATTTATTCAATAAAGTACTAGCAGTAAGACAGTAATGGGTAAATTTATTTTGTAAAAATAGACAATTTGTAATACATTTAATTATGTAAAATTAAATAGGGTGTGCGTGTGTACAGTCAGACTGACATAGAAGTATGTTTTCCAATATATTGGCAGTAGTTATATGTAAAAATAAGGATTTTAGGTAATTTTTATGTTATCGTTTTCATTGCTGGTCAAATTATTAATGATAAGCATGTTATTAATTTAAAATTGGGGAGAAATTTAAAAATTAAAGTTTGGGAACTGTAGAAGCAAAGGATACATTTTGGGTTTTTTGGTCCCTCAGAGTGATTTCTCGATTTCTCTGTTCTCAATGTGTGGGTGTTTCGTTTTTTCCGCTATTTTTTCTCTCTACTGCTGATTGCTTAAAACCTCATTCTTGATTACCCACCTTGAGATTTAAGACAGCAGGAGCCTTTGAGTATTGAGTCATTTTGCCTGGGAGAGGGAAAAATGCTCCAGGGCAAGGTGAAGGACAAGAAAGGAACTGATTATATTTTTGACCTGTTACTGCTCACTTAGTTGAATTTGACCAGTTTTGGCAAGAATGCTCCAGTAGGCTATTCTGCTTAAGGAACACCTTGTTCTCACTTCCTTTCTAGACTGACTTAGCTCCTTGTTACTTAAAGTGGTTTGTGAGACAGCAGCCTAGTTCTTACCTGAGGCTTATTAGAAAAGCAGAGGTATGGGTCCCACTTCAGACCTGCTGTTACTAAGATCTCAGGTGATTTTTAGATGCATTAAAGCTTGCAAATCACTGACCTGGAGAATGCTATGTTCCTGATTTTCTCTGCTGATTGATCAAATGTGAAACTGAATGGAGGTTTAGAGAATCACAGAAGGTTAAACAGAAAAGATCCACATTCAGAGGAGAAATGAGGGGCTGAGAAGGAGTTGACTTAGAGCAAGAACTAACCCAAACTCCTTGCTGCAAACCATGCCCTGGACAAATCCATCCTCCAGAACATACGAAGTTCCAATTCAGAGATGCAAACAGCCAGCTCTAGTTAGGATGTCTAAAGACTGTAATATTTACATGAGAAATCGGAAACTAAAGACCACCTTACCTGAAAGTTCTGTGTTACCACTTCAGGGTGGGGATTTCCAAGAAGTGCCAGGCACATTTGAAAATAACATCTCAACAAGTATTCATAAATACATGAATCCTAGGTTTTTAACCTAATAAAGAATAAATTACAGGATCTTAAAGCTGAAAGAAAATTGAGACAGAGTGTGACAGATCAGCCCAAGGCCAAAGCTAGTTAAAGGTAAATCCAGCATTTACATTAAGTCTTTTGATTCCTGTTCACCATTCTTCTTCCTCCCTGACCTGATCTTGCTTTTCTATTTGATTTTCTTTTATTTCTCCTCTACCTCTAGCTGAAGTTCCAATACTTTGGCCACCTGATTTGAAGAGCAGACTCACTGAACAAGATCCCGATGCTGGCGGGGAAAGATTGAGGTCAAGAGGAGAAGGGGACGACAGAGGATAAGATGGTTGGATGGTGTAATGGAATCAGTGGACACAACTTTGAGCAAGCTCTGGGAGATGGTGGACAGGGAAGCCTGGTGTGCTGCAGTCCATGAGGTCACAAAGAGTCAGACACGACTGAGCAACTGAGCTGAACTGATTGTCCAAGATATATGTATAGGAGAAGAAGATTTTAAAAAAACAGCATGTGAAATATTCCATCTCTATTTTAAAAATGTATATCAGATCAGATCAGATCAGTTGATCAGTCGTGTCCGACTCTTTGTGACCCCATGAATCGCAGCACACCAGGCCTCCCTGTCCATCACCAACTCCCGGAGTTCACTCAGACTCACGTCCATCGAGTCAGTGATGCCATCCAGCCATCTCATCCTCTGTCGTCCCCTTCTCCTCCTGCCCCCAATCCCTCCCAGCATCACAGTCTTTTCCAATGAGTCAACTCTTTGCATGAGGTGGCCAAAGCACTGGAGTTTCAGCCTTAGCATCATTCCTTCCAAAGAAATCCCAGGGCTGATCTCCTTCAGAATGGACTGGTTGGATCTCCTTGCAGTCCAAGGGACTCTCAAGAGTCTTCTCCAACACCACAGTTCAAAAGCATCAATTCTTTGGCGCTCAGCCTTCATCACAGTCCAACTCTCACATCCATACACGATCACAGGAAAAACCATAGCCTTGACTAGACGAACCTTTGTTGGCAAAGTAATGTCTCTGCTTTTGAATATGCTATCTAGGTTGGTCATAACTTTCCTTCCAAGGAGTAAGCGTCTTTTAATTTCATGGCTGCAGTCACCATCTGCAGTGATTTTGGAGCCCCCCCAAAAAAGTCTGACACTGTTTCCACTGTTCCCCCATCTATTTCCCATGAAGTGATGGGACCGGATGCCATGATCTTTGTTTTCTGAACATTGAGCTTTAAGCCAACTTTTTCACTCTCCACTTTCACTTTCATCAAGAGGCTTTTGAGTTCCTCTTCACTTTCTGCCATAAGGGTGGTGTCATCTGAATATCTGAGGTTATTGAGATTTCTCCCAGCAATCTTGATTCCAGCTTGTGTTTCTTCCAGTCCAGCATTTCTCATGATGTACTCTGCATATAAGTTAAATAAACAGGGTGACAATATACAGCCTTGACGTACTCCTTTTCCTATTTGGAACCAGTCTGTTGTTCCATGTCCAGTTCTAACTGTTGCTTCCTGACCTGCATACAGGTTTCTCAAGAGGCAGGTCAGGTGGTCTGGTATTCCCATCTCTTGAAGAATTTTCCACAGTTTATTGTGATCCACACAGTCAAAGGCTTTGGCATAGTTTGCTAGAGCAGCCATGAAGAGATACCCCACGCCCAAGGTAAGAGAAACCCAAGTAAGACGGTAGATGTTGCAAAAGGGCGTCAGAGGGCAAACACACTGAAACCATACTCACAGAAAACTAGTCAATCTAATCACACTAGGACCACAGCCTTGTCTAACTCAATGAAACTAAGCCAAGCCCGTGGGGCAACCCAAGATGGGCAGGTCATGGTGGAGAGATCTGACAGAATGTGATCCACTGGAGAAGGGAATGGCAAACCACTTCAGTATTCTTGCCTTGAGAACTCCATGAACAGTATGAAAAGGCAAAATGATAGGATACTGAAAGAGAAACTCCCCAGGTCAGTAGGTGCCCAATATGCTACTGGAGATCAGTGGAGAAATAACTCCAGAAAGAATGAAGGGATGGAGCCAAAGCAAAACTGTATATATGTATATGCAAACTAATATTTGTTAAATAAATAATGTTAGGCAGTTTATGAAATGTCTTACTATCATTATCTTTATTTCACACATGAAAAAAATAAGGCCTAAAGTGATTACATAATTTTCCTAAGACCACACAGCATAGTTGGAATCAAACTCAGGTATGACTAATTCCATATTCCTAACCTTTATGTGATGTGATGTGTGTGTGTGTGTGTGTATGAAAAACATAGCCATTGTCTCTGAAATACCAGATTATAAGATTTTTTTATTTTCTAAGTTGCTGCTGCTAAGTCGCTTCAGTTGTGTCCGACTCTTCGCAACCTCATGGACTGTAGCCTACCAGGCTTCTCCGTCCATGGGATTTTCCAGGCAAGAGTACTGGAGTGAGGTGCCATCGCCTTCTCCAATTTTCTAAGTTATGCATGTCTATAATGTTTGTATTTTTAAATAAGAGCTCACAGTTTAAGGAAAAAAAATACTGGAATATTTCTAGTACAAAGCACAGTTTATTGCAAGCATTGTAGTTAACTTGAGAGAAATAAAGTAGTTTAAGAAAGAAATTTGATCATCAAATATCTTCAGTTCAGTTCAGTTCAGTCTCTCAGTCGTGTCCGACTCTTCACAACCCCGTGGACTGCAGCCCGCCAGGCCTCCCTGTCCATCACCAACTCCCAGAGTTTACTCAAACTCATGTCCATTGAGTTGGTGATGCCATCCAATCATCTCATCCTCTGATGTCCCCTTCTCCTCCTGCCTTCAATCTTTCCCAGCATCAGTGACTTTTCAAATGAGTCAGTTCTTCGCATCAGGTGGCCAAAGTATTAGAGCTTCAGCTTCAGCATCGGTCCTTCCAATGAATATTCACGACTGATTTCCTTTAGGATGGACTGGTTGGATCTCCTTGCAGTCCAAGGGACTCTCAAGAGTCTTCTCCAACATCACAGTTCAAAAGCATCAATTCTTCAGTGCTCAGCTTTCTTTATAATCCAACTCTCACATCTATACATAACTACTGGAGAAAAGCATAGCTTTGACTAAACAGACCTTTGTTAGCAAAGTAATGTTTCTGCTTTTTAATATGCTGTCTAGGTTGGTCATAACTTTTCTTCCAAAGAGCAAGCATCCTTTAATTTCATAGCTGCAGTCACCATCTGCAGTGATTTTGGAGCCCCAAAAAATAAAGTCTGTCACTGCTTCCAGTTTAAGAAAGAAATTTGATCATCAAATATCTTAATACACTATAATACCATGATCCTGCCCTAACCAGTGTTAATATTATGATGCATATTCTCTTTTTCTACACTAACTTGTAAGAAAATTACACATAGGTTGGCAACTCTGAATGTGCTGGCAATAGCATATCCTATTGTGTGATATGCCATAAATTACTTCATCCTTCTCCATGGCTGGATATTTCGGTTGTTTTCAGTTTTCTCCATCCTAATGAACTCTATGATCTTCAAACAGTAAAATTCATTAAGTTTTCATCTGAGTTAATTTAACTTTCATATTGAAGATCTCAAGATTGAAATCACTGCTGTAGAATTCATAATTATACATAGATATGGACCACCAACAGAATATTCACTTGAGAAATAAAAAATTAATCAAAGCTACTTATTTAGATATTTACACAAAATGATTATATTACTCATTTTCTAACAACTTTTATCTGAGATGCTTCATGTGCTTGACACCCAGAATAATTTAGCAGGGTGGAAATTGCTTTGAATCACAAAGATCAGCTGTCAGTTCTTTTTGTTGGCATTGAAGCAAGAATTCAGAAATGGCCTGTAACTAGGATATAGGGGGAAAGCCTTAACGTTCTTTTATTCTTGAATCCCCATCTAATTAACAATAAAAAAATAAAATTGATTTGAATTAGTAGAGTGCACTAAAAATAAGCAGATTATTATTAAAGGCCACTGCCGAAAATAGTGACATGCTTTGTCAGTGTGAGAATTTGAATGTCTTTAATGAGAAAAATGGAACTATAGCACACTGAGCCAATGATGGGATTCTACCAAATTTTCTCAGAAATAAGGCTTATAATGTTTGTTTAGAAAAGCATGGCTCTCCAAGGCTGCACCTGCAAAGTGCAACTCGTCTGATTACAGAGGTATGAATACTGTACGTCTCTATGGAAATTTTAACTGCTGCTTCTCTCACCTTCACAACAGTTCTGAGGTGAGTGTAGAGTTGGTATTTGTAACTCCATTGAACAAATGAAGACCTGACCCCTAAAGAGATGAACTCACCCAAAATGATGATGCTAAATGCCACCCAGACATGTTCTATCTAAAGACATGATTCTTCATGAAATGTGGGTTCTGAATTTTTTTTTTGTCTAGAAAGCAGAATATTCATTACACAGATTAACTTTAAAATTAAAGGGCTCATGTGAATTTCTAACTACTTCAAAATGATGTAAGCAGTCAAGAAGTACTTAAGAGACATTTAAATGTGAATTTTAAATCTAAGGTGGGTGAAACTCTAAAGTCTGCCTTTGTGGAGAGGGGGTGGGATGCACAAGAAAAGGCAAGAAGGAGCTTTCTATGGGGGGGGGGGTGGGTATTCTAGAAGGTTAGAAGAATGGATTGTTGTTCAGTTGCTCAGTTGTATCCGACTCTTTGCGACCCCATGGACTGTAGCACATCAGGCTTCCCTATCCTTCACCATTTCCTGGAGCTTGTTCAAACACATGTCCACTGAGTCAGTGATGCCATCCAACCATCTCATCCTCTGTCATCCCTTCTGTCTTCAATCTTTCCCAGTATCAGGGTCTTTTCTAATGAATCAGCTTTTCACATCAGGTGACCAAAGTATTGGAGCTTCAGCATCAGTCCTTCCAACAAATATTCATGACTGATTTCCTTTAGGATGGACTGGTTGGATCTCCTGGCAGTCGAAGAGACTCTCAAGAGTCTTCTCCAACACCATAGTTCAAAAGCATCAATTCTTTGGCATTCAGCCTTCTTTATGGTCCAACTCTCACATCCATACATGAATACTGGAAGAATCATAGCTTTGACTATATGGACCTTTGTTGGCAAAATAATGTCTCTGCTTTTTAATATGCTGTCTAAGTTTGTCACAGCTTTTCTTCCAAGGATCCATTTTTCAGAAGAATGGATAGGTGATAACGTGAATATAGTAACAGTTAATGGTAGAGTCTTGATGCATATCAGCATTTGTTGCAAAATTCTTTCAATTTTTTCAGAAAGTTGAAATGTTCAAAAATGTCCTACATGTTATAAAGCTAAAGTTTCGTGTCAAAAAAAAGGAAACTCTTTTAAATGGAGTTTTAATCCAATTTATGTTAGAAGCCCATGTCTAAGTGTACAAATAGCCTATATCTACTTGAGAAACAATCTGAAAGATTGTTTACAAAACAACCCTAAAGCAAATAAACCCTGAATATTCATTGGAAGGACTGATATTGAAGCTGAAGATCCAATATTTTGGCTACCTGATGTGAAGAGCCAACTCATTGGAAAAGACCCTGATGCTGGGAAAGATTGAAGGCAGGAGGAGAAAGAGTTGACAGAGGATGAGATGGTTGGATGTCATCACTGACTCAATGGACATGGCATTTGAGCAAACTCTGGGAGATAACGAAGGACAGGGAACCCTGATGTGCTACAGTCCACAGGGTCGCAGCCGAACACTTAACAACTCAACAACAAAGAGGGGCATTTGGAGCTTTATTGTATTTATTGGGAAAATGTGGGTTTGTCCAAATTGTACTCTAACCTTACTAAAATGAAAGCTGAGGTTTTTTCTCTGGAAATCTGAGAAGTATGTCTTGTGTTTGGGATACCTGAATATTAATGAATTTCATTACTACCCTTGTTGTCAGCAACTGAATAGACTTTTCTAAAATATTTTATTTTCATTTTTTAAAATTTTATTTTATTTTTAAACTTTACGTAATTGTATTAGTTTTGCCAAATTACAGAAATTTCTCTTTCATTCTCTTTTCAAATGATCTCATTATTCTTAGGACCATCAGGAAAGGATGCAAAGGAAAAATATTCCCTCTAGTAATTTCCTATGTCTGGAATAGCCCTCCCATCAAGTGTGTTTGCATTGCTATTTTTCTGGTGCAATGCGGAAAAACAACTTCCTCTTTCAGGGCAACAAGTTCCAGCGACAGACAGCTGCCAGTGTTGGCTGAGTTAGCTCACTTTGGCTTCCTCCATTCCACCTGTCTTTGAATACACAATTCACGCAGAGAAGACAGAAACAAACAAAAAATATCCTTAAATAGTCCAAGTGTAACTCTCAAAGGAAACTGGAACAATCTCTTTAAAATACTAGGTAACAATCTTTTTAAAAATGACCCTGAGTATGTAGTATTTTTGCTTCTTTAAAAACAATGGTTTGAAGAGAGATGTGTGTTTTCTCACTTTGGTTCTAACAGACACATATGTGTACTCAGGGAGAAGTATCATGGCCAATGTAGGCATATATCAGATGTGACTCCTGGGTTCAGGAACACCAGCCCCCTGTGTGAGATATCACAGTTCCTTTCATTACCAGAATATATTTTTAACAGATAAATGTCACAAGAAGAGTCCTAATAATGTTCTAAGACAGCTCAAAGGAAAAGCTCACACATCCAGCTGAGGAGATCAAGAAAGGTTTTGATAAGGTGATGTTAGTCTTGAGCACTGAAGAGCACTTTCTCTCTAAACACTCTATAGAATGCATTCCTGACACAGACCCTTGCTCAGGGGAGGAGCAGGAACACGGAATATAGTTTGCTTTAGAGTGCATGATAGATAGAACAATAAAATAATATATTGCAGAATCCCTTAAAAACCAGAGAAAGCTTTCATTTTGTTGTTGCTTTTGTTTTCTGCTTTTCTTTTTCATTTGGTGGCAATAGAGAGCCACAGTGTTTTTGAGAAGATTATTCTGACAGCAATGTATATGCAATGTTGGGAAGGTGGATTGGCAGGAAATGCTACTTTAATATCTAAGCCAAGGAGAAATAAGGACCTAAAGCCTCATGATGTCTAGGAGAATGGGAGGGAGGAAAGTGATTTGAGGGCTATTAAAAAAGTGGAAGATAATAACCTGGCAAATAACTGTATTAAGAGACACATTGGAAGAAGGCAGGAGCTTGCGTAATCATGAGGCTAGTAAAAATGGTCATGAAAATAGAGGAGTCAAGAGGGAGATAGACAACAGATGAATGGATAAAGATGTAGTGCCTGCATGCTCAGTCGTGTCTGACTCTTTGCGACCCCATGGACTGTAGCCCACCAGGCTCCTCTGTCTATGGTATTTTCCAGGCAAGAATATTGGAGTGGGTTGCTATTTCCTATTCCAGGGAACCTTCCTGAGCCAGGGGTTGAAACTGCATCTCCATCTCCTGCATTGGCAGGTGGGTTTGTTTACCACTGCGCCACCTGGGAAGCCCCCAAAGAAAGAAAAATAATATATACATATATAGGTAGAGATATATATGTATGTATAATTGAGTCACTTTCCTGTACAGCAGTAATTAACACATGGTAATTCAACTATATTTCACTTAAAAGTATAAAAAAAAAAAGGCAGGAAGGTAGAAACTGGTTTTGTATGAGTTTGAGGTTGAAATTTTGACATACTGAAATTTAGGACCCCCATATAAGGATATCAGGCCAAAAAATAGAGAAGGTGTTGTGTGAATGGTCAGAGATAGGACTCTGGGAGTCACCTGCCTGGAACAAGGCGACAACCCTTGGGGTTGACTTGCCCTGGAGAAGGAAAGTGGAAAAGCAAGTGGAGATGGGGTAGAATGGAGTTGGATAACTCCAAATAAATAACTGCTTATTTTTTCATTTATCTCCCACATTCCCCAACAGATTTTACCAATGTAATTACTGGAGGATGTTTTTGTAGCAAAGCAGGGCTTTCCTCCGCAATATATTGCTTTTTTCCGTCCTCGTATGCTCATTGTTTATTTTTCACCTAGTAGGTCAGCTGACTTCAAGCTAATTGAAGTGGATTGGCCACAGAGAATTCTGGGGTAGGTCTGAATTTTGAATAAATATCTGTGATGATTCAGACACAAAATCCTACACAAGTAGAGTGAGCAGCGTGTTAGGAGCTTGGGGAATCCTGAACTTTAAGGAAGCTCCAGTTTAATGAAGAAATTTTCAGTTATGCAGGGGAGAAAGGTGTAAAAGTAGAACGTAAGGTGTTTGGCGGCCTTAATTTAGCTGGTTATTTTTTGAGTTACCTTCCATGTCCTCCAACAGATTTTACAAATGTAAATGCTGAAGGATGCTTCTGAAGCAAAACAGTCCTTCCTCTGCAACATATTGGGTTTTTTCCTTCTTCATATGTTCGTCATTTATGGATTGGATAAATGAGTTGCAAGGTCTCATTATTTAGATAACGATTGTACATTTTTCTTCTAATGAGTTTGGTGGTGATGCAAAGGGAGGGGAAAAGGCAGAAGCTTGCAGGTTTATCGGGGTCAGAGAAAATGTCATTTTTAATGATGTGGAGAAGACAGCCTGATGACTCAGGAGAAAGGGGCCCCCACAGAGAAGAGGATATGGACAAGTCAGGTGAGTGTAACTAAACGGACAAGATCCAAGAGTAGGTGAAGGGGACAGGGCTGGATACCCACAACTTAGCTTCACTTTTCCTTCTGAAGAAGAGGAGGAAAACATGAAAGGTAATTTGAGGGTGAAGGAAGAAAGTTGATGTAGCCAACACTGGATAAACAATTGGTAATATTATTGGACCTCAAAGATAAAGAATCTTTTAACATGCAAGTAAAAATGTTAAGAGAAAAAGAATTAGACTGGTCTCAAACTTTGCTACAGGGTTAGAACACGGAGTTCTGCCCTAAAGTCCTCAAAGGAAAAAAGTATGAGTCAAGAATTGCAGACCCTGCTAAGCTGTCTTTCTGTATAAAGACAAGTATCTTATAACATGCAATGAATTTGAGGATTCTAGCCCCAATCATGGAGAAGGCAATGGCACCCCACTCCAGTATTCTTGCCTGGAAAATCCCATGGATGGAGGAGCCTGGTAGGGTTGCTAGGAGTCAGACACGACTGAGTGACTTCCCTTTCACTTTTCACTTTCATGCATTGGAGAAGGAAATGGCAACCCACTCCTGTGTTCTTGCCTGGGGTCCCACAGAGTAGGACACAACTGAAGCGACTTAGCAGCAGCAGCAGCCCCAATCATATTGCATAAAATGCATTCAGAAGCTACTGCAAAAAAGAGAAGGAAATGTGCATTGGAAAAAACAATGGACATGTAAGTTCATTGTTATATCCCTCCCTCTTTCTGTTGCCCTTGATACATGTGGAGTTAAACTGAAGTCTGTTTCCTGGCCCAGAAAACTATATGTGAAAAAAATTATTTCTTTGGGGAAAATAAGAGCTCCAAACTGATTTTTAAGTGAAAATTTGTAGGAAAAAAAATCTATTCTGAGGTTAGCAATTGCTTTGACTGTAAAACTAAAATTAGCTTGTAATATTATTGAGTTAGTGTGTAATTGATATGTATTACTTTCAATTCTAATCTTACTTTAGTAAGGAAATGAATAATTACAACTGAAAAGTTTGATTCAAATAATAGTATGTTGGAATTTGTCTTTTAAAAAAAAAATTTAAGCTGCCTAGTTCCGTCTGTGTTTGGGGAAACCCCCACCAGATAAGCTCTCTGAGAGGCAAAGTAAAAGCTGAAAACGGGCAATGTTTGTTTTGCCAGGCTCCCTTGGCAGAAAGCCTGTCACACACCCAAAGCTTGAACCATCAAAGGCACCCACTCAAGCAGGAATGAGGAGCTAAAGATGAAAAGATGTCCACGCAGGGCGCCTCTGGCGATGGCAGCAGTTGCTCTGCATTTGCAGGGACCACAGTGGCTAACGCACAAAGGGGCACCAGTTGCAGCGCTGGGCCAGCAGGTACCCAACCTGTGGCATAGATTGCTTTATCGGTGGTGATAGTCACGTCCTTATCTGACTCAACTGCAGTGAGACTTCAGCATCCAGTTCTGGCCTTTTACCCAGACAGCTTTTACCCACACATAGCATTGGAGGAAAAACCCAGAGTTCAAATATCATACCAGTTCACTTAACATAACGTTTCAGTGGCATCTCCCATTATTCTTACGCTCCACCAATGGCTTGTTACCTACCCTCTTCCAGTTTCAAGCCCCCTGATATTCCTTGCTTGGAATAAGATTTCCCTTCCTTTCCAATGACTTCTGCTTTTGGAAAACTTCTCCTTAACAGAACTAAGCCAGGGGAGCTGATGGCCTCGGGGTCCATGGGCTGTGAGAGGACTGCATAGGTTCCCTGGAGAGAATCTCATTTTGTACTTTTGATGGGTGGTGGCTCCTTGCTTATTGCAAGGTGCTGAGTCACTGACACCATCCAGAGAGCAAGCAGGACTGGCTTATGGCCTGAAGTGAGCGAGCTTGTTCCCTACCGAGTAATAACTGGTAGGGACAGCCTTCCATCTAAGAGTGTGACTCTCTTCCTAGGGCACTTTGCTACCATTTTTCTCTCTCCTTTCATGGTAATTCCCTCTCTAAACTGCTTGCCCTAGATAAGAACCCAGTACTTCACTGGCTGATACATGACCATTGCTGGAATAAGCAAGGACTCAGTGGGTTTTGTTGTTGTTAACTGTGTTTGTAACGCTGCTTGTTTTATTATAAACAAAAGAGCACCATTAGATGGTGCTCCAGAGCCCATTTTTACTAGCCAGACCTCTTGCTCCCTTTCCTCAAGCCCCCGCTTTAATGTTAGGTCCTCCTAGTGCTTTATCCTGACCTCTCTCCTGCCCATCTCCCATCCCTGCTACCTTCAATACCCACCTTGTGTTCAGTTCAGCCACTCAGTCGTGTCTGACTCATTGCGACCCCATGGACTGCAACATACCAGGCTTCCCTGTCCATCACCTACTCCCAGAGCTTCCTCAAGCTCATGTCCATCCAGTCGGTGATGCCATCCAACCATCTCATCCTCTGTCGTCCCCTTTCCTCCTGCTTTCAATCTTGTGTTACCCCCTCACTTGTGTTTCTCTTAAGCAATTACACTTACAGTCAGGTGTAGCAAATATAAATGATGTGTTCTTGAAACTGTGGGTAATAATTAGTCAAATCAATTTCACCTGAGTAATCAAGGTTGTTGTTTGTTTGGTTTTTTTTGTTTGTTTTTTTGGGTGTTTTTTTTTTTTTTTTAAGACTCGCATGCCCTTCAAATGGCATGTTTTCCCCAAGTGTTTTCTAAGAACTTGGAGTCAGCTGCATCTAGTTCAGGCTCAGCCAGTTCAGACTGGATAGGATCACAGACTCTCCAACCGGGCATGCATGAAGGTCAGATTTTCTCCATCAGAGGGCCAAAAACTCCACCCTAAGAACGTGGAGAGGCCCGTAGCCCAATTATGCCTGCATAGAACTAGGATGACCATACCTTTTTGCCATCACACTTCCCCACAGTCCCCACATTCCCCAAGCTGTCCACGTCTGAGACTGCCCGGCTCCTTTATTATTCATCTGTAAATACCCCCAGCCCCTTACCTTCCATGAAGTGGATTGGAGGAATGGTCTCCTAAGTAATGAGAATGAGGTAAGTAATAAGCTAAGTCTTCTAGCTTCGCTGCCTTAGGAATCGAGCTCTTTGTTTTAAGCCTCGGGGTCTCAGCATTTTGGCTTGCTGTGGGTCAGGCAGAACGAGACAGTTCCAGTGAAATTCTTCTTTTCTGTCTTTCCTATTCTTTCCTACATCTTGATTTACCCAAGAAAACTAAAAGCTAGAGATACTGAGTAAGCTGGTCTTTCAACAATCAGCGGAGAGCGTGCTCCCTTAGGCACTGTGCTTGGTTGTGCAGATGAAAGTAACAGAATCTGACCTCAGGGAACTCAAAGCCTAGTGGAGGAGAGACGTAAAAGGCCCAGGGCCTTATTGTCAGTTTAAGTAGAGGGGAGAAAACAAGTTATGGGAACCCCAGAAATCTCATGGGGCTTCCCAGGTGGCGCTAGTGGTAAAGAACTTGCCTCCCAATGCAGGAGACATAAGAGGCTCCGATTCTGGGATGGGAAGATCCTCTGGAGGAGGGCAGAGCTACCCACTGCAGCATTCTTGCTTGGAGAATCCCATGGATAGAGGAGCCTGGCGGGCCACGGTCCACAGGGTTGCACAGAATTAGACACGACTGAAGCGACTTAGCAGGCACGCATGCAAGAGATCCCGTCACCTACCAGAGTGGATGTGAGCAGCAGCGAGGGTGAATTTATGTAGACTTCCCAAGGAGGTAGGACTTGAAGCCTCTCTTAAAGGATGAGGAGAATAAGGAAGAAAACCGTGCAGGCAGATGAATAGCGTGAGCAAACCCGGGAAAGCAAGGCATGGTCTGTGAGTTCAGAAACCACCAGTGTCATTTCAGTATGAGATACAGAAGCAGATGCTGGAGGGAGCATGGGGCCGGATGCAGTGGGACACCTGTTCCACCTTAAGGAGTTCTGGATTCACCTGCAGGTCCTGGGAACCCAGCAAAAGACTCCGAGGTGTGGAATGACACAGTCGGCTTAATATTTTGGATAGATCACCCCACTGGCTTTGCAAAAGATGAATTTGCGAGGGAAGAATGCCCAAGACTGGCAAAGTGATCGTGGAGCTGGTACGATATTCCCTGCCAGAGTGTATCTGTCCTAGGATAGGGCTGGTCAGGTGACAAAATGTGATAGCATGAGAAACAGTAATAAAGTGAAAAACTGATGGGGTTTAGAGATTTCTTTTCTATGGGAGACTTAGAGGATGGAGCAGTTAATGAGGCTCCCACGTTTTGTTGCCTAGGAGATACTGTCAACCTAGGGAAAATACAGGGTGCAAAGAAGATGATGTCAGTGTGGGACCAGCGGAGTTTAACTGTAATGGAGCCAATACCCGGGTGGAGCTCAGGTGCATCGAGAGTTAAGTGCCTGAAGATTCTGTGCTGGGCAGGTCTGGGTCCACCTATAATGCAGGGCATGTGGGTTCGATCCCTGAGTCAGGAAGATGCCCTGGAGAAGGAAATGGCAATCCACTCCAGTGTTCTTGCCTGGAAAATTCCACAGACAGAGGAATCTGGCGGGCTACAGTCCATGGGGTCACGAAAGAGTGAGTCAGACACGACTTAGAGACTGAACAACAAAACTATACAGGACCCCCAGGTAAAACATTCAGGAATGTATGAGGTTTAAAATGAGGGCGTATATGATATAGCCGATCAGAAAAATGGAAAAGAGTCACTGAATATGACAGTGCGTCAGTGTGTGGGGAAGAAGGCTAGAAGCAAACCTTCAGAAAACTGAGCACTGCCTGCAAGGGTAAAGTCAGTTCTTCCAAGGAGCTGGGCTGGTGGGGGTGGAGAGCACGTGGATGATTGAGCAGGACCAGTCTTGGGAGCTGATGTAAAACCACCTTCTCAGAGTTGGCAATGTCCTGTCTGCCAGCCATCTGCAGCCCCATCAGAGCCATCCCATGATCCCTGACCTTCACCTTCCCTCAGATAATGAGACCTGGCCAGTAGCAGGTGTTCTTAAAATGGATCAAGCTGGATGACCGATGTGGATGGTTAAGCAAGTGCCTCACAAGGTTGATTAAAATACAGCAGCCAGCCATGTGTCCACTCTGATTTCTGCAGTCAGCATTGCTATGAAGCAGATCACTGGGCCAGTGGCCTTTGGTTCTCTACTAAGACATCTCCCATAGAGAGTTTTCCATGAAACCCAGGCAAAGAGGCAGTTACAGAAAACCCAGGCCATATAAAAAGGCTTTTAGGTTTATATCCTGGTCTCTGCATATCCTGCTATGTTTAATGGCTTTGCATACTCTCCGCCTACCTAAGAGCATGACCCAAGAATTACAGACCCACCCAAGCTGTCTTTCCTGTATAAGGACAACAAATATTTTGGAACTTGCAAAGAACTCAGATTATGGTCCCAGATACACCGTATAAACATGAATTAAGAAGCTAGAGTAAAAGGGAGGAGAGAGAAGTGTGTTTGACAAGAAATTAACAGAAGCAAACATCCCTTTTTCTATCAATATTACACTTAAGATACGTTCGGATGCCTCACACTCCTGTACTTTTTTCTTCACTTTCTGTTTTGAGAGAAATTTATAGATGCTCTCACACCAACTGATGTTTGACAATAAGAGTCATCTTCACTTCTGCCCTCTTTTTCTGAGCAGCTTTCAAAATAAACATTTGGATCTCCAGTGAAAAAGCCAGGGAAGGATACTAAGTGATAGGCTAGTAGACACCAGTCACAGGAGACGGATAATTTTTTTTTTAATTGCAGATTTGCAGCACATTAGTTGGGACTATTAATCTATTGACCTTGAAACCCAGGATTTTAAAATCCTGAAACAAAGGCGAAGACGCTACTTGAGGAATTTGGTGATTAAAAAAATTGTTTTCCCTTCTTGGATGCCAGGACAATGTAGGGTGAACTCCTAAGGACTGTGTGGGACAGTCCAGCCGGGACCCCTCTTGCTGTCTTTCTGGGAGTCGTGACAAAATTACAAAGCACAGGCAGCTTCTCAGTGTTTTGCTATGTTGAAATTTATTTTCTTTTATTTGCATTTATTTATTTTTCCTGGCCACGTATAGCATGTAGGAATCTTAGTTCCCTGATCAGGGATCAAGCTCATGCCCCCTGTATTGGAAGCATGGAAGCTTAACCCCTGCACCACCAGGGAAGTCCCAGACTTTATTCTCCTGATGCTCAGCACACCCCCTGGCTTCAGGACAGCATTCTTCTATTTCTCCATCTGGTTTGTAGACTTGTTCTCCTCTGTCAGGAATTGCATGAGATCGCAAACTGAGCAAGGGGCAACTCTAAATGGACATCACATGCCACTTGATTAAGAAATGCAGAAAAATTTATACGTGAAATGAATGTCCCCAGGGAGAAAAAAAAAATGTTTCTAAATTTGTTTTTTTTTTCCCCCACTTTCTTGGCTCAGGTCCTAGTGGGTTAAGAAGGAGAAGAAATATCAACCCCTCTGGTTTTCTTTGCTGGTACAGCAAAGAGCAGCATGGTGCCCAGTGGGATCTCCTGGCACAAGATCAAGCTGTGTAGAGACTCAGAGCAATCCCACCACCAGTGAGGGTGTTCCAGGCAGCAATTAAATCATGATCATTCCCCTCCGCCACACACACACCTCCCCAACTTCCACCCCAATCCCTGCTGTCTTCTAACTGTGGGAAGCCCAGATTGGATGACTAAGTGCCAGGGAGGCCATGCCAACCCACAGTTCCAGAAGTGACAGGACCTTGGCCCCCCAGTGTCCAGTCTAGGAAAGAGGGGGAGGTCTCTGCTCAATGGTGAATTCAGGCACTGCGTCCACAGGGTGGTTTAAAAGAGGCTGGAAACGCTGTGCAGAGGAAGGATGAACAAGGCAAATAGAGTAGAGTATCATCCTCCACCGAGGTTTAAGAGGTCTGTGATTTCCCCTTCAACTGTAAAACGTGGAAGCGTAGCCCTGTCTTGAAGGCCTTCTTCCCTTCCTGGCACACAAATGTAAGAGGGCGGCCAGAGTGCTGGAAGGTGATGGGCCCGCCTGTTGAGTGTCCCATCAGAGGAAGCAGCAATAGTCATAGTAGCAACCCTAAGAAAACACCCCCAAATGGAGTGGAAGTGCGGAAGAGTTAAAGTGGACCATAATGCAGTTAAGCCATGAATTCCGCTTCTATGGGGATTTTAGTGAGAACGACTTGAGTGGAATATGAGGCAGGGGAAGGAATAGGAGCAGGGATTAGGAAGAGATATGATAGGCAATAAGAACAAAAGGGCTGTGAATGGTGAAAGTTTTTTATAATTTCTAAAAATTTATTTTTTGGCCGTGTGGGGTCTTGGTTGGTGCGTGGACTTCTTTCTCTAGTTGCGGTGAGCAGGGGCCACTCCCTAGTGGTGATGTGCAGGCTTCTCGTGCTGGTTTCTCTTGTGGAGCACAGGGTTCAGGCTTCCAGACTTCAGTGGTTGTGGCTTCCAGGCTCTAGAGCACAGGCTCGATGTGGGATCTTTCCAGATGAGGGATTGAACCTGTGTCTTCTGCACTGGTAGGCAGACTCTTCAGCACTGAGCCACCAGGGAAGCCCTGAACATTTTTTAAATAGGAGAAAACCTAGTACTCTGGAGATAAATTGAAAAAAAATCAAGAAATATTGGGTTGCCTATAAAGTTCATTCAAGTTTTCTGTAAGAGCTGACAGAAAAACCCAAATGAATTTTGTGGCCAATCCAATGCATAGTGAAGAATGTGAGGTGAAAGAGAGCTGAGGTAAGAGGAAAGAAGAGGAGAAATTGAAACCAAGGGGTGGAAGAGGCAGAAATGGAAGAAAGGTGGTATTCATGGAAGAAGGGCAAAGAGTGGGAACGTGTCAACTTCAACTTGGTACTTGCCAAGGGTATTTGCCAGGTTTCCCTGGTAGCTCAGATGGTAAAGAATCTGCCTGCAATGCAGGAGACCCCAGTTTGATCCCCGAGTCAGGAAAATCCCCCGGAGAAGGGAATGGCAACCAGCTCCAGTATTCTGGGCTGGAGAATTCCATGGACAGACCATAGGGTCACAAAGAGTTGGACATGACTGAGTGACTTTCACTTTCATGAGGGCACCTGCCATCTCCCTCTACAAGGATTAACTCATGAGCTTCTGCAATTGCTGACCTTCAACATCCCCTGAAGAGAGTTCAGGGTGGGTAGAGAGCAGATATGAGGCACTCTGGGCTTTGGAAAAACTTGAAGGATAGGTCTTCATATAGTTAGACATGATTTTATGAGTCCAATTCTTACATCTCCTTACCTCTAGAAAAGCACTAAATACCTTCATGGTGATGTCTGCTCCTCATGACTAGCAGAATCCTTCTGCAAAAATATGTGCTTGATTGCATGTATTCCCCCTTCACCAAAACCAGATATTATTAACCTCCCCCCACTACCTCCTTGGACCATGTTCTCAGAGCTATTCTGAAATGCTGTCTCCCAGGATATGGTCTTCATTTTTGCCCCAAATAAAACCTAAATCTCATGCTGTGCACTTTTTTTTTTTTTAAGTTGACAAAAGAAATACAGAGGACAACTTTGAGAAGAAAGTCCCTGATTTATGATAGTCAAATCTCATGAACATGGTTAATGAATGAATGATGGAGAATAGTTAGCTAATTGTAACTTTGCCTTTAAAAAAAAAAAAACAAACTTAAAATACGGCAGTAAACTGGCAGAAAAGAAGAGCTAGAGGATGAAGTTGCTAGAGCACCCAGTACCTCTTCAGATTTCACAGCTGTGTGTGTGTGTGTGAGTGAGTGAGTGAGTGAATGAGTGAGTGAGTGAGTTCAGTCACTTCCTACTCTTCTCGACCCCATGGACTGTAGCCCACCAGGCTCCTCTGTCCATGGGTTTCTCCAGACAAGAATACTGGGGTGGGTTGCCATTTCCTCCTCCAGGGGATCTTCCCAACCCAGGGATCAAACCCGAGTCTTGTCTGCCTCTCGCATTGGCCGGCAGACCCTTTACCACTGCGCCACCTGGGTAGCCTTGTCACACCTTTCTACTCAGGGTGTAATAGGGGCGATACAGGCAGGAGCTGCCGCTCCGCCATCTATTGGTACCACAGGGGGCCCCTCCCGGGGCCCCTCCCCCAAGCAAGCAACCGTTAGTGAGCAACGGTCCACCAGCGACCGTTAACCGTCCTGCTCAGCCATTGGTTGGTGCCACACTGGACCCCTCCCCCTCCTTGTATATAAAAGCCCAAATTCTGAAGAAGAGAAGGTTTTTTGAGAGGCTAATTTGTCATCTTTTCGACCTGCTAGCTTTCTGATTATAAAGTCGTTATTCCTTCTTCCAACAACTTGAGGTTTATTGGTCTGTTGTGTGGCAAGCAGAACAAGCCTGGGCTTGGTAACAGTTACCTGAATGTCACCCAGCTGTTCAAGTCTACCACTGTTGATCTATTAGTCAACAATTAATGTACTTAAAACAGATTTAATTATTGTCCTAAAAGCAAATGAGGTCAATATATAATATAGCCCATTTGTAAATTTTTTTCTCCACAGCTTCTGAAAACATTTTTTTTTTTAAGTTAAGCTGACTTACTTTAACTTAAAGATATGCTCCTCTGGTGACAGAATTTCATAAAACTGCAGCTCCACCTGTGTTTTAAACTTCCTTCCAACCCGGATCTAGTCCTCAGTCTCAGAGAATAAAAGGAAGGAAAGGGAGAAACAGGAAGAAATGCTTCTATCTTACCTATCACAATTCAATATATGTCTGTAGACAGCAATTCTAGAGATCAGGGGAATGGCTTGGGGAAGATAGTGCAGGATTCTAGGAAACAGATGGCCTTCTGGGAAGGCCATCTGTGTAAAGAATCTGCCTGCAATGCAGGAGACACAGGTTCAATTCCTGGGTCAGGAAGATCATGGCAACCCACTCCTGTATTCTTCCCAGGAAATTCCCAGGCAGTGGATCCTGGCAGGCTACAGTCCATAGGGTCGCAAAAAGTCACACGACTGAAGCGACTGAGCAAAAAAGGAAATAGATGATGACGGTCTGTTTTAGGATAGAGAATGGAGCAGAGAGAAATTGAAAACTTGATAAATACTTAGGGGACAAGGACTAGTTTGCTTTAGATGAGAAAGAAGAAACAAGAGACTTATGGCTTGAGCAAACCGATAAGTATGGTACTTGTTACTGACCAGGGTACGAGGGGAAGGAAGTTGTTTATGCAGTGGGATGATTAATTTTATTCTTGATGACAAGCAGGACTCTGTGGGGCTCCTGGATACAAAAACCTTTCTGTGTCCCCCATTTCTTGATTACGGGAAATAGGCTTCATTCAGCCTCCAGGCTCTTTCCTGAGTTCCAACCAGAGGTTCAAACAGCTGCTAACTAGGGAAGGGAAGGGATGTAGAGAATAGATAGGAGCAGCCAAAAGAAACAATAGAGCAGCCTTGGGGCAGTGCCCTGGTTCCTCCTCAAGGAATACAATAACAATCTCTTTGAGTTGTTTTGTAGCTACTGAAACCCCCTCCAGGTGGGAGAAGTTAACAGTAGGATGGTTGGTGATCCTGACTTCCACTTACCTCACCACCAGCCAGTCAGAATAATGTCCACGAGCTGATCATGTCCTCTTTGAAACATTACTATAGAGCTCCTTACAACTCCTCCAGGTTGGGACACAGTTTTGAGGGCATAGCTTCCCTCGTAGCTCAGTGGGTAAAGAATCTGCCTGCAATGCAGGAGATCTGGGTTCGATTCCTGGGTCAGGAAGATCCTCTGGAGAAGGAAATGGCAACCCACTCCAGTTTTCTTGCCTGGAGAATTCCATGGACAGAGAAGCCCGGCAGGCTACAGTCCATGGAGTAACAAGAGTCAGATACAACTTAACAACCAAACTGCCACCAGCCAGCTGTGGCCCCTTTGCCTGACAAAGCAATAAAGCTGTTCTTTTCTACTTTACACAAAATTCTGTCTCTGAGATTTAATTTGGTGTCAATATACAGAAGGAAGATTCGGCTTCATTCTGAATATTTTGAATGTGAAGGGCCTGGAAGATGCCCCAAGGGTCTATCCAGCTGGAAAGTGGATATACATACATCTGAGGCTCAAGAAGCAGGTCATTGTTGGAAATACAGAATTTGGAGTAAGCAGAATCTAGGTGGTAATGCGGAGAAGGCAATGGCACCCCACTCCAGTACTCTTGCCTGGAAAATCCCATGGACGGAGGAGCCTGGTAGGCTGCGGTCCATAGGGTCGATAGGAGTCAGACATGACTGAGTGGCTTCACTTTCACTTTTCAGTTTCATGCATTGGAGAAGGAAATGGCAACCCACTCCAGTGTTCTTGCCTGGAGAATCCCAGGGACAGGGGGAGCCTAGTGGGCTGCCGTCTACGGGATTCCACAGAGTCGGACACAACTGAAGCAACTTAGCAGCAGCAGCAGGTGGTAATGAAAGATGTGAGACTGTATACAAGCTCCTGTGCTTGCTTCAGCAGCACATATACTAAAATTGTATACAAACTTCTACAGGGACCTAGAGAATCCATAAAGTTAGAAGAGCAAAGGGCTATGAGAAACTCCAACACTTAAGGGACTGGTAGAAAAAGGAGCTCAGAACACTAAAAAGGTGCAGTAAGAATGTTATTTGCTCAGTAGTGTCCAACTGTTTGCAACCCCCTGGACTGTGGCCCACCAGGCTCCTTTGTCCATGGATTTTTCCAGGCAAGAATACTGGAATGGGTTGCCATTTCATTCTGCAGGGATCTTACCGACCCAGGGATTGAACCTGGTGGGTCTCCTGCATTGCAGACAGATTCTTTACCATCTGAACGACCAGGAAGTCCACAATAATCCATAACACTATCTAAATTACTGTTTATATTTGTTACTGTTGCTTAGTTGCCAAGTCCAGTGGTTAAGACTTGGAGCTTCTGCTGCAAGGGGTACAGGTTTGATCCCTGGGGAAGGAACTAAGATCCCACATGCTGCATGGTATGGCCAAAAAAGTGGAAAGGGGTGGAGAGAGAGAGAAGAGAAGAGGTGTTATTGAAAATGAGTATTTCTAAATTTTCTCAACTTAGTCATTTTTGCCTTAATGAGACAGTTTCATTGGAATGATAGACTGTAGTAGGGTGAAGAGTGAATGAGAAAGAAAGAAATGGGGAAAGCAAACACAGACATGGTAAAAGAGAAGTATGTCTAGAAAGAGTTAAATAGGTTTAAATGCTGGTGGAAAACGGTAAGCAGAAAGGGTTAAAGATATAAGAGACTGCCAGTGACCAAGTCTTGAAAATTTGAGCATTAAAATAAATCATGATAGAAATAGTAAACCATTTTTAAAAGTAAAATCCATAAGTCCACATGGATAGAAAATAAGAGTGAGAAAATAGGCAATTTTCTATGGAATGGAAATAACAGGATGCTAAAATTCATGAGTCAAATATAGCCTGCTCTCAAACTGTCTCCCCACAGATAACTTATAAATTACAAAGGGACAAGTAATACCTTTACAGTGGAGAAATATGGGAAATACCACTTAGCCAAGTTAATACTACCAATATTGGGACAAACCAGTATCATGGACCTCCTGATAAACGGATTTCAAATAATATGGAAATAACTGAAAAATTCAAATTAAAGGACATTCTAAAAACTGATGCTTATTTTATGAAACTGTCAAGCTCAAGAAAGATAAAAATGGGTGAGGAACTGTTCCAGGTTAAGAAGACTAAAGAGGTATAACAACTAAATGTGAAAGTCATCTGAGATTGGATCCTAGACCAGGAAAAGAATATAGCTATAAAGGCTTTGGGAAATAGATGGGGAAACAGTGGAAACAGAGTCAGACTTTATTTTTTTGGGCTCCAAAATCACTGCAGATGGTGACTGCAGCCATGAAATTAAAAGACTCTTACTCCTTGGAAGGTAAGTTATGACCAACCTAGATAGCATATTCAAAAGCAGAGACATTACTTTGCCAACAAAGATTCGTCTAGTCAAGGCTATGGTTTTTCCTATGGTCGTGTATGGATGTGAGAGTTGGACTGTGATGAAGGCTGAGCGCCAAAGAATTGATGCTTTTGAACTGTGGTGTTGGAGAAGACTCTTGAGAGTCCCTTGGACTGCAAGGAGATCAGCCCTGGGATTTCTTTGGAAGGAATGATGCTAAAGCTGAAACTCCAGTACTTTGGCCACCTCATGCAAAGAGTTGACTCATTGGAAAAGACTGTGATGCTGGGAGGGATTGGGGGCAGGAGGAGAAGGGGATGACAGAGGATGAGATGGCTGGATGGCATCACTGACTCGATGGACGTAAGTCTGAGTGAGCTCCGGGAGTTGGTGATGGACAGGGAGGCCTGGTGTGCTGTGATTCAGGGGGTCACAAAGAGTCGGACACGACTGAGCGACTGAACTGGACTGAATTGATAAAGGATTTTATTAGGAAAATTGATGGAATGTGAATATGGATCATGGATTAAGTAATGGTGGTGTTCTCAGTGTTAGACTTCATGATTTTGATCATCAAACTGTGGTTAAGTCAGAGAATGTCTGAGGAAATATACCCTGCAGTATTTAGGAGAAAAGAAGTATGGTATTGCTCCAGTGTATCTGAAATGATTCCTGATGAATTGAGATTCCTTATGAAAAAGAGAGAGAGGAGCAGATGGGGCAAAATGTAAACAATTGCATACTGTTCCTACCACATTTCTATAAATTTGAAAGTATATCAGAAGAGAAGCTAGAGCAGAGAAGAGGGATGATTGACAGATTGAAGTCACTGGGGAGATGAAAGGGGACAGGATTGAGAGAGAAAAGCCTAGATTAGAGGAGGGGCACTTCATCCACTGTAAGAGGAGGGA
Organism: Bos indicus; assembly: GCF_029378745.1. Taxonomy (NCBI): domain Eukaryota; kingdom Metazoa; phylum Chordata; class Mammalia; order Artiodactyla; family Bovidae; genus Bos; species Bos indicus. Next base: position 45,854,635 of record NC_091782.1, on the reverse strand, counting down.
ACTGGGAAAAGATGGGATCTGACATCCATTTTTCTGTGTTGGTTGAGTGGAAGAAGGAAAAGATTGGTTTTTAATAATCTTATTAGCTAGGAAATGTTTATATTACACTCTTCCACTTTTAAAAATTGAAGGAAGGAGCAAGCATGATGAGCCTGGAGCAGAGGGACCACTACTTAGCAGAAGGTTTTAATGAATCTTTGGGTGTACAAAGGATGATTTGAGTCTAAGTAAGCTCATGGCACAAGCCCACTCTTGAGTACATGGGACAGAGGTTGGGGTTGGGTGGTGGGGGAGGAGAGAACAAATAATGCCAGAGAACCTCATGCTCCCTGTAACTGAAGAGAAAGTGGTTCAGAAGGTAGTAAGACAATAACTTACCATCAATCAGCGCCTAAGCTAGGATGCCAGTCCAGTTTGTGCTTCTGATTGCCACTAAAGACACTTTTCATAGAAAGAGCCTTTGGTGATTTTTAAACTAAGACATAAAATGTGATCTACCTGCAAATTGTTCATGTATCCATTTGCCTTAGTCATTGCTCAAATCTAAAACCTATTTGCAGAAAGATGAAATTTTACAACAAATAGTGAAACGTTCAAGTTATAAACCCATCACTGTAAGTACAGAACAGCATTACTTATGTGATATTCTACTAAAATGCCCCAAAGAGACCAGTAGCCAGGATAGATGTGATATACTTTCACTGAAAAGTGTGTTTTTCTTCCTTCTTATGGCTCAAAATTTTCACCATTATTTCTCTTCAGCTTGTTAGAACAAAGATTTGATCAATAGCAAGATGCACTGTAAAGACTTAAAAATAAACATAAATTTGGCTTCCAGAGGTATCTTTTATCTTTATAATGGTCTTGCCTGGAAAATCCCATGGGCAGAGGAGCCTGGTAAGCTGCAGTGCATGGGGTTGTGAAGAGTCAGACACAACCGAGCAACTTCACTTTCCCTTTTCACTTTCACGCATTGGAGAAGGAAATGGCAACCCACTCCAGTCTTCTTGCCTGGAGAATCCCAGGGACGGGGGAGCCTGGTGGGCTGTGGGGTCGCACAGAGTCGGACACGACTGAAGCGACTTAGCAGCAGCAGCTGAGGTTTAGTTGCTAAGTCACATCCGACTCTTGCGATCCCATGGACTGTAGCCTGCCGGACTCCTCTGTCCATGGGAAGAATACTGCAGTGGGTTGTCATTTCCTTCTCTAGGGGATCTTCCCAACCCAAGGATCAAACCCAGATCTCCCACATGGCAGGCAAATTCTTTACCATCTGACCCACCAGGAAAGACTTAAAATGTCTGAAAAATTAGATCAGAATGATTGCATCTCTCATTACCTTGCCCTCAGGGAAACTTTTCACTCCTTTTTTTGTTTGCTTGCTTGCTTAAATGGCTACAAAGATTGCTTAGGCTTCAGATGGGGAGGTAAGAGGGGGAGAGCGCTTCGTAAGGCCCAGAGGGAAGAAGTCTGCATCTCCCCTCTTGGAAGCTCTAGCACATTGTGTGATGCTACAACTGTGAGCATCTTTCTTTCTTTCTGTTAAAGGTTAACCAGCTTAAAAAACAAATATGCTGTTTCACAGTCATCTGTAAATAACTACTGCATCACTGCAGCCAAGCTATTTTCCTTTTTGTATGTATTCTTCTTGCTATAAGATTTTTTTTTCATATAGTTCTACTAACAAACTTATCATCAATATTTTTCTAGTTTATCTGATTATATAAGTTATATTAGGTCAGCAGAATCTGGGGATCCTGTCTTGGGTGGCAGTCCATGAGTCCCTTTTATTTCCAATCCTCTGTGGAAATTACCCTAAAAGTTTGACAAGTGACCCCACACAGCTGAACCTTGGTTCCCCAGAGGTTGTGCAGAGCCTGGCTGTGGAGGAGAAGGCATCTTTATACCGTTGTGTTCAGTGCTGATGGAGAGATGGAAAAGAAAGGTGCAAACCGCAGGAAAACTTGCACCATGATGACAGGAGCTTTAGCCAAACATTGGGACCAAGCATAAATTGCACACAAGACAGACAAGATAATGCATCAGACGTGCTATAACCATGCTATCAGACATGTATTTGGATTGATGACCATCATAAGTGGAATAACACTTGAAAGCCTACCATATATCTTAAAGGCAATTCTTAATACAGGCCATCTAAAAGGCAAATATGCAGCAAATGCCATGATGCTTTCTTTCTTCATTCATTCTATAGACAGTTTTATGGCTGAGATCTTGAATTAGAAATTGAGAATAAAGAAAAGAAGGAAACAGTCCTCATGGCAAAAAGCCCACAGTTTAGGACGAAATACTTGCTAACATTGCCATCATCATCTTCATCATTACAGTAGAGTCTATCTACAATGGAAACATGGATTATTATTATGTGGGGGATCAGAGATGGAAACACAGCAGGAGGTTAACTCAGTCTTTAAGAATCGTAAGAGTGTGTAAGGATGAACGATTTATTTGAGGAGAGAAGAGTACTCTGGGCAGAAGGAAAGCACATACAAAGGCAGGCAGGCAGGAGAAACAATATGGCTCTAGAAACCAGAGATACTGCTCTGACAATGTTTGTGATGTTTGTGGAGATGCAACGGCATAGGAAAACTCTAAAAGGAAATAATCTAGAGGTCCTGCGTGCCATACTAGCAAGTGTGAACTGCATCCTGAAGAAAGAAGGACTCGCCAAAGATCACTGTTCCTAAGCAAGGCCCAAATCTTTGTTTTGAAGGTTTCAGATGACTTCTTAACTGGGGGCTGTTTAAGACAGAAGACTCTGAAAGGAAGCACATTTTGAATGACCTAGGTTTACACTCACAAGCTGTGTATGAAAAGACAGATTGACCCAGCACAGATGACCTGTTACTGAATTTGTGCATGCAAAATATTTCACTCAACCACTTACTGGAATGCTTAGAACTTTGCTTCTTCTCTTCCTCAAAATTTTTGGTATAATCACCCTTTTCTGGATTTTTTAAAAACAATTTTTCTTTTTCTCCTGTTGATGTGTCAATTGTCATTTTCCCTAATAGTCTCTTTCAAGATCAAATCCAAGTGGTCCCTCTCTAGAGACTAGGGGGTAATTTTCTAGGAGGGTGCTTATAGACATTCATGTAGTTTGAATCAATGCCAGTGAAACCAGTGTAAAAACTAATATCAGGTTTTGCAAGACACCCAGGTGAAAAGGAGAGACTGACATATTTTAGTTATGCACGAATGTTTTGTCCTTACCATGGTAGTGACATCAGTTTAATGCTTAAGGTTTGGGTTTGTTTCAGGGTTCATAATTCTTTGACAAAGAGACTTTGTCTGATTATTGTTTTCTTATCATCCAAAGGATTATACTAGTTTCTACTTAGAAAGCTGTTAGTAATAACAATTTCTACTCTCTTTGCAAAGCATCTCCTATGTGAATTATGTATACCCACTATTGGCAAATCTTCAGCTCCTCCAAAAGTCATTATATTGAATTTGATTTCATATTCTTGAATTTTTTAAAATGTATTCAAATAATCATTGTTTCTCAACCTTTTGGATGAAAATATTTCTTCACCATGATGAGGAAAGCCTATTCTGAGTTTGAAAAACATTTGCAATGGCCCTCAGGAAAGAGAATCTACAGAAAATTTCAGAAGAAGACCATGTGGCTACAACATCTGGTACATTTGAGAAGTGAGGCTGGAGCAGAAGGTGGCTTTGTTAACTATGGTGAGAAAGGAGCGACAGACACACCCTGCAGATTGGGTACATATTAGTGATGGATTTCAAGCGAGTGAATGGCCTGCTATTTGAATTTTAAGAATTTATGTTGAGGGAGAGATGCCTTAATTCCCAGAGACCATTAGAAACCTGTTCAAATAAGCAAAAAAGATGTGGCATTGGGAACAGAAAGTATAAAAGAGATAATTCGGGAATTTAGGAGTCCTCTCAACTTTCTGGATGAGATTCCCTGGATGATGACGTGCTTATTCACCACTCATTGTGACAACCTCGTTGTATTAAGTCAAAGGTGAGTTCTACTTTGGACATGATGAGTTTGAGAGGTCTGTGACTATCCAGGAAAATGCCCTCACTAGCAGCACCAGGAAGACATATGAGTGTACAGCTTAGGAGAGCTAGTTGGTTTGGAGATCAAAATTTGAAAATCATGAAGATAAAAACAACTAATATTTACTATTTGCCACATGCCTGGTACTGTTCTAAGCACTTCCTGTGTATTGCTCACTTAATTCTCACAACATACATTTGAGGTTGAAGCTATTAATATCATTAGTTCTTTTCATAAGGAAGTAAAAAGAGGTTAAATAAGAAATATTATTTGACTTGCCCAAAGTCACAGAACTAATAAGTGGCCAAGCCAAAATCTGAATCAGGGACCATCATTATGACTCTTAAAACTTGAGATGGAAGACCCAAGGAGAGTTGCTAAGATGAGAACCCTGAACCACACTTGGGTTCCTTTGAAAGTTGATTCACTTTTTTGCATTTCAATCATGTAGCAATGTTCTACAACCCAGGGAGCAAATGTTATCTCCTTTATGGAATTCAGGTTAAAAAACAGGTTTTAAAAGTCTCCCTTGAGTGGTTTTAGGCAAGTAATTTTATCTCGCTGAGCTTCATTTTTTTTTAACCTGTCAAGTCTGACCTGTAAATCACCCAAAAGGATTTTTCTGAGAATGAAATGAAATGGATTTATTTGAAAGTGGAGCACAGAGTGATCATGTAATTTTAGTCTATCATACATATCATATGATAGAATGTATGTCTATTATACATTTAACTCTCTTCTGTTTGCAATAGCCTATTCACTTCTAAAGTAAATAAATTCACTCCTATTCACCCTCACAACGGAGAAGGCGATGGCTCCCCACTCCAGTACTCTTGCCTGGAAAATCCCATGGATGGAGGAGCCTGGTAGGCTGCAGTCCATGGGGTCGCTGAGGGTCGGACACGACTGAGCGACTTCACTTTCACTTTTCACGTTCATGCATTGGAGAAGGCAATGGCAACCCACTCCAGTGTTCTTGCCTGGAGAATCCCAGGGACGGGGGAGCCTGGTGGGCTGCCATCTATGGGGTCACACAGAGTTGGACAAAACTGAAGCGACTTAACAGCAGCATTCACCTTCACAAAATACCAGGGAACAGAGAGGGTGCAGGGTTGATATTACAGAATTGGCTCCCTTTAGATCTTTGCAAAATTAAATGGTTCAGGTGAGAAAAACAACAATGATTGTATCTACCCTATTACAAGAATTGGAGTGAGCAGGTAATTATGCCTATGTTCTAAGTTAAAGAGAATTATAGGATAATATAACTTCTCAAGCCAGTATTCTGTGTCCTTAAGCTGATATAATGATTTCTTTAAAATATTGCACCATCTGGAGCTATTTTGCATTCCCAGTATTATTGCTGTCACTCAGTTTTTAGAACCTTGTACTTTATGACTTTACAGATTCTCAGCTTTTAAGTGCAATTTTATTATACCTTGAAAATAAACTCTTTTCCCTAGATGCACAACTCTTGATAGTTTTTATTGAATGTTTAAGCTCCTTAAGGACAGAGAGAGTGTTCTTGAAATTCTTTCATACCATCCAAAGGTACCCAGGGTAATTTGAAGGATTTAACAAGCAGTTCTTAACAAAAAATTGCAGATAGTCTATAAAGCGTTTCATAAAGAATCATTATACTGGTAGGTCACTTTTGAGATTACCACTATAATCAAAGCATGATTTGGGCATTTGGAAAAATCTTATCCTGATTAGTGAGCAATGCATTCTGAGATAAGGAACTGCCAAACTTTTGAAATCTTTTTGCACAGTTGGAGCTAGCCTGCCAATGGATAAGCTATATGCTTGACAGAACTTGCAGAACTATTTAAAAATACATGGCTTAAGTCTTTCTCCATTCTCAGAATTGAGTATGATCCATCTGATTAAATTATAACCCAAGAGAAGTAGTACTTTCAAAATCAGTCAATACTTCCTTCTCCCCCAACTTGATTTCCAAGGCAGAGGCATAAAATTCGCATCATACTCTATAATTTAGGTATTAATCTTTGACTCATCCTTGACATTCTACTTACACCTACACGAAGTCTTTCAGTCTTACAAAATGCCATCATTTCAAGTTTAGCAAATTGAGGCATACAGCTCTTTATCAGTAAGAGAAAAAACCCCTCCTCATGATTTCTTACTCCTTCCCTGTCTCCCAAACTACTTTAACAAGTTTTTATTCTGTCTCTAGTAACTTTAAAAAAGTGTGTAAGTTTTCTATGTCAACTCTTGCAAGAGCTTGATAAGAACTCAAAAGATTTCTTAAAGAATATGCTATCTTTTATGTCATCAGTCATACCTTCCAGAAATTACCTTCATACCACCCGCTGCAGAGCAACTAAGGCTTCTATTAATCATACATTCCTAGCATTATATCTCATTATTTTAAAAAATCCTATTGATTGAATTTAGATTTTTGCTTCCCTTTAAGACTTCTTAGCATGAGTATGCTTTTCCCTAGTTATATGTTAGAACCACCTGGGGAGTTTTAAACTACTAATACCTGGGCCTCACCCCAGAACAAATCAGAATCTCTAGGGGAGAAGTCTGAGCTTCAGTATATTTTTAAGTTACGAGGTGTCCTTTAATGTGCAGCCAGGGTTTAAACTACTGTTTGTGCAATTTAGGGAATACTGGGGTTAGGTTTGTCCAGATCTGTCCAATTATCTTCTAAAAATGATCCATGATCTGTGCAATGGCAGGATCTTGGTCAACTAACTTATGAAACAGAATTTTAAACTTTATGTGCATGGATCTCATATGTGAATCAAAGTGAAATGCAGATTCTAATGCAGTCGGTCTGGGGTGGGGCCTGATTCTGCATTTCCAACCAGTGCTGGGGGATTCGAGGCCTGGGCTGTGGAATACTTCATCTCCTAAGTGAACCCCTCATTCTCACTGCTTCATCTTCTAAAGATGCTGAGTGAGAATCCATATCTATAGCTGTGACCTCTCCCTTTAGAACCAAATTTCTTCTTTCCATTTTAAATGCCTACTCTTGAATTTCAGATTTTAATTTCAAAGTGATTCCAACTGAATTCCACTGTCCTAAGTCAAGCCCTCATCAGGGTTTGCCTGGACTTTGTCAGCTGCTTCTTAGCAGGATTCCCTGCCTCTGGGCTGGAGAGTGAAGACCATCCTTCAGGGTGCAGCTTCTGCTTACCTCTCTTTATCCTTCTCTTCTGAGACCTGAACCTGTCCTCTGGTGGAATCTCGCTCCCTCTTATTCTTCCTGAAATTCGCTAGGCTCATCTTTGTTCCCAGGCCCTTCTCAGGCTTCCGCCTCTGCCTTACAACCCTTTTCTCTTTATCTCCCCACTTAATTCCTGCTCAGTTGTTAACATAAGTCAAACATCACCTGCTCTTAAACACTCTCTAAAGCCCAAGATGAGCTTCCCTTGTGGCTCAGATGGTAAAGAATCTGCCTGCATTGTAGGAGACCTGGGTTCGATTCCTGTATCAGGAAGATCCCCTGGGGAAGAGAGTGGCAACCCAGTCCAGTACTCTCGCTGGAGAACTCCCTGAACAGAGGAGCCTGGTGGGCAATAATCCATGGGGTCACAAAAGTATTCATGTCAGGAGAACTCTATAAACAGAGGAGCCTGGCTGGGCTACAATCCCTCTGGTTGTAAAGAGTCGGACATAGCTGAGTGATTCAGAGAGAGAAAGGCCAAGGTTAGTTGGTCAAATTTCCTCTTCCGTGTCTCTGCTAAATCCCTTTAAATTTTGAATTGCCATTATTGTTTTAGGAAGCTTTTTTTTAAATGGACCTAGAGTCCCCTACCCACCTCTGCACTAAGAAAATAACTCTCTAGTTTGTTGGTTAAACACAAATCCTTGAATCAACTACAGAAATTGTAAAATGAAAGGGTAACATTAAATGGTCATTAATGTTGCCTTCTTTGACTCAAAGAATTCAGTTTTTGTTTGCTTCATTCAATAAACATTTGTTTAAACTTGAACTGATTGCTTAGCTGCCCTAGAGAGCAAAAGAGTTAAGAGATGTCAATTTGGCAAATAGGAAAAATAAATACTTGTGCATTAGGATGAATTCTAATGCACAAATGGTGGGTTTTTTTTTTTATTATTATTAAGTAATACAGTTGCTTGTCTCTGTAGCCTTCATTCCACAATTAGCCACAGATAAAAGTGCCATGCTTATCATCATAAAAGCAGCTCAAGATCTGTCCAAAAAAGGTGAGGTGGTTTCAAGAGTATTTTTAGTGTATCATGCTTTCCATGGCTTTTCAGCCATCACAGTTTGAACAAAGCCCAATTTCCAAGCTAAATTCTATAAGTGGAAATCGGAGGCTATGGTTAAGTGAACAGAAATAGAATTGACAACCTAAATGCGTCAACATTCATGAAAAGTGACATCAGCAGGTTTGCTGTGTAATTGCTTTCTTTTTTTTAAAAGGTGAGTAGGTGTTTAAAACTTTTCAATGTTTAGAATGTATTCTCTTCAGCTTATTTTTCTTCATGTAATTTTACAAGAGGGAAGTTCTTTGCAAGGATTAAAAGACCTGTTGGCACCAACAAATGTAAAACCCTGTGCATGGCTAAAATAGGGGCATAAAGAAAGGCTATAGTTATCTCCCAAGAAATATAATTTGGGAGTTATTATAATAATCCCAGGTAATTAGAAGAGGCCTCTGCACCTGGGATCCGGGTGTGACTCTACAGAGCTGATTGCCACAGCACAACATCATTGCTTGGTTCTGTGTGAACCATTAGATGACAGTCTCCTTGCTGAAAACTAAAGGACTTCCAAATGAATTTTTTTTTAAAAGGACAGAAGAATAAAGTTTTTGATGAGAAAATGATGAAAACATTCCTAGGTAATTCTCCTCTATCATTCTGCATAAGGTTGTTGATGATATCATCTTCAAAATGAATTCTGTTATTGTTCAGTCGTTAAGTCGTGTCTGACTTTTTGTGACCCTATGGACGGCAGCATGCTAGGCTTCCCTGTCCTTCACTGTGAGTTTACTCAAACTCATGTTCATTGAGTCGGTGATAACCATCCGACCATCTCATCCCCTGCTGCCCCCTTCTCCTCTTGTCCTCAATGTTTCCCAGAATCAGGGTCTTTTTCAATGAGTCAGCTCTTTGCATCAGGTGTCACCTTCAAAATGAATTTGAGAGCCCAGAAAAGAATATGTAGATTATTCTGTCAAAACATGTACCCCTACTGATGAATAGCAGTCAGTAAAATTCCTCCTGATGCAAAGTTAATCCCTCCATTCTGTTTGCCCCCAAAGTACCATGTACCTGTCTGTACCATAGAACAATCATATTAATCACATTTTTGAGTCAGTTCACTTTAATAGGCTATGAATTCTTTGAATGCAATGATCTTTTAATCATTTCTCAAGGTAACTCATCAATGCTTGATGCTTTCACAGATCTAAAGAGGTTCAATATCATCAATTTCATATTGTTTAACCTAATAATAGTTCAATATTTAATAAGTGAATACTCAATAGATTAATTCACATTAATATCCCATTTAAGAGTGCTGGAATTTTTGAAAGGAAAGCCAGCATTTATTCCATGAATTTCATGTTTTACAGTGTGTGTGTGTGTGTGTGTGTGTGTGTGTTAGTTGCTCAATCATGTCCGTCTCTTTGTGACACATGGACTGTAGCCCGCCAGGCTCCTCTGTCCATGGGATTCTCCAGGCAGGAATACTGGAGTGAGTATCCATTCCCCTTTCCAGGGGATCTTCCTGATCCAGGGATCAAACCCAGGTCTCCTACTACTTTGCAGTCAGATTCTTTACCTGGTCTGAGCCAACCAGGGAAGCCCTATTTTATGTATATCACAATTGATATTTAATTTTAAAAGAACATCACCAAGAAGGCACTATCTATTGTTCTGATCTTTGAAGTTAGCACAAACACAGATAAGCAAGTAAGCAAGACAGTAAATATTCTAAATCAAGCACAGTCTGAAGGCAATACTGTAACACTGGGCATGGCACCCAAATGTCCATGGGCCCTGTGACTTATTAGCTCAGACAAGTCAGTTTAGTTCTCTAGGCTTTGAGTCTGATCCCTTCTATAAAATTAAGTAATAATCTCACCTCTGATTTACTGTCATAAAAGTCATTTGTGATGATTTTTAAACTGAAAAATGCTATTGTCAAGTTGGAAGATGAGTAAGATCTGACAAAGGGTTTCTATACCAGAAGAGTCTGTTAATAAACAAGGGGTATTTAAGGTAGACCATTGAAGAAGGTCTAGTGGACACTCCATCCCCCTGTTAGCTGACTGGCTATACAGGCAAGTCTACCTTAAATTTGTCTTGGTTTCATCACTTAATAGCTTATTTATTGTGTGGCTGTAGGCAAGTTGGAAAAGACTCTGATGCTAGGAAAGATTGAAGGCAGGAGAAGGGGACCACAGAGGACGAGATAGCTGGATGGCACCACTGACTCGATGGACGTGAGTTTGAGCAAACTCTAGGAGATGGTGAAGGACAGGAAGCCTGGCATGCTGCAGTCCATGGGGTTGCAAAGAGTCGGACGCGACTGAGTGACTGAGCAACAACAACAAAAAAGGCAAGTTACATCATCTCTTTGCATCTTGGTTTTCTCATCTGTTAAGTGGGACTAAGAGACAGGGGTGAGAAGAGGGTGGATCATGGAACTGGAAACAGTTCACCTTGCTGTCAACATATTTATCACTAGAAACACAGCCTCTTAAGTACTCTACGGCAGTGGTTCTCAACAGCCCCAGATGAAGATCTTGTTAAAACGGAGATTCTGAAACAGTTGCTCTAGAGTGGAGGCCAAAATTCTACACTTTCCGGAGGCCCAGGTACTGCTGATGCTGCTCATGTAAAGACACACGTTGAGGAGCAAGACTCACCGTTATGTCCCCACTTCTAAATATCTTGGTTCCTCTTTACCAAACAAAAAAGTCAGCTTTAATCAGACCCCAGTTCTATTGACTTTAGCTCTGGAAACACTACACTTTTTAAGCAATATGATAACTTGCGACTTAGAGACTAATAGTTTAGCATCTCCATCTTCAAGTGAGGGGAAGAACAGCCTGGAGCTGATAAGCACCACATCTGACATCTCAGAGCAGCCGATCCGGTATCAACATCTGAGTGTCCCACAGAGCCTTAACCCAACTCCCCACTAAGCAAGCATCCTGATTGAGGAAACATGGGGGGCAGAGGGACAACGATAGCCTTTAGAGGGAAGCCAATCGGGGCCTCATGCTTCATTCTGATCCAGAATGTCCCTCTGAACCTTCCCCAAGGAATAGAAGTGAATGACTCGTCCGTATTTGGTCCATATCTTAGACTCTAAGACTGTATGCAAGACATCCCAGGCCATTTCCGCCTAAAAATGTTTTTTTTTTCTCTTCAAATTTTAAAAACACTCAGCCAAGATTCAGCCTGCCTTGACTTGACCTTTGCATCTTGAATCCCCAGCTTTGGGTTCTCACTCTTTAGAAGAACAAGCCCTTCAGGAGAGCAGAACCCTGGAGTCCTCCTTGGAGAGCAGGCAGTAAGGGTGACAGTCAGCCCCCTGCTCCATGAGACAGGCGCCACAGAGGGCTCTTCCTCCGTCCCCGTGACTAACCGCTCCAGCTTCCTGAGAACGTGTTAGAAGCGCTCCCAGCACTGCGCGGCTGCCCAGTGGGTGCGTTTTGGCTCCGTCTCACCACATATGTTATCTTCATGGTAGCTGCTCCCAAAAAAGGGTTGTAACTCAAGGGAATCTCTTCACAGATTCACGTCTGGCTTTCAAACAAGGAGCTCTCAAACCTGTCAAATCAGGCAAGCAGACGGTGTCTCTATTTTGGGGTACATTTCCCCTCTGGGTTTATAAAGGTTTCCTCTGGCAGGAGTCTTCCCTTTTAGATTTCATGGGCTTGATTGCTTGCATGTTGGAAAGCAGCTCTGAGTCTGGAAAAGAGCCTTTTTCAAGGTAGACAGTTTAGTGAAGTTCAGGATGAATTCGCAGGGGGAGGAGGCAGTAGAAGGTGGGGGAGGTGCACAGTACGTGGCTTAATGTACATAGCACGTAGCATTAGCTGAACACTTCTGGTGGTTGCCATAGGAATAGAAGACTTTCGATTTTAAACCATAGTTCCTCTGGAGCTACGTTAAAAAATGTGACTGGATTCTTGCTGTTCACTGCTACCAGCTTTTAAAAATGCAACCAAATGTTTACTCTGCCAAAGGAGGTTACAGTAACCTGAAAAAAAAAATGTCACTTTCAAGGCCCAAACAACTAAAGAACATGGACTTTTCCATTATCTTGGGCCCCACAACTTCCAAACCAGGGAAACACAATGTAGTTTTGATATTTTCTTCTCCAGAAGGGATTTGTGAAATATATGAGAATCTGTAACAGATGTAACTCAACCAAGTTAATTATCATTAAACTGTGGTGGGAGAATATTTAAAAACCAAATAATTGGTTTAAAACTAGTGAGTCTTGAAACTATTTTACACATTGTTTACAACAATGGGCACCCCATCCCTGCCACTTTTGTTTCCTCTACCAGTTAGCCCTCTAATGCTTTTCTTTGCTAATTCAAAGTTCTGACAGCAAGTACCAACCTGCAGATTCAGCTTTTAACACTGCACCAAGTATCTACTCCTCCCTTCCCACTACCTCCAATGGGACACTGTATTGTACTATTCATCTAAGTCAAAAAACTATGGAGAAATTAAATACATTAAAAGTTGACCTGGAGAAAATCATAATTGAAAAAGAGAGATGCACCCCAACGTTCATTGCAGCACTGTTTACAACAGCCAGGACATGGAAGCAACCTAAAAGTCCATCATTAGAGGACTGGATAAAGAAGATGTGGTACATGTATACAAGGACAGATTATAAAAAAAGAACAAAATAATACCATTTGCAGCAACATGGATGGAACTACAGATTGTCACAGTGAGTGAAGTAAGTCAGACACAGCAAATATCATACGATATTACATGTATGTGGAACATAAATAAAAAGGTTACAAATGAACTTATTTACAAAACAGAAACAGACAGACATAGAAAACAAACCTGGTTACTAAGGGATACAGTGGGGGAGACAAATTGCAAGATTGGGATTGAAACTGGGCGCTCAGTCATCAGTCATGTCCGACTCTTTGTGACACTTTGGACTGTAGCCCACCAGGCTCCTCTGTCCATGGGAATTTCCTGGAAAGAATACAGGAGTGGGTTGCCATTTGCTCCTCCAAGTAATCATCCTGACCCAGGGATCAAGCCCATGTCTCCTGTGTCTCCTGCATTGCAGGCAAATTCTTTACTGCTGAGCCACCAGGGAAGCCCAATCTAATAGGAATCTACTGTATAATACAGGGAACTCTATTCAATAGTCTGTAATGAGCTGTATGGGAAAATAACCTTTTTAAAAAGGGGGACATATGTATATGCATAACTGGTTCACTTTGCTGTACAGCAGAAACTAACACAACACTGGAAGTCAACTATACCCCAACAATCTTTTATTTAAGTTGAGCATCTTACATAAAGCTTCCCAACTGGCATACCATGTTGGGCCCCTGATGCTGCCTCTGGACACACCTGCTCAATTACGAACATGATCATTTCAGTACACACTTTGATATGAAAAAAGTTGGGAGAATTTGAGTTCAGCTAACTTGTAATCTTCTTGGGAAGTTGGTCTAGTCCATTACTGTACCCGCAGCAACTCACGCAATGCCTGGCATGTAGTGAATGATTAATAACTATCTGCTGATAAACAGTTGTGAATAAACACAGAGTGACTGAACGCTCGGATCAGACAACAACTGTGACCCAGTCCTGGAAGAACAGAAACATTTGCTGGGCTCTGAAGTACCTAGTGGACAAAGTGTCTGACCTGCGCCTGGCATCCACGCTTCATTTGGCTGAGGAAAGTGAAGATGAGCTTATGAAAAACAGTAGACAAAGTTCTATCCTAGTTTGTAATTCCTGCTGCCAACTTCTCTAAGGAAAGCAGAGGGGTAAAAAGAATAATAAATGCTGTCTTGACATGGGTCTTCAAGGCTCCCTACTTTGCATGACTGTCCAGAAAAAGAACATGCATTAAAAAGCCCACTAAGAGCCATCAGCTCTCTGAGGGAAAATAATCATAATACCTAATACTTTGGAGGTGGGGGGGGTACGTACTATTTTCGACATTAAGCCATTTTAGACATTAATCCTAATAATTAATAGGGTGGGTGAGAAGCTTAGGGCTCTGGGGAAGAACACAACCAAAGAGGGCAGTGAAGTGGGATGGGTGGAGACACTGGCCAACTGCTAAACTTGGACGCCAGTTTTATAACATGTCCCCTTTGTAAGCCAGTAGGCTGGGCTTCGGTTTTCCCCAGACCGTGCACTCTTTTAATTTATTTGAGAGAAACTCTAATTGTATTTTCACTGTAGTATCTTGTATGTTTTTATTTGTGATTTAAGAAATGTGAAGAGAAAATACACAGACATACATAATGGCTAACAGTGTTTCATTCCTGGTTCTAGAGCTAACCACTCTAAAACTGTTGGTAATGTCACTTCAGTTCAGTCGCTCAGTCGTGTCTGACTCTTTGTGACCCCATAAATCTCAGCACGCCAGGCCTCCCTGTCCATCACCAACTCCCAGAGTTCACCCAAACTCATGTCCATCAAGTTGGTGATGCCATCCAGTCATCTCATGCTCTGTCGTCCCCGTCTCCTCCTGCCTTCAGTCTTTCCCAGCATCAGGGTCTTTTCCAATGAGTCAGCTCTTCACATCAGGTGGCCAAAGTACTGGAGTTTCAGCTTTAGCATCATTCCTTCCAAAGAAATCCCAGTTAACATATTCTTTTAAAGAAATTTATTTATTGATAAAAAAATAATTGTCACATATACAAAATTAACTGTAATGCAAGTTGGAAATCTAGACAAAATACCATGGGATCTCATAGGATCAGGAGCTTACTTGCAATCAAAACGACAGAGGTAATATTCCAACTGATACGTGCAACAGATGCAGTCAGGGTGGAGTACCCTACTCCCACAACTCCTTGCATTTGTAAGCTGTTAAACACATTTAAAAATAATATCTAACCTAAATACTTCTTGTGTGTTAGGTACTGTGTTGTCTACATAGATTTTCTCCTTTGATTCTTATTTTTATTCCAGGTTCTACAGAGCTGGAACCTGAGGACTAAAGAGGTGAGCTTGCTGCTTGGAAGCAGCAAAACCTGGATTTCCAAGCCAATCCTTTCACTGCTCTTTCACTGCATCATCTCCTGTATAACATTTCTTTGGTGTTTATTATGCAGCAATGAGTGTTGTGAGGCTGAATATGACATTTCCCCATATATTATTAATGCCTGTGAGAAATTATAACTCAGTGAATACCAATAAGATTCTCTTTGTTTCAGAAGCAAGCCCCTACCCACCATCACGCCTCTTTTAAGAGCATCACGGAGCAGGTGAGTTTCTATTGTCCTCTGTTCACTAGGAGCAGCAGTGAATGCTGACATGGAAACTTGATTCCGAAACTATGATGCTCCTCAGTGACTTCAGGTGATGCAGAGACTAAAGAAATTTAACTCTGAAATTAGCCCAGAGACTGTATCATGAATAATATTTTTATACAAAGATACACATCACATGCCCCATGCATAAGGAAAACCTTTAGTATTAATATTTAAGCACGTAGACCTGGCTGTAGAATTTATGAGTGTATTCAAGACCTGAAAGGAATGAAACTGTTACCAAATTTCCTCTGACTAAAACTGGTTTTTTGACCTTCACATTTGGGAACAGGACAAAGGTAGTTCAAAGTCACCACTAAGCCTGGTCGTTTTCTTCTGTATCTCTAGCCCTATCCTTGTCTCCATCTCTGTCTCTTTCTAATCTCTATATCTACCTCTACGCTTATCTCTCTAATGTATCTATTGTCAGACTTCACTGTGCACAGTAATGTGGGGTTGTAAAGATGATCTCACAAAGGCCTAAAAATAACTTATACTCTTTTGATACAATTCACTGCCTGAGGGTTCCCACTGCTATAGCCAATCTATTTTCCTAAATGTGTTCTGGAAGTTCAGGGGTCATATCTTCTGTGTAAGGTCTATAAGACTATGGCCCTCAGAAATCATTCTTTCTTTCTTGAACATTTTTGGGATATTTTTCAGGTTGCGATATACGCAGGGGAAGAAGGTGGATGGACCTGTCTTGATTCATTTTGTTTTTGTTTGTTATTTCTTCTAAGATAATGCCATGTGATGCCTATAGAAAATTCAAAGAGTTTAAACATATCTAAAGAGGAAAGCATTTAGAGATACTGCTACCAGGACTTTGAAGCTCTGTCTTTCTGGGCAGTCTTATTACATATATAAATACAGTTTTGTATTGATGGCACCCTACTATACCCAATGACTTTCCAGCTTACTGTTTCGTTGGATAATTTATTAAGGAGATACTTCATGTCAATAAGTAAAATTTACTTCAGTTTATAATAGGCACTTGGTAAGACACAGGTTCAATCCCTTGGTGAGGAGGATCCCCTGGAGGAGCAAATGGCAACCCACTCCAATATTCTTGCCTGGAAAATTCCATGGACAGTAAACCTGGTGGGTTGCAGTCCATGGGGTCAGAAAGAGTCAGACATGACTTAGAGACTAAACAACAGCAGCAATCTGGATTTTTAGGAGGACTAGGAAAATGCAGTTGAAATTGTGATTAATTTTTTCAGCTCCCTCCAGGAAAGCTGAAACAAACTGCACAAATAACACACACATAAAGAACTGAGGGCAATGTGATTTTCTCACCAGAGGGAATGAAGTCAGATATCATTATTATACATCATCACACTTGAGCTTTTTTAAAAAGGAGCTGCCACTGTCAGCACATTTCTCGTTGGCCATTTTCCCGTCTTCATATTTAGGGATTTTGAGAATTATACTCAGCAGAGCATTGCTTGAGAACCCCTCATCCCCCAACTCAGCATTTCTTCATTTTCCTATTTCCAGGTCAATTAGATAAACACTGAGATAGAGACATAATTTATGAGTATTCTTTCTGCCAAACCAAGAAATTTCCACATTATAAGCAAGGTCAGCTTACTAGAATCCAGTTGGCAGACGGAAGGATGACATTTTGAACTCTTGTTCTTCACTCTGTGAACTGACCCTTGTATAAAGTGTTAAAAGAGGGGAAAGGACATTTTCAGAAGCGGGCAGCTGGTAGAACCAAAGGCTCCTTCACTCCTCTTGGCTCCAGCCTTCACCATGTTGGCCAGTGTGGGCTTTCTCCTAGGGTCTCTCTCTTGAATGCAGTTTCAGAAGCAGAAGCTTGTAGGATTTTGTTTTGAAGAATTTTCCTGCTAGCCAAGGATGGCCCAAAGGGGAAACTCCTTTCACCTGATGTTCTTGAAATAAGATTTTAGAGTCTGCCTCTGGTCCTTTAAGGCAGTTTCAAGCCCTGGTCCAAATTGAAGTGTTTACAGATTTAATGTTCCTTTTTTCCAGCCGAATACCTGCCATCTTATATATAAGTAAGCCCTCAAAACATGACTACATGACTACATGAAATAAAATTAGGCTCCTCCTCCCTGTAAGACTTTATCCCACCTCAGTCTGCTTTTCCAACCCTCCCAGTTTTCTTTAGCTTTCCAACTATCATCAAAACCTTTTCACAAGAAAAGATTTGAAATTAATTTATACTAAAGTATCAATAAAAGTACTTGATGATGGCTGAAAGTGCTTCCTTCCCCAGAGAGATCTGAATAAAAATAAAGCCCCAGATAAAGTGTTTGCAGTACTCCTACCATCTAATGACAAGCTTTATTGAGGAAAGAAGGAAAGATTTCTTTTGAGTGTTGGATGAGGAGATGAGAGTGACTTGCCAAGCAAAGAGAAAACACTGCTATTGAATATATTATTCTCAGGTCAACTATCTGCAAGATAAGTGAATATATTATTTCTTACATATATTTATTTAGTGACGAGTACTTCAGTACTGAAGTACTTGAGTCACTTTACTTGTGTCCGACTCTTTTGTGACCTCATGGACTGTAGCCCGCCAGGCTCCTCTGTCCATGGGATTCTCCAGGCAAGAATCCTGGAGTGTGCTGCCATTTCCTCCTCCAGGGGATCTTCCTGACCCAGAAATTGGACCCCCAGTCTCCTATGTCTCCTTCCTGTAGGCAACCCACTCCAGGATTCTTGCCTGAAGAATCCCATGGACAGAGGAGCCTGGTGGACAATAGTCCATAGATTGCAGAAGTCAGCCAGGATTGAAGCGACTGAACAGGCTTCCTTTGTTTAGTGAGCTAGTACTTAACCGAAGATCTTCAGACTAGCACCCCCAAGGGATCCAAAATATCCCCACATTTTGAGAGCTTCTAGTATTTTTAAAGTTAGTTGGGTCTGTTGGGAAAAGAGAAACTTTCCCGAGATTTCATGCAGGTAGTAGGCAGAATTTCGTGCAGTCCAACATAAAAAGGTTTTCTGGAGATCTCTGGAGGACTATGGTTTTTCCAGTGGTCATGTATGGATGTAAGAGTTGGACTGTGAAGAAGGCTGAGCGCCGAAGAATTGATGCTTTTGAACTGTGGTGTTGGAGAAGACTCTTGAGAGTCCCTTGGACTGCAAGGAGATCCAACCAGTCCATTCTGAAGGAGATCAGCCCTGGGATTTCTTTGGAAGGAATGATGCTAAAGCTGAAACTCCAGTACTTTGGCCACCTCATGCGAAGAGTTGACTCATTGGAAAAGACTGATGCTGGGAGGGATTGGGGGCAGGAGGAGAAGGGGACGACAGAGGATGAGATGGCTGGATGGCATCACTGACTTGATGGACGTGAGTCTGAGTGAACTCCGGGAGTTGGTGATGGACAGGGAGGCCTGGCGTGCTGCGATTCATGGGGTAGCAAAGAGTCGGACATGACTGAGCGACTGAATTGAACTGAACTGGAATATGGTAAAGCAATTAAACAAGAATGAAAAATCATAAAATTGTCAATAACACAAACTTCTTTATTTCTTAGCAAACAGAGTAAACCCAGGCTGACACTGATGCTCATTATTTGGATGATATGAAAGGAACAAACTGTCTAACTGCAGATCATGTGAACTTCTCTCCTAGATTGTTTGGGTCTTATGCTATCCAATCGTATAAATAAGTACACCTCAGAGGTAAATTGATACCAGCTAGGTACCCTTACGGATCAGATTCCATCTTGAAATACGCCTCCCTTTTTAATCAAACCCTTCTTTTGTGTATAGAACACGTCCACACCTATTCTTACCACCTACTCAATAGAGAAGTAGAAACATCTCTGCCAAATCAGTATTTTAAATAACACTATATTATTTATTTCAGCCTTACAGTGCTAAAATTTCATATTGCAATGCCATCAGTGTAAAAGATGTAACTCTGGCTTTTTATTTTTTAATTTTTTTGGCCACACCAAGCAGTATGTGGGATCTTAGTTCCCCAAAGAAGGATCGACCCCTGCTCCTAGCATTAGAAGCATATTTTCTTAACCACTGGACCACGAGGGTAGTCCCAACTCTAGCTTTTTTTTATATATATAATTTTTTATCTCTAGCTCACCAAGATCTGTTAGTATTGTCTGAGTTAACTTCTAGAGTTGACATCTCAAGGATGTTTTGGGTTGAATCATTCAGTGCTACATAAGAGTTATTCTGAATACTTGCTCTAACCTTGCCTTCTTCTCTGTCTGGTTCTATTATGTCTCAGAACAATGGGCCATTGTAAGTGCTGCTTTTGAGCAGATGAAAGTTATAAAACAGACCTGAGCTGATCGGATTTTGACATTGACTTTTGAACATTACAGTACTTCCCCACCTTTAAAAATAATGCCTTGCACAGCTATTCTTACACGTGATCTGCAGCTATGCTCCCCAGAGAGTAAAATCATTTATTGAAAACCTATTTCAGAACTTGGTCATGGCATGTTAGAGAACTCAGTCGTTCTCTAGTCAACCTGGTAAAATGAAGTCCCTTTTGCAAGTGAATAATCAATCATCCCTTCCCAAATACATTTAAGTCAAAATTTTCAGAGTTTTCTTAAAGCATGGTCCTTTCACACTATATGTCCATTTTGTAAGACTTCAAATTCCCTTTCTTGGTCCACTCTCTAGAAACGACTGATTCCAAACCCATCCTCCAACCCCCAGGGTTGAACTCTGTTTTTCAAGTTTCCAGTTTATCATCTCCTTTTCAATCATGTATTCATTTGTGCTCACCAGCAGTGGATTGTGTGCGCGCACACACACACACTCTCTCTCACCGCTGAGTCATCACAGTTTCTGTAGACTCACAATAGAGTTCAGAACCTGTCGCCCACATCTCACTGGGAGCTAAGGAGCCAGAAGACAGCTTTCTCCTCTCGTAAATGTCAAGTGTTCAACATGCCTCCACTGGGGGCTGAACAGAAATATAACCTTAGGGAAATTAGTCTTTGGGTCTGGGCAAAGCTCTGAGAATTCTGAGTCCGAAGTCTGCTTTCTCTGTAAGGGTGTATGATTGGTAGCTTCAGCTTCCTCTCTCATCAATCAGACTTAACTCTGCAGCACCAGGTTGGTGTCTGACTTGCTCTCATTGGGTGGGAAAACCCATAAGACATACCGAAGGAGATGTTCAGGTTTGTCTTAGGAGTAGCCCATGGAGCTGTGGGTATGGGAGAAGGGAATCTGGTGGTCATCCTCCAAAGGCTTCTTTTCTTGTTTGATTTGTTTTAAATTTGTGGGAATACCCATTTTATTAAACCTCAAGTAACTTCTTAAATGCAGCTTCTCTTTTCTCAATCCAATATGTACATACCACATCACACTTATTGCTAATTCTGCTTGTCAACAAAGGGTACAAGAGGGTCATGGAGAACCCACTAGAGATCTTGTATTTGACTACCATTATGGCTTTGATGAGCAGATCGCAAAGTGTTGTGCCTAAAAATCCTTACTGAGGTTTGGTAGGGAGGCTGTATCACCAGAATAAGCTCAGGTATCAAAACAAAGTTTCTTTTTGCTGTTATGTTTATTTTGTTACATTCAGACAGAAAAGATTGCATTTAGGCAAACTGACATTATGCCAGTGGGAAATCTGACCAAACAATCAGAAGTGGAAGAGGAAGAAAGGCCAGGAAAGAGGGAGGGGGGTGAAATCAAGCATTCACTCTTTACTTTACCCCAGAAAACAGCCCGCAATTATAATTACCCACCTTGTTCTGGAGCTCAGAATAAAAGTGACGTTGCACCAAACCCTACCCAAGCAGCCTGTCCTGATTAGAAAGTACTCCACACCTTGGAGAACTGAGGAGACGTGAGCGAGCGCAATTTTAAATGCAAATTAAACTGAGGGGGTAGCAGAGAGAACACATAAAAGACAGTAAAACAAAACCTTTCAGTTTTCTTAAATTAGCAGTCTAATGTGTTCTAAAGAGCAGCTCCCCTCAGATCTCGTCTTAGGGGTTGCATTTCATCACAATATAAAACGGGCAGATCCCTCACTTGCCTCTGCTCGGTGCTCTTGAATTGAGATTGAAGGGAAAATTAGAAGCTGTTCATTTGGGCTTCTGGGCTCAGCAGCGTTGCATAGCTTCGTTTTATGCTCAGCCGTGTCCTGTCGAAAGGGGCCAACAAGTGCTGGTGAGTATCTGCTAACTTCAAGACTCTTCCTTTCATTTATCTTTCGGGGGTTTCATTTACCTTTTGGAGGGGGGAAAATCTCCCAAAAGATTTACATTACAATGCAGCTTGCAAAACCTAGGAAATTTCAGACAGCTTTTCAAGCCTCTTGCAGTGACTGATTCGAAGAAGGAAGAGAGTTATTTTCAGCCTAGATGCTGGTGACTGATCCATGTATTAATTATAACAGGGGAATGTTTAACAGATGCCAGCTAAGATGGCCTGTCCCCACCACCCTCAGCCAGCATTAGGGTAAGGACTGGTACCCCGACAACTTTTCTACCATATTAACTGTTTAACCGTGTATTCCTGTTGTAATTGCAAATAAAACTGGAGCTTGAAGCTCTAAAAATAATTAAACCAAAACCATTTTTTAAAATGACTATGACAGTTCTCTGCCTGAGGATGAGTGGCGGTGGCCGGGGGTGGCGATGGGGGTGGAGATGGGGAGGGAGAGATGGGGTATTGGACCCGTGTGATGGTGACATGTAGATTTTGATGGTGATGGTTTTCTGCCAAAGTTTTACACGGGAAGCTGGTCATTTTCTTCCTTCGCAGTGGAGGATACAAAGAGGCTGGGGCTGGCGTCACCTTCCGTTGCTAAGGTAACATGCTCTGGCCATTTTATCTGATAAAGAAGTCCAGCAGTTGGGTATATGTTATTCATTGCCGATCTAATCAAACAATCAAAATTGTTTACTTTCACCGGGAATATTTAGTGAGATCAAAGACACTCTGACTGAAATTGCTCTTACTGCCGGCAGTTAACCCTTGATTTTTTTTTTTTCCTCTTTTTTTGCAGTAAGTATGATTTGCTGTTGGGGTAGCTTTTGGATATTTTTAAAAGTTTCCTTCTAGCAGATTTGGCTTCTTAAAATATGCACTGTTAGAAAGAAAAACGAATTAGATTATCCTTCTGAGTTTGATTTTAATGACTTGGTCTTGTTACTTCTTTCCAAAAACATCCTGCAGAAATAGATACTACGTTTGTGCAAGTATCTGAGAAAGACTACATATGCTAGAAAGAACCTAACAGGCTTTTTTTTTTTTTTTTTTAATGAAATATATTAGCTTCCTGACAGGCATGATAATATTATGGGGATCATTGCAATTCGGAAATAATTGCTGGTGCTTGGCAAACCAGATTTCTTTTTCATAAGCAGCCTGTGTCAGAGGCAAGCAGGTGATGGTCTTTAGCACTTTATAAAACGTGCTGGAGGAAATCACTACAAGGAAGGAACGCAAGGCATTTTTACAGCAAACATGTTAGCATGTGTCATAAATGCAAGGCATCTGTAAGTGGAGGCTCTGATTCCCAGGTTAGTGCTCACTGCTCAAGGGGGATTGTAAGTCCCTGGATCAATTAAGGATCAATGTTCAGAACAGCTGATACTTAATGATGTCATTTATCAGACCTTTTGAAAACAGCATGAAAATTTAAAAGCTTATTTTCCAGTTAATACACAGCAAAGAAAAACTGGTATGTTATCTCTCTTTAGCCTGGATCACTTGTATTTTCTGAGTAGAATATATTACTTTTAATAAATGTTGGTGAAATGCTTCATTTTCTTATACAGTAGGAAAGCTCTGTTGACAGATGGATTTAAAACTGGAAATGTCAGTCAAATAATGGCATGTTTAATGGGATATTTCTTATCTCCAAATCATATTTGACAGTCTAAAGTATTGTGGATTTTTTTTTCTCTCCCATAGGCAATACAAGTGACTATTTTGCCTTAAAACTCTTGTTTCTGGAACATCAAGCATGGATTATCCCAAAATGGATTATTTTCTGGATGTGGAGTCTGCTCCTAGACTCTTGGATGTTGAGTCGGCTCAGAGATTCTTCTACAGCCAAGGAGCTCAAGGTAATTAAAGACAGGAAACTCCTCTCATTTGCATGTTGGTTTTATATTAACAATGCCCTGTGGCCTGTAGCAGTGTAAGCTCTGCTGCAGGAATTCAACAACTGGGATTTCTCAGTTGGCAACCCCTACCGAGCTGTTTCTGGCATGGAGGCAGGCATACAGCAAAATGAATTAACCTAAACTTCTTGATTTGGTTCAAAAGCAACCTACCCAGCTTTTGTACAAATGCCCCTTGGAAAGCTATGTTAGAAAATGATGCCCCCACCTCGTTGCAACCAAAGTGTAAGATTGAAAGACTTCAAGGATGCTTTTAGCCCCAGGAAAAGGTGGAGTTTTCAGCCTCTGAACTGGAGAAGACCCAGGGCACCCTGACCTCTCTGTCTGAAATCCAGCTGGGTGAGAGGCTCCTGAGAGAGGCTTTGAACTCCTACAAACAGCATCCTGATCTATTTTAGATGAATTCAATCACAGACTCGAGCAATCAGCAGTGTCCTTGGGGAACACAAAGGAACTTGCCTGTTGTGAAGTGTGGCTGATGTATACATTTAAATTATAGATTTTAAGATGGTCAATTAGGCTCCACTTTGCTTGTTCTTCTGTTCCAGGGTGCACTTAGAAACTTGTGCGTGCACACTGAAGTACAGAATGAGGCTGGGGGATTACATGGGCTCTCCCGACAGGCAGGAGAGTTTTTTAAAGCCTATTTTCCCTTTTCCGTGGACTATTTAAGGTAATCAGGAAACCTGAGCATGGGCATATCCCAAATGGTACAAGTAACACAGAGAGAAAGGCAATGTCCATATCCTTAAATAGAGAAGTAGTTGAATTCTTGGAAGTCACGAGGGAGAACTAAAAAGGATAGATGCTGTTTTGACAAAGCTGGCATCTTTCACTGCTACGTGCTAATGGGCACTTCACACAGGGCCCTGCTGACTTCTGCCTTGGGTTTCCCAGTTGTCTCTTCTGATTTGGTTTTGCCTGGCTCTCACGCCAAATTCTCACAGCAACTTCAGTGGCTTGCAAGCCTCCTCCTTCTCTGCTTCCATTTTCCTGGATAGGATCCAGTCTTAAAGGCAACAGAGACTGGTAATTATCTGGTTGATGGGCTTGGGTCAGTATGCACATCAGCAACAGCTAATTCTTCTCATCCCTGTGGGTACGTGTAGTCAGCATCGCTCCTCTCAGCCACTGAAAGAGACATGAGAATGTTACTGAGTTAGCAGAAGCCTGAGATGCTGGCCAGATCCTCCAGCGCCTTCTGGGTCTGGAAGAAGCTGCTAGGAGCAGATGCAGACGGAGGCCAGAAGAAACGGGGGAGCTGAGGCAGGGCTCCATCCCATCTCTGGTTCTGTGTTGAAACACTGCTGCATCTGTCCACTCCATTTGAACAGGAGAATAATGCTGGTGCTTGGGGGTCATGCACCTGAGCTGCACTTCTGTTAACAGAGCAGAGAAGGGAGCAAATCACAGATACTAAAGATGCCCATTTTGCCTTGCAGGAGCCACGGTTTAAGCCTTTAAGAGCCGTGGGCTCCAGGCATTGACGGAAGGAAAGCAGTCAGGGTGTGGGAGGCTCAGAGGACTCAAGGCAGCCTGGTGGTTGTCGGCAGATGGAGCCGGGGGTGGAGTGGTCAGAACTGTCACCATCGGTGACTGTGGTTTAGACACCAGAGCTGGAAAGGCTGGAAAGTGCATGGGAGGTGGTAGCGTAAGCTGCCTCGGCTGCCTGATAGGACGTTCATTTGGGGATAATCAGAATGATATTCCAATGAAGGAGTTGTGGATCTGTAGTAAGAGTGGGGGCTCCCTAAACAACATCCAGGTGGGTTTTTCATAAACCCCCTGACTTCTTGAATCAGAAATCCGAGTATAAGACCTAGGAGTTTGCATTTTAAGTAAGAGGTCCAATGATGATTACCCAGATATCCCACTATTCTGAGGACCAACATTTAAGAACCAGTCCATCCTGTCTGATTTCTCTCCTTCCACCCCAGAACGGGGCCACTTTCCTCACCATTAGAGGGAGGATGACACAGTGGTTACAACCAGACCCTGACTGCCGAGGTTCAAACCCTGGGTCTGCCACAGTCAACCTGGGAAAACTAACCTCTTTGACTTTCAATGTCCTCCCCTGAAAAATGGGAACAGTGTTGTTGTTCAGCCCTTCAGTCATGCATAGGCCCAAGTCATGAGTTGTTAAGAGCACTAATGAGGTAAGATTTGAAAATGCTTTCAACTGCCACATGGGAAACACCATACATGAGCAAAGCAATAAAATAAACATCTTTGCAAAAGGCTGTCCCTTCTCTGAGATTTGAAGGGAAGCCACTGCCTTACAAACAAAAGTGCTACCTGATAAGACTGAACCTCCTATTTTTTTTAGCACACACACAAAAAGTCAATTTTAAGTAAATTTTGGGGCAAAACTGAAAAACAGGGAGTACCAAGAGAAACTTCTATCCTTCCTTTCACTTTAAAACTGAGAACCCCTCTCCCAACAGCTTCCCCAGAGCCCCATCGCCTAGGACTAATCATCCCCAGGGTCTCCTGGCTGGGGAGTGACTTGCTGCCACTGTGACTTGTCACTGCATTTTTCCAGCTCCCTCACAGCAGCTTCCTTCCGCTCAGCACAGGCACCACCTCCCTGGACCACAAGGCCCTCAGCCCGAAGAAGGGACTCCAGTGAGTGTGCAGAGGGCTGAGGACCGGGGCTTACACCTTCCCTTTCTGAACCAAATGCACAGGTGGTAGAGTGGATGTCGAAAGCCAATGGCAAGGCCCGCAGGACCAGGGAAAGGAGGGCAGGACGGTGGCTGGCTCTTGAGAAAGGCATGTGGAGCAATCAGGGCCTTTTGCTGCTGCTACAATGCAGCACACAGCAGCTTTCTCACGGCCAGCCCAGCCCAGCCCAGCCTCAGGGGGATGTTAGTGAGGTCGAGCAGCCCCCACTGGATACCCTCTTCTATAAAGAAGGCCCACATGGAAATACTGTATTAAGTACCTGGAATGTGGACGACTTAGGATTTGGTTGGCTAAACTGATGTATGATTATTGCCTTTTACTGGGTTGTGCATTCTTGAGGCAATGCAGACTTGTCAATAGACTGATCAAGGACAGGTGTAAGTATTTTAAAGGGGAAACCAAGAAAATAATTTCATTTTCCACACATTACTTTCCTTGCATCAGTTGGGGTACAAATTCATAAACTTTTGGGGAAACAGCCCTTCTATATTAATCACATGAAGAATGGTTATCCAAAGCAACAACGAGAATTGCAATGTTTGTGACCCCATCGAGGTTGTTTTTCACTTTCTCTTGGAAAGGGGCAAAAAGCCTGTCCCTGGGTAGAGGATATTTTGAGCTACTAAAAGCAAGAGGAATCCAGAAAGATAAGAAAAAGAGAAAAATGATCTAAGATCTGTTCTGGGACAGATTCTGCTGAAATTCCCAGAGAGTTTTTTAAAAGCCAGTCCTCTGCTCTGCTGAATAAAGCAGGCTTGTTATTTCCCCCCATCTCCATTATTCCCTTGGTTTGATCTCTGGGTAGGGAAGATGAGCTCGCTTCTCCTGAGGGATTCTGCTGTAGAAACCATGATGTGTTAACAAGGAGCAGAAAAAAAGTCCAGAGTCATCCTGTTCATCTCCCGCCAGTGAAGGATGCCCTCCCGGTTCACCTGTGATGCTTCTTCAACAGTAAATACGGCTCACACAGGGAGTCCTGCAAAAGTCCCCATTAACACAAAGGGAAAATTGTGGAGGCTGAAGATGCACGTGATATCAAGACCAGTCACATCCTGACATCACGTAACTTGCAATCACCCGTCTTTCATGCTTCTGACAATGATCTCCCACACACTCAGCTTCAGAGTCATACTTTTTTTTTTACCTAAGCTGGGAGGGAAATCATAAAATCACAAAATTGGCATCACAGGATTTTAGGTTGAAATGAGCACTATAGTTCAGTGATTTTTCTCTACCCTTGCCCTAAACCAAGTAATCCAGAATTGGTAAGGGCCCGACCCAGGTCCCAGTGCCACATTTTACACAAGCCGCTGGGTTATTCTGGTGAACCCTGAAGGTTGAGAACTAGCGTTATGAAGCATTAATCACTCAGCTCAGCTCCAGACTAGCAGCCTCTGTGTCATCAGGGAACTTGTTAAGAATGCCAGAATTTCAGACATCCTAGACCTAGAGAATCGGAATCTAAAGTTAACAAGATAGCGAGGCAATTTATGCTAAAGTGTGAGAGGCAATGATTGAACCTGGAGCACATTAGAAACACCTGGTAAGCTTCTGTGGCCTCAAGGCTGGAGTCCTGGGACAAAACCAATTAAGTCAGAATCCTTGGTGTGAGTCCCACACTTGGGAATCTATCAAATTATGCCGGGTGATTCAAATGTGCAACCGGGGCTGTGAACTTCTGACCTCCCATTTTACAGGAAAGGAGGTTTCAGCACAATCATGCAGCTATTCTTGCCTGAGTATCTTTATCTATGTCTTTCCCTTTAAAGAAATCCAAACCATTGGAAAGGTGCAAGTGGGCTTTTTTTTTTTTAAAGACTGGACTACGCATCAGTGCTGCACTCTGTGTATTCATTGTATCTGTGAATCCTCAAAGAAATTTAGCAAAAGAGGAGTTATAATGCTCATTTCACAGATTAGAAAAGACTGTCATTTAAATTCCCTGGAGAAGGGAATGGCTACCCACTCCAGTATTCTTGCCTGGAGAATGCCAAGGACAGAGGAGCCTGGGGAGCTACAGTCCATGGTGTCAAAAAGAGTCGGACCCGACTAAGCAACTAACACTTTGACTTTCAAAATTTAAATCATAGCGTAGTCAGAGGCTGAATTCAAGGATATCTGACTCCAACAACCCCACAGGCAGTAAACATAACGTTTGTGACCAAGTCACACCTCTGAAGATGGGGAAGCTCAGAGTGGTTCAGCCACATGCCCAGATCACAGAGCTCATCCTGAGAAGGTGGAGGAGACCAAAGACCTCCTGGATGGAGCAGTAGGTCTCTTCTTACCACACCAATCATGCCCTCTCTACTGTGTTCAGGTTCTTTCCTCCAAGACCATCAATATCTTTGGGTGTTTAAATGACATTCAAAAGGGAAAATACATAAAAAGGCAGCCATTTGTCTAATGTTACTAGACGATCAAATTTATGACTCCTGCTCACAATTGCCCCCTCTTTTATCATTTTAAATCACTCCTGGCACTGGAACCAGGTGCTGTAGTCATTACTTCATCCTAATGCATCTTTTCTGTCGTCTACATTGTCTTGTTCGACAAAGGAAAACGCCAGTTTTGACAACTGATGAATGCCCCGGTGAGCAGCTAAGTCAGAAACTCATCTAAAACCCCCTCTCTCCACCATTTCCCGCCCTGTCCCCCACCCCAACTAGCTTCCAGCTCCTCTTTTCTCCACCCTGTGAAATCTGCCAGAACAGCTGGTTTTTTAGTCTTTGGTGGTTTAGTCGCTCGGTCGTGTCCAACTCTGAGCGACCCCATGGACTGTAGCCCGCCAGGCTCCTCTGTCCATGGGATTCTCCAGGCAAGGATACTGGAGTGGGTTGCCATTCCCTTCTTCAGGGGATCTTCCGACCCAGGGATTAAACCCACGTCTCCTGCATTGCAGGTGGATTCGTTACCAACTGAGCTATGAGGGAAGTCTTTTTCAGTCTTTAGCTTTGAGTTTAATGTACTGTAAACCTAAAGTCTGAGCCCCTGGGACTTCTTCACGTGGCCCCAAGAGACAAAAGACATTTGATTGCACTCAGTTGTTTGCAAATTGTTAACAACAGTCATCTACATAGAAAGTGTTCATGCTATTTTCTTTCTTTCTTTCTCTTTCTCTTTTTTTTGTGTGGGATCTTAGTTCCCTGACCAGGGATTGAACATGCACCCTTGGCAGAGAAAGCATAAGAGTCCTAACCACTGGACAGCCAGGGAATTCCCCAGTGCCTGCTATTTTCTTTCCTGGTGTTTATGACCCAGCTCCAATGTCGCCTCCTCTGTGATGTCTTGCCTGACTTTTCCAGGACTTTCTCCCATAATATTCTGATTAGCTTATATTCTAGCCACTAGCATATTATATTATTCTGCTTCCACCACTTACTAGATGCATGAGTTCATGTAGATGGCTTTACTTCTCTAAGCCTCAGGGTCCTAATCAAAATGCATATAATACTAGATCCACATTCATAGGGGTTTCTGAGAATGAAGGAGGTGTGCTTATGAAGTGCTTGGTACATTGTTATTATTGATTAGTTACTGAAACTCTTGTTTTGTTATTAGGTGCCTGTTACCTACATAGATGGTGGTGATCTTAAATACCATATTCTGGATGCCTAGTACCATCCTTGATATACAGTGGAAGTATTAAGATTTACTAAAGGTCTCGGTGGAACTAAAGGAATGAAAATGCTTAAATCTGCGTTACAAAGAGAAACTTGGGATTCAAGGAAAGGACTTTTGACAATTCATGATAGAGAAAATAAAAACTCCCTAAGACCTTTAAATAATTAAAATCTTTAGTTGGAAATAGAGACTCTGCTTAAGGCTGAGGGGAGGGACAGGCAAAATTAATTTTCAAATACATAGAGAAGCAGGAAATGGAAGAAAGTCATCAACTCTGATGTACCTTCTATAAAGCAGGGGGGGAAAAAGCAAAAGCAAACAGAAAATACAGCAGGAGGGAGTTGGTGCACTATTGAAAAGAATTAACCTTTTAAAATCGATTTCCAGGGGTTCCTGAATAGTATCCTTCTTAGAAGGACTTTTTAATATACAATAGTCTGTGAAGGCTGAGTTTTTATTTTGCCTAAAAATAAAAGGAAGGCTTGAACCCCTCAACATTTACTCTGATGAACTTACTTGAGATCAAGTCAAAAACTGCTCTGAACACGTTCCAGAAACTAGCTCTGGGCTGTCCTTTAGTTGAGATTCCTTTCTCCTTCCTTCTTCAGACCTTTACTACCTAGGCAAGTCCTTATACTTGGGAATGCTTAATCCTCAAGCTGGCTGCCGTTCACGCTCCTGGAAGGTGGCCGTGGATACCCACCTAAGCCCTACATTGGAGCCAGACACCTGAGCAGGTTATATTCCTTCTCCACGTCCGTCCCCTGAAACTTTCTTACACGTAGCTCATAATTCGCTCTTTAAGGACTGAGGCAAAAACAGTGATTCTAAAGCAGCTGTGTCCTTGCTGAGGGCACAGCTCCCAGCTGGACCTAACCGTTTCCATTCACCCATCTGCCCCTCAGAGCTCTGCTAGGGCCAGCACAGCAAAACGGGCTGCATCTTTTCTGTCTTTGTGGGGATGTCCTTAACCAAGTAGTTAACGTGTCATCAGACTACTTTTCAGACCCTTGTCTCTGAGAGGTGCTTCAGGCGACAGTTTTCTTATGTAGTTTCCAGCCTTGTTTTTATGATGCTGAAGTCATTGCCCTCAACAAATACTCAGTTTGGGGCATTTTTCTGGTTGTTTTTTTCTCTCTGTAGCTCTAGCCAGGAAGCAGCCTGCTGTGCTTCACTCATGGGTGACAAGCTAACTACCAAGCCTTCCCTCTTAACCTCCCACACACTCCATTTTAGACCTGTAATTGCTCGCATTCAGGCTCTCCAAACCTGTGTTTAATGCAGGGAACATTATGAAGGAGAGGGTGAACGCAGATCGAGAAGGAAGATATTGTGGAGATAGCCAGCCTGCCAATTCTGTGCATATATAGATGACCGTGAAGCCCAAGCTCCCGTTTCTGGGTGTGCCCTTGAACAGGACATTTCTCTGCACACAAAGTAGCTTCTCGGTGCCGTCCGTTTACATGCACATGGCTTTCCATTGCTTTCTGTGCCTTTGCCCCCAGCAAGCACCTGCTTTGTCACATACTGTGATTCAGGGCTCGTAAGTAGGGCATAAGGACAAGAGGCAAAAGAGAAGATGAGAGGATGAGACACAGAGAGGAAGAAAGTCATACGAAAATACAGTAAAATAACTGCTCGATTAATAACGCCTGCTTTCACATACAGCATATAGAGAGTGGACTAAAGACGCAGCCCACACACAGGCAGCATCAGTTATGACCCAATTAGCATAAACAATTCACAGGTGCTTGGAAAAAATTCTCACTCCTCATTACTCAAACAAATCTGTTCCTAAAAACTTTCAGTACCACCCTCTCTAACTGAGCCAGCAGAAGCAAGGACAGAGAGCCTAAAGCATCAAAATCAGCTCATGGACAATAAATACCATTTTTAATATTTTTGAGAAAATTTTAATAAACAATCAGACCCACACAATTATACACGGATTGAGGAGCCTGGTGGGCTAGAGTCCATGGGGTCACAGATAGTCCGACCCGACTGAGCAACTACTACTGCTGGATGAATATTGGTATTAAATCGGACCTCTGAAATGTTAGGGCCGATCAGAGAGATTGTCTTAGAGATCTCTGTACCTTTTTTCAATCATAAAAGCAAAACGTACTCAGACGCTCAGTCGTGTCCCACTCTTTGTGACCCTGTGGACTGTAGCCTGTCAGGCTCCTCTGTTCATGGGATTCTCCAGGCAAGAATCCTAGAATGGGTTACCACTTCCTCCCCCAGGGGATCTTCCCACAGGAAGATCAGACCCACGTCTCTTGCATCTCCTGAACCAGCAGGGGGGTTCTTTGCCACCAGCACCACCTGGGAAACCCAAAAGCAAAGCAAGGGTAAAATATTAAGGTGTTTGGGGGGAAATGGAAAGGAAAATCAACCCCACACATCTATTTTAATTTTTTATTTTACTTTCAATTTCAAGCACATTCATATTTTTACAAAATTACAGTCATGGCATATGCAAAATTGTGGAGGTATGACTGAAATCTTTCCCAAGGCTGGAGAAGAATGTCATAATATTTTAGGGCTTGGGTTGTGGAATAACACAGATCTGAGTTCAGACTGTGATTTTCACTTTTCAGCTTATAATATTAGGCAAGTTATTTACTCTTTTTGCCTCACTTTTCCCTTTTGAATGCAAAAGATAATAAGTTCTCAACGCAAAGGGTTCTTTTGAGGGTTTAAATGAAACAAAGTGTTTCCCAAACTGTGGTCCAATATGCTTTTCAGGTAACACTTGCACTTTTTAAAATTCATTTTATTGTGTTTTAGAAAAGATGTAAATTGAAAACTAATTGAATATAGAAATATGTAACAGACTTCATATTTGTGGACTATTGCTTAGAATTAAGGGCTTCCCAGGTGTCTCAGCAATAAAGAATCTGCCTGCAGTGCCAGAGACAGAGGAGGTGAATGTTTGATCCCTGAGTCGGGAAGATCCCCTGGAGGAGGGCATGGCAACCCACGCCAGTGTTCTTGCCTAAAAGATTCCATGGACAGAGGAGCCTGGTGGGCTACAGTCCATGGGGTCGCAAGAGTCAAACGTTACTGACGTCACTGAGCATGGCATGGCTTAGAACAAAAGGGGGAAAAAATGAGTAAAGTCCATTGAAGGAAAAACATTAAGTAAATAATAGTGTAGGTGACACTTAGAGCTTGCAAAATCCATACAAGTGATATAGAAATGACTAACATTTGGAAACCCTCAACAAATAAATATAAAACACTAAGCAAAATGTCAAGTACCTAATATGCATTTAATAAATATTAGCTCTCATGTTAATTATCTTTTCGTCTTGTCAAGCTTTAGAGGAAAGTGGCAGGGCCTGAAGCTCCCCAAGAAAAACCTTCATGCCATCTCTGATCTTCTCTACCACCATTTATTCCTAATTCAAATTTCCAAGCCCTTGGCAAGGTGAACGTGAGGTGAAAGAAGTGAAAGTATGTCGCTCAGTTGTGTCTGGCTCTTTGCAACACCGAGAACTGTAGCCCACTAGGCTCCTCTGTCCATGTAATTCTCCAGACAAGAAGACTGGAGTGAGTAGCTATTCCCTTCTCCAGGGGATATTCCTGACCCAGGGTCGCCTGCATTGCAGGCAGTTTCTTTACCATATGAGCCACCAGGGAAGCCTTCTTGGCAGGGTGGAACAGCCTTAAAACACAAGAACAAGAAAAGCATAAAACTTCAATTTTTAAATTAAGTTACTAACAAATCCCAAAGGAATCCTCTTTATGATTTTACTACTGAGAATTTTTTTCCTGCAAACTCTCTTAAAACATTGGCTAGAGGGATGAGATAGGAAGGAAGGTGGGAGGGGGTTTCGGGATGGGGCACACATGTATACCCGTGGCTGATTAACGTCAAAGTATGGCAAAAACCACCACAGTATCGTAAAAAGTAATTAGCCTCCAATTAAAATAAATAAATAAATTTAAAAAACCAACAACAACATTGGCTAAACTGTACTGATTTCCTCTGAGTTTACAGGAAACTCTAGTTTATCCAAATGTGGCTTCTAAGAGGTGATCTGAATGAATCAATTTTAGGGAGGCTGAAATGCATAAAGGGTGTTGACTGTACGGTGATAAATGGAAACCAAACTTTTCGTGGTGAATACTCTAGAGTGTATAAAGAAGTGGAAATATAATATTGCAGCCACAAAACTTATATAATGTCATGAACCAATGTCACCTCAATTTTAAAAATGAGTCAGCATTTACTTAGGAATAAGGAAATAGATTTGAGAGAATCTACTTCAAATCATATTTCTCTTCATTCTTTTGTTCCCTTAAGAAAACATGGTAACGTGAAGAAAGTAACATCAGAAAGTCCTGGAAGCTAATTCAGTTCCAACTAGTAAACAGCCATGAGGCTGGTTATTCAAGTGACTGAACCTCTATAAGCCTTTGTTTCCCCATTTGCAAGATATTAACAATGCTTGCAATATTATTAGTATGAGTATAAAATGATGTAAATTTAGATAACAGATTCTCAGTGAATACTTGTTTAAGGAATAATTTGCCACAATAAGGAAAGAGCACTAGTTGAATAACTGTTCTGTGTCTTCAAGAAGCTCAAAGATGATATAGTACAATAAAAAATACCTTTATAGAAGCAAAATAAAGGGTCTAAAAGGGAAGAGAAAGTATCAGAGAAATGTTTTTGGAAGAGTTTGTACCTAAACTTCATGCTTCAGTCAGCACAACAGTGGTGCATTCCTTGCACAAAAAGCCAGCAGGGATAGGTCTTTCTGTAAGCAATTCAGTGCGACTGGATCAGAAGATGCAAGGTGAAGGTGATACCCGAGACTGGAAAACAAAGCAGAGTTCAAAGAAAGAGACCTTAAACAACAGATTCAGAAATTTAGCATCTCTTCTGTAGGAAGCACAGAACATTTGAATGATGTCTAGAGCTCAGAGCTTCCAGATTCCAAACCTTGTTACATTTCAGAAGCAAATTCTACAGCCCTTGCCCAAGTATACAGATCAGAATCTTTGAGAGTCAAGTGAGATAATATGAGTTTTCCTATGTTAAGGGGTGGTTTTGTTTTATTTTGGCAGCTCTCAGATGCTTTTAATACAAACATTATGGGGTATAGAATTTGACTAGTCTAATTCTTTACTTTCATAAATAAGGAAAATGGAGCCTAGAGAGGTAAATGAATGAAATGCAATAAAAATTCGATTATATTTATCCAAAATTCACTGTTTTTGGAACACTAACTATAGCTGGGGATTCGAGCTCAACAGACACATCCCCTGGCCTCATGTAGCTAGCTGTCTAATACAGAGGCAGATAAAGCAGTGATTTCAGTCCTGAAAGATAAATGCTAAGAGAATCTGAACACTGGGAGTTTTGTTAGCACAGATGAGGGTATCCAAATGAGAGGGCTGTGTGTGTGTGCACGTGTGCGCGCATACGTGGGGAGAAAGATGTGATTCTAAGTTAGTGTCCAAGAAAAGATAAAAACAGATCTGACAACAGATCTCCTCTGCATTAGATATCCTTAGGGATTCAATATCAGGTTTGGAATTCCTAAGCATGCAAAGGCGGATTAACTGTCATCCTCATTGGATGGATAATGAAGCTGTTCACTAAGAAAGAAGATAAGGGAAGAGTGTAAAGATGGAGAGGGAGGGATTCCAGGGTGGTTCTATAAAGTTTGGAAAACCATCTAAAACATTTTATGTACCTAGGTAATTCCTAAAATAATTTCACTAACATGTTTTACAACTGCCTCAGAATGTGTAGTTCCTTTAGGCCTTTAATTTTCCTTTCATATTATTTGAAGGATTGGGAGGTTATTTAAAGGAAACATTTATTTTCTAAATTAGAAGTTTTCCCTGTAAATACAATATTTTCTCCCTAGTACTTAAAATTAATAGTCCATCTGAAATATTTACATGAACCAAATGTCTGAAGTTAGCAATATTATTCAAATTCAGGCTTGTGTTTTTATAAGAAGAAAATTCCGAGTTAACACTTATCAGAGCATCTAAAGAAAACAAGTTTGTTAAAAAAAAAAGTCTCAATGCAGCTCTATCATTTTAGAGAAATATAGGCTGTCACAGAATGTTGCAAAGGAAGAAAAAAAGAGATTCAGCTACAGTTAGTTAAAAACAGACCTTACTTTTCTTTTGAACTTACACAGTAAGATCTTCTGTTCCTTTTAGTTGATAATGCAGTATTTGATGACTAAATTTGATAGGTCACAAGTGGAGAAAATATTACTTGGCTTAGTCCAGCTTAATCCTTGTCTTTGGAAAGCAAGATCCCACTTCACACATCATCCCAGACAGCTGACTTTTTACACTAACCCCATATCCTATGCTTCCTCAGTAATCTGGACACACGTGTACCCAGAAGTTACAAGAGGAAATGACAGTGAAAAGCAGACCCACATTTTCAGCGCCAGGGACTTGGTATTTATGGTCTCAGTTATTCCTGGAATAGGAAACTTGTGACATACTTGTTATTATCCCCATGTTACTGGTGAAGTAACCCATGGTTCCAATCATCAAGTCACTTCCCAAACCCACACAGCTACTAGGAATGGAGCTAGAATGATAATCCTGAGCCCTGTGACTCTTCCTACTACCTCCTGTAGGATACTGGTGTCCATGGCAGCAGTAGGGAAGACTTCCAGGAGCAGTGGTACAAGGATGCAAAGATGTTCATGGATTTCAAATGGTAGAATGCATCAGTGTTACAAGATACAAATGTGGCAACATTCTGTGAACCTAGACCCTTAGGTTCGGTTTCTTAAAGTGAATTTTTGCCTTATTTACTTGGGGAATTGTCACAAGGGGATGGTGAGGTCCTCTGACCTTTAGGTTGAATTGCAGGGATGGGTGGAGAAGAGGGAGGAAATCTGCCTAAGTCCCCATACGCTAGGTCGCTTCAGTCGTGTCCGACCCTTCGTGGCCCCATGGACTGTAGCCCTCCAGGCTCCTCTGTCCATGGGATTTCCCAGGCAAGAATACTAAAGTGGGGTGCCATTCACTTTTTCAGGGGATCTTCCCCACCCAGGGATGGAAACTACACCTCTTAGTTCTCCCGCATTGGCAGGCGGATTGTTTACCAGTAGTGCCACCTGGGGAGCCCGCCTAAGTCCCCTAAGTCTCCTAAGCTTCTTGTTATACTTAGAACTCATTTTCCCTCTACTACCAAGGTGCTTGCATGCTGAGTCACTTCAGTCATGTCTGACTCTTTGCCACCCTATGGACTGTAACCCGTAGCATATAGTAATTACAGAAAAGTTAGGTGAACAACAAAACACACACAAAAAACTCAATTAGCCCATCATCTATTAATAAAAATAAGCCCTCTTTATAAGCTGTATAAGACTGAATGTTCTCACACTCTTTTTATATACATGGGCACACAGACTCATGCACACACATATTTTTTCAACCTAAATCAAGCTCCTTGAATTGATTACCTTTCATTTTCTCTATCTTAATTTAAAATAAGTAAATAATTTATGTCTTGGGGTGGTTGATTCTAACTAACTTAGGAAATAATCAGGACATGATTTGGGGGAAAAAAAGAGGAAAAGGTCAACCAACCACACATTGTTTTTGCCCAAAGGGTGACTTTGCCAACTGGCTTGATGTTACTGGATCTGTTCTGCTACTATTTACTATACAGAGTCTCTGACTAATACCCTATGATTTGATTGCTATCATCTGCCCATCTGTAGACACAACAGAATGCAAATTAAATAATTACTGAATCTGTACTGGGCAGGCCTTCTTAGACACATACATTTAGGAATTTTTGGGTTTTCCCTTCTCCACACTACCACAAATGCTTTTGTTCTTATTATAGCTAGATAAAGCACTTCACTGCATTCAAATAGCAAGTGCCATTTAATAGTGTAGTTCCTACAGTAACAGAACATTAGAACCAGCAGTAACTTAATTCAACTGGCCCATTTTACAGATGATGAAACTGAGGGTCAGAGAAGAAAAGAAAAGCAAGCATTTGTTTATTAAATACCTACCGTGTACTAGAAGCTACATGTGTTTATTTCATTCAAAATCACAAAGCTATGAGTTAGACATGACTGCCCCCAATTTCTTAGAAACTAAAGCTCAGTGGAATTATCAAATCTGAAGAGGCAGAGTGAGGATTCAAATGTGAACACTGACTCACTTTCCCCTGCAACAGCCTGCCCTTCTGGAAAAAAATAATTTATCTAAAACAGACAGCAAGATGGTGGCACATCTGGGGCTGGAACCTGGTCTCCTACTGGCTAGTCTGACGCCTGTACATCTACATCCTGTTACTGTGCGTGGGGCTCCAGTGGACCTCAGACCCATTGTCTTTGCCCCTAAGATCACTTTGCAAGTGACCAAGGCCAGTAGTTTCCACACAAAGGTATGTCCAAGTGTATGTCACCCTTTCATTCACTGAACATGAATTAGAAATATTAGAATCTTTAGATCTCAGATTATGTCATTAATTACAGCAACTACTGAAAACTGACCATGTAGGAAATACAAATAAATGAAAGTAACGTAAAAATAAATAAGGTTTAACATTACCTGTGCTATTAAATAAGATGGGGAAAGTGACTTGTATGTCTTAACCAGGCATGTTCAACAACACAAAGCTGTTTAGGTTTATGTCCGACTCAATTCAACATACCAGGCCTGAAACACATTTTCCCTTTTGCATCTAGCATGTTTAGCAGCCAGCCCCCAGCCACCCTGCTCAGTATCTACTTTAAGAAACTGAGAGGAAAGGAAGCAATGAACATTTGTTGCCCGCCTACCATTTGTCAGGCTCTGTGTTCGGTGTTTTACATTTGTTATATAATGTTTTATCCTCCCAAGGCCCAGTGAGTTTATTTTATTTCTAGTTTACATATAAGGAAACTAAAGCTTGGAGAGCTCACTAACTTTTTTCCACGATCTAATAAGCATTCAGCTTGGGAACTATGCCAAGGTTTAATTTCACAGTGACAAGCTTTACTTGGAGCTGGCTAGGAATAATAGTTTTAATATGATGAATGTTTATTGGGAATTTCTTTTGCTGAAGACTTTACATAGATTACATGTTTAAATCCTCATAGCAACCCTAAGATGTAGGTACTATGTAAGGTCCATCTTACAGATATACAGGGGACAAGTGACTTACATGAAATCATTCAACTATTAAGTATGGAATTGGGGTATAAACCTCAAAGCCTGTGTAGCTAGTTAACTTTTATTTCATACTGTCTGGAAGGAAAATAGCATCCACATTATTTACACAGTCATACAAATTACAAAGTGCCACAGGTAGAGATAGAGTGGAAAATGCCACATTCTCACATTGATGCTAGATTTGGGGTGGAAATAAAAACATTTGAGCCGTAAAAGATGGGCAGAGTTTCAACAGGCGATGATTGAAGAGAAGGAAATGAAAGGCTTTCCAGTGGGAAAATTTGAACTGACATTTGATACTGTTTTCCTAATTTCTGTTTGAATCTTCTGTCTTACAATTTGCCAATTAATCCATCAAACTGTTTAAGGTTTGGGATTTCTGGTAGCCACAGATGGCATCGAAGCACTCATGAATTGTGCTCTCAGTCCACTGAGAACCCATGTGTATTACTTATCTAGTGCTGCATATCATGTTACCCCAAAAT
Organism: Bos indicus; assembly: GCF_029378745.1. Classification (NCBI taxonomy): domain Eukaryota; kingdom Metazoa; phylum Chordata; class Mammalia; order Artiodactyla; family Bovidae; genus Bos; species Bos indicus. The sequence continues at coordinate 45,815,014 of NC_091782.1, read as the reverse complement.
GTAGTGACTTAAAACAGCAAACATTTATTATCTCATAGTTTCTGTAGGTCAGAAACTCAAGAATGTCTTAGTTGGGTTGTTGTGGCTCAGAGTCAGGATGCTGGTCAGGGTTGCAGTCATCATCAGTCCCAGGGCTTCTCTGGGGCTTTGAAGATGGCTCATGCAGATGGCACTTGGCAGGAGGCCTCAGTTTCTTGCCACATGAGCCTATTCACTGGCTTTTTGGGTGTCCCTGTGACACTGCACCTGGCTTCTCCCAAGACTCCAAAAGAAAGCAAGACAGAAGTTGCAATGCATTTCCTGATACACCATCGCTTCCACCATATTCTAATGGTCACAGAGACCAGCACTGATTGAGTGTGGGAGGGCGTGGATGTGAATGCCAAGCGTTGGGGATCCCTAGGAGCCATCTGGAGGCTGGCTATCACACCATACACGTATTCGGGGAAGCAGAAAACGTCTCCAAAACACAGAGGACATGGTTCCTATACTCGAACAGTTTTTATTTAGTATATCTTATATCTTTTAAGCACTTTCACAGCATCATCTTTCAGGATTTGGAATAGCTCAACTGGAATTCTATCACCTCCACTAGCTTTGTTCGTAGTGATGCTTTCTAAGGCCCACTTGACTTCACATTCCAGCATGTCTGGCTCTAGGTCAGTGATCACACCATCGTGATTATCTGGGTCATGAAGATCTTTTTTGTACAGTTCTTCTGTGTATTCTTGCCATCTCTTCTTAATATCTTCTGCTTCTGTTAGGTCCATACCATTTCTGTCCTTTATCGAGCCCATCTTTGCATGAAATATTCCTTTGGTATCTCTGATTTTCTTGACGAGATCCCTAGTCTTTCCCATTCTGTTGTTTTCCTCTATTTCTTTGCATTGATCGCTGAAGAAGGCTTTCTTATCTCTTCTTGCTATTCTTTGGAACTCTGCATTCAGATGTTTATCTTTCCTTTTCGCCTTTGCTTTTCGCTTCTCTTCTTTTCACAGCTATTTGTAAGTCCTCCCCAGACAGCCATTTTGCTTTTTTGCATTTCTTTTCCATGGGGATGGTTTTGATCCCTGTCTCCTGTACAATGTCATGAACCTCATTCCATAGTTCATCAGGCACTCTATCTATCAGCCCTTAAAACTATTTCTCACTTACATTGTATAATCATAAGGGATTTGATTTAGGTCATACCTGAATGGTTTTCCCTACTTTCTTCAATTTAAGTCTGAATTTGGCAATAACGAGTTCATGGTCTGAGCCACAGTCAGCTCCTGGTCTTGTTTTTGCTGACTGTATAGAGCTTCTCTATCTTTGGCTTAAAAGAATGTAATCCATCTGATTTCGGTGTTGACCATCTGGTGATGTCCATGTATAGAGTCTTCTCTTGTGTTGTTGGAAGAGGGTGTTTGTTATGACCAGTGCATTTTCTTGGCAAAACTCTATTAGTCTTTGCCCTGCTTCATTCCGTATTCCAAGGCCAAATTTGCCTGTTACTCCAGGTGTTTCTTGACTTCCTACTTTTGCATTCCAGTCACCTATAATGAAAAGGACACCTTTTTTGGGTGTTAGTTCTAAAAGGTCTTGTAGGTCTTCATAGAACCGTTCCACTTCAGCTTCTTCAGCGTTACTGGTTGGGGCATAGACTTGGATTACTGTGATATTGAATGGTTTGCCTTGGAAACGAACAGAGATCATTCTGTTGTTTTTGAGACTGCATCCAAGTACTGCATTTCGGACTCTTTAGTTGTCAACATGCCAGCAAATTTGGAAAACTCAGCAGTGGCAACAGGACTGGAAAAGGTCAGTTTTCATTCCAATCCCAAAGAAAGGCAATGCCAAAGAATGCTCAAACTACCACACAATTGCACTCATCTCACATGCTAGTAAAGTAATGCTCAAAATTCTCCAAGCCAGGCTTCAGCAATATGTGAACCGTGAACTTGCAGATGTTCAAGCTGGTTTTAGAAAAGGCAGAGGAACCAGAGATCAAATTGCCAACATCCGCTGGATCATGGAAAAAGCAAGAGAGTTCCAGAAAAACATCTATTTCTGCTTTATTGACTATGCCAAAGCCTTTGACTGTGTGGATCACAATAAACTGTGGAAAATTCTGAAAGAGATGGGAATACCAGACCACCTGACCTGCCTCTTGAGAAATCTGTACGCAGGTCAGGAAACAGTTAGAACTAGACATGGAACAACAGACTGGTTCCAGATAGGAAAAGGAGTACGTCAAGGCTGTATATTGTCACCCTGTTTATTTAACTTATATGCAGAGTACATCATGAGAAACGCTGGACTAGAAGAAACACAAACTGGAAACAAGATTGCTGGGAGAAATATCAATAACCTCAGATATGCAGATGACACCACCATTATGGCAGAAAGTGAAGAGGAACTCAAAAGCCTCTTGATGAAAGTGAAAGTGGAGAGTGAAAAAGTTGGCTTAAAGCTCAACATTCAGAAAATGAAGATCATGGCATCCGGTCCCATCACTTCATGGGAAATAGATGGGGGAACAGTGGAAACAGTGTCAGAGTTTATTTTTCTGGGCTCCAAAATCACTGCAGATGGTGACTGCAGCCATGAAATTAAAAGATGCTTACTCCTTGGAAGGAAAGTTATGACCCACCTAGATAGCATATTAAAACGCAGAGACATTACTTTGCCAACAAAGGTCCGTCTAGTCAAGGCTATGGTTTTTCCAGTGGTCATGTATGGATGTGAGAGTTGGACTGTGAAGAAGGCTGAGCGCCAAAGAATTGATGCTTTTGAACTGTGGTGTTGGAGAAGACTCTTGAGAGTTCCTTGGACTGCAAGGAGATCCAACCAGTCCATTTGAAGGAAATCAGCCCTGGGCTTTCTTTGGAAGGAATGATGCTAAAGCTGAAACTCCAGTATTTTGGCCACCTCACGCGAAGAGTTGACTCATTGGAAAAGACTCTAATGCTGGGAGGGATTGGGGGCAAGAGGAGAAGGGGACGACAGAGGATGAGATGGCTGGATGGCATCACTGACTCGATGGACGTGAGTCTGAGAGAACTCCGGGAGTTGGTGATGGACAGGGAGGCCTGGCGTGCTGCGATTCATGGGGTCGCAAAGAGTCGCACACGACTGAGTGACTGATATGATCTGATATCTTTTAAGTAGTTTTAGAACAATGCACAATTTTATATAAACCAAAATATTAGTCCTTCCAGGGGAGAAACCACTATGCAATGTTATGGTAGCTATTCAATAGTATTAAATAGTATTGTATTCATCTTTATCCAGACATCAGACCCAGGTACTGAAGCCCTAAAGGAAGAGTCAGAGCAAAGTCAATGTGAGACCCATGAGGCTACAGGGAACAGGGCTGGTCTGAATGCCCAGACATGGAACCATCTCTTTGGGAAGCCACCACCATCAGAGAAGGCGATGGCACCCCACTCCAGTTCTCCTGCCTGGAAAATCCCATGGATGGAGGAGCCTGGTAGGCTGCAGTCCATGGGGTCGCTAAGAGTCAGACATGACTGAGCGACTTCACTTTCCCTTTTCACTTTCATGCATTGGAGAAGGAAATGGCAACCCACTCCAGTGTTCTTGCCTGGAGAATCCCAGGAACAGCAGAGCCTGGTGGGCTGCCGTCTATGGGGTCGCACAGAGTCGGACACGACTGAAGCGACTTAGCAGCAGCAGCAGCACCTTTGGGGTATGGCCACACAAGCTGTGCCCTTCACAATTCCATAATTCTACTTACATGGGGCTGTGATGTGAATAGTGTACCCCTGCTCGAAGTTGCACAACACTGAATACCAAGGAGACAGAATGCTGGGAAGCAGTGGGAAAAACTAGGCACCCATACCCTCTCCTTTGTGGGCCCCACAAAATTAGCCACATAGAAATAGGAATAAATAGCAGAACTATGCAGAATGGACAGCTCCTTTAATTACAAGTTGAAGCGGAGAGCTCTAAGATGTGCCAATAACAGCTCCTCAGATTCTTGGTTATCTAGCAAAGCATACATATGTATAGAAAAGAAAAAATATCTCAGCAGCTACATACTAAATTTAGCTTCATTAAAAAGCACAAAAGCCTTTTTGGTACATTGGTGTTAAGCCTATTTAAAACCTATGCAAGTTACTGCTGCAATCTTATTGGCTTGATATTGTAGTTAATAACATTCATCTTCATTATTGGCATTTTGCATTTTCTACATAAATGATTTTCAGTACCATCACTCTACTTAGTGACATCACACTGATTTTAACTGGGTTTAATTGCGAGGTATAAAGGTTCTTATATATCTAACTTGTGTTAGATACACAAAATAGTGTAACATGTATACTTAATCTATGCAGCCCCGATTCTTTCATCTGTTTGACAATGCTATTCTAGAATAAATTTTTTAACAAAAATTCAAACACCTCTAGCATAAATGTAGAATCGATTACCCTTAAGATCATTACTGTATTCATCTGCAGCCTGTGGGAATGGCTGACATGATAACTTTTCAGAAAGATTAAAGTAATGATGGGATGTCATCTCTAATCCTTGCAAACTTGCAAATAGAAATAAGGAAACATTTTTACTAGTACTTTTAAATTTTTATTAGAAATTATGTAAAACTTACAGAAAATTTGCAAAAATAAAATAGTACAAAGAATATTTATGTACTTTTATGCAGATTCACCTGTTGACCTCATTGGATTATCATTTGCTGTCCTATCTCTAAAGTCCCTAACCTATCTGTTTATTGACAGAAGGGTCAATTGCTCTATCCAGAGAGGAGTACAAAAGTATATATATTAGGAAGAATTGTTTTCCTTGTGATGGGAACTCAGACTTTACTTCTTTACAACTTTCATATATGAGCTCTAGCAATGTTAATTATATTTCTCATGTTGTCTATTACATCCCTAGTACTTTTTATCTTATGACTTGAAATGTGTCTTCTGACTACCTCCATTCAATAACCTCTCCCACTCCCACTGCTGGTAACCACAAATCTGATCTCTTTTTCTATGAGTTCATTTGTTTATTTGTGAAATATAATTAACCTACAACACTGTTAGAGAAGGAAATGGCAACCCACTCCAGTACTCTTGCCTGGAAAATCCCCTGGACAGGGGAGCCTGGTAGGCTACAGTCCAAGGGGTCGCAAAGAGTCGGACACGGCTGAGTGACTTCACTCTCACAACACCGTTAGTTCCTGGTGTATAGCATAGTGATTCCACATTGCTATACATTTCAAAATGGTTCCCACGGATAAGTCTGTTCACAGTATGTCACCATACAAAGGTATTACACAGTTACTGACTATAGTCCCCGCAATGCACATTTCTTACTCTGCCTCATTTATTTTGTGACTGGAGGTTTGTACCTCTTAATCTCCTCACCCACCTCTCTCACCCGCCATCCCTTTCCACAAGCCACGACCTCTCTGTTCTCAGCATCCACATCTCCACTTCCATTTTCTTAAGTTTGTTCATTTCTTCTGCTTTTTAGATTCCACGTGTAAGTGAGATCACACGGTCTCTATCTTTCTTCATCCCTGCCAGGGTCCGTCCACGTTGTCACAGATGGGAAGAGCTCATTCTTCTTCATGACTGGGTGGAATTCCACTAACTATACATATACCACATTTTCTCGGTCCATTCATCCACCGATGGGCACCCAGACTGTTCCCATATTCTTCACACTGTAAACAACGCTGCCGTGAACGTAGGGTTGGACATATCCCCTCAAATCCATGTTTTTGTCTTCTTCAGACAAGTGCCCGGGAGTGGAATTGCTGTGTTGTGCGCTGGTTCTATTTACGGTTTTCTGAGGAACCTTCACACTGTTCCATATCCTCTCCTAAAACTTGCTATTTGTTGTCTCCCCAGTAAAAACCACTCTGCCAGGCGTGAAGTGCTATCCCACTGTGATTTGGACTTGCATTGCCATAATGATTGCTAATACTAAGCATCTTTCCATGGGCCTACTGGCCATTTGTATGACTTTGGAAAAATACCTGTTTACATCTTCTGCTTATTTTTTAATTGAGTTGATTATTTTTTATGTTGAGATATATGAGCTTTTTGTATATTTGGGACCATTATCAGACACATCATTTGCAAATGTCTTTTCCCATTCAGTAGCCTGCCTTTCGTTTTGTTGATAGTTTCCCTCACAGTACAAAAGCTTCTTGGTTCGGTGCCATCCCATTTGTTTATTTCTGTTTTCATTCCCTTGCCTGAGGAGACATATCCAAAAAAATATTGCTGAGACTGATGTCAAAGGCCATACCTCCTATGTTTTATTCTGGGAGTTTTATGGTTTCAGGTCTTAGATTTAAGCCTTTAATCCATCTTGGGTTTATTATTATAGATAATATGAGAAAGTAGTCCAGTTTGATTCTTTTGCAGGTGCTCTCAAGTTTTCCCAGCAGCACTGCTTAAAGGGGCTGGCTTTCCCTCATTGTATACTCTTGCCTCTTTTGTCATAGATTAATTGACTGTGTAAGTGTGGGTCCATTTCTGGGGCTCTATTCTGTTCCATCGACCTGTGTGTCTGTTTTTGCGCCAGACGACCCTTGCACTTCTATGGCTGAGGTGACAGTGAATGCCCAGTGGTGCTCACTGCAGTAGTGGCCGGACTGGGGGCAACACCCACCACCCCCAGTGCACACCCCAGGGCTCTTCCCCTGACGTTAGTCAGTCAGATATTTTATGACAAGAGTCATGTTTGTGAAAGGATTCACAGAGAACGAAAACTGTGGAAACACTGGAATGAGCCCTCATAGAGGAGTGAATCCTTCATACAGGATAAGAGAGAGATACATGAGCTGGGATTGACTTTGTAAGGGACTTGTTAAAAGGATTTCTTCCCTCAAAAGACGGGAGGAAATAAAAGAGGCAAAGTGAAAAAAGATAATGGGAAAACATAGACGAGACAAAGAAGACAGCAAACTTTGGAAGCCAAACAATGGAAGAAAATAGTCAGAAATGAAAATGTCATAAAATAATTGAAGAACATGTGCATGCAGATGGATGTAGCATTTTAATGTCCCTTTTGTAAAAAGTATATCTATCTAGAATTATTTTAATAATACTGGTCCACATGATAGAGATAATATAAAAGAACATTTAAACTCTTGTGAAGAAAAGTAAACTTAAGATAGTAGCAATATTACATTCCTAATCCTCTGAAACATGAATAAGAAGCAGAAATTCAAAGATGTATTTCTTGATGTCAAGAACCATTATTAAGTAATATCTAAGAAACAGAGAAAGCTAAGACTAGAAAAGACTAGAAAGCTGAAGATGACTTGATTGTTTTTTGATAATGGCAATGCTGATGAATGAAAAGTCGAGAGCATGGGGAATCCCAAACTTTTTGAATAATCAAACAGCTCTGCATTAGGGATTTTCCTGGTGCTCCAGTGGTTAAGATTCAGGGCTTCTACTGCAGGGGGCACAAGTTCTATCCCTGGTTAAGGAAGTAAGGCCCCTCTCATGCCATGTGGCGCAGGCAGAATAATAATAATAATAATAATAGCACTGCATTCATTCAAAGAGAGGTATGGGTTGAGAAGATCCCCTGGAGTAGAAAATGGCAGCCCACTCCAGTATTCTTGCCTGGAGAATGCCATGGGCTGAGGAGCCTGGCGGGCTACAGTCCATAGGGTCACAACAAATCGGACACAACTGAAGCAACTCTGCATGCAGGCATAGTTATACAGTGTGTAGTTCACACAGTGTGTTTCCTTACTTTTGCACTTCCTCAAGAGCTTGAACCTAAATGTTGTGATCATGATATTGGTTTGCAGCCTGATTAGTCATCTAAAAGCATTAACCTTCATTGTTCATTTCATGAGCCAAACACCCCTGTTGTGCCTCCTGGGATGGGAGGCATCCATTTTTAGTCTATGTTTAACAGAGACAAATGGGACATAATAAGGAGACAAATATCATAGAAAAATGAATTTAAAATGTGGATAGTCAACCAAAATATATATTATATATACACTTAGCAAATCAATATACTGGTTAAAGTACAGGATTTGAAACCAGGTAGAAATGGATTTTGTCCCCATTTCAGCTACTCATCGACCCATTAGTTGTACAACTCTCCTTTACTCTTTGCTTCCCTCTTCTCTCCTTTTGGGCATCTACTCTGTACTGGATTCATGCCAAAGACTAGTGGGCCAGTCATCTCACACTCCTGAGGGAGAAATGGAAAGCTCATTGGGAAGAAATTTGTGGTATACAACACAAGGAAAGGTGCAGATGAAGAAACGAGTCAGACTTGTGGGGACAACTCTGAACAGACTGGAGGGAAACCATGGGAGACGAGTTAGGAAAGACAGATGGGAATCAGGTTGTAAAGGGCCCTGAAAGCCAGGATAAGTAATTTAAAAGTAAATGCTGGAAGTTGGCTAACTATGAGAAATTCAGTGATTAGGAAGGTAGTCTAGTACAGGGAGGCCAAAGGAAAGGATTATTTCAAGAAGGATACATTACTCGGGAAAGAAATGGGGAAGGCTATTGGTGACCTTTAAAGTAACGGTGACTGAGTGGTGGGAATAAAAAGTAGAGGTAGGGATACAAGGAGGGGATTAGGAGTGAAAAATGGAGACTCTGGGGCCAAGAGTTCCATGGGAAGGTTAAATAGACGGGGAGAGAAACCGTATGGTGGAGACTGAAGAAGCATCAAGGAGACAGCAGATGAAGAGTTACTACCTATGTGTGAAGTAAGAGACCAATGTGAAGAGACTGAAGAGTCTAGGGTGGGCGCAAGGATACAGGATAAGAGTTAGAACTGACAGCTGAAGTGGAGAGGGAAGTTTTGCAGCGCTGAAGCGGCACTTCATCCTCTGAGACTGAAGGGCATGACTTGACACTGAGATTTCCTTTGTAGCAGGAAGGGAATGAAGGTAACATTTATCTGTGTACTCCAGGTGGGCTCCTGTTAGAAAGAAATGTGGCAACATCTGGCCACAAAAGACCAGGTGACTGAAGCTGCCAGAAGACAAACATCAAAGAGTTGAGCCCGTCAATAGGTTCAGTAGGAGCATCAAAACCATTCTGACGCACACTCCAGAAACCTTTCTAGCTGTTCCTACTATATAACATGGGAAGGTTGCAGTGCAGACATTCAAAGAAATATGAGGTGCCCTTGATCTTCAGCCTGTCCTTCAAAAACAACGATACAGAGTTACAGAGACTACAGGCCCAATCCAAAGACCACTGTGCATGCTGTAAATCACCAAATCAAAACTTGAAGGTGAAAATGAATGGGTACTTCCATAGAGATGAACATATCCCCAAAATCAGTAGTGCTAAGAGAGCTGCTGGGGGACTTCACTGGCAAGCCAGTGGTTAAGACTTTGCCTACCAAGTACAGGGTGCAGATTTGATCCCTGGTGGGAGAGCTAAGATCCCAAATTCCCGGCAGTCAAAAAGCCAAAACATAAAACAGAAGCAATATTATAACAAATTCAATAAAGACTTTAAAAATGGTCCACATTAAAAAAAAAAAAGAAAAGCCACTCAATTCTTGGTGAATATACCTAGTCTTCCCTGGTGGCTCAGATGGTAAAGAATTCAACTGCAGTGTGGGTGACCTGGGTTGGATCCCTGGGTTGGGAAGATCCCCGGGAGGAGGGCATGGCAACCCACGCCAGTATTCTTGCCTGGAGAATCCCATTGACAGAGGAGTCTGGCAGGCTGCAGTCCATGGGGTCGCAAAGAGTTGGACACCACTGAGCACCTAAGCACATACTAGTCTACATTCAAAATAGCAAATCTAGAAACTTTACAGGCAACCTGCCTCTAAAGTTGTACATGCTTCTACATCTGGTTCCATCTCTATCTGAGCTCCAGAGTTGGGGAAAAGGGGCACAGGGGTACTCCAGCCTGTTCTCTTCCCTGACCAACTGGGACTAGGCTTGCACCCCAGGACTAATAATGGCATGCAAGGGAAGCTGAAGCTGGGCTGTCTGGTTGGGCATCCTTGGACCAGACGATCCTGGGGGTTAAGGAGACCCTCGTGTGCACTTGAGAAGCATGGGTAAGTGCATTTGGCGGGAGAGGACACAGTGCTGACTGGGCATCTTTGGAGTCCTCCCTTTCGCATCCGCCTCTCTGGGCCAAGAGCTGCAACCCGGGGCTGCAGGCAGGAGGCGGGGTGGCCGTCCGTCTGCAGCACCAACCCGCTGGCCCTGGGGCTGGGAGAGGAGCTGGGGGTGAGGGGGGGCGGGGTGGGGGCGAGCGCCAGCCAGGGAGAGCATGATCTCTGCTCCAGTCCACAAATCCTTAACGGGTTTTCTTTCTCTCCCTTCACCCTTTTCTCTCTTTTGCTCTCTTTCTTTCTCTCTCCTTTTCTTTTTTCTTTTTTCCCTCTTTCCCCCCCCTCCCCGTCCCCTTTCCCTCCCTCTCCCATCCCCCTCTCCCCTCCCCCCTTCCCTGTGTGCGAGCCTCTTCCTTCCCCCCCTCCCCTTTTCCGCCTCTCTCCCTCTCTCTCTCCATCTCCTTCTCCCTCTCAGCTCGCCGGGCGACCCTGCTCCTGCCTCCCACCTTAATGGCGGCATCTTCGGAGGACGATATAGACCGGCGGCCCATCAGAAGAGTCCGCTCCAAGAGCGACACGCCGTACCTCGCCGAGGCCAGGATCTCCTTTAACCTGGGGGCAGGTGAGGACGGAGCGCGTGCCCCGCTCTCTCCCCCACCCCGCTTCCTGCCCTCCTCCCCGGCTGGCTCAGCCCCCAGCCCCTCCTTTGGTACCCCACCCCGCCCCACTTCCTACCCAGCTGGTCCCCGGCGCGCACTCGCTCTCTTTGTGTGCCGGGTGAGGAGGTGTGTGTGTGTGTGTGTGTGTGTGTGTGTGTGTGTGTTTTGCGGAGGTGGGGGAGGGTAGCGCGTGGATCCCTGCATCCGCCGGGGAATCACTCGCCGGGCTTCCCCCTTCCTTGAAGAGAGGAGAGTGCTGTCACCGATAACAATGATCGTAGGCGTAGCCTGGAGCGCGGGGTCAGCCTGCCCGAGCGCCGCCGGCTGTGGGCGGAGGGGGCTGGCAAGGCTCCGCCGGTGTGGTTTGCTGGTGGGGCTGCTACCGCGGGTGGAACTTGTTGGTGCCATTCAGACTCTGGTGATTCTGCTGGGTTGATACCACTGCTGCGGCTTTGGAGTGAGGAGAGAGGAGGGGGTGGGGTTTAACAGCTGGGAACCGGACCCAGCAGTTGGCAAGCAACCATCGTGATGATAGTAATAAGATGGTCTGTGGGATACACGTGGGGTGATGGGAAGCTGTCAGTGGGACTGGTACCCAAGGTGGCCCAGATGGGATTAAGTGAAAAGGGCAACTGAGGTGGAGGAGGGAGGGAAAGAAGCATGGGGAGGAGAAGAGAGGCGGATACAGGAAGGATGGGAAGGAAAAGGAAGGGAGGAAGGAGGAAAGAAGGAAGAAAGGAGCCACAGAAAGGACTGAGGGATTCAAGGAGTCAAACTGTGTCCGCTGAGACCTGTCAGGGTTGCCTGAAAGGACACATCAGTGTCCGCTGTCTCCACTGATGCTGCTGTTGCTCCAGATTCAGGGGCAGACCGCCCTTGCCCCCTCCTATCCTAGTACAGGGTCCCTGTCACCGGGAGGAAGTTGTTCACCACTAACTTTTCTAAAAGACTGCTAAGTCCCCCTGCCTCCCGCCCCCCAAGTTTGTGTCTCTTCCTTTCTAGAATTCCTTACTATTATAGCAACTCCAATGCAAAAAGAGTGGGCATTTTCCTGAAAATCCTCCTTCAAAATAAGTTTAAGAAGAAAAGGATATCTTTTTCTTTAGGAAACTAAACCCTTGAAAATGGAACTGAATCAAGCAAAATATATGTGTGTATGTGCATGCTGGAGCAAAGAGAAAATTCAAATAATGACTATTTTACTCACTACTGAGAAGTCTGAATGAAGGAGAAAGCTCTACATAGAGAAATGAGATGTATTTGCTAAAGAACCATATCCTATGACTGGTGGGATGGTAACTGAGTGTGCCAAAGTAGCCAACTTCTTTGGAGTGTAACTTTTCCTATTTTGGTGATTTGGGGTTTGTTTGTTTTTTTTAACCCTTTGTTTTCTTGTCACTTCTGGAATGTTTGCCTATGGATTTGTGACTGGGGGAAAGAAGACTTCATTGGAGGAAGCTTTGATAGTTTTTGTGACATACAGTAGTAGCCTGTGGTCTCCATTGGAACTATTAATCCTTCACTTGTATGTTCTAGATTCAGAATATGACTGTGAGAGTTCTTGGAAAGGACTGAGAAGAGTTCCTTTTAGGATCAAGGTTGTTTCCAACCCAGCGATATTAAGGATCACTCCTTCTTTTTTTTTTTTTTTTTTTTTTACCAAACTCCGGTATATTCCCTGAACATCTTTGGCTTAGCAGAGAAGGAAAGGGGCTAAGGAGACACTTAATAAAGGTTGTTCACCTACTACTGGTGCTTTTACAACAAAACAAAGCTTGAAAAAAGAGTTTCAAGTTTCTGTTAGTGCTGGCTTAGGCTGAACCATTCTGCCACCAGATTCAAGCCAGTGACTTGCAGTCTTTTATTCTGGTTAAATTGCTCTGGAAGCCAATGAAAAGATTGGACTTTTCAGAGAGGACTCGTCTCCTTTTCATCTGGAAATAAACAGGCCAAACAAGCTCCCAGTCCCTTCCAAATGTCCTTTAGAAAATACCCTTAAAAGCACAGTGTCAAGAAAGACAACAGTAAGAAAGAAATGTGGTGGGAAGGATGTTTGTCAATGAGGGAGGGCGGTTGCTGAGGGCTGTGTTCTTTGGTTGGGGAGCTGTCCTCTTGGTGGTGCTGAAGCTGAGGGCTGTGTGACAGACACCTGACAATGAGCTGGACAGCTGAGGGGGGTGGAGGGTGGCGGTGCTCAGTCCTTTGGTGATGGAATCCCAGGGAAAGTGCTCACTGACGGGCCTCCAAAAACTTTTCTATCCCTGCCCACCTACCTGCAACGCCTGTTTACTACGCCTCCCGCCTACTGCTCCACTGCTCAGATCGGGAGGTTTTGCTCTAATTTTGTGGCGGCTGCTCACTCCCAGGGCTTTGTTTTCCAGCTGGTTTGAGGTTGCTTTCCTGACACAATAAGATCTACTCACAGATGCTCCTTTCCCCCTCCCTTAAAAGTAATTGTAACCCCTGGCTTAAAAAGCAAACAGCCTTGTTTATCTCCTTGAGCAGCAAGTTGTAATTAAACTATTAGGGTCGTTATCAGCACTGCTGAACAGAAGAGCCTGCACACTTTGGATAAATTACATAATCTGGGCATAGAGAGAATTTTGTCTCTTAACAACAATTTATAAACGATTAGGCGAGGACGCTTTCATCCGCCCTTCCTTCCTGCTCCTCTCCTACCCCTAGTCACTTACTCTTTATTCTTTCCAGAGAAATTCTTCATTGGTTTAAACTATTTGTCTTTAGGATTCGCCTTCTTACACCTACTCATTTTATATAAGTCCACATTTAATATTTGAGAGGCTTAGTAATCACTCAAGGAAATAAATATACACATATTCATTTTACTTGGATATCATGAAATCATTTGGGGACCAAATCCCTTAAAACTAATGTGTACACTTGCCAGATTAAGTAGACTGGGGCATTTTAAATACTGATTAAATTCTTAAGCATTCCTTCAACTACACCTTGTCCCTGATGGTACTTAATAATATCATTTCAGAAATAACTTCACAGCATGAGTGAAAGATATAATCCCTCACCTACAGTCCCAAGTCAGTCAAAGAATAGCACCAAAATGTGGGTCTTTCAGTACTTTATGAAGATGCTAATTTCAAGATTCAGCCTAAATTGAGAGTGTAGAGAACAAAAATTTTTCTGAACCATGACTTTATTTTTCTAAAACAGCCCCTTTTGTAGGTTTTAACTTCTATTTAGCATTTAGTATATTACACAGACCTTGATAGATGCTTGTTTGCTGAAGATAGTATGTTAGAGAGAATTAAGCCAATGTATTTGCTGAAAGTAACCCAGACACATTAGACCTCATTTAAAACCCTGGAAGAAGTTTTTTCCTGAGAAATTAAAATGTGTTAAAAGGACATCGTGTAACAGAAGAGTATGTTCACACTATTAGTAGCAAGTATTTCTAATTGTGTTCTCACTCAGCAATGAACATTACTGACATTTAGCTTCTAAGAACTTGCTCTGCCTTGTGAGGTCATTGATTCACTGCAATGAAATGAATGCAATGTAGAGCTGCAGCTCATCTGACAGATATTTTTCTTTGGGCCAGTTTATTCTATTGTATTTATTTATCTCTGTATTAGCAATGTATAAAAGAATGTTTGATACATAGAAGATACTGAAATGGAAAGGTTCTCCATAGTTACACACCAAAATGAATGAAAATATTATGATAAAAGATTTAACCACATCTAAAACTTCTATAAAGGATGTCAAAAGAAGGAAAGCTAGTCATCCTGATGGTTTAGGATTGTTTAAAACACAAACCAGTATTCTGCACTATTTAGGAAAATAAGTACTTCTCTAATCATAAGTACGTTTAACCTCTGTTGACATTGCAGAATTGCTTTGTATGTATGGAGGAGATTTTAAATTAATCGCACGGGCAACCTCAGAATGCTTATCCTCTTTGGAAGGCTGAGATCTGTTCTAGTTTCTGATGTTAGGAACTAAAGCCAGGGACAGTCATTTTTGACTTCCATTGATCTCCTCCACTATTTCAGGCCCAGAAGAAAACTGTAATCAAACTTAGCTTTTTCTGACTACCAGCAGGAGGGGATGGGTCAGTATGTTACAGTTTAAGCTGAGATCCCTTTCCTACCTTTCTTGAGGAGGAAGAACCTTTATCCTTTAGCTGAAGTATAAATGTCTTTGATATTGAGAAGTGGCATCCCAGAATGTGCTATTATCCTTTAGCCATGAGGACTGTCTCTAGGCAAAATTGTGAATATTGCCATGCTGAACCAAGATTATTTCACCAGTGTAAAGGTCTTGGTAGACATCCCCTTCAAGCTTTCCCTGAAGAATGACAATGTATGTATCCCTCACATTATTTCTCTTACTGATTCCAAACTGAAAGCAGATCATGTGGGCCTGACTTTTATTTGGTAGGCCCCAAATCTCCTTTAAAGTATTGCTTTTAGCATTCATTAGGGGCTTCCCTGGTGGGTCAGATGGTAAAGAATCCACCTGCACTGAAGGAGACTGGGGTTTAATCCCTGGATCAGGGAGATCCCCTGGAGAAGGTAATGGCTACCCACTCCAGTATTCTTGCCTGGAGAATCCCATGGACAGAGGAGCCCGGTCTGCAGTCCATGCAGTTGCAAAGAGTCGGACATAACTGAGTGACTAACATTTCACTTCACAGCCAGAATCCAAGTGGCTAACCAGATAACTGACCAGTGGCCTCGATTGTGGGGCTTTCTGAGTGTCTGCCCTCTTTCTGCGTCATTGGGAAAACTAGCTAACCTGGTAATCTCACTATGTCATGCATTAAGGTGGTACTAATGAAGACCACTCCAGGTAACATAAATAAAATATACAAAGCACAGAAAAGTGAGTAATTAATGCCAAGAGGAAATGGGAAACTCTTTGCCGTAAATATTTAGCTTGGCTGCTTACCAAATGATTGTTTCAACAGCAATTCATACATTTATGAGATAACTCATATACAGAATATGAGTTGCATGGTTAAATTGTCTTAGGATCTTTTGATCTGGGCATTGTTAAAAAAATTAATATGTTTTATTATTTTAATATGTAAAAATTGTTAAAAAAAATAATAGCATTTTTTACTATTTGCTATTAGCACTGAATTCTAAGTTTCTTGTTTGGTTTATCTGTATATGCCTATTTATTTAAATTTCATGGAAGGTGATGGAGTTGTGTTTTATATGAAAAATTAGAATCAAGAGTCAGAAGAACTTGATTCTACTGCCTCTCTTCCTCTAAAACTGTAGGCAAGTCATTTAACCTTTCTGAGTTTGACTCACTCAACTCTAAATCTAGACTAAACTAGACTTAAAGCTAGACTCCTTGGACTGCAAGGAGATCAAACCAGCCAATCTTAAAGGAAATCAGTCCTAAATATTCATTGGAAGGACTGATACTGAAGCTAAAATTCCAATACTTTGGCCACCTGATGCAAAGAACTGATCATTGGAAAAGCCCCTGATGCTGGGAAAGATTGAAAGCAGGAGGAGAAGGGGATAACAGAGGATGAGGTGGTTGGATGGCATCACCGACTGAATGGACATGAGTTTAAGCTCCGGGAGTTGGTGATGGACAGGGAAGCCTGGTGTGCTACAGTCCATGAGGTTGCAAAGAGTTGGACATGACTGAGCGACTGAACTGAACTGAACTTAAATCTCAGAAGTCCCATCCTATCTTAAAAAATTGTGTGTACTAACTAGTACTTCTGTCTGTACTAATGAATACATACTATGACACTGATTTTATGCATAGTCTTATTTATGGTATGAAACATACGGGGGTGGTGGTTTAGTCACTAAGTCATGTCTGACTCTTTGTAACCCCATGGACTGTAGCCCACCAGACTCCTCTGTCCATGGTATTTTCCCAGCAGGAATACTGAAGCAGGTTGCTATTTCCTTCTCTAGGGTATAAAACATATAGAAGAGCCCAATTTTCAATATGAATTAAAACATTTGATCAAAGCTAAGTTATTAAAATAAGTTTAACTAAAATAATAGTATATATTATAAAGATTTAAAATAACTTTTTGGTAATAACTAAGAATTGCCAGAAGGCATATTTACATGCACCATATTAATAAAATATTTTTAATTTGAATATTCAGGGATTAGAATCCTTAACAGAATTGGTGCTCTATAAGTATTTGTTGTATGATTGAATATAGAATTCGAGAAATCTTAACAATAAATGGACAGTCAGAAAACTAAATATTAACCCAGTTCCCAGTTGGCATTTTAAGTCTTGTAGCCTGTTGTTTTGTAATTAAAATGAAATAAGTATACCTATAAGATCTATATTTTCCCTTTATCCTTTTAAATTACCAGGGAAGGGAAATATATATGCAGACTAGCTAAATGGCAGGATTCAGTCAAGGCGAAATGTACCCTTTTGGAATTCCTAACTTCTCAGCATTGTTATAAAACTTGACCATGAACTGTGAAGAACTTTGTTTTGTTTTTTTTCACAGGCATGTAAGCTGACAGGGGCAGATAAACTATTGGTCAGAATATGTGCACAGACAGATTTTATGCATACCTTTTCATACTGATTAAAGATATTTTAAAGTTACTTATAAAATTATTCTTTAATATATGCAACTTTAATTCATCATCATTATTTATTGTACAAGTAAAACAACTAAAATTCAAGTAGAGAGAGATGATAAGTTATAGAGCTATTTTTCCTCTTTGACTTAATAAGACAAAAAAGGAGACATACATTATAGCCAGTGGAAGAGGGCCTGAAGGAACAAATAATAGATATCAGTTTTTCCTCATTGCATGATACAAGAAATATTCTAGAATTTTTATATTTTGTTTCATAACTCTCCCCATCCACTTTAGTCAGTGATGAAGTGAATATGATTGGTGGGGGGTTGGGGCCATTTTGACATTTTAATTGCTTTAATTTATAAGTCTTTTATATAATGAAGGATGGTTAAAATAAAAGACAAAATCAGTTTTATGGCCTTTTGAATGATGATGGATTCATTCACATGATTTTCTATTCAAGTTATCAGAGGGCACCAGGAATAATCTCATGCTCGTGGTTATTTAACATTTATGATGGCAAGTCTTGTGTAAAAGCCTGTAGGTTTCCTATTGATCTTTTCACATTTGTGTACCTTCTACTTACAACACAGTAACACATCTTTGAATAGTAAATACCTGGGCTGTAATTGTAGACATGAGGCTTCAGTATATAGTTGACCTTTTGTATCCATGGTTCTGCATCTGATGAATTCAACCAACCACAGATGTGGAGAGGCAGGTTCAATCCCTGGGTTGATAAGATCCTCTGGAATAGAAAATGGCAACACACCCCAGTATTCTTGCCTGAAAAATCCTATGGACAGAGGAGCCTGGTGGGCTACAGTCCATGGGGTCACAAAAGAGTTGGTCAGGACTGAGCAACTGAGCACACACTTGGAGACATAGAGAGCTCATTATTTCTGAATGTTTATCAATCAGAGGACAACAAGTTGGTTTAAGATGCCATCATGGCTTAATTAAAAATATAAAAGAAACTTTACTATGTTTGAATTTATCCCTTATTCCATCTGGGCCCTGTTTTAGGGGTGGGGGATTGGGGGGGAGGATGGAGGAAGGTGAGATGAAATAATAATATATAGTATTCATTCATTTGACAAATATTAATTTAGAAGTTAAGACAATATTTTAGACCCTTGGGATACATTATTGATTAAAACAGAAACTTCTTATCCTCATGAATTTTCATTTCTCAAAGTGAGTTATGGACAATAAATAGTACAATAGGTAAGTACATTGTATAGTATTTCATAGGTTAACTGATAAGGCAAAAATAAATACAGCAGAATAAGAGTGTTAGGCACATGGGAGCAAAGAAAGGGCTGGATTGCAGGATAAGCAACATTGAGAAGAGGAAATGCGAACAAAGTTCTCCGAAGAAGAGGAACATGAGCAGTGTGAATATGGGGTAGAAGGCAAGGCAGAGAGAGCGGAGGGAAAGCCAGTGCTAAAGCCCTAAATCAAGTGCGTTTAGGACCTGGCAAGGGGCCCAGTGTGGCTGCAGAGGAGTGAATCAAGCGGTCGGAGGGAACGAATGGGGACCAGATTACAGAGGGTCCTGTGGGCCACTGCCCTCTCTTGCTGAAATGTGGTACAAGGCAGGGATTTGAGCACAAGAGTAACATGATCTGAAATAGATTTTAGAAGGTTCCCTGGGGCTGCTGTGTTAAGGATAGGCTGCAGTGGGGCAAGGAGGACACAGGGAGTTGGTTGGGAAGCCCTGCGGCAATCCAGAGATGGTGCTGTCTCAGCAGCATGGAACAGCAGAAGCAGTGAGAAATAGTCAGATTCTGTATGTATTTGAAGGTACAGCCAATAGGCTTCCGTGGTGGATTGAATGTGGGCTGTGAGAAGAGAGGAGCAAAGAGTACCTCAAGGTTTGGCTTGAGCAACCAGAAGGATAGAAGGACCATTTAGGGGCATGGTTGTGGTGGGTGGCGGGTGGGTGGGCGGTGATCGAGAATTCAGAGACAGACTTGGCAAGTGTGAGGTGTCAACCAGACATCCAAGTGGAGGGATCCAATAAGCAGTTATACAAGCCTAAGGTTCAAATAAGGTCTAGTCCAGAAATAAATAATTGAGCTGTCAACATACATAGAGCCCTTGCAGAGGACTTTGTCAGCATTTTCTCACTTATCTTTTTATAATAACCCTATGAGATTGGCATGATTGTTGCTCTTCTTATTTTATCCATGTGGGGACTAAGTCACAAAGAGCTTAAATAACTTAGCAAAGGTAATGAAGCGAATAAGGGGAATAGAGGAAGAACTGGAATTCAGATCATGTTTTATATGGCATCAAAATCTATATTTTTAATAGCCATGATTTATTACAAGAGAGCAAGCTTATGTTATCAGCTTTGCTTTGAGGTTCCATTGAAAGCTGAACATGGCTGAGGGAAAGAAAGAAGTGGAACTAGGCATGCATCCTAGCTCAGTATTTTAAAAAATGTTTGGCTGGGATTCACTATAAAAAGTGTACTTCATATAGCCTCACATACGTATCAAAAATTGGAACACAATGGTCCTTAAAGAAAGAAAGTGAAAGTCACTCAGTCGTGTCCTACTCTTTGTGACCCCATGGACTGTAGCCTGCCAAGCTCCTCTGTCCATGGAATTCTCCAGGCCAGAATACGGGAGTGGGTAGCTGTTCCCTTTTCTAAGGGGATCTTCCCAATCCAGGGATTGATCCCAGATCTCCTGCATTGCAGGTGGATTCTTTACTGTCTGAGCCACCAGGGAAGCTCCAAAATGTTCCTCAAAGTACCTTATAAGTCCCATATGTACTCTGATGGATGTTTTCTGTTTCATCCCTTCCCATGCCTTTTTATTCTAACTTATTATTGTTATGAAAATTCTCCTTTTATGCCATCTAAATGATTGTATAATATAACCTTCAGTTTTAAAAAATTCCTTAATTGATCGTTTTCTAGGAGTGATCTCTGAACTCAGAAAAAGCTTTTGCAAGGAAATCCCTCTTTAGTACTTCCACTATCCCGTAAGAGTATGGGCAATTCATTCTCTTACCTGGAGGTATGTCAAGGGAAACAAGAAAACTCCCAAGGTCAGTACCAACTTAGCTCTTGGACACTGCAGACACAGCTCAGACTCAAGATGCATTTAGAGGCCCTTGAAAATGCTTTAATTTCTTTTAAACTCAGAAGAAAAAGTAAGTTTAATCTAGGCTGTTGTACATATGTCTTTATTCCCAGATAGCTCAGATGGTAAAGTGTCTGCCTGCAATGCCGAAGACCCGGGTTCGATCCCTGGGTCAGGAAAATCCCCTGGAGAAGGAAATGGCAACCCACTCCAGTACTCTTGCCTGGAAAATTCCATGGACGGAGGAGCCTGGTAGGCTACAGTCTGTAGGGTGGCAAAGAGTCAGACACGACTAAGACACTTCACTTTCCCTTTCTTTATACCAATACATATAAATATGTTGTAACATTTATTAAAATATAGTTTAAAAAATTTTTGTGGTTAAAGGAGCCTACAAAGACAAACATGCTTTTGTTACTCAGTCACTCAGTTGTGTCCAGCTCTTTGTGACCGTATGGACTACAGCACACCAGGCTTCCCTGTTCTTCACCTTCTCCTGGAGTTTCTCAAACTCATGTCTAGGAACTACCAAAGTCACAATGGAGCTCTACATAGGTAGAGAGAGAAGCAGTGAGAAAAAAAATATTTAGTAGTGGCTCTGGGGCTATATGGAGAAGGCAATGGCACCCCTCTCCAGTACTCTTGCCTGGAAAATCCCATGGACGGAGGAGCCTGGTAGGCTGCAGTCCATGGGGTTGCTAGGAGTTGGACACGACTGAGCGACTTCACTTTCACTTTTCACTTTCTTGCATTGGAGAAGGAAATGGCAACCCATTCCAGTGTTCTTGCCTGGAGAATCCCAGGGACGGGGAGCTTGGTGGGCTGCCGTCTCTGGGGTCGCACAGAGTCGGACACGACTGAAGTGACTTAGCAGCAGCAGCAGCAGCTGGGGCTATATTCTGGAACTAGAATTTTGGGATTCACATCCCTACTTATCACTTACTAGTTGTGTGGCCTTGAGCAAGACATTTAACCTCACCCTGCCTCAATTTTCTCACCTGTGAAATGGGACTAACAATGTTGACCACATGGGAGGTTTGTTTTAAAGAGTATTTAACTTATTAAACGTGGAAGAACAGAATAATTCCTGCCACATAGTGATTATTCACTGCACAAAGTGAAGAATGAGCTCCTTTATTCCATATGTTTCTCTGTTCTGCCTTACCTGTGTTCTAGTCTTCTAAAATACTACCAAAAAAAAAACCAAAGATGCCTCTCTAGGTACCACATTGTACAAGACCAGATGCCCCTTTAGGTACTACATCTTAGAAGACCAGATGAGCTACAGATTCAGAAAGTCTCACATAAGGAACAAATTTTCCTAACTAAATTTTAGTCCATTCATTCCTTCTTGGTTACACTACAGAATTAATGGGACTTGCCCCAGATGAGAAAAAATGTCACCCTCAAACTCTGAAAGTTAAGGAAATTTCATTAAAAATTGTCTGTCCTCTGAGTAGAGTTGAATGGATCATCTTTGAAATGTATTTTACAAATGACCACATGGAAATGGTCACCTAGGAAAAACCTACTGGACTTTCCAAGAATCCTCTGAACTTGGAGGAGATGTTGTGAGGGAAAGAGAAAAAAGAAGATCAGAGAAAGATATACATGGGGGGGAAAGGAGTGAGACAGAGAGGGAGAGAAAGAAAACAAAACTACTCATTTTGAAAAAGCCACCCATGTAGGTCAGTGGAGTACACCAAAAATCATAGAATCTTGACTTTTGAGAGTCAGAGGAAAACCTTCTCATCTGAGTAATCAACACAAGGGTGTTGTGATGGGTTTGAAGATTTGCTTGTTTCAGTATCTGGTCTGCTCCTTATGAGCTGAATCGTCAGGACCTGTAAGACAGGGGTAACACTGTCTAATTTTCACTGTTACTTTGAGGACCAAATGTGAGAATGCCTTGCCAGTAGCTCTATGCTATAAAAAGGCAAGGAGCAGATGAAGTCTGGGTGAATGGGACAGTTTAAATGTCTAGCTCTAGCGCAGGAATAGAAATGCGAGAAATAGA
The DNA here is from genome assembly GCF_029378745.1 of Bos indicus. Classification (NCBI taxonomy): domain Eukaryota; kingdom Metazoa; phylum Chordata; class Mammalia; order Artiodactyla; family Bovidae; genus Bos; species Bos indicus. Next base: position 45,792,633 of record NC_091782.1, on the reverse strand, counting down.
CTAATTCTAATCTAAAATGTTGCCTCTGTCATGGCCAAATATTCAACTACTACAGCCTCGTGGTCTAGAGGAACTGAATACAGCATCTACCTGTTTATAGACGGAGGCTATTATGTTCATGCCTCCACTGTCAATCTCATTATTGTATGAAATGTGGTCCCCCTAGGATATTATTATCCATTCATAAGAAACAAAGTGCTTGAATTTTTACAAGCGTTTGTGAATTGCAAGAGTTTTTCATTTCTTAGGGTTCGGTTCAGTTCAGTAGTTCAGTCATGTCGGACTCTTTGTGACCCCCATGAACTGCAGCACACCAGGCTTCCCTGTCCATCACCAACCCCCAGAGTTTACTTGAACTCATGTCCATTGAGTCCATGATGCCATCCAACCATTTCATCCTCTGTCATCCCCTTCTCCCACCTTCAATCTTTCCCAGCATCAGGGTCTTGGAGGAGGTTGCCATTAACCCATACCATAGAGCTGCCAGAACTTACACAGGACTGGGAAACAGACTCTTGGAGGGCACAACAGAACCTTGTGTACCAGGACCCAGGAGAAAGGAACCATGACCCCACAGGAAACTGTCCCGGACTTGCCTGTAGGTGTCTGGGAGTCTCCAGTGAAGCCATGGGTCGGTGGTGGCCTGCTGCAGGGTTGTGGGCACGGACTGTAGCAGATGGGATCTTTTGAGGGAGGTCACCATTATCTTCATTACCTCAACCATAGTTTGGCCCCAGGTAAATACCAGGAAATGGCAACCCACTCCAGTATTCTTGCCTGGAAAATTCCATGGATGGAGGAGCCTGGTTGGCTACTGTCCATGGGGTTGCAAAGAGTCAGACAGGACTGAGTGACTTCACTTCACTTCAAATAGCAGGGAGGGAACACAGCTCCACCCATCAACAGAAAATTGGATTAAAGATTTACTGAGCATGGCCCTGCCCATCAGAACAAGACCCTGTATCCCCCTCAGTCAGTCTATCCCATCAGGAAGCTTTCAAAAGCCTCTTATCCTTTTCCATCAGAGGGCAAACAGACTGAAAACCACAATCACAGAAAACAGCCTTGTCTAATTCAATGAAACTATGAGCCATGCCGTGTAGGGCCACCCAAGTCGGATGTGTCATGGTGAAGAGTTCAGACAAAATGTGGTCCACTGGAGAAGGGAATGGCAAACCACTTCAGTATTTCTGCCTTGAGAACCCCATGAACAGTATGAAAAGGCAAAAAGATAGGACACTGAAAGATGAAATCCCCAGATTGGTAGGTGCCCAATATGCTACTGGAGATCAGTAGAGAAATAACTCCAGAAAGAATGAAGAGACAGAGCCAAAGCAAAAACAACACCCAGTGGATGTGACTGGTGATAGAAGCAAGGTCCGATGCTGTAAAGAGCAATATTGCATAGGAACCTGGAATGTTAGGCCCATGAATCAAGGCAAATTGGAAGTGATCAAACAGGAGATGGCAAGAGTGAACGTCGACATTCTAGGAATCAGTGAACTAAAATGGACTGGAATGGGTGAATTTAACTCAGATGACCATTATACCTACTACTGTGGGCAAGAATCCCTTAGAAGAAATGGACTAGCCATCATAGTCAACAGAAGAGTCCAAAATGCAGTACGTCTTAGTGTAGTTCAAGGCTAACTTCAACTTCCTACTTGACCACAGTCCTCGAGAAGGTACTTATCATATTCAAGCTACAAGTAACTGTACTGCACACTAGCTGTACTAGCCAATGCCAGGCGGAGTATTCAGCAGACTCAGCCTTCAGTAGTTGTTCAGTTGCTAAGTCATGTCTGATTCTTTGTGACCCCGTGGTCTGTAGCCCACCAGTCTTCTCTGTTCATGGGATTTTCCAGGCCAGAATAATGGAGTGGATTGCCATTCCTTCCTCCAAGGGATCTCCCTGACCCAGGGATCGAACTCGTATCTTCTGCGTGACAGGGAGGTTCTTTACCATTCTGCAAGCCCCAGCCTTCAGCCTTCAACTCTCAAATAGCTCTTCTTTCACAATCTCCTCTCCCCTCTTCTTCACGTTCTCACTCTTCTCCCAACTAAATGTCCTACTTGTGTGTTTTGGCCTTAAAAAACAGAACCAGAGGTTTCAAGGAAGAACCCTCATCTCAGAGAGAGAGGGTTAAATGTCCCCAGCGTATCTGTGGAAGTCTAGGGCAATTCATTACCTCCCACTCCAACCATACAATTAGAGTTTGCACAGCTGTGGAGCCAGCTGCCCTGTGTTCACTACAGACCTCACATCACACTGCTTTCCAGCAACATCCTTGCTATATCTGGTCATGACGCTGATGGTAATCAGCTAAGAAGCAAATTTTCAATAGGAAAAGTGACTTCTACCAGCAGTTTTGGCATACGGCTCAGAGCTGCCCTACATATAAGGAAACTTCTCAAGTTGTTCTGGAAACAATTTCTGCGAGTTTAGTTTGTTCGATGGAAACAGAACAGGCAGAAACAAAATTAGGAGTGACAAGGCTTTTTTTATTTGTTTTTGTCTTCAACTTTTGCAGCTTGGGGGCTCTGTCTAAGCTATGGATTTTATTCATATAGAAGCAAAGTTTTTCAGCTCATATCTGGGTCTGGGGCTATGATGGGTAATGCAGAGCACACCAAAGTTTGGTTAATCATAGATTTCCCTTTATATGTAATTTATGATACCATGTGACTTTGATGAGTGTATTTTACTGTATTTTGACATGAAAGATATTTAGCTAATAGATTTAAGCAAATTAAATGCTTGATATATTATTACAATTCTGTAAAACTTCCCAGTGACTAAATCTTTTCTTCAAGTTGCAAAATAGTTTTCTTTTATCTGTTCATGTAAGTAGTTCTTTCTAAATATGCAGGAATAAATCACGAGTGTGGATTCTGATGTTTTTAACCAAAATGGTCCTTATTACCCCGTGTGCCACTCAGTTCTCACCACAAAACCCTCCCTATTTTATGAGGCAAACATGAGACAGCATGGTCAACCGTCACTGTAAGTAACGCTTGGTTTGTTTAGTTAATTCAAAAATTCTTCTTTGTTTTTCAGTTTATTCATATGCTTGAATCTATAGTTCAGATCATATTCCTTTTGGGTATCTTAAGCACACTTACATTTTTCAAAATAGAAAAGATACTCTTATTTTTCTCGTCCCCAGGTCTGAGTCAAACCATGTCACCGCTTGTCTTGTGAATGGCAAAACCACATAAACAAGTGTGTGTTAAGTCTCAGACCAACTAGAACCATCCATAAAAATAATACCAGGTCAAGCCAAAGTAAGCTCAAATCAGCCTTAAACTCACTTCATTGGCCTCTCGGTTACAGCTCATATAATATGATCTGTATGAACAATTTCTGCTGTAAAGTTACCTCGTAAAGAAATATATCATCTACAGAGTCCTTTCATAAACCCAGTTACAGGAACAATTCAGCAGAGTTATAGCTGCTAGGATCTGCATTCCCTCTCCTCCTTGATTCCGCTTATTAAAGACACTGAAGTGGAAATATTGAAGTGGAAAGAAACAATGACTGAATTTAGCCAACACAGGAAAGGCTGGTATAATCACTCAACCAGGCACACTGTTAGTTCTCTCTCAGTGCCGTGTCGTCAACTTCATTTATCAGAGGTGATTTGTCTAAAGAGAAACTGTAAGCAGGCACTTTGTACACAAATATGAATACATTTTCAATGTATCACTGACTTATTTGAAAAATTGTGCATGATTCATTCAAAAGTATTAGTTGGCTATTTCATTTAAATTCAACCGTCGTGGTACTTTGATAGCTAAGATATTTGGTGGCAAGGCCCAGAGAGTGGAAAAAAGAATACAATGCATAAAAATATATCATTAATTAATAATAGATACAAATATATTGTTGGGGGAAAAAAGTCCAATTGTGAAAGATGTGATTCCTTTTAGCTTCACGTGTGCGGGCTCAGTCGCTCAGTCGTGTCCAACTCTTTGAGGCCCTATGGACTGCAGCCTACCAGACTTCTCTGTCCATGGGATTCTCCAGGCAGGAATACTGGAGTTACCCTGAATACTGGGTTGCCATTTCCTTCTCCGCAGTATCTTCCTGGCCTAGGGATAAAACCCTTGTCTCCTGCAGCACCTGCATTGGCAGGCGTATTCTTTACCACTGAGCCACCTGGGAAGCCCTTTAACTTTATACCAAGACTCAAACCAGTAAGGATTCATATTAACTTTATTATCTCAGACAAGTTTAAGTGGTGATACTGGTTTTGAGAAGAAATCACTTATAATAAAGGCTAGAAAGGGATCAAGTAGAGAAACAGATGTAATGTTCAAATGAAAAGTTTCCTGCAGCCACGATGCATCATTCAAAACTGGGGAAAAATGAGAAGCATGTTATGGTTGCTATTGAAAAGTGAAAGTGTTAGTTGCTCCACTGTGTCTGATTCTCTGCGAACCCATGGACTGTAGCCCACCAGACTCCTCTGTCCCCGGGATTTGAATCAAATATGTAGTGCATTCACTGCAATTGGGCAAAAACACTAAGCACTGTTGTATATTAAAGGTGGTGTAATTCTCTTTCCAGTTGCTGGTTCTTAGTGGACTTTGTTCTCTGTCAATCTCTAGAAACCTCAACTCCGGTCCATAACAGCAGTGAATCTTGAGTGCATGCTAGTGTCTTTTTAAAATTATAATTCCTTTCATCTCTCGTGCTTGCTCTTTCGTGCAAAAAGAAAAATGATTGTGTTATTTATATGAGTTCATAAAAACATACATTTTTTTTTCCCATGAAGCCCCAGTTTCCATAAATCTGTTGCTGGGGTTCATTATCTTCTTCCCCAGAGAAAAACAGTTTCAAGACTGTAGGTTCACATAATTTCACCCATTACATTCCTTGCTCAGCCATTACATTCCTCACTCTGTCTAGTGTTAAAATGTGTCCCTGGGATGAAGGTCTAGAGGTCATATAGTTAGGAGCAGATGAGGAAATATGGTGGCAAGGAAAAGGCAGAGCTCTGATCTTCCCAGGGATAAATCTCCCTGAGGACCTACAGATTTGTAACACATCATCAAACGTGGAAGGAGAAAAACGTCTGAGAAGTATTGGCTCCTGTGGGAAAATCTCTGGTCAGATCAGAGGTCATGACCCTTCTGACAGCTCTGGAAACATTGTGTGTAGAGGAATAACCATGGACTTGTGTCAGGCAGACCTGGGTATGAATTCGGACTCTGTTGGGCAATTTTAGGGCAAATTTATTATGTTTATGAACTTCAGCCCTTTGCAACCCCATGGACTGCAGCCTTCCAGGCTCTCCTGTCCATGGACTTCCCAGGCAAGAATGCTGGAGTGGTTTGCCATTTCCACCTATACAACAGGAATACTGATTTCTCAGAATGACTGAGAAATTATGTGAAAACTACATGAAAGGGGATATAAAGCAAAGTGCCTGGCACAGTAGGTACTCAGTAAACACCTTTCAAACATTTCAAACAAGAAACACTCTCAGTTTAATTAACATAAAATCTCTATGTTGTATCACAGTGATAGATATTTTATTAGATTTACAAAGCCCCCTTCTCAAACCTGGACAAAATTTTAGAAGAAGAAGGGATGGCTTGTTATGGTTTATTATAACTTGTTTCGTTAAATAGCAATATGACAAACATTCAACACAGGCTCAATATAGATTGAACAGTTTCATCAACAGCTCTGTCCATCTGTAGGAACATTGACATCCACCAGCCTCCAAGCTTCCTAAGAGGAGGAACTGTGTCTCCCTTATTTGCACCTGAATGCTTGCTGTTTAGCATTGGACTCAGTTTAGATATTGTTTGTTTTAATTAATATATCTTGAAGTTGGGAAAATTATGTCCCAGAGAACTCTGTGGTCCCCAGAGAGAGAAAAAAAGACAGAGAAAGGGAAATTCATTGAAATCTAGACATTTAAAACTAGTAGCTTAGTTACAGCTCATATAGGGTCATAAGAGCCAACTGGGGGACACCCTTCTCAACTCCGTGTTCAGTGACATCATATCTATAATTTGAAATCAACCCTGGAGGGAGTATTGGAAATCAGCAAGCATTACTACAAATTACTAAGGACATTAATTAAGAAAAAGTTCTCTCTAAGGAACTTTCTTGAGAGAGCCGGTTGTTAAACATTTACACCAATGCTAAACAAGCACACCACTGTTCAATTCACAGAGTTGAGCCTAATATTTGATTGGCATACTTTAAGTACCATCTAGGTATAATATATAAGTGGTTGAGGCATGTTTTATTAAATGCTAAAAATATCAAAGGAAAAGTATCAGGCTGGTTTTGCTTGCTCAGTTTAATCTGACAACTTAACATTCAAATATTTATTTACTTCAGGGGCTCTAGGAACATGTTGATAGGTGAAATTACTATATTATTGCTTCTCTGTTATTTTAATATAGAAAAATCGATATGGCTAAGATGAGAGCTACAGATATGTCTGCTGAAAATATGCTTTCATCTTTAAAATAGATATATTTATGATACAGTTTAACAGTTTTTCAAAGAACATATTTTATCACTTTGTCATTTGGACACTTACGAAGAAGAAAGTGGATTTCTTTTTGCAGTCCACTTAATAGTAAGATCAAGTGGTCAGCAATGCAGCATTTTCACAGTTACTATAATACATTAGATTGGGAATCTAATCTCAATTAAATTAGTGGTGAATCAGTTATAATGTCCTCATACTAGCCTTGCCAACTGGAAAGGTGCATCTTGAAGCAAGAGGCAGCAGCTATTTAGAATTCTCCCAGCCTTACTGTCCTTAGCACAATTTCTAAACTCCAACAAAAAAATTTTTTTTAAGTCATCACATGCAGGCTTTCCAAAGAGACACTTTTAAAATTGTATTTTGGTTTCTGCAGCTCACATGTATTTTCAAGCAGTGGAGAGAAAGCTTTTTTATTGTTTTTGTAATAGTTGTTAATGGATAGTAAATGCAGCTGTAAATGAAATGAACCTCCCAGAGGAGCACCTGTCTTGTGGTAGGGACTTGAGAAACCCATTTACACTCTTCTTTTTACAGTGTGATTCAATGACAGTCATAAAGGAATATGCATACATACACTTAGAAACCAAAGCAGAACCTTGGAATCTGTGCATCAGGGCAGTATATGGTAATGCTGCTGTTGCTGCTAAGTCGCTTCAGTCGTGCCCGACTCTGTGCGACCCCATAGATGCAGCCCACCAGGCTCCCCCGTCCCTGGGATTCTCCAGGCAAGAACACTGGAGTGGGTTGCCATTTCCTTCTCCAATGCATGAAAGTGAAAAGTGAAAGTGAAGTCTCTCAGTCGTGTCCAACTCTTAGCGACCCCATGGACTGCAGCCCACCAGGCTCCTCCATCCATGGGATTTTCCGGGCAAGAATACTGGAGTGGGGTGCCATCACCTTCTCCGAGTATATGGTAATAAATGAGAACATGTGCTCTCTTGGTGTGTTTTAAGGCTCTCTGGGTCATTTCTGACCATTCTGATATATAGAAGAAAATGTATAAAGGGATTTGAAATGAGAGGTTATTAATTAGGAAAGTGGCCAAAGGATGGAAGATTCCAGGAAAAATGATAAGACAAACTTAAAAAGCATTAAGAAATCCTATTTGAATTACTTAAACATATTCTAGCTGAATACATAAATCAAGCAGAAAATGTAAATGTTATGTGGACAAAAATTATCACATAATGGGCTTAGTAATTTTCTTTGATATAAAGAGGGAGACCTGGTGGGTTTGAACAATACATACATCAAGTGGGAACTGTAATTACCTGATTTTTGACAAATTTTATGTGACTTGGTACAATAGAGTTTCTTTCTATAGAAACAAATTACTTAGAATGCTATCAGACCCCTTTTAGGGAACAGATCCTGGGAAGAACAACTATCACCATCAAACCCTTCTGGGAAAAATATCCTGAGAAGAGATAGGATTTTTCCGTGTTTAAGATCTTGGTAGGATGAATTTGTATGGATGGCCAAAAACTTTCTTTTCGCCTTCTCTTTGAGAAAGCAATGAGTTCCCATCTTGGTCTTGGTTGGCGTCATTGGCTTAGATCACAGGCTGTGGAGTGGGACTCCCTGAGTGTGCCTCCCGTTCTAGCCCTTACTAAGAATGGGACCTTGAGTTAGTTGGGGCTTCCCTGGTGGCTCAGATGGTAAAGAATCTGCCTGCAATACAGGAGACCTGGGTTTGATTCCTGGGTTGAGAAGATCCCCTGCAGAAGGGAATGGCTACCCACTCCAGTATTCTTGCCTGGAAAATTCCATGGACAGAGAGGAGCCTGGCGAGCTACAGTCCTTGGGGTCATATAGAGTTGGACACGACTGAACAGCTAACACTTGAGTTAGTTGCTGAACCCGTCTATGCCTTTCTTGCTTTTCAGTAAATCAGAGATGATAATTATAGCATCTATTTTTACAGTTTTGAGGATTAGATAAGGCAATAGGAGTAAAGTTCTGAAAGAGTTTCTGATACCTAGTAAGCACTTGGCAAATGTTCACTGGTATTATTAGTGGGGACTGCAGGCCCAGCCCAGGATGCAAATAAGCTTTGCACCTGCTGAGAGAGACTCAGCACCTGCTGGGAGAGGCACACGGAGCCCAGCTGGCTCAGCTGTGAGATCCCTCTGTGAGTTGCTGCTTTTGCTTTGCTCCCTGTTCTGCACAGATCTGCTTAGAGGCTCAGAGGAAAACCTCTGTAACCCCCTAGTTTGAGTCTCTCAGCTAAGGCAACCTGCCCCAAGCCATTGCGCAGGCTGTGACTAAGGAGATTCAAGATTCAAGCCTCTTTTAGGTAACTTAAGCAATTTATGGGGCTAAGTATTTAACTCAGTAGGCAGGTAAAAAAATGTGATATACCAGTGTTTAGTCACTTATAATTCTAACTGCTTGAGATGATTATGCAATTTGAAATGCCGCAAGACGTGGGAAGCAGGGTATGAGTCAGTGACGACTTAGTCCTCTTGCCCTTTCATTTGGAAAGCCTCCTTGGTGTGTCCTCCCACTGTGGAGACTCTTAAACTTGGTTTCACAATTATCCCATTGGGGTGATAGTGGAGCCAGTGTTCCAGGTGTTAATACAGCTGTTTTCCACCCTACCTCGGTTTTGCATCCCCCACACCCGGACCCCGGGCTGAACACTTGGAACAAAAAGATAGGTAGGAACAAACCCCTAGCTCTTAGGAGTTCAAGTCTGCTTGGGTAGAGGAGTAGTAAACAGATGGTTTCAATGCAAAGGGCAGTGTCATAGTTTAGACACAGACAGTGAAGACCAGCCCTGCCTGGGAGAGTTGGGGAACCCTCATTGAGGAGATCACTTGGGGTGATCCTCGGAGGAGGAGGAGGATTTTTCATGGATGAAACCTTGGAGGCATCTGGGGAAAGGTTTCAGGAACTGAAGAGCTTCTAATCAGAGGAATCCATCTCTACAAAGCACATTTGCTTTTTAGGTTCCATCTTTAAATGACGATATATGATTTGCAGTGTTGAACAGGGTATCTCTGCTATTACAGACAACAGACTAGAGAGAAGGCAGCTGTGGGAGGAGACTGTGAAGTAACAAGTGCCCTAACAGTCAGCAGGAATAGGGATCTCAGCCGGCAGAGCCTTGGGACCCAGCGGGGCTCACGGAGAAGGTGGTGCTTGAGTAGGGCTCAAGAGCAGTGTGCCCCAGGAAGACAGAGGAAAGAATGAGCGTGGAGACATGAAGGCACATTGTGTGCTCACACCACTAAGAGCAAGAAAACAGATGGGACGGGAGCATATTGTGTGAGCAGGAAATTGCTGAGGGGAACCTGGGTAGGGTCAAAGAATGCTGCGCTCCCTGTGATACTCAACCACAGTGAGGACGATGGGCTGGCGAAGGTGAATACTGGAGGCTGGGAGGTACTTAGTTTATCTTAAAAGTTTGGCAGAATATGATAGAGGCCTGAGCTGGGGCAGTAATAGCAGGGATGGAACACTAATTTTACAATCAAGATATTTTAAAAGATAGAATAGCCAGACCTTAGTAACCAGTTGACTACAGAACTATAGGAAGAGGAATGGAGACCCTTTTAAGTTTCTCCCTTGACCTACTAAGTTCTGTTCACCAGTTCAGGGAACAGACATTGGGCAGACACTCATGGGATAGGCTAAGGGGCTTTTGCATACATGGGGGGAGTGGGGAGGGTGCCTGTGTGACACCCTAGTGGATGACCCCTTAAGAAGTGAATACACTGATCAGGAGCTAGAGAGAAGTGTTCATATTTACTAAAGTCATCGGTGGGAAAGAACTCTCAGGTCAAAGATTCTTATTCAGTGTCTCCTCAGTGATTGCGTTGTGCCAAAATCTGGGTACCCTCACCATTCTGGACTGAATATTCACTGGAAAGACTGATACTGAAGCTGAAGCTCCAACACTTTGGCTACCTAATGCAAAGAGCTGACTCACTGGAAGAGACCCTGATGCTGGGAAAGATTGAGGGCAGGAGAAGAAGGGGATGAGAGAGATCAAGATGGTTGAATGACATCACTGACTCAGTGTACATGAATTTGAGCAAATTCCGGGAGATAGTGGACAGGGAAGTCTGATGTGCTGTGGTCCATGGGGACACAAAGAGTCGAACACGACTTAGTGACTGAACAACAACTCCATTGTATTAGTTTCAGGTGTACAACGCAATGATCTGATACAGGTATATATTGTGAATTGATTAGCACCATAAGTTTAGTTACTTCCATTACCAGCCTTTTCTGTATTGACCTGGCAGAACATACCTTTTCTGTATGACCTGGCAGAACATAAGGGAGCCTTATGCTAGGGAAACTGCAGTTAGAGACAGAAGAGACTTGGCAACACACCCCCAAGGAACATCCATTTTCAAAGGGGTGCAGAGAAAATAGGAGCCAGACTAGCATTTGAGGAGGACCGTAGGACCCAGGCAGAGAGGCATCAAGAGGAAGCCAGGGGAGAGAGGGTTTTCTAGGGAAATACAGTGGCCAACAGGTTCACATGCAGTAGCAGAGTGACCCAGGGAGGACTGACTGGTTCTTTCCTTTGCTGCCTTTATCAGAGGTTGTTGATCAAGAGGTAGAAGCCCAGTTACTGTAAGAGTGAACAGGGTAGAAATCTGGAGGCACTGGACGCTGATTTCATCATTCAAGGGTATTAGCCAATAAAGAAAGGTGAGAACAAGTCCCCTAGCTAGCTAGAGTGGAGTGAACGTCAGAGAGATTTGGTTTCATTTTCCATTTATGCATAGAAGTGTAGCTAATCTGATTTCTCTGGTTAGGTTACAAGCTCCCCAAAGAAGCAACTGTGTTCCCACAGCGCAGAGCATAGTCCAGATGCTAATTCACGATATGTAGGTTCACATGCTGATTTTTGTCACAGAATTATTCAAACAACATTAATTATGTGTGCATCAACTTCAGATCTAATTTCTGAATACATTTGCAAATAGGCGTATAGACACATTTCATTAGGGGAGAAAGCAGATTTTGTGAAGTGAATCTAACAATAATGAACCTATTAAAAGTATTGTGATTCAATAGATATATTCCTTCTCTTCTTTTATCTGGTTTTACTTGAAAGTGTAACAAGTATTTTGTGCCCAGTTTTCTCTACTCACTGGCCTTTCTCCTGCATTCGTCTGTTAAGTAACATTTTCTCTACCATGGTACTTGGACCATATGCTCTCCTTCTGTAGTGTTTTGACTTATTTTCAGTGGAGTAAATGGTGCTTGGGGGTGGTCTCATCATTCTCAAATACCAAGTAAATATACTAATTAGACTTAAGTGTGAAATCAACTCTTCCCGAGTAACTAGTTGTTGATCAAAAATAACATCCTACCTTCACTCTTAAATTAAAAGGTATATATTGGTTTATATTGGGTAAAGCATGCTCCCCACCCCCCACCCAAACGTATTTAAAGCTCTGTGTGTACTCGGATGTGTCATTTAAGCTCAGAAAAGTGTTAAAACTGATTACAGATCATAGCAAATGGACTCTATTTTCAAGTCCCATTTTTAATTTAAACTTGTACCAAACCTAGTAGGGTTTCCAGACATTTATATAAAGATACAGTATGGCTGTGATAAGAAAGAGACCTTTGAGTAAGAAAATCTGCCCTGGGCTTCCCTGATAGCTCAGTTGGTAAAGAATCCGCCTGCAATGTGGGAGACCTGGGTTTGATCCCTGGGTTGGAAAGATCCCCTGGAGGAGGCTACCCACTCCAGTATTCTGGCCTGGAGAATTCCATGGACTGTATAGTCCATAGGGTCACAAAGAGTCAGACACAACTGAGCGACTCACTTCACTTCACTTCACTTCAAAGTAATAAAAAGAGCTTTAAAATCTGGTGAACTGATTGAATACAGCGGAAGCCTCTCGGAAGCCTCTTGTTAGTAGATTTTGAAAGTACATAGTCTTTCATGTTGGAGAAGGCAATGGCACCCCACTCCAGCACTCTTGCCTGGAAAATCCCATGGACGGAGGAGCCTGGCGGGCTGCAGCCCATGGGGTCACTAAGGTTGGACACGACTGAGCGACTTAGCAGCAGCAGCAGCAGTCTTTCGTGGTGGTGGCTTCTGTTTTCATTTTCCTGAAATGAAGCTGGGGGGTAGGTGTTAAAAGGTGCTTACATCTGCAAATAAAAAGACTGGTTATCTCAGCCAAATTCTGTTTTATGCTAAGATTTCTTAATGGTGTTTTGTATCTAGGAGTTGACCCTTGTATATATATTTGTATACTCTGCATCAGCTAATACTTGAGTGCTGTGAAAAATAGCTCTACTTTCCCCAATTAACTTCTGGTGAACATAACTTGTGCCACTTAGGCTCATTTCAATCACTAGTGTGTTTTTCAGACTTACACAATTTTTTCACCTTTTTAGAGGAACAAAGAATACAATTTTATTAATTCTGTGTTGTTCTTTAGTCAGTATGTCGTGTCCTACACTTCTGCAACCCCATGGACTGTGGGCCTCCAGGCTCCTCTGCACAGGGGGTTTCCCAGGCAAGAATACTGGAGTGGGCCATTTCTTTCTCCAGTGGATCTTCCCGACCCAGGGATTCATTCTATTACCTAGTTTAAATCAGATACTTGAAAAACAGCACATTTCAAACTAGCCCTAAGAACCATGTGCAGTAGAACCAGAAGGCTGTCAGTTAAACTCCTATCTCAATTCTAATATAAAACCTCAGATTTCACAGATCTCATAATATCTGAGCTATGAATATTTGCTTCAGGCATCAACTTGACATTTTAAAAAATCTTTAGACCACATGGACTTTTCACTTTGCCAGAATATCTACTTCTCATACAATACTTAAAAATAGCAAACTTTAACTAAAACATCCAATTTTATCCCATTCTGAGAGTCAGATATCTTTTTGTTTGGGGAGTTCATTTTTCTTCTTTCCGTTTCTAGGCTAGAACATACTTGTCATTCATTTTGCATTGATTGGATAATTGCATGCTAAACACAAAAACCGTTTTCCTCTCAGAATTTTTGCCCAAGACTTTCATTACTCTGGGAAATTAAAGAGTATAGATATAAGTAAAGGACAAGACAAAGCAGTGGTGGGTAAAAAGAAAAAGATTCAACTGGAAGGTGAGAGAATTAATAAAATTTAATATTTGAGACAGCATCATTTCTTATAGATGAGGTTGGATACGTATTTTTGTACTGGAAATACTCTGTCTTATATTTATGTATATATTTGGTATTATTAGCTACCTTTTATGTAACATTCATGATGAATGTCAGCATAACCCCCTACACTTTACAAAGCACTGTCAGGTCTTATCCTATTTTATTCTATTATCTTATCTACTGCTATGTAAACTCCTGGAGACCCCGGGGCATGTCTGTAGTTCCCTGACACTTCACAGAGATTTGAATATAATTCTTTGAGCAGTTAGGTATCTGTGGCATATTGAAATGCAACATCTCACCTGCAGACACAGACATATAGTCAGTTTTAGTGGAGGCTCCTAGAGAGAGGTTGCTGGCCTTGACGTCAAAATCAAAGTCTTTTCCCAGTGAGGGCAGGGTTGCTAAGTTCCTGAGTCACTGTTAGAGTCTGTCTACAACTGAAGGACCCATGACTTTCTCCAAGTCTCCAAGGAGACTTTCCTTTTAGGGCATGCTGAAGGGATGAGAGTGCCAGGCAAGAGCCTCTAAGATCCTCACTAGCCCAGGTAGCCTGTTATAAAAAGATGAACAAGAGAGAATTTCCTGGTGGTCCGGTGGTTAGGATGCCACGCTGGTGTGATAAAAAATAAAAATAAATAAAATAATAATGAGCAAGAGAAGTGTTCAGGGATTTCATTCAGTGTCCTCTCCAGGACAAACCTAGTCTCTTAAACTTTTTGATGCATTATTTACCCAGGAACCCCCATACTATCATATATCACATCTTATTCAACTTTTCAAACACCAGTTTCCTAATGTTTGTAACCCTAGGGTAAATCAATGTTCTGCTCCCAAAAAACACCCCTAATGAAATGATGCTTCGTATTTTGAAAAGTTACAATAAATACCTTAATTTTTAAAACTTAAAAAAAAATTTTTAATTTTATATAATTTTTAAAGGTTACTTTCCGTTTACAGTTATCACAAAATATTGGTTAATGCCTGCGTTGTACTAATCCCTTATCTCCCGAAGCCTGTTTTACATCCAGTAGTTTATTCCTCCTACTTCCCCACCTCTGTATTGTTCCCCACCCCGACTGGTAACCACTGTTTTTTCCTCTGTATCGGTGGGTCTGCTACTTTTTTATTATACTCACTAGTTTGCTGTATTTTTTAGATTCTACATATAAGTGATGTGTGCTTAGTCGCTCAGTCGTGTCTGGCTCTTTGCGGCACTATGGACTGTAGCCCGCCAGCTTCCTTTGTCCATGGGACTCTCCAGGCAAGAATACTGGGGTGGGTTGCCATGCCCTCCTCCAGGGGATCTTCCCAACCCAGGGATCGAAGCCAGGTCTCTTGCATTGCAGGTGGATTCTTTACCATCCGAGCGACCAGGAAAGCCCCAAATAAGTGATGTCATACAGTATTGCTTTTTCTCTGTCTGATTTATGTTACTTCCAGGTCTGTCCATGTTGCTATGACAGAATTTTGTTCTTTTTTTTTTTTTTAAACTGAGTAATATTCCATTGTATGTGTGTATACACACACACACACAACCCCCATACTTTCTTTATTCATCCTTTGATGGACATTTAGCTTGTTTCCTTATCTTGTAATTGTAAATAATGCTGCTGTGAACATTGGAATGCACAAAATCTTTCCAAATTAGTGGTCTTTTTTTAAATTAAAAAAAACCACACCATTTATTTAGAGGAAGTTGGTGTTGGCCAGCTGTTGCCACATAGCTAGCTAGTAATGTACCAAATACAATATGAGGACATAAATCTATTTCTGTTCAGTGAATTCATTAATCATACATGATTAATGTGACTGCATGGGACCTAATGTGACTTCATAGTACCACTCACAGCATAAATTTGCATTATGATAATAAAGGCTAGTTCTGGGATATGTTGCTTTTTTGTGATTGCCAAATGACAAATTAAAATAAAATTCAATGTGTGGGTTTTTTTTTTTAATCTTCTGTGGTGGAGAAAATATGCAGGTTCGTGTGAGATGCAAAGCGGGATGGAATGTAGTTTGTACACGTGGGAGTTCAGGAGCAGGTGGTTTTCTTTTGCTCTTACTCTAGCAAATTTTTTAGAAGCTTGGTATTTTAAGACCTCAGAGTCTAAGATTTTCTCCTGCCAATGGTTTTGACTAGAATATACTGTATCACCAGGCTGACCTACCTCTAGATCTGATAGAAGACAAGAGATTTTCAGCTATTTTCATAGATTCTTGGGACAAGAAACCATTCATCAATGTTTATGTTAAAGCAATTAAAAATAAATAATTAAAAATAATTACTCCAACAGTTACTTATTGCATGCTCAGTCTATGCCAGGCATTATTCTAGAAGGTAGAAAGACATTCATATTCTCTGTTCTAACGGCTCTTAAAATCTTAAAGGTCACCTTAGTCAAAACACTCAAGTGATGCATGCAAATTGTTTTTTAAAAGGGCTGTTTGTTGCCTAAAGATCTTTTTCTTTAAAATGCATATGCAGTATTTTAACCAAAAAAGAGTATTTTTCTCCAAATTTGGCTATAAATGTTTACTTATTTTGGCTATACACATCCCCATCAACAGAAGACAATATTGGTTACATAGCCAACACTGTCTTTATTTTCCTTTTCCTGTTTACTTATAGATTGAAGGAAAAAGTGAGAATTTCTTCTGTTGTCTTAACAAATGCCTCATTACTATTTACAGATTTCAGTTAGTCTGAAATAAGAAAACAATCTTTCTACTTGAGCTGAAAAAGCTTACTCTGAAAAACCTGAATCGCTGCTTTCAGCAGCCTCTGATAAAGCAGGTGCTGGATCTTGTCCCCCTGACCCTCCCAGTGGTCCTGGCATGTCCACACCCCCATCCCGAAAAGATTCGCACTCAGCTTTGAAAAGCATCAAACAGCAGTTGTCACTGGGCAGGTGTCAGCTCCGGTTCTAGGGAAAATCAGAGATGCTTTGTGTATATTAAAATCAGTTCTTCTGCTCCATTTTCACACAGTGTGAATAAAATCCTGCCCAACCATTAAATAGAGTTATTTTAACAAAGTGGACATATTACTTTAAAGTTTGTTTTTATTTTCATTAATCATTCACACTGTCTTCACTAACTTAAGAGCATAAGAAATGTCAAGCACTAGTTATATCAGCAAATTGGTTTTTACCTCCTTCTTTCCGCTCACACATAGGTTAAGGCAATAAGATGTTGGAGTGTAGAATAATATCAAAGATTCCTAGATTCTTTAGAAAAGGAAGAAAACCAGGATGGGTCATTTACATGATACAGCCTGTTGGAAAATATCACTTTTATTAGAAAATAAAATTATGACCCATGCTCTTTCCACAAAATAGCCAATGGGCTCCCAAAATAATAATTTTCATTTTAATAGAAACACTCACTTTTAAAGTTAGAAATTTTCAAAGTCTCCCCTGCCACCACTGTAAAGATGTATATAAGATTTGTGTTCAGTATCCATTGATCAGTGGAAATGATGAAGAACTGAGTAATACTCAAACATTTTTGTACTTCATTCAAAACAGTGGTATTTGCACACATCTGAGGAATAATAACAAGGACATCTCTGAGATTTATTCAGACTACAGTTAATGCCTGGTACACACACATGGATGGGATGACTATCTGTCGTAACTCTGTGTTCCCATTGGGAGGAGTATTGAAGGTGTAAAGGGGTTTCTCTGGGTTGAGTAATGTATAGATCATTTTAAAAGAAAAAAATATTACTGGACCCCTGAAAATGACTTAAATTATTTTTATTATGTACACATGCAACATAATACCATGTTAAATCTGTACATAATGCAAACCTGGTTATAAACTCCTTACACTCAGAGCCCTTGTCTAACCATAAAATCAAAACAAATTAATAATCAAGTAGAGGTTACAAAATCAATTAAAAGCAAATTAACAAAACTAATTTAATGTGGCAAAACATGTTGTTGGGCTGAAATTAAATTACCATTCAAAATGTGAATATGGTATCAACTCTTATGGCAATGGGAATTTTGATTTCAGCATCCCTAGGTATTGCAAGGAGAAGGCAATGGCACCCCACTCCAGTACTCTTGCCTGGGAAATCCCATGGGTGGAGGAGCCTGGTGGGCTGCAGTCCATGGGGTCGCTGAGCATCGGACACGACTGAGCGACTTCCCTTTCACTTTTCACTTTCATGCATTGGAGAAGGAAATGGCAACCCACTCCAGTGTTCTTGCCTGGAGAATCCCAGGGATGGGGGAGCCTGGTGGGCTGCCGTCTGTGGGGTCGCACAGAGTCGGCCACGACTGAAGCGACTGAGCAGCAGCAGCAGGTATTGCAAGGGCCAGGTGATAGTTTTTGATATAACAAAGTAAGGCCTCCATTTCTTCTGTGGATTCACTTGGTGCACATAAGCCCTTGGTTTATTGGGTTCATCTCGAGTCCTCTTTAGTATCACTTGTTCCTATCGCAAAAGAGAGTGTATTATTTTTTAGACTGTCACCTGAGTCAAAGTGTGACAGTGAAAGTATTATCGCTCAGTCGTGTCTGACTCTTTGTGATCTCATGGACTGTAGACTGCCAGGCTCCTCTGGCCATGGGATTTTCCAGGCAAGAATACTAGAGTATGTCGCCATTTCCTTCTCCAGGGAATCTTCCCAACCCAGGGATCAAACTGGTCTCCTGTTTTGCAGGCAGATTCTTTACTCTCTGAGCCACCATGAAATCAAACCAGTTCCTGCAGAAAATTTGCAGAATCTTAAAAACATGTCCAAGAGCTCCCTAATTCCCATTCCCCATGAGCACAGACATCTGACTGAAACCAGTTACCTAGAAGATAGTGTTAAAAATACAAAATTCCACTGAGTAAGTTTGAAGATCTAACTGGCTTTATTCAACAATTTGTGAGTCAGGCACATCCCATCTAGCAAACAAAGGGAGCTCTAAAAAGCTGTTTAAAAATGGACACTTTTATCGCCACAAAGGGGCAGGGAAAGAGTAGATTCCCTCATCTTTCTTTGCGGGACAAGAAGGGGGTCAGTCAGGAAGATTACCTCACTAGTGCAGACCAGAAAATTCAAGATTGTCTGGTTAAAGCTTCCATTTCTGGGAGAAGTTGAAATTGCAGTTAGATTAGGTGTTAAGTCTTGGTTTGCTGATGTGGGGCTTAGCAGAAGTGATTCCACTTTGGGCCTGTTTTTTTGTTTTTTGAACCTGTACTGTGTGAAAGGATAGTCTCTGTAAAAATAGCATAAACGTTTGAAATTCAGTGTCATATTATAAAGCATTTAAATGCAATTTGATTTTTCCACATAGTGTATTGTAGGTTCACTACTAACCCACATTGTTCCTTTGTGCGAATTAGAACTAGATGCCCCTCCCAGCCGACACACCCTCAAGCAGGGCCTTAGCCCCAGGGGCCAGGCAGGATTTCACCAGGATCCGCCCTGTGGCTCCCTGCCTTCTTGCTCCAGCAACCTGCAAACTGTACATGGCAGACCCAGCATATTAGAACCCTAAGGAAGCCAGAATCCTCTTTTTCTTTTCCAAAGAAAGAAATCCTGACTCTCAGATTGACTCATCAGCTAAGCTAAACCTTCTTTGTAATGTTGTATTTACTTCAGTTAATTAAAGCAAATGCCCTGGGAGATAATCCATGCAGTTTCCCTCAGGAAATTATTCCTGGTAACCTCATCTAGCTTCCCAGGTGGGGCTAGTGGTAAAGAACCCACCTGCTAATGCAGGAGATGCCAGAGACATGGGTTCAGTCCTTGGGTCTGGAAGATCCCCTGGAGAAGGGCATGGCAACCCACTCCAGTATTCTTGCCTGGGAAATCCCATGGACAAAGAAGCCTGGTGGGCTACAGTCCATGGGGTCGCAAAGAGTCAGACGTGATGGAAGCGACTTAGCACGCACAGAGCCTCATCTTAAATAAAGACACCTCTAACCATGATTTTCATTTCTGCTAATTCCCTAATTTCATTGCATTCTTCCAATTTTTTTCCCCTTTGATATAATTGACTAAGAAGTCCACCCTAATTATAAGTCCCCCACACCTTCATGGTTGCTTTTTATTTATTGAAAAGACTATTTTCTTGATGTCTGTTATCTTATGATTTATAAGAAATATATATTCAGCCATTCAGATGGCCAAAATATATTTCTCATATATATATTTAGTCTTTGTTCAAGATTTTTGGTTCATAGTTGCTAAAACCCTTGAAATTTCCTATGATAAAAGCAAAAAAAATATTTTTTGTTATATTGTTATGTTAATTAGGTGACTTCTGGAAAGTCTTTAGTTTAACCTAAGGGTGGGAGTTGCCAAGAGAGCCATGCATTTAAAGGCTCAGTCCCATTTCTGGGAAGGGGAGAAGGGTGGGAGACATGTTGGATCCATCAGTGGCCAACAATTTAGTCAATCAAGCCTATGCAATGAAGCCTGTATAAAAACTCAAAAAGATAACCCCTTTGGTTTTTGTGGCTGCTGTACTCCTTGCTAGCCCACCTGTTTCTCTCACAAGCAGCCTATGCTAACAAACTCACTCTGCCTATCAAAAAACAAAGAAATTAAAAAGGAGAGAGATCAGAGAGCTTCCAGGTTGGAGGAGACTTGGGGAGGGCGGAGATTTTGGGAAGACTGGCAAACTCAGATGGAGCTTGGGAGCTCCATACCCTTTCCCACATACCTTGCCCTTTAGTCTCTTCATCTGAATGTTCATCTGCATCCTTTATCACGTCCTTTTTTATTTTATAATTTTATTTGGCTAGTTTTGGCTGTGCGGGGGCTTTGTTGCCGTGCGGGCTGTTCTCTGGTTGCGGTGAGTGGGGGCTACTCTTTGTTGCAGTGGGCAGTCTCCTGTTGCAGAGCACAGACTCTAGGGCACTCGGGCTTCAGGGGTTGCAGTTCCCTGGCTCTAGAACACAGGCTGAGTAGTTGTGCATGAGCTTAGTCACTCCGAGCATGCGCGATCTTCCTGGATCAGGGATCGAACCTGTCTCCTGCGTTGGCAGGCAGATTCTTTACCCCTGAGCCACCAGGGAAGCCCTATAACCACCTTTTATAATAAACTGGTAATCCAGTAAGTAAAATACTTCTAAATTCTGTGACCCTCTCTAGCAAATTAATTGAACCCAAAGAGGGGGTTGTTGAACTCCAATCTGTAGCCGGTCAGTCTGACACACAGGTGACAACCTGGCCTTGCAACTCCCTCTGAAGTTGGTGGGACACAGGGGAGGAGGGACAGTCTTGTAAGTCTGAGCCCTTAGCTCATGGGATCTGATATTCCTCCCTGGAGTAAATTGTAGGACACCCAGCACCCAGCTGGTATCCAAGCATTGCTTGTTGGTGTGGGGGAACCCCCTTCCACACATTGGAATTTACTATATAATCGGGTCTAGAAACTAATGTTTTACTATCTTCTATGACAGTGTTTCCCAGAAGCAATACAGATATATATTTTTTTCTCTCATTTGTACACGCGCTCTCTCTCTATGTATATATATATATACACACGTGTGTGTGTGTGCTCAGTCACTTCAGTTGTGTCCAACTCTTTGCAACCCCATGGACCATAGCCCAGTAGGCTCTTCTGTCCATGGGATTCTCCAGGCAAGAATACTGGAGTGGGTTGCCACACCCTCCTCTAGATGGTCTTCCCGACCCTGGGATCAAACTCATGTCTCCTGTGTCTCCTGGATTGCAGGCAGGTTCTTTACCTGAGGAGCCACTGGGAAATTTAAAGTCCTCTTTATACAAATGTGCTGTGCTCAGTCATTCAGCTATGTCCAACTCTTTGCAACCTCATGGACTGTAGCCTGCCAGGCTCCTTTATCCGTGGGATTTTCCTGGCAAGAATACTGGAGTGGGTTGCCATTTCCTTCTCCAGGGGATCTTCCTGGCCCAGGGATTGAACCCATGTCTCCTGCATTGGCAGGTGGGTTCTTTTCAACTGAGCCACCTGGGACACTGCATTTCAAACAGGAATACTTCATGGAGAATTATGTAATACTGTTATCTTGACTGTTACTCACTGAGCTTTAAAGAGAGATTTACAGCTCAGTTCTCAATGTGCAAGCCCACTTGTGTTCCCAGCCTGCTCCAGCCCAGTGAAGAGGGAAAAGAGAAATGTATTAAAAAACTATGGCAGAGGACCCTCCAATGACACCGGGAAGTAGAAATCAGGAAGTTTAGGAAGATTAAGGATTTCAAGAAGCTGACTGTAGAAGTATTTTTTAAATATTAAAAATTTAAAAATGTTATTTAAATATTTAACATATTTAATAGACATATTCCTAATAAGGGCCCAATATCTAGAAGATAGAGCAGAGGAAGCATTCCATTTTGAATGGGAGAGGGGTGATGGGGAGAGAGAGGAGAGAGAGAAACCATTTCATTTTGTGTGTGTGCGAGCACGTGCTTAAACATGCTGCAGTGGCAGCTTTATATATGAGCACCAGGGCCTGATACACAGAAACAGATAATTGCTGATATGTGATTGTGAGTTTATATAGTAAATCCTCTCTTCTCTGAGCTTCAGACCCAGCTGAATTATGTGGACTCAATTTTACTTAGTGGATTATAGCCATTTATCACAGGGTAAATCCTTCAGATCCCTGCAAGAGTGCAGAGCACTAGGAGCTGCCTTCTACCTAGAGTCAAAGCCTTGACTATATTCCGAATACTTTCAGTTGCATGCATAGTGTCTTGCTTGGGTCAAGCAAATAAACAACCACAGGCTCCTGCACACTCAAGGCAGGCACTTTTGTGTTGCTGCCTTCCTGGAGTTTGCACGCATCCGTTGAAGCTATCTTAAAGTCATCTAAACACATCTGAACAAAAGTTTTGGAAAGGGATCCCCGAAACTCTAAAAAGATATATGAATTTAAATGGATAAGCCCTGAGATACTGGAGTGCAAACTGACTCCATTTCATAGGTTTCTGGTCAACCTAGGATTTGGCCATCACTCGCCTCTTCTTGGTCCAATTCGTTAGATCTGGAGGGTTGAATCATGGCACCAAACGTGAACTCCTGCACAGAGTACTGCTATGGCTGCTTTCCCCAGCAGGGCAGGGAAGCAACTGATGTCCTCAGAAAGCACATTAGATGTGGCAAGTGCCATGACTGACCCGTCCAGTAAAGTGTCAAACCATAGGATGACTGTATTCATAAGGACGAAATACAATCAGCATGTGTGTCTAATCCAGTTTCTAAGACTGTTTCTAGTGTTTGCATATGGATTTGTGATATCTATTTGAGGATATGGCTAAGGTTTTTCCTAAAAATATTGACAGACAAATTTTTTCCACCTGAGTCTGTAAATCTAGCATATTTTGCTTTTCTTGAACTGTGATGCACGTGGGATAATTACAGGAAAAGCAGTAATAACAATTTACTAGAACTGAGAGGAGATGTGTGTAGCCTTTAGGGAATGTTCCACAAGGCTGGAGAGTGGCCAGCAGTAGAATTTACAGAGAGAAGTACTATTAATTAGACAGGCAGAGTATCCGAAAACAGAAAATAATGATTCTGGATGGCACCCTGATGATAGGAAATGAGGGGCCATGTAGCTATCCAAAAGAAAAATTATTCAATAGACATTGTAATTATCTTAGTGTCTATTCTTTTATGAGATGTATAGCCAGCTGGAAACTCAACTGGGAGATAGAGAGGGAAAAATAAATAAATATTTGTGCTCAACTTGTTTCATTTTTGGAGTCAAGTCATAGTAAATATTTGCAAAAAATCAGCTCTGAATGTTTCATATGAACTGTGGCTCCCCCATACTTACTGTGCTAAGTCATCTCAGTCGTGTCCGACTCTGCGCGACCCCATAGACGGCAGCGCACCAGGCTCCGCCGTCCCTGGGATTCTCCAGGCAAGAACACTGGAGTGGGTTGCCATTTCCTCCTCCAATGCATGAAAGTGAAAAGTGAAAGTGAAGTCTCTCAGTCGTGTCTGACTCCTAGCGACCCCATGGACTGCAGCCCACCAGGCTCCTCCATCCATGGGAGTTTCCAGACAAGAGTACTGGAGTGGGGTGCCAGGGCCTTCTCCGATACTTACTGTAGCCATGTTTTAAAGTGTTTGTCTCTCAGTTGTGTCCAACTCTTTGTGACCCCATCGACCGTAGCCAGCCAGGCTCCTCTGTCCATGTTATTTTCCAGACAAGAATACTGGAGTGGGTTGCCATTCCCTTCTCCAGGGGATCTTCCCAACCCAGGGATCAAATCCTGCATTACAGATGGATTCTTTACTATCTGAGCCACCAGGGGAAGCCGTGTTTTAGGTGAAGTAGATGAAACACAGAGTTTATATGACTTATGAGAATGTCTGAGCTGTGGACTGAAAAGCAAAGGCTGTTAAAGCCTGTTGCTTTGCTTGGATATTATTCCTTTTTAATGTCAGGAAGCCTGGTTTCAGGTCACAGTGTTGTCTGTTATCTCTTTGCATCCATTGCTCTGGTGGGTTGCACCAAATGCAGATTTTTTTCATGTTGTGCATCCTGACAGGTAATTAGGAAGACACTGATCAAAGTGTGTGTGGATCAATGCCTCACATTTACAGAGATCAGATCCACCTTTTGATTAGTGTAGGTTCAAAGTATGAGAATTATATATAGTAACAATAATTTTTCAGTGTGCTTCAGTTCAATTCAGTCCCTTGGTCATGTCCAACTCTTTGCGACCCCATGGACTGCAATACGCCAGGCTTCCCTGTTCATCACCAACTCCCAGAGCTTGCTCAAACTCATGTCCATCGAGTCAGTGAGGCCATCAAACCATCTTATCCTCTGTTGTCCCCTTCTCTTCTTGCCTTCAATCTTTCCCAGCATCTGGTTCTTTTCCAACAAGTTGGCTCTTCGCATCCAGTGGCCAAGTATTGGAGCTTCAGCTTCAGCATCAGTCCTTCCAATGAATATTCAGGACTGATTTCCTTTAGGATGGACTGGTTGGATCTCCTTGTAGTCCAAGGGACTCTCAAGAGTCTTCTCCAACACCACAGTTCAAAAGCATCAATTCTTCGGCATTCAGCTTTCTTTATGGTCCAACTCTCACATCCATGCGTGACTACTGGAAAAACCATAGCCTTGACTAGATGGACCTTTGTTGGCAAAGTAATGTCTCTGCTTTTTAATATGCTGTCTTGGTTGGTCATAGCTTTTCTTCCAAGCAGCAAGCATCTTTTAATTTCATGGCTGCCGTTGTTAAAGACATACTTATTTGCTCTTGTGCTCAGAAGGTGAAAATGTGAGATAACAAAGCCATAGAGAGTGGGAATGGGCTTTGATTATGTCCTTAGGACAGTGCTTTATCTTTACACTTACCTTGTAGTTCAGTGTAATACACTCACATTTATAGAGTACCAGCATGTGCTTCCTGCTTTGGTAAACAAATCTATGGTGGATTTCAAAATTGCATTTTTTATCCTCAAGGAGCTTTTGATCAAATCGTGGAGAAAGGCAATCATAAAAACACAGTTGTCATCACAATGAACATTTATTGCATGCTAAATGCTTTACATGTATTTCTAACTGTATACAAACATTGTAAATTACTATCTCATTTCTCACAAGGAAGAAATTAAAGAGTTGGGATTAAATGACAAGCCCAAAAGCCAGATATAGGACTCAAGTTCAGGTTATCTGACTTTTAGTCCACCTTTTTCTACTATATCATGTTAAATAAATAAAATAATCTAATAATAAATAGCAGTTGTTTGGGCAATTACCCTAGAAAATCAGAAAAAGGAAAAATCAACACAAGAGATCAATTAGTGTTGTATTTGCTTGATATCTTTTATAGGACACAAACACACAAGGCTATATATACACATATTTATATACACACACACATACATGATGACATGTACACACACACACATATACACACACACATACACACACACATATACACACACACACATACACACACATATACACACACACATAAATGACACATACAAATGCACATTATTATGATGTAAACATACACACATTCATATATTTATAAAGAAAAAGAGAAAACAAAAATTTCTCCTAGAGTTTATGTTCAAAGAAAAAATATAGTACATACCCGTGGAAAAAAAATGTATTTTAACCAGAGCTGATACAGAGACAAGTACTGAACCTCACCAAGTATAACTGAGTATGTTGCCATTAAATAGCAGAGGCTGCAGGATCCACCCCCTCCCTTTGTCTCAACTACTATTCCATAGAGAGGTGTTAAGCAGCATAATACATATGTGTGTGTATTAGACTGACATATAAGGGTAGTTTTTTCTCTGTTTTGCTCAGGAAGAAAACCTTTGTTCACAGTTATGTCTTATTCCTGGCTTTCTGGAAGCAACATACATTGGCAGTACAGGGTTGACCAGATCACTGCACACCTGCTGGGCTGGGCTCTGGATGCAGCAGAAAAAGGGGAGGGAGATTCAGGTTTCATCCCTCGTGTTTGAAGCAACAGTACATTTACTATTGAGCCAAGACTCTATGACACTGCAGAACTCACTTGGAAGTTTTTCAGGATGTGGACGTCAAGAGAAAAAGTCCTTAAAGCAGACCTGATCGCCTAGGTCTTAATACACTTTTTTTTTTCCAGAGTAAATTGTTTTTACATTTGCCAATATGGTTTTATTCATTTATATTATGTTTTATATGTATAGGTATACATGAAGAAGGAAATGGCAACCCACTCCAGCATTCTTGCCTGGAAAATTCCATGGACAGAGGAGCCTGGTGGGCCCCAGTCCATGGGGATGCAAAGAGTTGGACACAACTGAGTACATATCTTTACATAACATATTATTTATACCATTTTCATTTATGTTTTTTATCCACTAATCATTCTTCATGGCTTTATTTATTGACTCATTCATTCAACAAATGTCCATTGAGTTTCTATTCTGTGCAGGATCAGTTCAGTTCAGTTGCTCAGTTGTGTCCGACTCTTTGCGACCCCACGAATCGCAGCACGCCAGGCCTCCCTGTCCATCACCAACTCCCGGAGTTCACTCAGACTCATGTCGATCGAGTAAGTGATGCCATCCAGCCATCTCATCCTCTGTAATCCCCTTCTCCTCCTGCCCCCAATCCCTCCCAGCATCAGGGTCTTTTCTAATGAGTCAACTCTTCGCATGAGGTGGCCAAAGTACTGGAGTTTCAGCTTCAGTATCAGTCCTTCCAATGAACACCCAGGACTGATCTCCTTTAGGATGGACTGGTTGGATATCCTTGCAGTCCAAGGGACTCTCAAGAGTCTTCTCCAACACCACAGTTCAAAGGCATCAATTCTTTGGCACTCAGCTTTCTTCACAGTCCAACTCTCACATCCATACATGACCACTGGAAAAACCATAGCCTTGACTAGATGGACCTTTGCTGGCAAAGTAATGTCTCTGCGTTTTAATATGCTATCTAGCTTGGTCATAACTTTCCTCCCAAGGAGTAAGCGTCTTTTAATTTCATGGCTGCAATCACCATCTGCAGTGATTTTGGAGCCCCAAAAAATAAAATCTGACACTGTTCCCACTGTTTCCCCATCTATTTCCCATGAAGTGATGGGACCAGATGCCATGATCTTCGTTTTCTGAATGTTGAGCTTTAAGCCAACTTTTTCACTCTCCTCTTTCACTTTCATCAAGAGGCTCTTTAGTTCTTCTTCACTTTCTGCCATAAGGGTGGTGTCATCTGCATATCTGAGGTTATTGATATTTCTCCCAACAATCTTGATTCCAGCTTATGCATCTTCCAGCCCAGCGTTTCTCATGAAACATATTCTGCATGTAGTGGGGGTATATTTCACTGATTGTACTCATTCTATTGCTGATGTCTATTCTAACATTCCTGAAAGTAGTTCTTTCTTAACAAAACAGCCCTTCCAAAGTCAAGGGTTGTGTTGTGCTCATAACGGCATAGTAGTTTTGAGATTTCAAAACCACTAGTTGAAGGGCAATTAAAACCTTTTCTTCTTAATGCAATTTTTGCCTTTACCTATGGGAACTCAAAATATTAGCATATCAACATGGTGACGAGAGAGACTACATATTCTTGCAATAAATAGGACCTTTGTCATAATGTTCTGAGCACATGGCCTTTAGTGTCTTAACACAAGCTTCTATCATTAAGGAATGTGACTGATCTTCTTATGCTACCCTTAAGCTGATGGTCACCCAAAACCAAGAGCTTCTATTTTGTGTGTGTGTTTGGGTGTGTGTGTGTTTGCCAGCATTATAAATAGAGCTTTCTAAGATGTCTCTTTTTGTTCTACAAATATACTTTATTAATATCTTTAATTGACGTATCAGTTCAGTTTAGTTCAGTCGCTCAGTGTGTCCCATGAATCGCACCATGCCAGGCCTCCCTGTCCATCACCAACTCCCAGAGTTCACCCAGACTCACGTCCATCGAGTCGGTGATGCCATCCAGCCATCTCATCCTCTGTCATCCCCTTCGCCTCCTGCCCTCAATCCCTCCCAGCATCACAGTCTTTTCCAATGAGTCAACTCTTTGCATGAGGTGGCCAAAGTACTGGAGTTTCAGCTTTAGCATCATTCCTTCCAAAGAACACCCAGGGCTGATCTCCTTTAGAATGGACTGGTTGGATCTCCTTGCAGTCCAAGGGACTCTCAAGAGTCTTCTCCAACACCACAGTTCAAAAGCATCAATTCTTTGGCGCTCAGCTTTCTTCCCAGTCCAACTCTCACATCCATACATGACTACTGGAAAAACCATAGCCTTAACTAGACGGACCTTTGTTGGCAAGGTAATCTCTCTGCTTTTGAATATGCCATCTAGGTTGGTCATAACTTTCCTTCCAAGGAGTAAGCATCTTTTAATTTCATGGCTGCAATCACCATCTGTGGTGATTTTGGAGCCCCCCAAAAATAAAGTTTGACACTGTTTCTACTGTTTCCCCATCTATTTCCCATGAAGTGATGGGACCAGATGCCATGATCTTAGTTTTCTGAATGTTGAGCTTTAAGCCAACTTTTTCAGTCTCCTCTTTCACTTTCATCAAGAGGCTTTTTAGTTCCTCTTCACTTTGTGCCATAAGGGTGGTGTCATCATATACAATATTATATAAGTTACAGGTTAAAGTGACTCTTGAATAATAAAATAATTCTTAATATAAATTCTGGTGTTTGTTAATAATTAATTTCAAAACATCAAATATAAGGCTTGAAACAGTCCAGAGTGTGAGTTTGCAACAAGATCCAGTCTAAGGTTCGGAAATCAGTATTCAAGTAGGGAGAATACCGGTGACTTAGCAGTAAAGAATCCACCTACAGTGCAGGAGACACAAT
Source organism: Bos indicus (assembly GCF_029378745.1). NCBI lineage: Eukaryota > Metazoa > Chordata > Mammalia > Artiodactyla > Bovidae > Bos > Bos indicus. The sequence continues at coordinate 45,763,684 of NC_091782.1, read as the reverse complement.
TCAATCCCTGGGTTGGTAAGATCCCCTAGAGGAGGAAATGGCAACCCACTCCACTATTCTTGCCTGGGAAATCCCATGGATAGAGGCGCCTGGTGGGCTGCAGTCCTTGGGGTCACAAAGAGTCCGATGTGACTTAACAGAGCACAAAGAAGAATAAAAAGGGGAAAAACTGAACTCCCTGTTTCTGGAAAGTGTCAATTGTTAGTGGCTGTGCACACGTGCTTCAGGTTTGTTGGGACTAGTGTTAGCTGTCAGACTCCCCTGCCACGGTATGTGGAATACTGAAGTATCCTGGAAGTCGCTGGTCTGGAAATTGCTATTCTGGAGCTGAGTTCAAAGTGACAGCCGGTTCCTGAGCAGAAGAGCATGCCCGTCGGTGCCCACCATCATCAGTCTTGATAAAAGTAGTTATTTTGTTTGTTTTTTCCTCCCACTTTAGAAGCACTTAGCTAAGCCCCAGTGGCAGAAAAAGGCCACACTGGAAATGATGGCCATGTATAAAAATATTCCATCTATGAAATTACATGTTTTGAATCTGTCAAGTCAAATCACCCATGGCAGTGAGTTTAGGGAAACAGAGGGTGGGACAGACTCTACGCACTAACTTTACAACTGCAGGAAAATTATAAGTTTTATATAAATTCAGAAAAGTTAGGAAATCAGCTGTTATGAGCGAAGTACCACTACCAAGGAAAATATTTCCATTATGATGGCATCACCAACTCAATGGACATGAGTTTGAGCAAGCTCTGGGAGTTGGTGATGGACAGGGAAGCCTGGCGTGCTGCGGTTCATGGGGTCTCGGGGAGTCGGACATGACTGATTGACTGAACTGAACCATTGAAAATCAGGATGATTTTTCAATTTACTGAAAAAGAGGTAATTTGGTGGAGAGTCCTTATCAATCATTAGGATAGAAGGGAGCTTAGAGATCACGCCTTTATTTTACAGCCGAGGAGACTGTGATATGAGAAAATATAAGGTTGAATCAAGGGTTTGTGCTTGCCTGGGTGCTTAGTTGCTAAGTTGTGTCTGACTTTTTGTGACCCCATGGACTGGAGGCTACCAGGCTCCTCTGTCCATGGGATTTTCCAGGCAAGAATACTGGAGTGGCTTGCCATTTCCTCCTCCAGGGGATCTTGCCAACCCAGAAATCAAACCTGCATCTCTTGCATTGGCAGGCAGATTCTTTACCACTGAGCCACTTGGGAAGCCATGAATCAAGGGTTCAGCCAACTTTAGATGCGAGACTGGAACAATTTGTCAGTTTCACTCTACTAATGACCTTGAATTTTTGAGTTAGAATTTGTTACTATTATTATAGTTTAGAATTCAGGTATGAGATTAAAAGCAGTTGTAAAGTGTAAGCATTTTGAATTTTTACTTCAATTCAGTGCAGTTAAACTTTGTAGAAAAATACTTTTTATGGTTGCACAGTGCAGCATGCGGGATCTTTAGTTCCCTAAAGATCCATGCTCCATGCAGTGAAGTGCTGAGTCTTAACCACTGGACTGCCAGGGAAGTCCCAAAAAAGACTTCCTTTGAAAAAGACACCAGTATTCTCCCATGACTTGAATGTGAAAAGCAAAAAGGTCTTAGGTGGAATGAATCTTAAATATCTAAGACGAAGATGGAAAAGATACACTATTTCCTGAGTAAATAGTTTCCCAGAATACTGAAGCAAAGAACAGAGATGTATTTGGGGAGTTTATTACAACTTGGTTTTACACAAAGGTTCAGAAGGCAGTGAGCAAAAGCTCAGTTTATTTGTGATTTATCACTAGGCCGGCAGATGCTGCTCAGACTCAATGGCCCATCAGGCTATCACAGCAGGAACAAGGCTGGGTTGTTGTCCCTTTTGAGGGTCCCAGGGCTTTCATCAATTGCAGTTCTGTACCCAGAGTGACTTTTCTAGACCGGAACCTCAGGATGAATAAGGGAGCAAACTTCAGAGCCCCCAGCTGCCACCTCTGCCCTGGCCTGGCCTGGGGTTTCAAGAGGGCATCTGGGTCCATTAACAGCAGATGAGACAAAACAAACGAGAGAAACTCCTCACTGTTACAGCCAAGTCTTACCTCCCCACCTTCCCTGCTACATCCACTGGTGTAAGTACCGGTGATTCTTTTGAAAATTTGCACCATTTAGCAAGATGTGGACTTTGCAGGAATGAAGCTCCTGCTTGTTTTCAGAAGAAAAATCTAGAAAGGATGGGCAAGAGAGGACTATTGTCTTATCAGAGCTACTGTTAGGGATTGTGTGTGTGTGTGTGTGCATGAGTGCAGGTGTGCATGCATGCATGTGTTAGGGATTGTGTGTGTGTTGTGTGTGTGTGTACACACGCAGGTGTGCATGCATGCATGTGCGCATGCTCAGTTGTGTCCGACTCTGTGACCCCATGGACTGCAGCCCACCAGGCTCCTCTGTCCATGGGATTCTCCAAGTAAGAATACTGGAGGGGGTTGCCATTTCCTTCTCCAGGGGATCCTTCCAACCCAGAGATCAAACCTGCATCTCCTGCGTCTCCTGCAATTGGCAGGCAAATTCTTTACCGTTGAGCCAACTGGGAGGCCCCTCATTGACCTGGCAATGATGTATGAAATTTCATATTTTTAGTGAGAACTTCATGGTCAAAGGAGAGGAGGAAAATATAACGAGTGAGAGAATTCCATCAAGACACTAAGGATATATCAGGCTCTGATTATTTATGAAATTTTACTTCATGTTGATACACTGTTCTGATTTTGACATGGAATGAGATACCAATATTAATTCTGTACGTATTATTCTTACCTAGCAAAATACTAATAAAGTGAGGAATTGGTTAACTTATCAGGGAATATAAATTAATGTGGCAGAGAACAGCAGCCAAGGCCTTGACAGGTGCCCATTGTGTTGATGATATTCTAGTACTCATTTATAAGAACACCAAAAATATTTAAACCTTCCTTCAGTCTTTCAGGAGCTAATAATTTTCAGACAGATAAGACATATGAGAAAAGAGTAAAGTAACAATGGTGAAGTAGAATTTGATTAAATGCTGCTTTGAGGGCATAGGGAAAAATGCAAAAACACATCTTTAGGGACAAGAGGGGCAACATGAGTTGGCCTTTGAAAAAAGATAGAAACTGGAGAGTATTTTTTTACAAAATATTTCTTTCTTCCACTTTTTTTTTCCCTGAGAACAAGAAAATTCACGTACATGATCACAATGCAATTATCAAAATCCAGAAAATATAACATTGATACTATACTCTTTATCTAATCTATACTGAAAATTCGAATGTGGCCAGTTATCCCAATACTGTTATTTATAGCTATCTACTTTTTGTTGTTGTTTCGCATTCAATCTAGAATCAGATATTTTTGGTTTTCTTGTCTCTGTAGTCTCCTTTAACGTGAAGGGTTTTTTTTTTTTTTCTGCTTTTCCTTGCCTTTCTTGATCTTAGTATTTTTGATGCATGCAAAGCAATTATTTTTATACAGTTCTTTGGATTTTTAGAAATATTGCAATCGAACTTTATTCTTAATCCTCACAAAATGAGTAATGTAATTTTCAAATCATTTTATTTTCCACATTCAATTATACACCCTGTAGTGCTGTGCCTGCCTTAGAGCTAAGTATTTTTCACCAGCAAGAGCATCTCTGCTTTCGTTAGTAAGAACAGAGCAGATGTTCAGATTTTAAATGCCATGTGAATAGTTAAGTCTCATACTTTATATGGTTTGTTTTTGTGAGGGGCCAGACTTACTGAGTTATGATTTATACACAGTAAAGTTCACAATTTTAAGTGTACAAGTGAGTATCTGGAATAGAAAGGAAGAAGTGGGGAACTGAATGGCTGTGTTACTTTTCTGTCGATGTTCTCTGGATGATACAAACAATCGTTCCTTGGCTCTTCTTCATTAATACTTAAGTCCCCAGTCCCTCTGTTCTCATTTCCTCCTGAGTCACCTGGTGAACATTCTTGCCTTCACATCTCCTAGATTTTGCTTTTGCCGAGACCACCAAGACCTTCCATCTTATTGAACCTAAATAAAGGTCAGTTCCTACCTCTAGTTTTTTAGACCTGTCAGCACTGTCTGAGACATTAGGAGCCCGCCGTTCTCCGCTTCCCACCTTCCATTGGCAAACTCCCCCCAGGTGCCTGGCCTGCAGGACTGTCTCTTCTGGTTTCCCTCCAAAGTCACTGATGACTTAACCCCATTCTCCTTTCATAGTCCTTGTCCCGTCCTGGACCCTTTCATGTGGAAGGTGCACGCACGTGGCCTTAGCAAAGGGGCCAAGGAGGGATGCAGAAGAGTTGAGTGGTTGCATGCACTGGCCGCTGGGATGTGCTTGGGAAAGTTCCTTCCTCTTTCTATCACTTCTAAAAAGAAGGTAATAACACCTCAAGGTCATAATCTTTTCAGAAGATTAAATAAAACCAAAAGTTGTTGTGTAGAACAACTAGCATAACGCCACACACAGAATAAGCAGCTTCCGTACTCGTTCCTTCAGTGGATGTTTGCTGAAGACCTCTGTGTCCGCCTTCTGTTCTGGGTGTAGTGATGACCAAGACCGAAAAACTGCTCCTCTCCTGGGAGTTACACCCCAGTAGGAAAAGCGTAATATGCTCCATATTGTGCTGGTGGTGCTAAGTGTCACAAAAAGATAAATAAATAAATGAACAAATAAAGCAAGAGGTATAGAAAGGATGGGATAGATGTACATGTAGCTGATTCACTATTGTGTACAACGGAAACCAACACGACGTGGAAGTCAGCTACCCTCCAATGAAAATTTTAAAAAAACACAACGTACTTTTCTACTAAAGTAAATATTTCTCCTGCTGAAAAATAAAAAAGAAGAAAGCAACGGGGTAAAAACAGGTAACATTTAATGAAGGGGTGGAGTCAAAGAAGGCCTCTCTGATAATGTGACATTTGAGCAGAGATCCAAAGGAGATATTAACATACATGTGTAAATGTACATGTGTATATGAAAGTGGAGGTAGACATATATATATATAAATGTGTATATTTACACATTTAACTACAAGTATGAATATATTTGCATCATAGGTTAAGGTTAGAAAAAGAAGAATGAAGAATTCTGCCATCATCCTGAAAAAATTTAAATCCATGGAATCGTTTTTATTACCAAGAAAACATAAATACAGCACTGCAGGCACTTATGCCCATATATTTCAAGCTATATCTATGGTTGTGAAAATGTCAATGTTTTTGTGTCTTCGAAATTAGTCTCTTATAATCGTACTGTTCCGATTTCTGTTTAGTATCCTGAATATGTAGCTCAAGCGAGGATTCTTTTGGACTCTGAGGCTTTTTAGACTTCATTAAGATGGAATTTAAGAATTAGGGATGTTAAATAGAGCTGTGCATTCCCAAAGCTTGATATTCCTACTTTATTTGTATCTCAAAAAGCTCCCCCCCTGCCCCAAGGAGTAATCAAAGGAATTCTGAAGCTTTTCTATCTTTACACCTACATGTTTGCTATTTTTGGCAAGCTCCCTCCTAGTCAAAGATGTTGCTTAGGTTTTAGACTTTTCTTGCTGCTAGACAAATTTGTGAGACTTGTCATTTTATCTTTAAATTTGTGTTTCTACCCTGAGATCATGATCAAGGTCGTTATCAACTAACTCTTGCCCATATTAAAAAAAAATAAATGAAAAGACAGTTATCAGGTATCATTCCCACGGGGTGCTTCATTCTCTGTTGTGCTATTTCTTAAGTTCTCTGATAAGAGATTATTAATCAGTGTTTTATGAGTGTTTTATAATCAAAATTGAACATATGTCAACTTGGCAACTCTCATGTGAGAGTTGGCATCCTTTCCCACCAATACTGACTCTAGAGTTTTGTTGAGTTAAAAAATCTTGTAACTTCAAGGTTTTGCCTGTAATTTTTTCATTATTCAGATTTGTTTGTTTTCTGTCATTGGTATTTTTTGAAGAAAGCTATTTGGAAAGGGACAAGGCTTACCTCAATAAGATATTGCAAAATTTTGGTTCTTGTATCTTTTTCTTTATCCTTTTTGTGTAACAGGTGAACACAAGCAAATTCAATATAATGTCATTTGTATGCTTCAGGATTCAAAAAAAATACAAAATCACAGGGAAAATAAAATTTTTATGAACTTTTGGGCTGGAAGATACCTAGTGCTCCAAACTCTGATTGTATCATGTAAGAACCCAAACCCATTAGGTGGATGGCTTTTCAAAGTTAAGTTAGTGGTATACAACTTAAGGGACTTCCCAGAGGGCACCAGTGGTAAAGAATCTGACTGCAAATGCAGGAGACACGAGAGACATGGATTCGAAACCGGGGTCAGGAAGATCCCCTGGAGTAGGAAATGGCAACCCACTCCAGTATTATTGCCTGGAGAATCCCATGGACAGAGGAGCCTGGTGGGCTGCAATCCATGGGGTTGCAAAGAATCGGACACGACTGAACACACGCGCACGTGCGCACACACACACACACACACACACACACACACAACTAACTTTAAAGTTAAATTAGCAGCCACATCAGAATCCGGGATCAGTGATTACCAACTTAGTGGTGTTTCAACCATAATACTCTATTTTCCAAAGGCAAAGGAAAAAGAAATGAATAGTGTAAATCAGCTTTTCTAAGGTATACTCAGGTATACTCAGCTTTTCTAAGGTATATTCAGAAATATATTTCTGTTTTCTGTAATGAATCATCAAATTTCCTATATAGTCAATATCATTTTCCCAAAGCTTCCTCCCAAACTAACCTATTGGTGTTAGTAATTTGAGTAACGATCAGTTCAGTTCAGTTCAGTCACTCAGTCGTGTCCAACTCTTTGCAACCCCATGAATCACAGCTCACCAGGCCTCCCTGTCCATCACCAACTCCCGGAGTTCACCCAAACCCATGTCCATTGAGTCAGTGATGCCATCCAGCCATCTCATCCTCTGTTGTCCCCTTCTCCTCCTGCCCCCAATCCCTCCCAGCATCAGTCTTTTCCAATGAGTCAACTCTTTGCATGAGGTGGCCAAAGTACTGGAGTTTCAGCTTTAGCATCATTCCTTCCAAAGAAATCCCAGGGCTGATTTCCTTTAGGATGGACTGGTTCGTAAAAGTTGAACAGTTCTATGAATCGAGTTAAGGATAAAATGTGTGAATTCATGTGAACTAGAAATAAACTTATCTTATTTAAATACTGGACAAAAGTATTTTCTGTCCACCAACAAAATGCTGGGTACTGTCCTAAGTCCTGGAGGTACAAAGAGATATACGATGGAAAGGGTGCAATTCGAAGTTGAGAGCCTTGGGCTAGCTGTGTGACCTTAGAAAAATAACTTCAGCTCTCTGAGCCTCACTCCGCTTAGCCTACTTGTGAGGACAAAATGGCACATGACACTTTGTAAAATGCCTAGTTCCCTTCACACATAGTAGGCCTTCAAACATGAGACACCCCTCTCCTTTAATTCAGAGATCAACCAGTCTGGTAAGAGAGACCACACTGTGAAGAGATGTCAGTGATTTTATACAATTTGATAAAACTCTACAGTGAGTTGGAGAAAGCAATGGCACCCCACTCCAGTCCTCTTGCCTGGAAAATCCCATGGACGGAGGAGCCTGGTGGGCTGCAGTCCATGGGGTCACGAAGAGTCAGACACGACTGAGTGACTTCCCTTTCACTTTTCACTTTCATGCATTGGAGAAGGACATGGCAACCCACTCCAGTGTTCTTGCCTGGAGAATCCCAGGGATGGGGGAGCCTGGTGGGCTGCCGTCTATGGGGTTGCACAGAGTCGGACACGACTGAAGTGACTTAGCAGCTACAGTGAGTTACTGCAGAAGTGCTCAGTGCCTCCTTGATTTATCCTGAAATGAAGTGTCAGGGAACTCAGAGGAGGATTTAAACAGGAAGGCATTTTCCAGGCAGACAGGGTCAGGGAGGAAATTCCAAATCAGGGGAGTTGTCCGTGCAGGTCACAAGCCTGAGTGTGTTGGGCATAGAGCGGTGCTGTTCAGTAGAAATGAGTGACATTTAAAATTTTCTAGAAGCCACATTTTAAAAAAGCAAAAGGAACAGTGGAAATTAATTTTGATGCTGTATTTTATGTAGATATGTATCTACAGTTGTATCATGTCAACATGTCATCAATGTAAAAGTTTAAAGTGCTATTTTACATTGTTTTCCCCATACTAAGCTTTTGAAATCAGTGTGTATTTCCCACTTATATACAGCACCTCTCATTTTACACTCATGCTCAATAGCCGTATGTGGCTGGTGGCTACTCTCCTGGACCCTTGAGTAATTGGGTTTGGATGTGAAGGAGAGGGATGGTGGGGGAGAGAGAAAGGAAGGATAAGAGAGGAAGGCAGGAACCAGAAGTGTAACCAGGCTATGGAAATGGGCTTGGCATGTTGAAGCAGGAGAATTATGTAACCAGACCTGTAATTTACAAAGATCACTGTGCAGGAGGTTTGTGAAGGAAGGGCCATCACTTAGGAGCCTGTCACAAAAGCTCTAGGTAGACTTTTGCTTCGCAAACTTTCACAAGCACACAGATAACCTGAAGATCTTGTTTAAATGCAGATTCTAACTTTCTCGGTCTGAGGTGGGCCTGAGATTCTGCATTTCTAACAAGCTGCTATGAGATATTGGTACCACTGTCTATTGAAACTCCTCTTTTGCGTAGCAAGGATCAAGAATACAAAGTAGACAATAATGGAAAGGATTATTTTACTTAGAACAGAGAAACCCTAGTTAATAGTCAAGATGTAAGGACGTGGCTGCTGGTCCAGTGGCTAAGATTTCGCCTTCCAGTGTGGGGGTGGGGGTTCAATCCCTGGTTGGGAAGCTGGGATCCCATATGCCTCCGGCCAAAAACCCAAAACATGAAACAGAAGCAATGCTGTAACAAACTCAACAAAGACTTTGAAAATGGTCACATTTAAAAAAAAAAAATCTTAAAAAAAACAATCAAAATGTTAACAAATGAGACTACTACTTTACAGCCCAGAACGAACTACTTAGCACTGATCTCCATTCCCAGGTAACTAGCTGTGTCAATTAAGGATGCTAATGACAACTGTTATCTTGCATTTCAGTTTTGTTAACCTTTCCAGGAAACATTAACTCATGTTAAAAGGATAAAGACATTTTGAACACAAACTGCCTGTGATTTAGCACTCTTGGGGCAGGACAATTTGATTCACAAATGAATTGGAAATCACAGGACTGTAACAAAACTGCCCATGTAAAAGTGGGAAGTGTGATTAATGGGTCCTCATACTTGATGTGGGTGATGAGAGGGGAGGTAGCAACATAGCTTGTCAATTTTTTGCTGTGTCCTTATAAATTAAATAATACGGGAGGTCAGTTGATTGGTATGGAGAGTTACATCATGATTTCTGAAGTTTATTTTATATATTTTTATTCCTCCATTTTCAAAAGGGCAAACTAAATTAGCCCATTGTGTTGAATTTTTTTTTGTTTTTTCTCTCAGTAAAAGAGTGAGAATTTTCTTCAGGGAAAATTCTTGATAGAAAGCTTGTCTTCTCTTAGCCAGAACTTACATTTTAGAAAAATGAATCTTCACATTTATGAAGAAACATAAATTATTGTTTTCAAAATTCATTAAAGATTTCCAAATGCTTCTTGGCCATTCTGTAAACTTAATTCAATAAAGAATATTTTAAATTAGAAGAATTCCAATATACATACATCTGTTCCTTGGGAATCTAAAGATTTAAAATGCATAGTTTACTTAACGTTGTGAGGTTTCAGTGGATGTTTTTTGAAAAAAGCAAGCGAGGGGATCAGGGAGAGCTGCCATATATAACGGATGCAAGTGATACAATGAAGTGGATGAGGTTGAAGATTCTACTTGAGAAACATACCTTTCTATTCTAATTTCCAGATTCTTTTCACTCTAAAATTGTTCCATCCTGCTCAGGTAACCAAGATGCCACATGCCAGCAGTGTGGTCAAAACAAACAAAGTCACTGAATATTGGAACGTAATTGGAAATATTGGCATTCTAGGCTTGGGTCACCCTCCAGATTGTTGGTGGTGTGTGTTTAGTTGCTAAGTCATGTCTGACTCCGGGAGATGATAAAGGACAGGGAAGCCTGCCATGCTGCAGCCCATGGGGTCACAAAGAGTCGGACACAACTGAGAGACTGAACAGCATGTCTGATTCTGTGACCCCATGGATGGTAGCCCGCCAAGCTCCTCTGTCCATGGGGTTTCCCAGGCAACAATACTGGAGTGGGTTGCCATTTCCTTTTCCAAGGGATCTTCCTGACCCAGGGATCAAACCTTCATCCCTTGCATTGGCAGGCTCTTTACCACTGAGCCACCAGGGAAGCATATCACTCCTTAAATCTAAAGTAAATAAAGCATTATATCACAAGTGACCAACTTAAAGCCAGTGCTGAGGTGACCACGCTGACTGTTCACATCTCGAAGTTTTTCATAAAGATTACATATCCTGCTGTCTAACTAATGGAGTGGAGACTTGTCCTGTACGCTCTGGGTGGTCACCTAAAAGATCAGTGTAAAACTAAGGAAGATGTTTTTAATGCTGGGCTAATTTTCAAAGGATACCTTTCTCTTGTAATTTTTGATACCTGAGTAGCAAATGTATCATGCACAGTGTTTAGAACAAATTCACGTGGTCTCAAAATGTCAACAGTTTATGACCCTTTCCTGAATCTGTAGAGTGGCAGTCTTTGATCTCTTTCTTCTTTTATTCTGGTTGGTTCTTCTTTCCAAAAATAAATTCCGCCAGTCCCACTCAGAAAATTATTCAATTTCTTTCTGCTCTAAAATTGTTCTCTTTTCTTTCCTTTGTGAAGGTCTCCAGGTAGCAACTTGGAGCATTTCACTGATTTAAGATTATGTCAAATTGTATGAAAAGGCTGAGTGACACCTTCTAAATGTCATATTCTACCATAGTTACTTTGGGAAAAACAATATCCATTTTTAAATTTGACCTTTCTTGGGAACATGTTTGGTATGTGTGATTCACTTCATTAAGTCAATTGCATAAAAGATTTATAAAAGGATCTCCACCAGTGCAGTATTTCATCATGATGTACGGAAAGCATGTTTTCCAAATGTTGGAGTGTGATGAAAGCTGAGGCCAAGCATTAAGCTGGAGTTACGCTATAGATGACACTCATCTGGAAAGAATTCACCTTCACATCTTTTCATGTAATGTCTTGTGTAATACCACCAAAATCAAAATACAGATGTAAATTGGACAATTGTCAGCTTTCGAAGCTAGAACCAATTACTGGACATACAAAACATTAGATTTTTTCATGATTTTTTTCTGGGTGAAAAATAACTGTGTTGTCTTCTTGCTATATAAAAAAAGTGGAAGTGTTAGTCCCTCAATTGTATCCAACTCTTTGCAACCCCATGGACTGTAACCTACCAGGCTCCTCTGTCCATGGAATTCTCCAGGGAAGAATGCTGGAGTGGGTTGCATTCCCTTCTTCATGGGATCTTCCCAACCCAGGGAATGAACCCCAGTCTCCCACATTGCAGGCAGATTTCCTACCATCTGAAGCCACCTGGGAAGCCCATAATAAAAAAGGCATTTCATAATCCTACGTGCCCTAATACTTCTGTGGGATTCCACAGGAAGGGAAAAAACCTAACTGTATTTCTTCTGGGAGTGGAAAAGAGACCCATAAAGAAGCACCTACATCATGTAACTCAGATTCATTACTAGAAATCGACAAGTTACAAATTTCTGATATGTCAGTTATCTTGATGGTCCTGGCCAGGCTGTACAGCTGTGTAGTTAGACTTTATGACCATCTAGTGTCAATGTTTTTGTCATCAGGTTAACCTGATGTTAATATGATCTTGAAAATAATAAAGGAAAGGGGTTTTGATAGAATTGCTTGTGGGCAGACTTTTATCCAAGTGGCCATTTATAGTCAAAGGCATAGAAGAAAGGTAGCTGAAGATGATTCTAGTAATAACAGTAATAATAATTCAGAGCTTATGTTCTAATGCTGTAGAGCATGGTATACTATTTTGCAGTTGACCAAAATTTTCCACATACAATATTGCCTTTACTGTTTCCATCAATACTGTGTGCAAGTTTTAAAATATTCTTATTTCCATTTAATCTATGAAAACCTTGATGCCAAAATAAATAAACAATAGACACATCCCTAGAACCCAGGGTCTTCTGACCCAACCCTATGTTTCTTCTCCAACCCTATGTTCTTTCCATTACTCCATCGAGAAGGAAGAAAGAAGCAGTGACAAAGAAAAAATTTAAACTCCATAACTTTACCATCTCCAGCCTGGTTGTTTATTCTTTTCTTTGTTTGGAATGAGTTTTAAGAGATATAATTTCCTGGCATCAATTTTTTAAATCCAGAGATATCATTCAATGTGTGCAAGAGAAAAACCTCATAGTCTGGACATCTCAGCAAAAAGCTACAACCTAAGAAGGATGTTGTTGCTGTTCAGTACTAAGTTGTGTCTGACTCTTTGCAACCCCATGGCTTCCCTGTCTAGTGGGGAATAAGTGCAGGGAGACTGACTTGACCCTTTTGGTATTTTGTGCAAAGATTTCTTAGGTTCAAGATGAACAAACTGATTTTATGTCTCATTGTGTGCCATTTTTTTTTTCCCTCTTAACTTCAACAGAGTGATTCCTAATTTTAATATTGTAACTCATTAGGGCAGTCATAACAAAAGGTGCTTTTTGATCTAGAAAATACTGAGTTAAAGCTTAAAAGTCAATTAGAGTAGTTCATTTCCTCGGGGGCCTTCCACCACAATTCAGTTTTGAGTGTATTTGTTTTAAAAAATAAGGTGAAACTATTGGGAAGATAACATACAGTGATTATGTATTGGGATTCGTTAGGGCATTTGAATGTTGTATTCAAGATACCGAAGCTAACAACAAGTGTGATGGTGTGACTTAATAAGTGTAAAGATGTGACTTAATACTTTGTATTAGTGAAGTAATTTGGAGAAGGATTTTGAGTATATTAATATAGTCTGATAATAGTCTAGTGGGGAGAATGTACAAAAACCTGAAGAGATGGGTACAAATGAAATACAGGAAAACACAGTCTAATTTGGTGATAAAACTCAGTTGTGGATGTCGTATTAGTGAGAAGGTCAGCAGGGCCGAGGGACTGATGGTCTAGTCTGCAGGGTTGGAGCCGACGCCCTCTTGGACGAGATGGTGACAGATTTCACCTTCCCAAGTATATGTGAGAATGTGTAGGCAAAGGAGAATGAGTTCAGCATGAGGCCACAAAAGTACTTACAGGGGTTCACATGTGAGAAAGAAAAATAAAAGAAAACAGGGTATCCACACTGCTTGGCTGACAGCTGTGCCAGGGCATGGATGGCAGAAGAGGGAAGAATGAATAGCAAAAAAGGAGCTAAGAAGTCTGTAGAAGTTTAGGAAGGAAGCACTTAGCAGAATCCTGGAGTTTTAAAACTGTAAGGCATCTTAGAGATCATCTGGAGATTCAGTTGGAATTAATAAGGCTAAATTAAACTGGGGAAATGAGAAAAAAAAAAAAAAAAACAAACAAGAAAAACCTCCTGCGAATGTCCATTCACAAGACATTTATTTTATTTAATAAAACTTTATTGTCCTTGATAGCTCAGTTGGTAAAGAATCTGCCTACAACGCAGGAGACCCTGGGTCGGGAAGATCTGAAGAAGGGATAGGCTACCCACTTCAGTATTTTTGGGCTTCCCTTGTGGCTCAGCTGGTAAAGAAACCGCATGCAATGCATGAGATCTGGGTTCAGTCCCTGGGTTGGGAAGGGAACAGCTACCCACTCCAGTACTCTGGCCTGGAGAATTGCACGGACTGTATAATCCTTGGGGTCGCAAAGAGTTGGACACAACTAAGCGACTTTCACTTACTGAGCAAAGTAGAAAGTCTGCCTCAGTTCTTTCCTAATATCCTAGAATGCTAGACTAGAAGATTCTTTTGCAACACTTAAGCCAGTATCTGTACTTATATAAATCAAGAACTAGCTTCCAAGAAGTGACTTCATAAACTGTCAATCCAGTCTTTTGATATCCTGGCTTAGTGTTGCTTATACCGTATTGGTAGCCTCACTGGATTCAACTTGACAGAACTGGGTAGAGACAATAGCATTTCTAGGTTCTGGTATGACTTTAACCTCATGCAACCCTTTGGATATATACAACCTTTAAGATCATGGGAAAATTGAGTTATGCATTATTTTATGTAATCATGGTAAAATGTATATAGCCAGTTAATGGGATTCCCTGGTGCCTCAGAGGTAAAGAATCCACCTGCCAATGAAGGAGACATGGGTTCGATGCCTGGGTCTGGAAGATCCTCTAGAGAAGGGAATGGCAGCCCACTCTGATATTCTTGCCTGCAAAATCCCATGGACAGAAGGAGCCCGGTGGGCTACAGTCCACGGGGTCTCAAAAGAGTCAGACACGACTGAGCAACTAAACAACAAACACAAGGCCAACATTAATGAGTAGATGCAGACTTCTACCCTTACTCTTCTATTTCCAGCCAACTGATTTATTGAAAAACATAAATATTTTCAGTGCTCATTAGTTTATAGTGCTCATTAGTTTGTAGTCCTCATTAGCAATTTACGATAATATAAATGAAAAAAAAACCGGTCTTAGGAACCAAAAGTGCACACAAAATTAATCATTTTTATGTGCTGGAAAATGGAATATATAACTAGGCTAAAATAGAAGCTGAACAAGAAGCAAAAAAAAATTTTTAAAGAAATGTACCCACAAGCATCAAAAAAAGAGCAATAGTAGAGATGACCTGCCTGATCCAGATGATTCCAGGAAATTTGGAAAACATTTATTTTGTTTCACTCAATCTACAATGCCATCAGCTGTAGGATGTACCATTATTTTATGTGCACCAAAAAAAGAAAGGAAAAAAACCAATTAAACCATGACACAAGCTTCTTAATCAGCTCAATTATAAGATGGATCCTGCTTTCTCAAGTGTTAAAATGTTTTTTTTTTTTAACTGCATATAGTAAAATCAGTGAAATATGAGATCTTATGTTTGACCACACAGGAATTGACGACGTCTCTAAACTTGATGACCTCCCCAGTGAGAAGCCCCATCACACATGAGATTTTCATCTCTCTGTTCTGAGAGGAGAAATTTTTTAAGTGACCACGAATCTCCCGCCCACCCCTCCCCACCCCACCCCCGACGCCCTTCTCAAAAAGAAGATCAGTTACATCCATTCTCTGCTCTTGGATGATAAGAGTGACAAAATAAAAAGTATGTGAAGATATCTTATACATGTGGCTTTTTTAGGGAGGTAGAGACATTCCATAATGTTTTAAAGATGAGCACACATGTTAAATATCAGGCTGTCCTTTCAAAGCTTCTGTATTGTGAACTGTTGATAAGCTGCGCTGTCTTATCTGTGCTCCGTTGAGCTTGTTGGGTCCCATTATTTGATCACGGAACTCTGGTACCTGGAGCCAGGAGTGGAACCTCAGAGCTGGGAGGGGTGCGGTGGGATTTACAGGGTTGGCCTGTCTTCCTATGTCTTCCCTTCCTCCCTTGCACCTGCGCTACTAACTCTGACCAGGTCCGCCACCTTCACAGGACATTTATCCAAAAATAGTAGCCTAATTTATGCGATTACTGCTTAAGCATTGGACAGTAACAACAATCACTGCATCATATGCTGTTCACAATATCACCCCTCTTATCCTCAACTGAGGTATGGAAGAAGAATTTTTCCTTTTGGTTACTCATGGATTGTTTGGGTTTTTTTAACATTTTAGGGTAAATTTGAGGGTAAATCTATTAAGCTATCTTGTTAAGTCAGAAAATTTTATCTTGAAGAAGAAAATGATTCATCTGTGCTCTTAAAATTATGACACGTGGAATTCATCAATTAACACATTATAGGGAAGTTATTTAACAGTGCTTTTGGGGGTGTCGAACTCTTCAACTTCTTTGCTGAATAAATCTCTTCTTAGGTGATCTGATCTGCTTGAGGTCAGAAGGCCTCAAAATTTCATTTTTCTGAAAGCATGAAACGCTTGTGTTGCTTGAAATTCTGGCTCACGTTCTCTCAAACAGCCCTCTGCGGCCCTCAGCAGTGCCCCGTGGTCACCTCCCGTCTGTACCTCAGTCCCCAGGTTCTGACCCACGGTGCCATTCTCTGAGAGACACCAGTGACTGACTGTCAACGTGAATGGCCTCTCCTTTGCTTCTCTCTAATCACCGACGTGATGGACATGAGTTTGAGTGAGCTCCGGGAGCTGGTGATGGACAGGGAAGCCTGGCGTGCTGCAGTCCATGGGGTCGCAGAGTCGGACACCACTGAGTGACTGAACTGAAGATTAGCAGCATTTATTGACTACAGTTCCACTTCTTGGCTTTGTAATGCTGTGTTCCTCTCCATCTCCTGCTTCCCAAATCCCAGTTTCCCAGTCTCCTCTCCCGGCCTCCTTCTAAATACATCTGAAAGTGAAAGTGAAGTCGCTGAGTCGTGTCCGACTCTGCGACCCCATGGAGTGTAGCCGGCCAGGCTCCGCTGTCCGTGGCATTCTTCATGGGATTCTAAATACGTCTCCAGGTTGTTTACTTGGCCCTATTCCCCATGTGTATTTCCTTTATTCGCACTTTTGTCCAGTCTCAAGGCTCTCTAGAACCTGCCCCCCAAATATATATCTCTGGAGTTCCCGGTCTGCATTTTATAAGCTACGTGGGGCTCAATCTTCTCCGAGTCTGCCATACTCTCTATTGTAGACGCTCCTGTTCCAGTCTCATGAGAGCTCCGTTGTCTTGCCGTCATTCAGATGCTACATCTAGAAGGAAGTCTTAATGCCCCTTTTTTCTTTCATGCCACATACTGTATCAGTAGCAAACAGGTAGGAGATGCTCTGTCATGTCTCTGATACCCCTTCCCTTTTTCTTTCAGTCTCCAGCTCCTAGTTCAAGCCTCTGTCCCCCACTTTCTCCCTTTAATCTCTCCTACAAGCTCTTTCTAGAACCTACCATATATAAAGAATGGCTCTTTCTTCCTTTATAAGAAATGGGAGATGGCCATGCCTATCCCATGCTCAAAAACCTTCAGTGGGCCCTCAGAGCATTCAATGCCTTCTACTTTTTTTTTTTTTTTTTTAAGATTTTTAACAATATTTATTTGGCTGTGCTGGCTCTTAGCTGCGGCATGTGAGGTCTTTAGTTGCAGCATGTAGAATCTCTAGTTGAGGCATATGGGGATTTTTAGTTGGGGCAGGAATCTTTATTTCCCTAACAGGGATCGAACCTGGGCCCCCTGCTTTGGGAGCTTGGAGTCTTAGCCACTGGACCACCAGGGAAGTCCCAATGCCTTTAGCCTTCTGACCTCAACCATCTGCATGTACTATGCCCCACACCGGCTAACACAGACAACCCACCATTCCCCGAGTGTTTTCCACCTGAGCCATCGCGGTGCTTCTGCCTACACTGTGGTCACCCCAATGCTGTGTCAGGACCAGCAGCTCCAGCAGCCCCCGAGAACCTGTTGCAGATGCAGATTCTCAGGCCGACCTCACACTTGCTGGGTCAGAAACTCTGAGGATAAGGTCCAGCTTTAATAAGGTCCAGCTTTTATAAGGTCCAGCGCTTTAATAAGCACTCCAGGTGATTCTGATGCCTGCTAACATTTTTAAAACACGAAATGCCGTTTCCTCCTCTCCTGGCTAAAATGTTCTGTCTTTCGAAAAATTGCTGAAATATGAACTCTTCTATGAAGTTGTCTCTGATTCTCTGCCCTGCTCACACAACCGCCTCTTGTGTCTATTGTATCATTTCCACACCTTTCCTTGTTCTCAGTCATGTGCACGTGTTGGGTCTCCTCTGGCAGAGTCTGAGCTCAAGGATAGAGAGAGCTCGTGTGTGTGCCTGTGTGCGTCTCTGTGTGTGTTTTCTACTTTGCCTTGCCTAGTTATTTTGTCATTTGTTTTCTGTTTTTTAAAAATAGAATTGAAAGCAATGAATAAACCTTTTCTAATTAGTGAATGATATAATTCATCAGAATCTGGAAGAGTATCAGGAGAAATGAAATACCACTTAAAATTTGGCAGGGTAGCTTTAATTTTCTAATAAAATAAATCCAGTCTTTAATCTCACATGCTTATTCAATTATGAGAGGCCTGTCTATTACTGGGGTATTGACTTCAGACCATTTGGACTGTTTGATCTCTGGGGAAAAAAAATTCCACTGCACAGTTGAGTCAGGGACAAGAAGCTGTGTTTTCAGAATGTGCCTTATTCCCCACGAAGTCCACAGCTACCATTGCTATTTTCACAGTTGTTTTATCCAGAGGGGTGTCTGGAGACAGAAAATTTCCCTGACGGGCATGAAATTTAAATATTAAAACTAGTACATCTAAATTAATCCAATTGTCTACATCTGTGATTCAAACTCTTACTATTCCATTTTGTACAGTTAATATTTACTGATTCACTTAAAGTACTGTTCACTCATAAGGCTGAGTCACTATGACTGTGCCTGCACGTTTAACATAAGCTAATACAGGCCCAGTTTTCTCAGTTGGGGAGAAGAATTGGGGGGATAGAAAAATAAAAGGCAGAAGGTAGTAGGATCTAACAATGTCACACAGGTGATGATAACCACTCCATAATTTCAAATGAAGTCATAAGTTGCTGAAAATTTTGCTTTGGTTTGTTTCTTTGTTCGAGATTGACTGGGCTGTTAAAGTAGTGGCAAATTGGCTTTTCTAATGATTGATCAAAAAGAATTCAAGATAATGAGTTCTAAATTAGAAAAGTCACAGAGTATGTACTCTATATCCAGTACTTTAGAAATAGTGCTTTAATTTTTAAAAGCTCTGAGAAAGGAGATACAAATCACCATCTAGCAAATGAAGATGCCTGGCCCAAGGGAGGTCAAGACCCTCGTTCAGGTTCTGCAGGCTGCACTGATGAAACTCAGCCACGCTTCAACACAAACCTCCTGTGACCCCCTTAAAAGATTAGCTCCAGTGGTGCTCACCCTTCTTGTGTTTGCAGCGCTTTGGAATTCTGGACATGCTGGCAGGTCACTCAAAGAAATTCAGAGACTGAGAATGGCTTCCCAGGTGGCACTAGTGGTAAAGAACCCACCTGCCAATGCAGGAGATGTAAGAGACGGGGGTTCAGTCCCTGGGTTGGGAAGACTCCCTGGAGGAAGGCATGACAACCCTCTCCAGTATTCTTGCCTGAAGAATCCCATGGACAGAGGAGCCTGGTCGGCTACATTCTGTGGGGTCAGACAGAGTCGGACACGACCGAAGTGACTTAGCACACATGCACAGACTCAGAATAGCTCAGGTCAACACTCACTGCAGCGTGAACTTGTCCCCGGTAGGCAGTGGCTGAGTGTTTATGCAAGCATCCTCAGCTCTCCTTTTATCCATGAGTTACTCCCCTCTGGGTCCTGTGGGTACTGAATAGAGCTGCACTCTCAGATCCAAGACGCTAATCTCAGCACTCCAGTGAGAGCAGTTTTCTGAGATGCAGCTTGACGTTGACTGCACTCTCCTCCTGTCCACTTTTTACGGATCCTCGAAGCTCAGAACTGGTCCTCAACATTGAGGACCCCTGGAAGACATCACCTCACATCTTCTGAATGTTTGTATAATGGAATATAGACATATGATCTGTTATATAGCAGAAATGTGGCTAATGGAATATTTTAAATGATGCTAATTGGATTTTTATGTCTTTTTAAAAATATGACTTGTGGGGACTTTCCTCATGGCCCAGCGGTAAGACTTTGTGCTGCCAATGCAGGGACCACAGGTTTGCTTCCTGGTTGGAGAACTAAGATCCCACATGCTGTGCAGCATGCCAAAAGGATTTTTTTAATGGTGTGTGTGTTGTGTGTGTGTGTGTGTTTGTGTGTGTGTATACACACACACCATATTTTAATACTAGAAATCTTACTTTCATAGAGTGTTATTTAGTCAACAAATCCTGTAAGTCAGGTCTGCATTATACATTTGAACAAGTAATAACTATAAATTCAATCTTTAGGATGATTCAAATACTTCCCACACATCAAATTCCCTGAGCAACGTGACTGTCCTTAAAAAACATAGCCAGTGGGACATATTTTCAGAACTGTGAATTTGTTTGCATGATAACTGCAATTACAAATCTGGAGTTTTTTAATCTAGCAATCAGATGACAAGTTGAGTAATTACCATCCCCTGCTTAACTATTTTTATGATGACTTTTTTTTTCAAAGCAGCTGTTGTGGTTAAAAACACAAAGATTCTTGTTTTTTTCTTCTATGCTACAGTATTTTGGCAAACAAATCTCTTTTTTCTCAAAACATGAAGAGTCTGATTCTGAAAGATGATGTTGTAGCTCATGTGTGCTGTCATAGGTTTTCCAAAGCTTAATTATCCTGTAGAGATGGGCTTTTTAAAAAATTTCACACAGAGTGGATACCCAATGAGTGGCCCGTGAACGGATGAGTAAATTTTAACATTTGGATTTTTAACCGTATCTTTTAAAAGTGATTGTGTATGTGTGATAGCAACTAGAAAAGAAAAATCAGAATATTTATTGATGCCAGTTTCTTTTCTTCTCCCAGGCTGATAACATGAAAGAGGTAAAATAGTGTTTCTCTGGAGAATTTCAAACCAAGAAAGATACTGGTGTGCATTGGAGAGCTTGATTGTCCATGTTAACTTTTGTGTCAACCCAGGGAAACACAAGGAGCTGAGAAAAAATGGATACTGTGTATCCAGATGCCACTGATCTGTGTGATTTCAGATATTTTACTTTGTCAGCAGACTGGCTAGAACAGAGACATGTGAAATCCTTACAAAGAACAGGCAAAAACTCTGATCAAAAATCTCATACCCACACAGTCTTCCTCAGGAATCTGTCTTAAACCATCTATCCTTTTTAAAGCCTTCACTAACGATCCACAGGTTTTAGCATGTTGTTTCCATTCATCCCTGTGTCTTATATTTTACGTCTGTTCTTGTACTTGTTACTCTGAGTCCCCAAATATTTATGTGAAGTGTTAGTTGCTTGGTTGTGTCTGACTCTTTGAGACCCCACGGACTGGAGTCCACCAGATTCCTCTGTCCATGGAATTCTCCAGGCAAGAATACTGGAGTGAGTTGCCATGCCCTTCTACAGAGGATCTTCCCGACTCAGGGATTGAATCCAGGTCTCTCACATTGCAGGCAGATCTTTACCTGATGGTAAAGATCTTAGTGGTCTGAGCCACCAAGGAATGTTCTCCCAGTAGCCTTGTGACAAGCTTTAATGGGTGAGACCATGTTTGAAGAGTCCACATGTTTGAACATCCACTGTGTTGGGCATAATTTGGATGCCCAGTGGAGTTTGTTGAATTGTTCTGGGAAGGGTAAATATGGTAGATATTTACACTTCAGCCTCAGTTATTTTAAGGAGATTTATAGTCTACAAGTATACTCTTCAGTGACTGAATTTTCCATTGAGGCTGCGAAAGTGTTTCCATAATTTTAGTAGGTTTAGTTTGGTTTTAATTTATATACCAGGTCATATGGAAAGCAGGGGTCTCAATACAGAGCTCTGCCTTTCCTATTTGTAGGAAATTTTTCTTACTGTCTCTGAGGCATCTCAAAGTGGAGCTCAGTACCAAGTCCTGACCCACTTAAAGAGTCCAAAGATTCATGACAAGCAGCTAACTCCTCCATTATATCTTTGTGTTTTTTAAAAAAGTATTTTGTTACCCGCATATTTCCAAACATGACATTAAAACGATTCATTGTAACCGCGTATACAGAAACCAGTTTTAGACAGCTAATTGCTATATGACACTGTTCTTTGTCAGTCTCTTAAATCTTAGTATTCTTATCCAGTCTTTGGGCACATTTAAACTATACTTTCGGCTTTTAAAATGTTGATGGAGAATACATTTTTATAGCATTTCAGGAGGGCTATTCATCAATATATATCAAAACCAATTTGCGCTCTCTTTAATATAGTAATTCCATTCATGAAAATTTATCCTGATGTAATAAAGATGTAGCTACGTAAGTTTCATGGAGTTGGGATTATTAATATTAGAGACCATCATAATATGCAATAAGAGTGGTTGACTGATACGATAGAAAACAGGGAGGATATTTTAAATGACATGGAAAGATTTTCATGAGGTATAGTGAAAGTGAAAGTCACTCAGTCGTGTCCAACTCTGCGACCCCATGGACTGTACAGTCCATGGAATTCCCCAGGCCAGAATACTGGAGTGGATAGCCTTTCCCTTCTCCAGGGGATCTTCCCAACCCAGGAACTGAACCATGGTCTCCTGCATTGGAGGTGGATTCTTTACCAACTGAGCTATCATGAGGTATGATCAAGGCTAAAACATGAGGCTGCAGAACTACATGAGCACAACCTCTTCTTTAGAAAATAATGTGTAGACAGAAGAAGGGGAGAGGATATCTATCTGTGTTGTTGTCATACCTCTGGGTGATAGAACGGCGGTTTCTGCTGTCTTAGTTATATTTTCTAACTTTCCACAATGAACAGGGATTGCATTAGCAATAAGAAAATAAAAGCTTTCGTTGATAATTAGATTCTTTCACATGAAAAGAAGGAAAACCCCCTCCCTGTGCAGGAACAATATATATTCCACACCCAAGCAGGCACCGCTCCTGAATCTCAGCAGTTTGCCCTGAGTAACCTTGATGAAACCCCAATTTTCCTCCACACAATACTCCTGGCAGCCATTGTCCATTAATCCGAGTTGGCATGAGACATAAAACATATGTGTCCACCCTACTCAGAACAAAACAAAACTGTTGCAGGAACTGAGATTTATCTTCTTTACATTCGATTTTTTTATACAATGGAACATTTTAATTTCTCCATTTGTAAAAACTTCTCTTTACTTCCAGGGAAGTAATACAGACAAATCAGATGGTAGATATGAGGACAGATGTCTTTCCTGGAGGAAAAAAAATGCTTTAAATAAGCTTTATACCTCAATTGTTCTTATAAGATCAGATACAGATGGAAAGGCCTATGGATTAGAACTTTTCCTCCATCCTCACAAAATAATGAAGTTTATCAAACATTGTCTTTCATGGCTAGTCAACAGTATGATGATTATTCTTCTGACTAATGGTAAGAATATATTAAAATAATTCCTATCTTCTTGGTATTCAAGCCCAAGACCTCACCCATGGAAAGAAAGTGGTCTGGGACCCTAATACCAAGAGATGAAATATGGAATAAATGAACTGCTGCTGCTGCTGCTAAGTCGCTTCAGTTGTGTCTGACTCTGTGCGACCCCATAGACGGCAGCCCACCAGACTCCCCCGTCCCTGGGATTCTCCAGGCAAGAACACTGGAGTGGGTTGCCATTTCCTTCTCCAATGCATGAAAGTGAAAAGTGAAAGTAAAGTTGCTCAGTCGTGCCCAACTCTTAGCAACCCCATGGACTGG
The DNA here is from genome assembly GCF_029378745.1 of Bos indicus. Classification (NCBI taxonomy): domain Eukaryota; kingdom Metazoa; phylum Chordata; class Mammalia; order Artiodactyla; family Bovidae; genus Bos; species Bos indicus. The sequence continues at coordinate 45,740,210 of NC_091782.1, read as the reverse complement.
AGCCTACCAGGCTCCTCCATCCATGGGATTTTCCAGGCAAGAGTACTGGAGTGGGGTGCCACTGCCTTCTCCGAATAAATGAACTGGATTTACTTAAAACCTGTATTTAGACAGCCTGCTTCCATTGCCTGACCAGTCATATTTGCTTCTCAAGAATTCTTTGAAGTCTTATATAGATTCAGTTTTGAAGGGTATGGACTAGGACTAATCAAATGAAATCTATCTGGGTTAAAAGTGAAATGTTTCCTCAGATTATTTCTCTCTTTATAAGGTACACGTATTTCAAAATCTGGGAATTTATAGACTCATTTTTCCTCATTGATATTTAATTTTTTTAAAAAAGGCCAAACTTCTGCCTAATTTACGACAATTTAATCTTGTCCCTGCAACTGCGTAGTTTTCCCCCCAAATAGCTCACATTGCTCTTCCCAAAGACCTGACGCCCTGGGGGTTTGGGCTTTGTGCTCAGTCAGGCAGTATGTCTGCCTCTCTTGTCCATGGACTGTACCCGCCAGGCTCCTCTGTCCATGGGATGTCCTAGGCAAGAGTGCTGGAGTGGGTTGCCATTTCCCTCTCCAGGGAATCTTCCCAACTCAGGGATCGAACCTGGGTCTCCTGTGTTGCAAGCAAATTCTGTACCATCTTAACCGCCAGGGAAGCCCGCAATACTGGAAGAATATCACATAATTTGTCTCTGACTTCTCATGCCTGTCTGGACCAAATCATCTCCAGTTTGGGGCCCTAGACTAAATACGCCCCACACTGCCCTCCATTCTCTCCCTGTCATCCTGCCCTATACCTATCACTTCCTCTAATGAGCCCTGGTCTGGTTCTGACTTTATCAGGTATTGTTGTTCAATTGCTCAGTCATGTCCAACTCCTTGCGAACCCCGTGGACTACAGCACACCAGGCTTCCCTGTCCTTCACTATCTCCCTGAGCTTGCTCCAATTCATGTCCGTTGAGTCAGTGATGCCATCCAACCATCCCATCCTCGCCCCTTTCTCCCGCCGTCAGTCTCTCCCAGCATCAGTGTCCTTTCCAACAAGTTGGCTCTGTGCATCAGGTGGCCAAAGTACTGGAACTTCAGCTTCAGCACCAGTCCTTCTAATGAATATTCAGGGCTGATTTCCTTTAGGATTGACTGGTTTGATCTCCTTGCTGTCCAAGGGACTCTCAGGAGTCTTCTCCAACACCACAGTTTAAAAGCATCGGTTATTTGGTGCTCAGTCTTCTTGATGGTCCAACTCTCACATCCATATGTGACTACTGGAAAAACCATAGCTTTGTATGAACCTTTGTTGGCAAAGTAAAGGGACTTTATTGGGTACCCTTGTTTAAATGACTCATGAGCCTGTCTCTTTCTGCCTACTTAGCAGTACCCTTTCTGAAGGCAGGTGCCATCTTTTATTTTTTCTTTATGTCTCCATGGCAGCCAGTTCAGGACTTAACTCATAGAAGGACTTCATTAAGAACATACTGAATCAGAAAAATGCCAGAACTGTAAGGAACCATAGAGATCCATGGCCCTTCCTTTTTTCCTCAAAGAGAAAACTGGTCTACAGTGTGTGGGGGGAACAGATGAGCAATCACTAATTTTTTTTTATTAATAAACATTGATTAATTTTTATTTTTCACATATGCACACAAGATAAAAATAACCATTTCAAAATATACAATTCAGTAGCATTTAGTCCACTCACGATGCTATGCAACCACCACCTTTATCTAGTTCCAAAAGATTTTCATGGCTCTAAGAGAAAACCTTGTGCCCCTTAAGCAGTACCCCCGCCCTTCAGCAACCACTGTTCTGCTTCCTGTCTCTATGGCTTTGGCTGTTCTGGACATTTCATATCAATGGAATCATGCAATATCTGACCCTTTGTGTCTGGCTTCTTTCATTTAGTATAATGTTTTCAAGCTTCATCCACAAGGTATCGATGCTTCATTCCTTTGGATGGCTAAAGTGCTACCATTTTTGAGTACTAACAATGCACTAGATGCTGTGCCGGCCACTTTCCATATGCAACCTTATGGAGTCCTTGTAACAGCCCTGCAGTGTGGGAGACCAGGGTTCGATCCCCAGGTCAGGAAGATCCCTTGGAGAAGGGAATGGCTACCCACTCCAGTATCCTTGCCTGGAGAATCGCATGGACAGAGAAACTTGGTGGGCTACTGTCCATGAGTCAAGAGTCAGACATGACAGAGCAACTAACACTGTAACAGCCTTGAAATATAGGTATTATTATCCCTATTTTACAGCCTGGAAGCTAAAGTTCAAAGAAGTCTTGTCCAGCCCACATTTATAAAGTGAGCAAACCAGCCAACCAGGTCTAGGACCCCAGTTCCTGACCCCAAGCACAGCGAGCCTTCATTGCCCCAAGCTGTCTCTCTTGCCAGCTCCTGCATGTCTGTAGCTCGTCCAACCCCGCCCTCTGCGGGATCCTTTCCTCCCATCCACGTCTGTCTCCATTACCTGCTGACTTGAGTGATACAGCCTGGCATTATAGAGTGGGCTAAACAGATGCTTGCTCGTAGTTTTGCTTGTTTGAAATCACATGCCTTAGGTCTCACTACAGATACTGATAAGATTGCAGAAATTCTCGTAACCCTCCAGTGCTGTGTAATTGGAGTTTCATCCAGTTGAAGCCTGAAGCAGTTTTCCGTCATCACCTGATGATCAGTAGGGAAGAATGCCTCCTCACGGTTTCTTTAAACTATTGGAAAAGGGGTGCTTTAAATATGCTCGAGCTTCACAAAGGCCACTGTGTCTGAGGCGGATTTTAATCATTAATTCATTAGGCTGATTTATTTCTCTAATTGGTTGTGAAGCTTTGTCAACTAGGAAATAGTAAAAATAAATACGCGTATTTAAAAAATGTAAAACTTGGTGGAGTTTGGGTATTAACAGTGCACAGAGATGAAAACAGGAGGGCCCTGATTATTTTGTTTTTCAATAAATGGCTAAATAGTTATAAACTGCACTTCAGTGAAACTTGGTTTTATTTTTTATAGATGTGTGCTGTCTGTATTTGCTCTGGGATATGGGTTCCAAACACAAGTTCTGAGAGCTGAAGGGTGGCCTTCTTAACCTTGGGGTCATGAACTAGATTCATGTTTGTTTTTCTTCTTCCCACTATAGAGTTCCTCTACTAGTAACTATTCAAAGTTACAGTGTGGATAGCTGTGGGTACCAGTCTGAACAGTAGATCTCTAGAACTTACACATCTTATTTATCTTGTGTAACTGAAGTTTTGCATCCTTATTCAATTCTGGAAAGGGGGATGAATTGGGAGCTATTGGATTTGTTTTTTTGGTACAATTCAGGCTTTGCATAGTTTTGTGTGAACTTGGTTAAGTCCCTTCCCCCTCAGTTTCCCAACCTATAAATGAGTCTTTGACCACCATGGGCGTCCCAAGTGGCGCAGTGGTAAAGAATCTGCCTGCCCACGCAGGAGGTGCAGGAGACCTGGGTTTGATCCTTGGGTCAGGATGATTCCCTGGAGAAGAAATTGGCAACCCAGTCCAGTGTTCTTGCCTGGGAAATCCCATGGACAGTGGAGCCTGGCAGGCTACAGTCCATCGGGTCTCAAAGAGACGGATACAACTGAACTCTTCAAGACTCTTTTTGACTCTGTCATTTTGTGTATTGCCTCCCAGAGGAAGCTGTCACCCCCCAGATGATCTACAAATGGTGAAAAAAAGCCATCCTGTGCAGAATTAGTCAAACTCTTGAAGGGTGTCCCTTGAGACAAATATACTTTCATCGTTCCACTTCCGAGCATACTAATCCCCCTCTGTTAGTGACCTGAGTTGCCATGGCTGCTTTATGTAACCCAGAGCCCAAATCCTTGGTCCTTTGTGAGATACCCTCCATTAAGTTTGTCTCAAAACACAACACACTTGACATGCATTGAGCATAGTTGCAAATTCCTCTGTGACAAAATGAAAAGATTAATTTTGAGCTTCAGTACTTTGTGTTTATCTGTCATGGTACCAACTGTCATTGTAATGATACAGTCTCCCATGCAGACAATTAAAAATCAAGCTCAAGGAATCTGTTCTAATTGCTTTGCTTTGAATTATAATTCAACACAGACACATCACCCATGCAATAGGAGGGCCACCAAGCTTTGTTTGCAATGTCAGAAAAATTTTAACAACCTACAGACGCTGCTTTTTCTCTCCAAAGCCTCTCAAGGGAAATTTAAAGAGTAGCTTTCCTTAGTGACCAGAATTTCTTTTTTCTCTATTCATATGTCCCAGGGTTGCCTCTCCCCTCATGCTATCCAAGATTCCCTTCTCAACTGAGAACTGTTTTGTTGTTGCTGTTGCTTAGTCACTCAGTCGTGTCTGACTCTTTGTGACCCCATGGACTATAACCCACCAGGCTCCTCTGTCCATGGGATTTCCCAGGCAACAATACTGGAGTGGGTTGCTATTTCCTTCTCCAGGGGAGCTTCCAGGGGTTGAATCTGCATCTCCTGCATTGGCAGGCAGATTCTTTACCATGAAGACCCCAGGGAAACCCATTGAAAACTGTATGTACTTTCTAGAATTTTCTCCACTTGGATCTTCCTACACCTTGAGAGAACGTACCTATTCTGATCATTCGCCCTAAAGCCAGGTCACTGCTACTGAACAGCGAATGTGACAAATTAATCTGTTCCCAGGTTTAGTGAAATTGCTCTTAACTCCTTGTGGTTTAGAAAAGAAAGAAAATAATTCTCTCCTTTTTGCTGAGTGTAGGTTGGCAGTTGTGTGGGAAGGAGGAGGCAGAGATGCAAAAACAATCTACTCAACTTCACCTTCTCCCAGATCAGATCAGACCAGATCAGTCGCTCAGTCGTGTCCGACTCTTTGCGACCCCATGAATCGCAGCACACCAGGCCTCCCTGTCCATCACCAACTCCCGGAGTTCACTCAGACTCACATCCATTGCGTCAGTGATGCCATCCAGCCATCTCATCCTCTGTCATCCCCTTCTCCTCCTGCCCCCAATCCCTCCCAGCATCAGTCTTTTCCAGTGAGTCAACTCTTCACATGAGGTGGCCAAAGTACTGGAGTTTCAGCTTTAGCATCATTCCTTCCAAAGAAATCCCAGAGCTGATCTCCTTCAGAATGGACTGGTTGGATCTCCTTGCAGTCCAAGGGACTCTCAAGAGTCTTCTCCAACACCACAGTTCAAAAGCATCAATTCTTCGGCACTCAGCCTTCTTCAAATTCCAGAAACTTCAGCTCACATCCCAAACAGGATACCAGTTTTTAGGGGAAGTAATAAATGAGAAATTCCTTTAATTGTCCTTCATTTATTTATTTTTCTTCATTTGTCTTCTTGTCTCTTTTGTCCCTTTGTCTCTTTTCTGGCTGAGCCTACTTCTATTACCTAACAATACGCAGAGCCTTTCTGCAAGAAATGTAAGGTTTCCATGAGTAAAGTTAGTTCCCTTCTTGTGTACATCAGTTGTCATGAGCCAGTGCTCAGTGTCCAAGGGGAAGAATCTCTCCAGTGTGGCTAGGACAAAAGAAAGTTGAGTGAGCACGTCTCTTCACCCCTGAGGGTGGGTCCTATTGGGAATGTAAACAACCTAAATATTATTATATTCTAGAACCTTCCACCAATGCTACCTTAAATGGCTCCATATCAATGCAGAATTGCAACTAAATGGTTTCTAACTTAGAGATTCATGAACATTGGCATTTACATAAAGAAGCTGTCAGCTTCTTAATATACTTGATAGCACTTGCTATATTCAAAAGAGAGATGAAACACTTACTGTCTTATGAGAGATGTCTCATCAGACCATTCTTTTCAAAGAATGGATGTCATCTCTTAAACATTTTATCCCTCTCTTAGTCTGGAGTTCTCTCTAAGGTAAATTCAGTCATTCTCTTTAGTCTTCTAGACTTATATAATTAAACTCTGTGGGTGTGTGCCTTGGGTTTCCTGTCAAGGAGAGATAAAGCCTGATTAAGCTCACTGCCCAGGGGAGAGTGATTACTCTTAGACAGGACACGTTTGTTCTTGGGTCCTTGTGTTATATTACATCATGATTTAGAGACATCTCTCTGTGTGTCATTGTCCAGGGAAATCATGTCTGACAGCTTTTTTCTAGCCTCACAACCCTATTGTACAATTTTTCAGAAGCAATAACCTGTTTTTGTCTTTATAGATCGCCATAGCCACAGCCCCCAAAGAGGCTTTGATTTGTTATTGTTGCTGTTTTTAAAAATCATCCCAATCCTATTAACAAACAAGGGTAGTCAGAAGGGTGTGTTACCAAAGTGTCAAAGGGCTTCGGGTGTTCCCACTGGGTTTAGCCATGAGAAAATACAAAAACAAAAACCACAGTGACTCAGGAGACACTCATAATTTATACCGAAGAAGGAAGAAAAGAAGTGAGACAAGCACGTGTGTGTGTGTGTGTGTGTGTGTGTGTGTGTGTGTGTCCTTGTGTGTATGTATGTGTGTATGCCTAAAATATGGTGGTAATGTGATTTCTCTTATCAACAGAGAAGGAGAAGTTTAGTCATACTCATGTAGTGGTCTAAAGATGATGATTTTTCACACACCATTACTGCCTTTTGGTATTTTCAGTGTATTCTTGGGATTTTCATAGTGTCAGAACTTTCGGTTTATTTAGAGACTAATTATCCAGATGACAGATTACTTGCTTTCAGTTGCTGCCTAAACTTGCAGCAGCTCGTTTCTTGGGTAACCACTCTACACGTTGGCCATACTTGTTTCAGATATGGGAAAGCAAGCAAGCAATGAGACCTAAATATCTGAGGGGATGGGGTAGGGATGAGTATTTCCTGTGAGGGTAAATTACCTGTTATATCTCCCTACCCTTTTGGCACACAGGATCAAGTTCACTCTGTCAGGATGTCATCAGCAAACAAGTATTCTTAATGTTTCCAAAGACAATAAAAACCTGTTTCAGAACAAAGAGACATTTTATACAATACCCCTCTAATCCTCATACATATGCTTTTCCTTTCCTCCATTCCTTCCCCTACCTCCACTTCAATCTTTGAGTACCATACCCTTACAAGAAGGGTTGTTTGCCAGAGAGATTTCCAAAGGAACAGCTTCCACTTTGGCAGGGGAAAATTGAAATTAATTTGAGATCAAAGATCTACAAAGTGAAAGTGAAAGTCACTCAGTCATGTCCGACTGACTATACAGTCCATGGAATTCTCCAGGCCAGAAAACTGGAATGGGTAGCCTTTCCAGTCTCCAGGGGGTCTTCCCAACCCAGGGATCGAACCCAGGTCTCCTTCATTGCAGGTGGATTCTTTACCAGCTGAGCCACAAGGGAAGCCCAAGAATACTGGACTGGGTACCGTATCCCTTCTCTGGGAGATCTTCCCTACCCAGGAATTGAACTGGGGTCTCTTGCATTGCAGGTAGATTCTTTACCAACTGAGCTATGAGGGAAGCCCATTCAAAGATCTAAACATTTAATATTTGAATTCTTTATTTTTTTAAACTTAAAAATATATTCTTATGTACTTCTTTCAATTAAGAATAGGAAATGAAATGCTACAATATGAGAACTACCTGTATAAACTGTCTATGAGAAAATGATTATCATCACCAAAAACTCAACTCAGAAAAGAAAAATAGATAAGCCTCTGTTCCCCAGGATAGGCTTCTCATCTGCAACAGCCCTGGCCCATAGCTTTGACTTCAACTAATGTTCAGCGTGTGGATAATAGACCAGACCAGACATTCTAATTCTAGAATAGAGACTATTTCAAGGTTTAAGTGAGAAAAAGATATGTTTGCTTTGTTTGTTACCTCTGAGGAGGTAGATGAGCATGAATCCACAGAGAACATTTGCAAGAGCGATTGTGGGGTGGGGAGGGGAGTGCCTTCTAATGTCACCCTCAAGTCCTTCTTTAACAATAACATTTCCGTCGGGGATAGGAGTGGCTCATCAACAAAGAAACCTCATGGTGACTTGGCAGTGGATTTACTGAACAATATTATGATAATGGGCATCTCTGAGTCCCGTCAGATAGGCTTGTATCTGATTGCCTTATCAGTTCAGTCACTCAGTCGTGTCCGACTCTTAGCGACCCCATGGACTACAGCACACCAGGCCTCCCTGTCCATCACCAAATCCTGGAGTTTACCCAAACTCATGTCCATTGAGTTGGTGATGCCATCCAACCTTCTTATCCTCTGTTGTCCCGTTCTCCTCCTACCTTCAATCTTTCCCAGCATCAGGGAAAGACTCATTTGACTCTTCAAATGAGTCGGCTCTTTGCATCAGGTGGCCAAAGTATTGGAGCTTCAGCTTCAGCATCAGTCTTTCCAGTGAACACTCAGGACTGATCTTCTTGCAGTCCAAGGGACTCTCAAGAGTCTTCTCTAACACTACAGTTCAAAGCATCAATTCTTCAGCGTTCAGCTTTCTTTATAGTCCAACTCTCACATCCATACATGACTATTGGAAAAACCATAGCCTTGACTAGATGGACCTTTGTTGGTAAAGTAATGTCTCTGCTTTTTAATATGCTATCTAGCTTGGTCATAACTTTCCTTCCAAGGAGTAAGCATCTTTTAATTTCATGGCTGCAATCACCATCTGCAGTGATTTTGGAGCCCCCAAAAATAGTCAGCCACTGTTTCCAATGTTTCCCCATCTATTTGCCATGAAGTGATGGGACTGGATGCCATGATCTTAGTTTTCTGAATGTTGAGCATTAAGCCAACTTTTTCACTCTCATCTTTCACTTTCATCAAGAGGCTCTTTAGTTCTTCTTCACTTTCTGCCATAAGGGTGGTGTCATCTGCATATATGAGGTTATTGATATTTCTCCCGGCAATCTTGATTCCAGCTTGTGCTTCATCCAGCCCAGCATTTCTCATGATGTACTCTGCATAGAAGTTAAATAAGCAGGGTGACAATATACAGCCTTGATGTACTCCTTTTCCTAGTTGGAACCAGTCTGTTGTTCCGTGTCCAGTTCTAACTGTTGCTCCCTGACCTGCATACAGATAACCTCATATCTGATCACAATTAGGACACTACCTAATTGTACAGGTTCTGTCACCTACTGACTTTAATATGACCTTGGGCAAGTTATTTATGTTCTCTGGGCTTAGATTGTTCATTTCACAAAATGGAAGGAATAATGTCACTTTTTCATAAGATTTGGGAGAGGAATAAGTTCAAACATTTAAAGTGCTTAGAAGAGTTGATGACACATGTGAAGCACTTGGTATTTTAAGTGAACTTAATTACAATTAGCAAGTTGTGTGCATGCTTAGTCATGTCTGCCTCTGTGACCCCATGGACTGTAGCCTGCCAGGCTCCTTTGTCCATGGGATTTTTCCAGTAAGAATACTGGAATGGCTTGCCATGTCCTTCTCCAGGTGATCTTCCCAACCCCAGGATCAAATTCATGTGTCCTGTGTCTCCTGCGTTGGTAGGTGAACTTTTACCACTGAGCCACCTGGGAATCCCAAAATCAGCACAGTGAACCCAAGAAGTTAATTTTGAAAGCATCCATTCCTTAAGTCAGCAATGAGTTTAAAAATAATAAAATATAAGAAATGTTCCACTAGTTCAAATACCAATAAGAAGCATGGAAGTTTTTGAGTAACCTGGGGGAAAAAAAATTGAGTTAACTTTATTTGTTGGTTACTATGGGCATGGTGAGTGCACCTCTGGATTTGGACGAATCTGTCCTGCTGGTTTTTGAAAGACTGGAGATGTGTGTGGACTTCCTGGAGGCAGGCTGACCCACTTTCATTTGCAGATCACGGTGTTGTATTGACTTACAGTAATTGAGTTTTATAAAATCTCTTTCTCAGCTGAAACTCCAAGGTTCATTCTCTATTTTGGTTCTGGCAAGGCTTTTGACTGCTATTACAATACATCAAAATCGTTTCTCACTACTTTAGAAGCTTTTACTTAATGTTCATTCATCATATCTGTTTTCTTTCCTTATTTTGCAGACAAATACAAGGTAAATCCATTACCTACTGGGGTCATTTGCTGCTTCGTTGGGGCATGACTATTCATTTGATGCATTCCTGAAATACCTTTGTCAGATTTTCTTTCCAAGGAAAAGGAAGTGAAAAGTTAACCCACAGAATATAAGTTGAGCAAAAGTTATTCATTTTTCCTTCCAGGGAAAGGAAAATTCTGTTGCCTGCCTGGTATCCCTAATGGGATTATATATTTGCATACTATTAAAGAAGAAATAAACCATATAAAATACTTTTCATTCTCAGTCTACTCCTCTGGAAGAAGAAGGTTTATGGATGGAATTCAGAAGGTTTGGAGGGGTAGTGAAAGCAGACCTGTGGCTGGACAGGAAATAGATGACGCTGTCCTGTTTCCTGGCCCTTTTTCATTGCACACTGAATTCCTCCTTGGTCATGTAATAAGGGAGTCTATTAATATACTTGAATTTTGATATTTCAGAATATTAGCATTAATATACATGCTGTGTCCATGTGTATTTCAATTAATCACATACCATAGTGGATAGCACAAGTTCGGGAACCAGGGTAGCAGGGCTTGAATCTGGGCTCCATTCCCCCTACTACCTCTGTGACCTCTGCTGGTGACTGTTAAGTATTTGGCTAGAAAAATGGGAAATTGATCAGATTTAGTAACATTCCCAATGTATTCTCTGCATCAACTTAGAGAGCAAGCTAAATCACTTCAGTTGTGTCAACTCTTTGCAACCCTGTGGACTGTAGCCCGCCAGGCTTCATGTCCATGGGATTTCCCAGGGAAGAATACTGGGGTGCGTTGCCGTGCCCTTCTCCAGGGGATCTTCCTGACCCAGGGGTCGAACCCACGTCTCTTATGTCTCCTGCACTGACAGCCATGTTCTTTACCACTAGCGCCACCCGGGAAGCCCCACTTATAGGAAAGATGAACCCAGTGGTAGCCGGTTTGCTATCTGTTATTTATTCTCTCTGTCACTCAAGAAGAAAATATATAGGAATTTTAAATGATTGTGATATAGGATATCATTAAATCTTCTCTAACTTATTTATTAAGTACATAATTTATAAACTTCATTGCATTAATATTACTAATCAAAATCACCTGCAATACATCTTAAACATACTATGCTAGAGAACTTCCAGGTTTGCACAACTCTCAGTGTTCATAAATCAATATGAAGGAAATAATGACTCAGTTAAGGAAAATTAATCTTGAAACAAAGGTCAAGTGGGAATTTCTCCTGGGGCTTTTCATTGAAATGAGCTCACTCTGATGCAGTGACCAGCTTTCTCCATAACATCCTGACATAAGTATCAAGAAGTTCCTTTGGACTAATTATTTTAACAGCCTTAAAAATGGCATGCTGTGGAATCTATAATAACAAAACAAAACCAACCTCATAGATACAGAGAACAGATTGGTGGTTACCAGTGGTAGGGATGGGAGGTGGGTGAAGGTAGTCGAAAGGTATAACCTTCCAGTTATAAATGAATATGGCCTGGGAATATAATGTACGTCATGGTGACTGTAGTTCACAATACTGTATTGTATGTTTGAAAGTTGCTAAGAATGTAGGTCTTAAAAATTCTCATTACAAGAAAAAATATTGTAACTCTGTATAGTGATGGAGGTTAACTAGGCTTACTGCGGCGATCATTTCACTATATATGCAAATATGTAAGTGCTGTGCCGAGTCACTAAGTCTTGTCAACTCTTTTGCAACCTGCCAGGCTCCTCTTTCCATGGGATTTCCCAGGCAAGAATACTGAAGTGGGTTGCCATCTTCCTCTCTAGGGGATGGAACTCGCGTCCCCTGCATTGGCAGGCAGACTCTTTACCACTGAGCCAACAGGGAAGCCCAATTATATTCTAATAAACAGCTATTTAAAGGCAGTTCTGTGGGACACCTACATTTCACCACTTGTCATCTGCCTTAACTCTTCATGGTCATAAAACTGATGGCAACTAAGCTATCAATTATGTAGGAAACTGCCACATCTTGAAATAATGTTATAGGCTAAAATGCCTACATTTTTTCTTGAAAAACTTTTCCTATCTTTTGATTAATCACTTTAGAAAGTACTATCCAAATAGCTGCTGTAACTTTACTGCATAAACATGAAAGCAGACTCAGTCACTTGTATTTAATGTAGTGCAAAGGTTCTTAGACATTTTGGGGTTACAGACTCAAGAAATTGACGAAAGCTATAGACCCCTTCCCAAGAACAGCACACCAAGATTCTTAACATTAAATTTTATTTGTGATTTTGGAGATTTTTGTGGATCCTCCTAGAGCCTACACAAAGGCCCTCTAACTCAAAGATTCCATTTGTTCTAACTTAGCTCTGATTATTTAAGATATGTGCACAGAAATGAGAGCATCCATGAGGAAAATCTTGCTCTTGGAATTAATTGGAAATGACTGCATGTCAGTGTCAATAGTCAGACAGTAAAGGTACTTTCATTCACATGAAACACAACATAAATACCTTCATAGATGAAGATCCGATTTACTAGAATTAACAGAACCTGATTTTTATGACTGAAATAATCCTGAAGCTGCCAAAATACAGTATTTTCATGGAAGCAAAAGCCAGCTTAAAACTGTCCACCCTTCCTGAGAAGACTAGCCCTCAGCAAGCATACCAATGATATAAAAGAGGCAGAAGTGGATTCTAATATAACCTTCCATCCACACTGTATGACAATATCAAAGTAAAAAGACCTCTATTTTCTGTCTTCTGTGAGGGAGCAGGTCTTGCAATAAATAGAATAGTTAGAATCTATTATGATGTAATAATCAGACGTTTTTGGTACTCGTCAGTCATTTTGGTTTCAAACAATTGTTTAATGTCTTTTTTCCAGCAGAAAACTTAATTTTGGAATGTGCTTGTCAGGTTAATCAGAGCTAGAATTATCTATACAAAGAAGTAACCAGCCATGGGCTTCAGTTACTTTTTAGCCAATCACTGTTGACTGAGTGGGTAGGCAATAGAGTTGTCATTCTGTGATTTTGCTACATATGATGCCAGTGAGTCCCAACGATTTATTTATAGAACATCATGAAATTCTCAGCTTAAAGTAGAACATTATGTTTCTCTATTCTCCTACTAATTAGGATTTGCCACTGAGTTTTTACAGTTACCTACTTACATGTTAGTAGAACTGATGTACATTTTCTGTAGCATATTTGTATGTATTCAGCACAAAACCATTGCACTTGAGAAAACCTAGAGATTGAAGTAAATTTAATTTGCATAAAAAGATGTAAAATTATGGGGATGTGTTCTTTTTATAAGAAAATAGCCAGGAGAAGTAGATAATCATGGGTACTCTATGCTGGAGTTCCTGTTCATTTTTATTTCTTTTATTTGTAACCATTGGTGTCTTAGTATTACCTTAAATCTACATTTGAGAACTTTGTAAAGAGTAATATTCTTACAAAAGGAGAAGGAAATACACGAGAATTCAACTGTAGCTATCTCTGGAAAAGTAGGGTTATGGGTGATTTCTAATTCCCAGGGTTCCTTTATCTTTGTTTTCCAATTTTACTGTAATGGAAATGCATTGCTTTTGTAATGAGCAAAAGAGCAACAAAAGAAACTTCATTTGGGGGATAAAATAATGCTCTATTGTAAAAGGTGCAAGTCCTTTTAAAAAGCAATTTGGAATAGAGGCAAGACCTACATGGCAGCCTTTAGTTAGGGGGAGTCATTACAGAGGCCAGGCAAGACAATGCCTGATTTAAAGGAGTATGAGATAGGCTTCTGGAAAAAAAAAAAAAAAAGGTAAAACACAAATTTATGGATTGGAGAAAAAGCTCTTCTGGTGGTGCCTTTCTTGGAGTGGAGAGAACTATTTACATGCAGTTGAATTTTGGCCTAATATAGCTTTGAGAGATTCTTAGCAGGTTTAATAGAAGAATTTGGGACTACATTATAGCTTTAAGTACAAGACCGAGGAGTTCTGTGCTTGATTTAGGAGGTAATGAGAATGAATTTGGAAGTGTTTGAGTAGATGGGTGATAATATTAGTGCTATACTTCAGAAAAATTAATCTGCAAGCCTGGGTTAATGGCCTGGGGAATGAAGTAATAGAAGAATGAGTTTAAGGTGTAGAGACTCTTTACAATGGCCCAGAAGAGATCTTGATTTGGGCTCTAGTTTTATGAGTGGTGTGAGTGAGATGAATAAAAGATTATAAAAGAAAATTAAAGGTGTCCTTCATTCATTCAATCTAAGACACACCATTTATTTATTTCAGAAATGACTGAATCTAAAAACTGGAAATAAACTAAAAACTCTAAGTTTGATACATTCCTGACCAGGTTTCCTAGAATCTTACTCTATTCTCTTTGTAGATTGCCTTCAAAACAGAATTCACTGGTCTTAGAAAAAAAGAACCTGTAAAAAAGGTATTGATAGTAAGATACTTGCTTCTTTACATTTCTGCTTTTGGGGATCAACATATTTAAAGCTGATATTGGTCATTTCTGTGTTGAATATGTAAATAAAAATAATGAATTGATGGAGAAACAGAGATAGAGACACACAAAGAGAAAGGACAAAAACTGAAAAACAAAAAGCATGGATTTTAGGCCGCCAAATATTATCACCTATAGCAGTGTATACCAACTGATCACTTATTTCTTCTAAGGCATAAGCAGCAGTTTAAAAAGTTTAAATTTTTCAAACCTAATCTTATGAAGATATAAAAGAACTGTTATATATGAGTTTCCTCCAGAGAAAGGAAATAAAGTTGAAATGTTTCTTCATATATTCTGATTAAAAATCTATTACACTGCTCATAGTAGGTGCTTAGCAAATATCCACCGAATAACTCAATACATGAGCAAATAAAGTTATGGTGCATTTTGTAAAACTATGTGAACACTTAGGAATGCAGTCTTTGCAATTTATAAACATGAAGTTTGTTAGGGAATAGAGAGTGTCATGGTACCAAAATGAGAATCATCCAGAAAGTTCACATACAGATTTACATGGCTTGCACTTTGGTGATGAGATCCTTAAAATAGGAGGAAGCTTTTGTCTGTCATCTCAAAACTAACCTTATATCCATAACTGGGTACAGAGACACAGATCAGATGTCTGCCCCTTGTTTAAATTCACATTGGCTGCTCCAGATGTGGTTTGAAGTGTTTCTCATCTCTTAGGGTCTGGATTTATTCTACATTCTGTCGTATCCTTTGACATAAGATTGGCAACCACCATATGATTTAAAGCCATCAATATTTAATGCTCTCACAGTAATTACATGTAATCCTCCTAGCAAACTGGAAAACCTAGAAGAAATGGGTACATTCCTAGAAATATGCAGCCTACCAAGACTGAATCATGAAGAAATAAAAAATCTAAACAGATTCATTAAATCTAAAATTAATGAATGAGGAGATGGAGATTGAATCAGTAATTAAAACTTCTGAACAAAGAAAAGCCCAGAACTAGATGGTTTCACTGGTGAGTTCTCAGTTCAGTCACTCAGTCGTGTCCGACTCTTTGTGACCCAGTGGACTGCAGCATGCCAGGCTTCCCTGTCTGTCACCAACTCCTGGAGCTTGCTCAAGCTCATGTTCACTGAGTCAGTGAATTCTACCATACATGTAAAGAAGAATTAATATTAATCCTTCTCAAATGCTTCCAGAAAGTTGAAGAGAATACACAAAATTCGTTTTATTAGACCAATAAAATTCTCTTGTTTTCAGGCACACAGAAGTACCAGAAATAGACGCAGGGATGTAGAAAGATAGGCAGATCTCTGACTATGCTAAATGCTAAAGTACGTTCTCTCTCTGAGCAAAGAAATTTGGCTTCTTTTTGATCACAACCGATCAAGGTCTTAGAACATATGAGGTGCTTATATATAAATGGTCTTTCTGAGATTTTCTTTAAGTAACTTGCAGCTTTATAATATCAACTTCTGTATAGTGATACAAATGAAGAATTCCAAATTAGCAATGAGCCTGTATATGGTGAGAAAGAGAGATTACGAGGAGGTGTAGTCTTTGTTCTGGAGTCACTTAATTGTATGTCCTTAAAGAAGTTGTTGGAGAAGGAAATGGCAACCCACTCCAGTGTTCTTGCCTGGAGAATCCCAGGGACCGGGGAGCCTGATGGGCTGCCGTCTATGGGGTCGCACAGAGTCGGACACGACTGAAGCTACTTAGCAGCAGCAGCAGCAGCAGCAAAGAAGTTGTCTATGTATAAGGATCAATGTATTTTCATCTGTTAAGTGACTTGAGATCTCTTCTACCTTGAAAATGCTGCTGTAAAGGAACCCTCCATATGCTCTTTGGTTTTTTGCTTTCTTTTATGCGTGTTAAAGCTAGGCACATCTAAGATGCCTTTTGATATACCAGATAATCCCTATTCTAGGAACTTCTCTTACTTGAATAACAACATCTCAATGTGTCTTCTTCTCTCCATCTTCACCATTATCATCGTGTTTGAAAATACCATCTTTCTCCTCTGAATTATTTACTGATCTTCTGCCTCTACTCTTGTGTGCACACACACACACACAGAGACAACTTCACACACAATCTATTCACTATATGGTAACTAGAGTGAGCACTTTTATGTAAAGATCCTCTAATGGCCTCTTGCTAACTTGAGATAAAGTCCCAAGTCCTTAGACTGCCTAAAAGATCCTGAGCGACCGGCTCCCTGCCTCCCTCTCTTCCTGCTCTCCTGCCCTTTTTCACCTGGCCTGGTTGTTCTGGCTTTTTTTCTGTTTTTTTCTCAAACACACTGCGCTCATCCTCAGCATAGGGCTTTTTCAGGAATGGCTTCTTCTATCTGGAATAATCTTCCCCGAACATCACATGCCTGGGTCCATCTTGTGTCTCAGGTCACAGCCTGAATTCTGCTCACTCTCCTCAAAGAGCCTTTCTTAATCCACGCATCCTGACTGTATCCCCTAGTCACTGTCCACTTGGTCATCTGGCTTTAGTTCCACCACAGCTTTAGCATCATATTTTTGTATGTATCCACTTGTTTGCCTCTTTTATTTCCATCTACCCAGAAATGAAGTATTTGCTTTTTTTTTTCCATTGATGTATGACTAGAACAGTGCCTAGCACATAGCATGTGCTCTATTAGTATTTTTTAAGCACTTGAGAGAATAAAATATGCTCCCTTTGGCTGAATTAATTTATTTTAGACAGCTCTGGGAATTGATTGGTGTAGTAGAACCATAGATACTAGAAGAAACATCTCAAACTTCTTCCCTGAAGAGGCCTGACCTAGTGACATCTGGTTCTATAAATTGAACCCTCTGCAGGTTGGGCAGAGTTACGTGGGTTTAAAATCATGGAGAGATGGGATTGTGTTAAGCCAGAAGTTAAAATAGAGGGCATAAGGTGTCTTAATGTAACTTACACCTTTAGATCACATATAGCTATCTGCAAATTAGGGACTTCCCAGGGGACTCAGTGGTAAAGAATCTGCTTGCCAATCAAGGAGACAGAAAAGATGCGGGTTCCATGCCTGGGTCAGGAAGATCCTCTGGAGAAGGAAATGGCAACACACTCCAGTATTCTTAACTGGGAAACCCAGGCAGAGGGGCCTGGACAGAGGGGCCTGGCAGGCTACAGTCTACGGGTTCTCAAGAGTTGGACATGACTGAGTGACAGCATGTACGCATACCTCTCAAGCACCCAGGAACAGACCAGATGCAAATGGCATCTGATTCAGACAGAGAATTCACACAGATGTAAAAAAACATTGTCAGTACACTCTTAAATCCAGATAACTAGAATAATGGATGGAAACAAAAACATTAGTAATTCAAGCAAAACATAATACTAACATAGTTCAGAGCTTATCCTTGCTTTAGGAATATGATGGTCAGAGCCATGAGGAAATGAGATTATAAAATTGGAAGTCAAAATAAATGGTTCTCTTAATATTGTTTTCAGAATGAGTCAGAACAATTAAGGGGCCATTGGCACAATGGATAATACATAAGACCACAGAATGAGTCAGAATGTCCTAGTCATAAAGTTTTCCACTTGGAAGCAAATAGATTGAATCAAGCTCCTTACACTGACTGGTTTCTAATCGGTTGCTAGGACAACTTAGAGCATCCTAGTACAGAATGATGGGCTATCAGCAGAGGAAGCATCTCCATTTCTTCAAATACCAGCTTCCCAAAGATCTTGATCCTCAAAAAGGTGAAATGATTTCCCATTGCCTCATTACCAGCTAGCAATCAAGGGAATTCAGAAATAGGGAGTGGTGAGTTAGGGGGAAAAGCTCTGCGGATGACATGAAGCTTGGGTCTAGAGGACATGTGAAGAGCTGGGAGTTGGGGGTGGGGCGGGTAGGAGAGCAAACTCAGTGAAGAAAATCTGTGGGCAGAGGAGAGCCTGATTGGAGTGGGTGCTGGAAGGAAGAGTACGCCTGTTAGAGGAGTGAGAAGTCGGGCTGGGTAGAGCAGGTCAGGCCGAACGATGAAGACGTTTCTTCTTTTCAACCCATCGAAGGAATCTGGCCAAAGGAAAATGAAACAGTTCTGGAGATGTTGGTGTCAGAGCAAGAGGCATGAGACTCTGGGGACAGGCAAGTATAAGGTAGAGGAGGTTTGAACTGCTAGGTTATCTTACCCTCTATCTAGGAGGTGACTATTTCAGCCTGCCAAGCCTCAAGGAAGGAACTGGAGGAAACATTCTTTTAAACTTTTATTGGCTTTCATTTTGCTTACTTATTTTTTTATTGGAGTTTATTTGCTTTATAATGTTAGGTTAGTTTCTGCTGTACAGCAAAGTAAATCAGTTATATCTATACATATATCCCCTCTTTGTCACCACGGAGCATTGAGTAGAGTTCCCTTTGCTGTACAGTAAGTTCTCCTTAATTATCTATTTTATACATGAAAGTGAAAGTAAGTTGCTCAGTCATGTCCAACTGTTTGCGACCCCGTGGACTGTAGCCTACCAGGCTTCTCTGTCCATGGGATTCTCCAGGCAAGAATACTGGAATGGGTTACCATTTCCTTCTCCAGGGGATCTTCCCAACCCAGGGATCGAACCCAGGTCTCCCGCATTGGAGGCAGACGCTTTAACCTCTGAGCCACCAGGGAAGCTCATTAGTGCATATATGTCAATCCCAATTTCTCAGTTCATCTAACCTCTATCTCCCTTCCTTGGTTCCTTGGTGTCCATATATTTGTTCTCTATGTCTGTGTCCCTATTTCTGCTTTGCAAATAGGTTCATCTGTACCATTGTTCTAGATTCCACATATATGTGTCAATACACAGAAGATGAGATGGTTAGATAACATCACTGACTCAATGGACATGAGTCTGAGCAAACTCCAGGAGATAGTCAAGGACAGGGAAGCCTAGCATGCTGCAGTTCATGGGGTTTCAAAGAGTCAAACAAGACTTAGCGACTAAACAACAACAACATACAATATTTGTTTTTCTCTTTTTGACTTACTTCACTCTGAGTGACAGTCTCTAGGTCTACCCATCTCTCTGCAAATGGCACAGTTTTGTTCCATTTTATGGCTGAGTAATATTCAGATTGCACAGTGGTAAAGAATTCTCCTGCCAATGCAGGAGATGCAAGAGACTTGAATGGGATCCCTGGGTCAGGAAGCTCCCTTGGAGGAGGAAATGGAAACCCACTCCTATATTCTTGCCTGGGAAATTCCATGGACAGAGGAGCCTGATGGGCTACAGTCCATACAACAGCTGAGCATGCACACAAACAATACATACTATTCCATCGTGTATATTCCTCTGTTGGTGGATGTTTATGTGGCATGTGGTTTCCATGTCCTGGCTATTGTACAAATGGTGCTGCAGTGAACATTGGGATGCTATTTACTTATTTTTGAACAGACCTGACATTCTTATCATTCAAAATTCAAAAGTTTCAAAAGGCTATGAAGATGAAAAAAATCTCTTCCAGCCAACTAATGATATAAAAATTTTATAGATCCCCACTTTAAAGATACATGATGGGGGAGAGATTGAGTATTTAAAACACACTGTTTTGTATAGTGGTTTATTCTTTACCATGGGCTTCCCTGGTGGCTCAGACAGAAAAGAATCTGCCTGCAGTACAGGAGACCTGGGTTCCTCCCTCGGTCAGAGAAGGTCCCGTGGAGGAGGGACTGGCTACCCACTCCCGTATTCTTGCCTGGAGAATCCCATGGACATGGTGGGCTATAGTCCATGGGATCGCAAAGAGTCATACATGACTAGGTGACTAACATTTTCACTTTACTTTTTTATTCTTTAACATAGCTTCTTCTTATGATATCAACACCCTGTAAGGCAGATAGGATAAATATTATATTTACATTCTACTGAATGATTCTATTCATATCTTACTTTCCTCCATTGACCAGGTGATTTATCTGGATACTTCCGGCAACACAGTTTGGTGAATTTTAAAAAGTAAAGTCAAAACCTTTTTTCCTTTTGAGTCCTAGTTGTCCGGCTCTTATCTATTTCTCTGTCCCTTTATTGGAACCCAATAATGTTAGCTCAATGTGCAAGATTTTAGGCTAAATATAAGAGTAGAAAGTCTCCAACAATATTTAGAGAATGGAAAGGTAAAGAAGTATCCTCGAGTACTAAATAAGCAATCATTTTTGCAAATTTTCCAGAGCAAATGCCATAAAGAATGATAAAAAGAAGTTCTGTGTGTCAGAAAAGGACTCATTTATTTTCCATGTCCATTCCTAGAAATGATAGTTGAAATACTTTCTGTGTAATATTGCTAGAGTCTAAATTACATTCTTGTTAAGTCACCATCTTTTAGTTACAAAGAAGAAATAAATGTTCTCAGAAAGCAAGTACTTCCTCAGTAGTTCACTTATAATTTAACATTTTTAAAGTTATTTCAAATATTAACTGCATTTACAAGTTTTACTCCAGGGAGCAAGGAGTTTCTTGAAAGCGTTATCTCATCAGTCCTACTAGTTCTAATGGAACAGATATTTTAAAATCCTTTTCACTTTACTTATGAAGAATAAAAGTAAGAGACACCCCTTACCTAACTTAGCACATTTTGATCAAAATAAAAAAGACAAACAAATCACACAAATCTCTTTCTCTCTATGAATTATAACCCTAGCTCAGGATAGCTGAGTAGCCCTAGGAAAGTTATTTAGCATCCCCAAATGTCAATTTTCTCTCTCTAAAATTATGAATAAGCCATATTCCCAGAATTATTGGGAGTACCGTGAAGCTATATATGTGAAAGTAACAATCCAGTGACTGGCACTAATAGATGTCAGTCTTAGTCACCTGGAGCTGCATAGCAATATTATCTCAAACTTAGTGGCTTAAAACAGCACACAGGGAGGGGATATATGTATAATATAACTTCCATATGCACTGAGAAGCCAAAAGAATTCATGTGACTATTTTATTAAAATATCTGCTCTATTGCAGTAGTCTGCAACCAAACCCATAATGTCTCTGAGGTATGTATGCCTGTTCCCAACTCCAGTGTAATCTAGCCATCCTGTCTCACCTGAAGGGGGAGGGAAAAAACACAGAAATTTGTGAAATTCAGTCCAAAAGCATGAGCTCACTAAAGATTGAGTCCTCATCATAGGTCCACAGAATGCCTTCCCTCCCCCACAACTCACCACCACATCACTAAAGGCCTATTTACTATCCAGTCAAATCAAACTGAATACATAAAATCAAACCAAATCCAACTAAACCAAACCAAATAAAATCAGTCAACTTAAATAAAAAATTAAATCCAATCCAATCAATCCCATCAATCCCAATCCAATCAAGCTGATTCATGGTATTCTACAACAGAAACTAACACAACATTGTAAAGCAATTGTACTCCAATTTAAAAAAAGAAATAAATAGAAATTAACAAAATTTTAAAAAGAAAAATTTCAAGTTAAGCTGTGATACAACTTTTCAGTTCAGTTGCTCAGTCTTGTCTGACTCTTGGTGACCTCATGGACCGCAGCACACCAGGCTTCCCTGTCCATCACCAACTCCCAGAGCTTGCTCATACTCATGTCCATGAGTTGGTGATGCCATCCAACCATCTCATTTTCTGTCATCCCCTTCTCCTCCTGCCTTCAATCTTTTCCAGCATCAAGGGCTTTTCTAAGGAGTCAGTTCTTTGCTTCAGGTGGCCAAAGTAACACAACTTTTAGTGTGAATTAAAAATCAATAAGGACCTACTGTATAGCACAGGGAACTCTACTCAATATTCTGTAATAACCTATATGAGAAAAGAATCTGAAAAAGAGTGGATATATGTATATGTATAATTGAGTGGCTTGGCAACCCACTCCAGTGTTCTTGGCTGAAGAATCCATGGATGAGGAGCCTTGAGGGCTCCAGTTCATAGGGTTGCATAGAGTCAGCCATGACTAAATCGCTTTGCTGTACATCTGAAACTAACACAGCACTGTAAATCAATGATACTCCCATAAACAATAGAACTGAATTTAAAAAACTCCACACACTTATTATCTCACAGTTTCTGTAGTCAGGAGCCCAGGCCTGGCTTAGCTGGGTCCTCTGCTGCAGGGTTTCACAAAGCTGCAATCACGTGTTGGCCAAGGCCACAGTCTCATCTGAAGGCTTGACCGTGGAAGGATCCACTTCCAAGCTCATGTGGTTGTTAGCAGAGCTCAGTTCCTTGTAGTCGTACAACTGAAAGGCTCAGATCTTTACTAGCTGTTGACGGACAGATCCTCAGTTCTTAGTTCCCAGAGGGCACCCCCAGTTCTTTGCCATGTGGGCCACCCCAACAAAGTTTATATACTTTATCGAACCAGCAAGGGTGAGAATCTCCCCATGTTTCCCAATCACAGAAACGACATCCCGTCACCTCAGCTATGTTCTATTGAGGAAAAACAAGTCACAGTTCCTGCTCACACTCTGGGGAAGGGATCACACAGGGTGTGAAAACAAGAAGGCATGAATCAGGGTTTGCCCACTACAGTGTGCAATACCCAATTCCTCCTTGCCTATCATAGCATTTCTTCCTTTTTTTGATTCTTAGGTGAGGAGACCATGACTTCTGGCTGTTCATCAAAACCTTCTTTGTCTAAGTGACTAGACAGTACTTTAGAATTTCATGAGATAGAAAAAGACAACCTGCAATGGAAAATATTAAAATCAGTGTTTTCTAACAAGTGAAATTGTATTCAGTAAAATTAATAGTTAAGTAAAATTTCATAAAACAAAAGGCCTTTTGTTTTCTCCTGTTTGTTTATGCTTTTGATGCCATTTTGCTGGAGTGTGTTCAGAAAATAATTGCGAGTCTAAATCAATGAGTACAAAAGCGCTTATGAAACACGGGCACTAGAAAAATAATTCTACTAAATAGCCTAGAAACGGCTGTGGATTTAATTCTCCTAAATGTGGTTAAAAATAACCACAAACCCCAGCGTAAGGCAGAACGGCACCAGTGCAGGGATTAGCAATCCTGGGTGGTTTGGCCATGCTTGGTGTGGCCTACCTGCATCTCTGGTCTTTGCAGTCTCTGGGCACCAGAGTCATCCAAAGATGGTAGGGATTTTAATAATTATGAGGCTGCCGCTGCTGCTGATGACAGTGATGGCTAACATTTACTGCGTATTTATCACATGCCAGTTATTCTGAATTGCTTTGTATATGCAACTTAATACAACCCTGTGAGAAAGGAACTATCATTAACCCTATTTCACAAATGCAGAAATGGAGCCTTAGAGAGATTAAGATCACATGTCAAGGAAGTGCCAGGGCCTGGATTCTAACCACAGAAAAGTCCAATCTCAGAACCTCAGAACTGGCTGTGAAAAACCAAGAGCTTTAAGATACAATCAAGAAGATTGAAGGTGGACCCAAATATTCTCTTCAAAATGTTATAGGACTGTCTTGTTGAAAGTGGATAAGAGTTGTGCCTGTGGCCAAGGAATGATGTCAGCCCTTGCTCTGACTCTCACCCCATCCTGGCTGCTGAGAATGTGAACCCTGGCATCAGCAAGCTGGTACCCCTTCTGTCAGAGTCAGCCAGTAGGGAATGGGCTAGGACCGCATCTGAAGTCCTTAGTAGGATTCAGTAAGAGTCAGCAAGCAGAGTAGCTGGGGCCCTTTTTGGCTCCTCTCAAAAGCTGAGAGCTGAAGAATTGATGCTTTTGAACTATGGTGTTAGAGAAGACTCTTGAGAGTTCCTTGGACTTCAAGGAGATCCAACCAGACAATCCTAAAAGAAATCAGTCCTGAATATTCATTGGAAGGACTGATGCTGAAGCTGAAGTTCCAATACTTTGGCCACCTGATGTGAAGAACTGACTCATTGGAAAAGACCCTGATACTGGGAAAGATTGAAGGTGGGAGGAGAAGGGGATGACAGAGGATGAGATGATTGGATGGCATCACTGATTCCATGGACATGAGTTTGAGTAAGCTCCGGGAGGTGGTAATAGATAGGGAAGCCTGGCGTGCTGCAGTCCATGGGGTCACAAAGAGTCAAACACAGCTGAGCGACTGAACTGAACTGACTGATATACTTCATGGGTCCTATGGGCTCTTCTACCTTGTCCCAGTGGCCCAAAGGGTGTGCACTCAGGTTACACTTAGACCTGGCCTCAGCCTCCCCACCTGATACCAAAGTCGGGTACAGTTGACAAAAGCCTGCCAGGCCCCTCTGTCCACAGGACTTCCCAGGCAAGAATACTGGAGTGGGTTACTGTTTCCTTCTCCAGGGGATCTTCCCGACCCAGGGATTACATCCTCGCTTCTTGTGTCTCCTGCAGTGGCAGGTGGGTTCCTTACTACTGAGCAACCCCTGTCACATGATGCTCATCTCATGAAACTGAAATGAAAGAAGTAAGACCAGCTAGCAGTATCCTGGGTGGTTCACCTCAGTCAGGTGTGGTGAGGGTAGGCTGTGCAAAAGGAAACATTAAAGGTCTTTGGCAAGAATGTAGGTGCAATTCAACTACCAAGCAAGAACAAGGGATCATTACCTGAGACTTTTGTTACCAGAGTTCACTCCCAGCCCCAAAGTAGAGGAGTTATGTATATATATTGATGAGAAATCACACACACAGTTTCTGTGTGGGTGTCCTGTAGGAGACTTCACGGAGATCTGGTTCTGTCTCACTAGCTTAAAACATTATTTTTAAATTCTTGTGTTCTGTTCTTTTTGTTAATTCCTTCATGAATGCATGGTATAGACCTTTATAGAAATTGATCTAAAAATGCAGAAGAACTGATTTTAGTCAAGCGATTATTTTGGCATGTCTAATCTGTTTTCTTTAAATACTGGCTGTTCATTCCATGAACTTGCTCCATCATGCTCCCAATCTAAGCCTAACAGAGAAGAAGCTTTTGTGCATGAGAAAGGGGCCAGGAAAGCTTATGTCCAGGGACTGCCTTGCAGAAGCAGACTTTCAGACAGCTGAACATGCAAAGAGACCTCCGCACTGCTGCTTGGACCTGCTTCCTCAGCCACAGAGAGAAACAATAGTGTATCAACAGCAAGGGAACTTTCTAGACTCCCTTAGAATGCAGAGTT
This sequence comes from Bos indicus, assembly GCF_029378745.1. Taxonomy (NCBI): domain Eukaryota; kingdom Metazoa; phylum Chordata; class Mammalia; order Artiodactyla; family Bovidae; genus Bos; species Bos indicus. Next base: position 45,714,707 of record NC_091782.1, on the reverse strand, counting down.
GAGAGAAATCCTCTGTATTAATGAGTCACATGGGTTTCCCAGGTGGCACTAGTGGTAAAGAATCCACCTGCCAATGCAGGAGATGTAAGAGATGTGGGTTCAGTCCCTGCATTGAGAAGATCCCCTGGAGAAAGACATGGCTTCCCACTTCCATATTCTTTCCTGGAGAACCACATGGAAAGAGGACCCCTAGGGCCGCAAGGAGTTGGACACAACTAATGCAACTTAGCACACACACACAATGAGTAATATAGGCACGGGTTGTCTATACCCTTGCTTATATTTTCTATATCACTATTTCTGCCCCAAAATAAAATACAGAAGTCTGTACCCTCCACTCACAAGTTTATGTATCTTCAAAGGCAGTGACCATTTCTTTTTGCCTTAAAAAATTTTTCCAGAGGTGTTATCTATGCTATGAAAAGAGCACTGTGCATGCAGGAATCATTTAATACATGCTGTTGCATTGAGTTGGTAAGGAAATAACGCTGCAGGCTCTGCAGCTGAACTTACTGAGTGGATGGCATGGTCCTTCGCTCAGCCATGCTCAGACAAGACCTGCAACAGGTGACACTTAGGCGAGGGTACCCTGGCTTCACCAGAGTGAATTATACTGAGAAATATGATGAGAACGAACTTTGTTGTTTTACTGTCTGTTGCATAGTTGGCTCTGTGTTAAGCTCTTAAATGTAGTTGCGTCATTTAATCCTTACAAGTCTTTGAGGTATGAGAGAAGGAAACTGAAATTTGGAGAAGTCACGTGACACAGTCAAGGTCAGACATGTATGTTGTCAGATGAGGCACTGACCCCACTTTGCATGAGGCCAGTGTGTTACCTCCTTGTTGCTCTCCTTTGCTGCACGCTGTCATCCTACTGAAGATCAAGAACGCACCCCTGCTATATTTTCCTAGAATGATAGGACAGGCTACTTACTTTGAACTTGCCAACTTCTAGGAGACTATCATTAAAATTAAAACAGGCTCAACTTAACAGTTTCACATCTCTGCGCGCTTTCCTTACAAGCAGAGCATGATATATATGAGAGCATCAGATATCAAAATTCTCCTTTTTGTTATAGGACTAGGCTAATAAGATTAATTTTGATCTGCTGATGACGAGATTAAAATCAAATTTCCATCATGCTTGGGAAGACGTGTTAACCAAAATGGATGATTTAGCATTTCATTGTTTACTGTAGCCATCCAACTCCCAAAAAGGGAGACTCAAAATGATGGTTTTAAAAATAAGTACTCTATTTAAAGAATTAAATAGAAATGGCCAAGAAGGAGTCCTGTAAACAGCTCAATTTTATACCAAAATTCATTTTGGGAATTATCTGGCTGTACCTGGTGAATCTCTTGTGGGAGTCATTAGACTCTGACCATGTTCTTTTTCCTGATATTATCACTTAATTAAGCAGCTTATTTCAGTTGCCTGAGGGCTTCTTAAACCTTTATTTTAAAAATAAAAAAGTTCTCTTTAGAATCTCTTATTATTTCCTGGTGGCTCAGTAGGTAAAGAATCTGCCTGCAATGCAGGAGATACAGACTCAATCCCTGGGTCCGGAAGATCCCCTGGAGAAGGAAAGGGCAACCCACTCCAGTATTCTTGCCTGGGAAATCCCACAGACAGAGGAGCCCAGCAGGCTACAGTCCATGAGGTCACAAGACTCAGACACAAGTTAGCGACTAAACCACCACCACCATTATTGACAGTCTACTTCATATTTCTGGCATCTAAGCAATCATGAGTGGTTATTTTTATGCTACTAGAAATAAGTTTTATTCTGTGATAAGCATGTGTGTAGGCTGTGTGCTCAGTCAATGGTGTCTGACAACTCTTTTTCTACCCTTTAACAAGAGAAATATACAAATAAAAAATAAAAGCACGTATGTAAAATAACAGCAATAAAAACTATATTTGACTAGGAAAAATGCTGTTTGTTCAGTGTTCTACCCTTAAATGTAATTGTGTAATTGAAAAATTTCTGAAAATAAGCCGATAATCAATTTTCTTTATTCAGGTTTAGTTAATTATTTAAAGCATAATGTCATGACATATGAACATCACGTTTCTTAGTATTATATACTACACAAACAGGATTCAGCTTTGCCCATGTTATTGAGGGAAGTAGATTATAAGAAGTGTGTCCCATTTTCTTGTAAGGACACTATTGCAAGGAGGGGGCTATTTGAGGCTGACAGTGGTTCATTGTCATTAATTAATGATGATCTGTTAAATGGAAGGGATTTACTTTTAAATGCTTGAGATAATTTTAAATAGTAAAACACATTTTAATAAGTGCATTTAAACAGTAAAGGTATTTCTCTGAATTTTTCAAAAGTCAACATTAATATACTGTACTTATTGACAATTTAAGGAACTTCAGTGTACCATAGGCCTTTCCTGGTGGCTCAGACCGTAAAGAATCTGCCTGCCGTGTAGACCTGGGTTCAGTCCCTGGGTTAAGAAGATCCCCTGGAGAAGGGGATGACTGTCCACTCCAGTATTCTGGCCTGGAGAATTCCGTGGACAGAGGAGCCTGGCAGGCGACAGTTCATGGGTTTGCAAAGAGTCAGACACAACTGAGCAACTTTCACTTTCACAGTGTACCATAAGGTGTACAACTAGCACATAGTTGTATATGTTTTCTGGGTTACAATTTGATGTATCTTCTCCTCTTTATATCGGAGAAGGCAGTGGCAACCCACTCCAGTACTCTTGCCTGGAAAATCCCATAGACGGAGGAGCCTGGTAGGCTCCTCCATGGGGTCTCGAAGAGTCGGACACGACTGAGCAACTTTGCTTTCACTTTTCACTTCCATGCATTGGAGAAGGAAATGGCAACCCACTCCAGTGTTCTTGCCTGGAAAATCCCAGGGACGGGGAGCCTGGTGGGCTGCCATCTATGGGGTTGCACTGAGTCAGACACGACTAAAGCGACTTAGCAGCAGCAGCAGCTCCTCTTTATATGCTATCTCAAATAAACGTTTTCAGGGGCTTTTGGTCACTGAAATGTAGAAAGAGTTTAAGGTGATATTTTGATGGTCCACATATCTTGAAGTTGGAGCTGGTGGCACCCTTTCTTTTGTTAAAAATCCCCTATAGCAAAAAGAATATTCAAAACTTTCCTGTTACTCGCCAAGAGCAAAATTAGTTTGAGTCTTTGAAGACATTACAATAAAAGTCTGTTCTGTAGCTCATCTCAGGAATTTTAGCTCTGGGAATTTGGACAGCAAAGTTTGATTTTGCTAGTCTTTTGGATCATCTTCTTTTCACTGCTTCTGTTCCAATGACAATTTTAGGGATGCCTAGAAGAAAAGAGGGAGCACAAATGCAAAGCCATAGAATTTGGTGAAGATGCTGTGAGGTGGGGAGGTAGCAGGGGGGAGAGCAGAGCAAGGAGAGTGGAGGACAGCAGTTACTTACACACACACACACATAGACTCACATTCAGCGGGATTTATTTAGAAACACCTACATCTTTTGAAGCCTGAGGAGTTGCCATGCATCATAAATTCGCAACTACTTTCCAATGCCAATGAGAATAAGATTAAGGATTTCAGTCCTAGCAGGGCATCTGAGATTTGCAGACATTCAGAAGATGGTTAACAAAGACCTGACACTGAGTGGAGGAGGTAATACAGGTAACAGGTTCCATACTGGGTATGACACCTGTAGGACAACCAATAGGCAAAGTTCCCTTTGTCCTTCATTTAGAGGGCAACTTGATATTTATATTTGTATAAGATATTCTATGGTCATAAAAGCCCCTTCTTTCTTTGAATAAGTATATTGTAGTAGAAATTAAACGTGTTTCAAAGTCAAAGATCTGTATGTCTGAAAAGCAGTTCTGTCCTCAATAGCTGTGTGACCCTGTGCAAAGTTGGTGGTGTCTCTGAATCCCAGATTCCTTGTATGTAAAATGAGATTAAAAATCTGACTATAAAAGTCAACTCTGCATCTATGAGGATTAGTGATAATACAATCGTATAGGCAAATGCACAGGTCTTGGTTCACGTACTGTTAAAGCCTGTCTTGAAGGATTTTGAACATAACCTTTCTAGCATGTGAAATGAGCGCAATTGTATGGTAGTATGAACATTCTTTGGCATTGCCCTTCTTTGAGACTGAATGAACACTGATCTTTTCCAGTCCTGTGGCCACTTTGAGTTTTCCAAATCTGCTGACATTTTGAGTGCAGCACTTTAACAGCATCATCTTTTAGGATTTTAAATAGCTCAGCTGGAATTCTATCACCTCCACTAGCTTTGTGTAGTAACACTTCCTAAGACCCGCTTGACTTCACACTCCAGGACATCTAGCTCTAGGTGAATGACCACACCATTGTGGTTATCCATGTCATTGAAAACTCTTTCGTAAATTTCTTCTGTGTATTCTTGCCACCTCTTCTTAATCTCTTTTGCTTCTGTTAGGTCCTTAACGTTTCTGTCTTTATAGTGCCCATCCTTGCGTTAAATGTTCCTTTGGTATCTCCAATTTTCTTAAAGAGATTTCTAGTCTTTCCCATTCTATTGTTTTCCTTTATTTCTTTGCATTGTTCATTTAAGAAGACCTTCTTATCTCTCCTTGCTATACTCTAGAACTCTGTATTCACTTGGGTGTATCTTTTCCTTTCTTCCTTAACTTCTCTTCTTTCCTCAGCTATTTGTAAAGCCTCTTCAATCACTTTGCCTTCTTCCATTTCTTTTTCTTGGGGATGGTTTTGGTCACTGCCTCCTGTACAGTGTTACGAACCTCTATCCATAGTTCTTCAGGCACTCTGTCTACCAGATCTAATCTCTTGAACCTATTCGTCACCTCCACTGCATAATCATCAGGGATCTGACTTAGATCATACCAAAATGGCCTATTGGTTTTCCCTGCTTTCTTCAATTTAAGCCTGAATTTTGCAATAGGAAGCTTATGACTGAGCCACAGTCAGCTCCAGGTCTTGTTTTTACTGACTGTATAGAGCTTCTCCTTCTTTGGCTGCAAAGAACATAACCAATCTGATTTTGCTATTGACCATCTGGTGATGTGCATGTGTAGAGTTGTCTCTTGGGTTGTTGGTAAAGGGTATTTGCCATGACCAGTGTGTTCTCTTGACAAAACTCTGCTAGCCTTCGCCCTGCTTCATTCTGTGCTCCAGGGCAAAATCTGACTGTTATTTCAGGTATCTCTTGACATCCTACTTTTGCATTCCAATCACCTGTGATGAAAAGGACATTTTTTTTTTTTTTTTTTGGTGTTAGTTCTAAAAGATGTCCTAGGTCTTCATAGAACTGATCGACTTTAGCTTCTTTGGTGTCAGTGGTTGGGGCACAGGCTTGCATTACTATAATGTTGAATGGTTTGCTTTGGAAACGAACTGAGATCGTTCTGTTGTTTTTGAAGTTGCACTCAAGTACTGCATTCCCAATTCTTTCGTTGACTGTGAGGGCTACTCCATTTCTTCTAAAGGATTCTTGTCCACAGTAGTAGATCTAGTGGTCACCTGAATTAAATTTGCCCATTCCTGTCCCGTTCACTGCTTCCTAAAATGTCGATGTTCAATCTTCCCATCTCCTGCTTGACCACATCCAGTTTGCCTCGAATCACAGACCTAACATTCCAGGTTAGGAGTGTTGTTCTTTATAGCACTGGACTTACTTTCCTCACCAGACACAGCCGCAGCTGAATGTTGTTTCTGCTTTGGCCCAGCTGCTTCATCATTTCTGGAGCAGATAATGAAGGACAGGGAGCGCTGGTGGGCTACAGTCCATGAGGTTGCCAAGAGACTGATACAGCAACAAAAGCAACAGGTCTCAGCGCCCTTTACGACACTCCAGACATTGTTCTAAACACTGAGGGCAGAGGTGAAGCGTATAGGCCAGCCCCTTCCTCTCCGTTCATATATTGATAAGCAGGCTCAACAAATGATAGAATTTATTAATATACGCAAAACCCTAATGTAGAGCGATGTGCAGTACTATATATCAGCCTTCTGGAGCCTGAGATGGTTCAATAAATACTTGAGGAAAGAAGCAATGTGAAAGAGAGGGAAAAAAACGCAGCAGAAATACTCCTGGAAAAATCAGGGGGAAAGTGGCTTGATGAGGGCATTGGGACCACAGTTAAGGCACCGGAGGGGAAATGGTTTGCCCTCTATTGGTGGAAATAAGTAACTACACTCAAGACTTGAGCCCCTTCCCCTGCCAGGCAACCACAAACGGTTACAGAAAAGGGGACACCTGTTTTGTCTCAATTCTCTCCTAGGATAAGATTTTTAAGAAAAAAACATTAAATAAAACCATAATGTTGTATGTGTGACATGTGTGTGTGTATTTGTGCATATTTACATACAGCTGCATCTGGGAATCTTTCTCAAAACTGTGATTTTTTATTTACAGTTTGATTATGTGCTTGATGTGTTTATACATCTTTGCATGATCTCTATTAGGGAAAGCGCAGAAATACCCCAAGTTATTTTAGTCTCCTTTCTTCTTGACCAGCTCCCATGCTGCATAGCTCTTCCCATCACATATGCCCTCAGATCTTTTCTAGGTCCTTCCCCACTCTCTCCTTTGCAGTTGAGTCTCTGCTGCCAGGTGCTTGCTCATCCTTTTGCAGGGAAAATGGAGTGGACTGCAAAGCTATCAGTGTGAAAAATCCCCCTTAATGCTGAGCATCACTTCTGCAGCTTTGTAGCATCAGATGGCAGTATTGTCATCCACAGCCCAGCAGCTATTTCACCTCGGGAATTAGTATTTCTATTCAGCATGGAGAAGGTCTAATGTGCTGAGATTATTATCATATATATGGCTTTTGTGTACTGTTTACCAAAAAAAAAATGCTTCTGAAAGGAAGATAATTGCTGGGGTTAGTGCATCTGTTTAGCATGCTCTCCTCATGCCTGAATACTAGATCTTTGCAACTTACTGAGTTCTTTCTCTTGGCTCTGATATGGAATTGTTCACACGCATCCTTGCAATAAACGTTATCTTATTCCTTTTAATAGGCCATTTGCTTCACCAGAAGGCAGAGTTCTCTTAGTCTGCAAGAGTCACTTTGACTTCTTCAAGAGAGCACTTGTATTGTCCTTAAAATTTCTTCCAACAAAGTAAGCAATTAATTGTGAGCAGACCTCATCTGTCTGTGGAAAGTCTGTCTCTCTCTTTTCTACTTATTCCAAAATCAAGCCCACAGGTGAAGAGTTTAAATGTAGCTTGCTACTGCTGCTGCTGCTGCTGCTAAGTCGCTTCAGTCGTGTCTGACTCTGTGCAACCCCAGAGACGGCAGCCCACCAGGCTCCCCCGTCCCTGGGATTCTCCAGGCAAGAACACTGGAGTGGGTTGCCATTTCCTTCTCCAATGCATGAAAGTGAAAAGTCAAAGTGGAATCGCTCAGTTGTGTCCGACTCTAGTGACCCCATGGACTGCAGCCTACCAGGCTCCTCCATCCATGGGATTTTCCAGGCAAGAGTACTGGAATGGGGTGCCATCGCCTTCTCCAAAATGTAACTTGTTAGCAGATAGCAAAAGGGAGAACTATGGAAAGGAGAGGACCGAAGCCCACGTTGAAGCTATTTTTTACAAAACAAAACTGAGGCCTAAACTGTGGAATGAAGACTTTTATACAGAAGGATGAATTTAGCCCTGTGTTGCTATTTGAGTATTGTTCAGTGTGTGTGCTGTGCTGCCTGGCACACAGTAAGAGCTTAATTAACGCATGCTAAGGGGATGGACTGATAAATGTTCACAATTGAGACGGGGATCTTAAATGGTTAAGATCTTAAATGCGAAATGTATTCTTAAGTGTTAAGGAAATGGAAAATTTTAATTTGGTGCCAGAAGATACTCCACTTGGGATTATATTGCAAATATTCTTCAAAAATAGTGATAGTTGGGAATTCCCTGACAATCTAGTGGTTAGGACTTGGTGCTTACACAGCTGTGGCCTGGGTTCCATCGCTGGTGGGAGAACTAAGATCCCTCAGTTCAGTTCAGTTCAGTCACTCAGTCGTGTCCTACTCTTTGCAACCCCATGAATTGTAGTACGCCAGGCCTCCCTGTCCATCACCAACTCCCGGAGTTCACTCAGACTCACGTCCATCAAGATGGTGATGCCATCCAGCCATCTCATCCTCTGTCGTCCCCTTCTCCTCCTGCCCTCAATCCCTCTCAGCATCAGGGTCTTTTCCAATGAGTCAACTCTTCGCATCAGGTGGCCAAAGTATTGGAGTTTCAGCTTTAGCATCAGTCCTTCCAATGAACACCCAGGACTTATCTCCTTTAGGATGGACTGGTTGGACTTCCTTGCAGTCCAAAAGTCTTCTCCAACACCACAGTTCAAAAGCATCAATTCTTCAACACTCGGCTTTCTTCACAGTCCAACTCTTACATCCATACGTGACCACTGGAAAAACCATAGCCTTGACTAGATGAACCTTTGTTGGCAAAGTAATGTCTCTGCTTTTGAATATGCTATCTAGGTTGGTCATAACTTTCCTTCTAAGGAGTAAGCATCTTTTAATTTCATGGCTGCAGTCACCATCTGCAGTGATTTTGGAGCCCAGAAAAATAAAGTCTGACACTGTTTCCCCATCTATTTCCCATGAAGTGATGGGACCAGATACCATGATCTTCGTTTTCTGAATGTTGAGCTTTAAGCCAACTTTTTCACTCTCATCTTTCACTTTAATCAAGAGGCTTTTGAGTTCCTCTTCACTTTCTGCCATAAGGGTGGTGTCATCTGCATATCTGAGGTGATTGATATTTCTCCCGGCAGTCTTGATTCCAGCTTGTGCTTCCTCCAGCCCAGCGTTTCTCATGATGTACTCTGCATATAAGTTAAATTAGCAAGGTGACAATACACAGCCTTGACGTACTCCTCTTCCTGTTTGGAACCAGTCTGTTGTTCCATGTCCAGTTCTAACTGTTGTTTCCTGACCTGCATATAGGTTTCTCACTAAAGAGATCCCTCACTAACTGCCAGAAATTAAAACAAATAAAAAGAGTGCTAAGGACTCTGTTCGCTAATAAGCCCAATTCCCTTTCACATTGTAGGGATCCCTGTTGCTAGGTAAATGAACCTAATGGGAGGATGCTTTCTCTAGCAAAGCCTTGGGTAGACCTTGGGTCCAAGATTCAGAGCTGCAAGGCATGCACTGATGCTTACTGACGAAAACCAAGTGTCCGGTGAGGGGGGTGTGGCAGAACTGTGGGCCCCCTTGCTGGGCTTTTCTGTTATACCTTTGCTTGTTAACTTTTGAAATGATATTCTTGAAAGATAAACTGAAGCCTCTGAAAAATTTTAAGAGTTTTTTTTTGTTTTGTTTTGTTTTTGAGCAAAACTTGATTTGAATTGGGCAGTGCCAAACCAGAAGTGGTTAGGCCACTCTGCGACGGGAGGTAGGGGCAAGACTTTTATAGAAAACAGGCGGAAGCAAAGCAAGGAAGTATTTGATTGGCTACAGCTTTAGCAGTTGCTTTGTTTGAGAAAGCCTGGTTGGCTGTTTGTGATTGGTCGTCCTTTGGTTTCCAGTTCTTTTTTTTTTTTTCTTTAAAAGAATTTTTTTTAATTTATTTATTTTAATTGGAGGCTAATTACTTTACAATATTGTAGTGGTTTTGCCATACATTGACATGAATCAGCCATGGGTGTACATGCGTTCCCCATCCTGAACCCCCTTCCCACCTCCCTCCCCATCCCATCCCTCTGGGTCATCCCAGTGACGCACTTTGGGCTTAGGTTTCATTTGTTTAGTTAGGCTGCTAAGGTATGAGAACCACCTCACGATGATGACCTCCTTCTTTAATTAATTTAGCAATGCTAATGCCAGTCTTCTTGTCTGGAGAATCCCATGGACAGAGGAGCCTGGCAGGCTACAGTCCATGGGGTCACAATATGCAAACATGACTGAGTGACTGAGCGTAGAACCCTGCAGAAATTTTGGAAATATAGAAAAGTATGATGCCATCACCCTAACCTAATAATGGATGCCTCTTTTCACTTATTTCTCTTTGGCCTTTTTTCCACAGCCTTAGAGAATTTTTGATAATTCCTGTTATAGTTTGTATACCACTCAGCATCTTGCTTTCTTTTTTTAAGATAATGTTCCATCATAAGAATTTTATGTTGCTGCATAATCTGCACAGTTGTAGATAATTCTGGTATAATCACGTTAAGTGAAGACATTTTTAACTTCAGCTATATACATGTATAGGACTTTCCTGGTGGCTCAGACGGTAAAGCGTCTTGCTTACAATGCAGGAGACCTGGGTTCAATCCCTGGGTCGGAAAGATCCTCTGGCAAAGGAAATGGCAACCTACTCCAGTACTCTTGCCTGGAAAATCCCATGGACAGAGGAGCATGGTGGGCTACAGTCCACTGGGTTGCAAAGATATATGTGTGTATATTAACAAATATAGATAAAGAGCTATGAAAAAATAATAGCCCCTCAACTGTTTAGAAATCAAACATAAAGCAACTTTATCTATGACAAATTGATGAGTCAAAAACCAAGAAAAGAATAAAGAGCTTTTAGTAGCCAAACTTGATGACACAAAGCTCATGTATCTTAGTCATATTAAGTACTTCTCAGTACTCCATCATGATATATTACTCTTATGTACAGTTCTAACATACGTGGTTATTGGTATCAGTGTTAGTATTGATACTGATAATGGCCAGGGTTTACTAGCCTGGCAAGAAGGAAACAGTAAAATGATGAAAACAAGCATAAAACCTCAATGAGAACATCAATCTGAGAGAATGTAGTATAAGAGGAAAAATTACGAAGTCTGTCCCAAGATGTTTCAGTGGCAGATTATCATGGTAAGAAACTGCTTTTAAGGCGCTACTTTATATTCAGGGTGTGTATTCTGTTTTCAAAGGCAGGGAAATAGCTAATATATTTGGAGATATTTCCTTCTAAAATTGATTTTAAATAATTGAAGTGAGGTTTTAAAGGAACAAAGTTGCATTCTTTAATATTCCTCTATGACAACATTTATCTGAGGTTTTGAAAATAGTATTCACTATTTTCTCTACATTACCTTTTATTTGAACTTTGATATATCTTCTCATCCTAATGGGGATAGGAGAACACTTCCCGGGAATAACAGCTAATCATTGGATGATGCTATTATACATACATTGTATACAAAAGGAAGAAAAGTACAATAAATTATCCTTAATAATTATTATCCTTAAAGCAGCACACCTGTATTTTCATTAATCCACTCATAACTTTAAGCTGGGCTTTCCTTGTGGCTCAGCTGGTACAGAATCCACCTGCAATGCAGGAGACTTGGGTTCAATCCCTGGGTTGGGAAGATCCCCTGGAGAAGGGAAAGGTTACCCACTCCAGTATTCTGGCCTGGAGAATTCCATGGACTGGATAGTCCATGAGGTCACAAACAGCCAGACACGACTGGGTGACTTTCGCTTTCACTTTCATCTTTAAGCTAAACCAATAGCACATATTGGTTATAAACAGTGTACAGCTACCCACTCACACAGGTACCAGGCTTGTTGTTCACATGTTTATCTATAACTGTGATCTCTCACTGATGAAGATAATGCTGTGTCCTTTTTCTGTGTGTGGTCTTATACATAGATGTACATACATGTGTTTTAAATACATAAGATTTTGTTGTTGTTCAGTCACTAAGCCGTGTCCAACTCGTTGTGACCCCATGGGCTGCAGCACACCAGGCTTCTCTGTCCTTCACCACCTCCCACAGTTTGCTCAGATTCATGTCCATTGAGTCAGTGATGCTATCTAACTGTCTCATATACAATTTTGAAAGTGAAAGTCGCTCAGTCATGTTCGACTCTTTGTGACCCCATGGACTATATAGTCCATGGAATTCTTCAGGCCAGAAAACTGGAGTGGGTAGCTATTCCCTGCTCCAGGGGATCTTCCCGAACCAGAAATTGAACCAAGGTCTCCTGCATTGCCGGCAGATTCTTTACCAGCTGAGCCAAATACACATAAGAGCAGTCTCGTTTTTCTTTTCTTCTACCATCTCCTTTCCCCAAGCTAGTTCAGGCTCCATTGGACTGAATCAAGGTGTCAATTCATTTCCATTAAAAATGTAATGCAACTGGTAGAGACATTGATTTGGAAATTTAATAGCAGTTCATTTAGAAAGGAGAGTGATGGTGGAGTTTAATAAAAGGTCTCTTAAGACAATTGGTTTGCCACACGCCTGAGGATTATCTCACTTTAAATGACATTTAATAGCTTTCTTTTCCACATCCTTATAAACATTCAGTGTAACTGATCACTCTGAAAACCAGACCTGTGAAGTTCAGCAGAAATGAGGAAAATAGCTAGATTTCTGCTTCCAAACTTATTTTCAAATGGCTTTCTGCTTTCTATCAGAAAACACTTTTATGAACTCTCCTGAGAAAGAAATCCACCTCACTTTAAAGGAAGCAAAAAAAAAAAAAAAAATGTTTTGTAAAGAAAGTGCAATAAGATTCTGGATTAATAGCTAAAGGAAAAGTCAAAAGACATTCACTAAAACCACTAAAATGCCAAGGAAATGGAGATTTTTTTTTTTTAACATCTCAAAGCACATTTAATCTGACTGCCCTCCAATTATCAGTGAGTGTTCTGGCTAAGATTTCCAAGACAGGGAATATGCTTCTTTACTACAACTCACATCACTTTGCAGACGGTGCCTACAATGTTCAGTTCAGTTCAGTCACTCAGTTGTACTCAACTCTTTGTGACCCCATGGACTGCAGCACACCAGGCCTCCCTGTCCATCACCAACTCTCGGAGTTTACCCAAACTCATGTCCATTGAGTTGGTGATGCCATCCAACCATCTCATCCTCTGTCATCCCCTTCTCCTCCTGCCTTCAATCTTTCCCAGCATCAGGGTCTTTTCAAATGAGTCAGCTCTTCCTATCAGGTGCGCAAAATATTGGAGTTTCAGCTTTAGCATCAGTCCTTCCAATGAACACCCAGGACTGATCTCCTTTAGGAGGGTCTGGTTGGATCTCCTTGCAGTCCAAGGGATTCTCAAGAGTCTTCTCCAATACCACAGTTCAAAATCATCAGTTCTTCAACACTCAGCTTTCTTTATAGTCCAACTCTCACATCCATACCTGACTACTGGAAAAACCATAGTCTTGACTAGACAGACATTTGATGGCAAAGTAATGTCTCTGCTTTTGAATATGCTGTCTAGGTTGGTCATAACTTTTTTTCCAAGGAGCAAGCGTCTTTTAATTTCATGGCTGCAGTCACCATCTGCAGTGATTCTGGAGCCCAGAAAAATAAAGTCAGCCACTGTTTTCACTGTTTCCCCATCTATTTTCCAAGATGCCATGATCTTACTGTTCTGAATACTGAGCTTTAAGCCAATTTTTTCACCTTCCTCTTTCACTTTCATCAAGAGGCTCCTTAGTTCTTCTTCACTTTCTGCCATAAGGGTGGTGTCATCTGCATATGTGAGGTTATTGATGTTTCTCCCGGCAATCTTGATTCCAGCTTGTGCTTCCTCCAGCCCAGCGTTTCTCATGATGTACTCTGCATATAAGTTATCCTACAATGTAATCCTCTGTAAAGTGAGGTGGATGCTGCATCTTCCAGCAGGAAGTCCCAGGTGTGGCAGAGGTGACCACTGAGTTACATGCTACAGTTCCTCCAGGTTGTGGGCAACAACAGATGCTCCTTGGGAGTGTGTAAGAGGATGAACCAGTTAGGAGGGCCCTGCCCCATTGTTGGTGGTTCTGTAAGACTCAACAACAAGCCCCTGTGGACTTAGGTTTAGCTGTAGTGAGGTCCCACGTAGGTGACACAGTCAGCCAGACCAACAGGCACGTTTCTGTAAGGGCACAGGCCCCTACCTTCCAGGAAGGGGAGGCGCCCTGAGATTGGGGTGGGGGTTGTTGAAGATAATGAGAGATGGTCTGTGATCCCCTGTGGAGAAGGGCTGCAGGCAAAACCCAGTGGAGATATGGATTATAGGTAAGATCTGAAGAGAAAGAATATAGGAGAGTCTGTTCAGTTCAGTTCAGTCACACAGTCACGTCTGACTCTGTGACCCCATGGACTGCAGCACGCCAGGCTTCCCTGTCCATCACCAACTCCCAGAGCTTGCTCAAATCCATGTCCATTGAGTCGGTGATGCTATCCAACCATCTCTTCCTCGGTCATCCCCTTCTCTTCCTGCCTTCAGTCCTTCCCAGCTTCAGGGTCTTTTCCAAGGAGTCAACTCTTTGCATGAGGTGGCCAAAGTACTGGAGTTTCAGCTTTAGCATCATTCCTTCCAAAGAAATCCCAGGGCTGATCTCCTTCAGAATGGACTGGTTGGATCTCCTTGCAGTCCCAGGGACTCTCAAGAGTCTTCTCTAACACCACAGTTCAAAAGTATCAATTCTTCAGTGCTCAGCCTTCTTCACAGTCCAACTCTCACATCCATACATGACCACAGGAAAAACCATAGCCTTGACTAGATGAACCTTTGTTGGCAAAGTAATGTCTCTGCTTTTGAATATGCTATCTAGGTTGGTCATAACTTTCCTTCCAAGAAGTAAGCGTCTTTTAATTTCATGGCTGCAGTTCACCATCTGCAGTGATTTTGGAGCCCAGAAAAATAAAGTCTGACACTGTTTCCACTGTTTCCCCATCTATTTCCCATGAAATGATGGGACTGGATGCCATGATCTTCATTTTCTGAATGTTGAGCTTTAAGCCAACTTTTTCACTCTCCTCTTTCACCTTCATCAAGAGGCTTTTTAGTTCCTCTTCACTTTCTGCCATAAGGGTGGTGTCATCTGCATATCTGAGGTTATTGATATTTCTCCCAGCAATCTTGATTCCAGCTTGTGTTTCTTCCAGTCCAGCATTTCTCATGATGTACTCTGCATAGAAGTTAAATAAACAGGGTGACAATATACAGTCTTGACGAACTCCTTTTCCTATTTGGAACCAGTCTGTTGTTCCATGTCCAGTTCTAACTGTTGCTTCCTGACCTGCATACAGGTTTCTCAAGAGGCAGGTCAGGTGGTCTGGTATTCCCATGTCTTTCAGAATTTTCCACAGTTTATTGTGATCCACACAGTCAAAGGCTTTGGCATAGTCAATAAAGCAGAAAATGTTTTTCTGGAACTCTTGCTTTTTCCATGATCCAGCGGATGTTGGCAATTTGATCTCTGGTTCCTCTGCCTTTTCTAAAACCAGCTTGAACATCTGCAAGTTCACGGTTAATGTATTGCTGAAGTCTGACTTGGAGAATTTTGAGCATTACTTTACTAGCATGTGAGATGAGTGCAATTGTGTGGTAGTTTGAGCATTCTTTGGCATTGCCTTTCTTTGGGATTGGAATGAAAACTGACCTTTTCCAGTCCTGTGGCCACTGCTGAGTTTTCAAAATTTGCTGGCATATTGAGTGTAGCACTTTCACAGCATCGTCTTTCAGGATTTGTCTGTTGCAGAAATGGCAAGACTATGGCTGCCCCGTTCCAGTGTCCCTTGCAGACATTATTAATTAACCACTAACTTTGTTTTTTTCCCACTGGTGGGCAGTTTCAGAATCCCCAACACAACACCTAGGCAGGCAAAAGACGTTGATAGATTTGCTGTAGGAGATAAGAGCTACTTGTTAACTGCTATTGGGTGTCACCAGTAGTGACTCATGATGACTCCTTTTTTTATATTTGCCTAGTTTTCTCGGGTCTTAGTTGCAGCACACAGGATCTTTGATCTTTGTTGCTGCATGTGGGATCTTTAGATGAGGCATGTGAACTCTTAGTTGTGGCATGTGGGATCTAATTCCCCGACCAGGAATCAAACCCTGGGCCCCTTGCACTGGTAGGATGGAGTCTTAGCCACTGAACCATCAGGGAAGTCTCCAAGATGACTTTTTTTTAATGCTAAGTTGAGATTAATTTCAAATAAGAGAAAGTGTTTAAGTAAGACTTTCCAGAATGAACATGATGTCAATGGACAGATGTTTGGTACATGAACATTGGGATGACATCAGGAACCAAAGCTTATAGGGCATGTGTATGGAACTAGGTGCATTGACTTCTCTGTAAGACTGGGTGCATGTAAACATATGTTGTTTTTTAGTCGTTAAGCCATGTCCGACTTGTTGTGAACCCAGAGACTGTAGCCCGCCAAGCTCCTCTCTCCATGGAATTTCCCAGGCAAGAATACTGTAGAGGGTCCTTCTCCAATATAAAGATATAGTAGAAACCCAAAAGTAACTTAGAGTCATGCCATGGAAGACCTTTAGTGTCTTAGGAGATTTAACTTTTTTTTTTCTGAAATAATGGCAGTGTTTTGAGGGAAAATAACAACATGTTACTTTAATCAATTCATTTAAAATAGGACCATAAATATCTGAATAACCCATTTCTCCAAAGAGCAACCAAATGCAAGGATCCTCCAAAATCCACCTAAAGATTTGCCATGGAAGAGTGTATGCTTCTTCTTTTTTTTTTTTAATTTCATTTCCTCAGATGTAGGGTAGTAGGTCAGGCTAGTAGGATGTATTTTGGGTTGACCTGTTTGTCTCAAAGGATATTTGTACCCTGTTATCATTTTCCTTCTTTCTATCAAATCATGAAAGAGTGCTTGTTGTGAACCTGTGGAAGTGTCACTGTGTGATGGATGGCATCTGTCCAAGGGCTTCCTGAATACCTAATTTTTTAAAGTTTGGCTCAGAATCTGAAAGTGACACGAGAACAGTGGTGACATGATCATGAAGATACAAGTTACACATTTATCACTTTGGCTGCTTCCTGGCAGAGTGGTTTACGGTAGATTCTTGATTTCTCCGAATTCCAGAGCCTTACAGACCAGCACTTAGTAAAGCTTGGAATGAATAGTCACAATCAAAAGCTGCTAAACTGGATTAAGAGTGTGGCTAAAGGTAATATGTATCCCTAATGATGAGGGTTTGATGCGAAGCTATTAGTGGAAAAGCTCAGCTAATCTGAGTTCAACTACTGCCCTATCTTCTTGGATCCCCAGGGGAGTATAACTGCTCAGTATTTTCAACTCAGTAAGTCACCATCTACTTAGGTTTAATTCAAAAGTTCACTCATTCTTGAATTATCTTAAAAAGAAACCCACACAACAAATGCAAGTCTTCCTTTCCGATTGCCCAGATGTGCAAGAGATGTTCCTGTGACTACCAGGATCCCGTCTCCTGCTGGGGTTTTATTCTATCGACCCCACCTTCCACCTGCTTGGCTGTTTGCCTCGTCCAGTTCATGGGAGCATCTAAGAAAGAGCAGGGCACACGGTTGGACAAGCTCTCAACAGAATGCTGTGTTTATATGAGAAATAAGCCCCAAGGGCCGTGAGCAGTCTCATCTTCACTAGTAACCAGAGAACTTGCTCTCCTAAGCAGTGGGACCTCAGGAAAGGGCCTTCTGGGAGTAATGAAACCTCACAATCCTTCTCAGCCTATGAAAATTGAGCCGTTTTCATTCTCTGTTGAAACTGAGAATTCGTCTGTTTGAGGAATATTGTTTTTCAGACAGACCTAGGAGCCAACTGAGCGAAGTATGTTTCTGAAACACAGAACCTGGAAACAGTCTCCTATTCTCAATGAGTAGTTCTGTGTATGAGGAAGACGAAACACTGATTTTATTCAAAAAATGTATTTCTTTGCTCTGTTAGCTATTTCCTGCCTATAGGGCCACTGTTAGTTGGGAATTTATTGCTTAGACAAAAATTAGGTCAAATGTTATCATAAGAGAAAGAACTATAAATTACACTTAGAGCACTTGGAGCCAGATTAATGTAGTTGCGCATGGGCATGTGTGCGCACGCACACACACACACACACACACACACACTCTTACACACTGACATTTTCCTAGGTAAGAATAGTACTCAGCTGGTGATATAAAAAAAAATCATACTGAATCTGCTAACAATATGAGTTTGTAGTTTGGGGGTTTTAATATTGTCAAGCCTAGGCTGTATCTTTCTGTCCTTTACTGGGATTAATTTCTATGAGGAGTAGGTAGAATCTCCCACTCTTAAGACATGGGACTCAATCACCCTGCTTTAGCTAAAGTCCACAGAAACAATATAAGGGATTTGTAGTCACAAGATATGGGTTTAAGTCCTGAATTCATCATTTATTCTCTGTAATCTTGGTCAGGTCATTTCAGTCATTCAACAGACAAATATTGAGTGCTTCTTCCATGCAGCTGCTGTTCTAGGCATTTGAGAGGCAAAGATGAAAAGATATAGGCTTTTCTCAATACATATACAGTAGAGCGAAGACGCAGATACACAATTACCTTTCAATATGAGAGTTAAAATAACAGAGGTTATAGAAGTTGGCATGGGAGGCACATAGTGAGCTTAGGAAGTCTGGGAGGAGTTTCTAAAGGGCCTTAGAGGGCAACAACAATACTGATAAATTCTCCAACAGTCTGCATGTCACTGTTACCATTACAGGCTTAGAAATTCTCTCCGGTCACAGTCCTTATTCCCATCAGAGTCCAGGAAACCGATACCTGCTGTTTGTACTCTGAGAAGGCTGAAGTATATAAATCAAAAAATTATGTGTTAATTTACGCATAAACCAGTAACTGCCTAGAGAATTGGATAATTGCACCTGACACCTTGATTTCTTATCCGTCAGCATAGCAATGATAATGATGACAATACAGTCCCTCTGTGCCTCTTAAGTATGTGGCTAGGTTTGGAAATCCAAGTCTAGCTATCAAGATATGAACTAAGTGCTTGTCGTGCATCCTTTTTTAAAAAAGTGTTTGGCCACAGTGCAAGATATGTGGGATCGTAGTTCCCTGAGCAGGGATCATAGTTCCCTGAGCAGGGATCGAACACATACCCCTTGCACTGGAAGCGTACCATCCTAACCGAGGGACTGACAGGGGAGTCCTGGATGTGCACCCTTTTATTCAGTGTCTTTATGTAGTTTGTTCGTTTCTTCTGGGTTAAAATGCAGATAGTATTTTCCCAATTTTATAAAAGAGGGAAACGAAGCGTAGAAAATTTTAATAATTTATTCAAGATCACACAACAAATCAGCTTCACAGACAACTTTATGGGGTGGCTACTCTAAAACCCATGGTGTTACAGACAAAGTGTACAATGTCCCATGAAATAATAAAAACATGCTGCAAGAACTTTATTAACTGCAAACACCTTTACAAGAAAGACTTAATAGGATGCGGCAAGAAACAGGAACACTGAGGAAAATAATTGCTGGTTTTAGACACTACTCTCACAGTTCAGTTCAGTTCAGTCGCTCAGTCATGTCCGACTCTTTGCGGCCCCATGAACCGCGGCACTCCAGGCCTCCCTGTCCATCACCAACTCGCGGAGTTTACCCAAACTCATGTCCATTGAGTCTGTGATGCCATCCAACCATCTCATCCTCTGTCTTCCCCTTCTCCTCCTGCCCTCAATCTTTCCCAGCATCAGGGTCTTTTCCAATGAGTCAGCTCTTCGCATGAGGTGGCCAAAGTATTGGAGTCTCAGCTTCAGCATCAGTCCTTCCAATGAACACCCAGGACTGGTCTCCTTTAGGATGGACTGGTTGAATCTCCTTGCAGTCCAAGAGACTCTCAGGAGTCTTCTCCAACACCACAGTTCAAAAGCATCAATTCTTCAACTCTCAGCTTTCTTTATAGTCCAACTCTCACATCCATACAGGACCACTAGAAAAACCATAGCCTTGACTAGACGGACCTTTGTTGGCAAAGTAATGTCTCTGCTTTTTAATATACTGTCTAGGTTGGTCATAACTTTCCTTCCAAGTAGTAAGCATCTTTTAATTTCATGGCTGCAGTCACCATATGCAGTGATTTTGGAGCCCCCCAAAATACAGTCTGACACTGTTTCCACTGTTTCCCCATCTATCTGCCATGAAGTGATGGGACTGGATGACATGATCTTACTTTTCTGAATGTTGAGCTTTAAGCCAACTTTTTCACTCTCCTCTTTCACTTTCATCAAGAGGCTCTTTAGTTCTTCTTCACTTTCTGCCATAAGGGTGGTGTCATCTGCATATCTGAGGTTATTGATATTTCTCCCAGCAATCTTGATTCCAGCTTGTACTTCTTCCAGCCCAGTGTTTCTCATGATGTACTCTCCATATAAGTTAAATAAGCAGGGTGACAATATACAGCCTTGACGAACTCCTTTTCCTATTTGGAACCAGTCTGTTGTTCCATGTCCAGTTCTAACTGTTGCTTCCTGACCTGCATACAGGTTTCTCAAGAGGCAAGTCAAGTGGTCTGGTATGCCTATCTCTTTCAGAATTTTCCACAGTTTATTGTGATCCACAGAGTCAAAGGCTTTGGCATAGTCAATAAAGTAGAAACAGATGTTTTTCTGGAAATCTCTTGCTTTTTCGATGATCCAGCGGATGTTGGCAATTTGGTCTCTGGTTCCTCTACCTTTTCTAAAACCAGCTTGAACATCTGCAAGTTCACAGTTCACGTATTGCTGAAGCCTGGCTTGGAGAATTTTGAGCATTACTTTACTAGCGTGTGAGATGAGTGCTATTGTGTGGTAGTTTGAGCATTCTTTGGCATTGCCTTTCTTTGGAATTGGAATGAAAACTGACCGTTTCCAGTCCTGTGACCACTGCTGAGTTTTCCAAATTTGCTGGCATATTGAGTGCAGCACTTGCATAGCATCATCTTTCAGGATTTGGAATAGCTAAACTGGAATTCTATCACCTCCACTAGCTTTGTTCATAGTGATTCTTTCTAAGGCCCACTTGACTTCACATTCCAGGATGTCTGGCCTAAGTGAGTGATCACACCATCATGATTATCTGGGTTGTGAAGATCTTTTTTGTACAGTTCTTCTGTGTATTCTTGCTACCTCTTCTTATTCTTATTTGCATCATGAACTCCTTATTGCCAAATTCAGACCGAAATTGAAAACAGTGGAGAAAACCACTAGACCATTCAGGTATGAGCTAAATCAAATCCCTTATGACTATACGTAGAAGTGAGAAATAGAGTTAAGGGACCAGATATGATAGACAGAGTGCCTGATAAACTACGGATGGAGGTTTGTGACATTGTACAGGAGACAGGAATCAAGACCATCCCCAAGAAAAAGAAATGCAAAAAAGCAAAATGACTGTCTGAGTAGGACTTACAAATAGCTGTGAAAAGAAGGGAAGCGAAAAGCAAAGGAGAAAAGAAAAGATATACCCATTTGAATGCAGAGTTCCAAAAATAGCAAGGACAGATAAGAAAACCTTCCTCAGCGATCAATGCAAAGAAATAGAGGAAAACAATAGAATGGGAAAGATTAAAGATCTCTTCAAGAAAATCAGAGATACCAAGGGAACATTTCATGCAAAGATGGGCTCAATAAAGGACAGAAATGGTATGAACTTAACAGAAGCAGAAGATATTAAGAAGAGGTGGCGAGAATACTGTCATAAGTTATTGGCTATTATTTTTTTGGTTCTTGCACCTACTTTTTTGCCTACAGAAATATATAGCACTTGAGATATAACCATTAAAAAGCTGTCTCATGCCTGCTTTACATCAGCGAATAGTATCTACAACCAATATATGTATTGTATATGGTGAATCTTCACTGTTTATATTGGAGAAAGAAATGGCAACCCACTCCAGGATTCTTGCCTGGAGAATCCCGTGGACAGAGGAGCCTGGCAGGCTACAGTCCATGAGGTCCCAAAGAGTTGGACACAACTGAATACACACACACACACACACACACACACAGTTTATATTGTGATTTAGAGCTTTTCCTTCCTGCTTGATATATATTGGTGAGGCACTGCCATGGCTTGTATATTTCAAGCATACTTTATGAATTCAGTAGTAGTGTTGTACTAAATGGTATCTAAATCCAATGCTATGATGGGTTTTATGTAGGCATAAAAGTCCAGGGGCAGTGAGGCAATAGCAATCTAGGGTTTACAGCAGCAACCAACACACTTTAAGAACCACAGGTGCAGAGTTCATTCTTAGGGAGCAGGGCTTTGAATGAGAGCATCACCCAAGTAGCCCGCTTGTCCCACGAATGCTGATTGAGCTCTCCTCTTGTTTATGGATGGTGCCCCATCAACCATTTCTCTGTACTCTTGCCCAGAACCAATGTGTTCACCATTATTAACTAACACAGAGTCTAATACATGAGGACAACAGATAGTAATTCTCGACAGACCCTTTTAAAAGTTGCTGGTATTATTAGATCCAGCTTTGAGAGCTAGGAGATATCAACAATCACTAAGGCACCATTGAGTTTTCTATAAAAATTCTTGACTGTGGGTTAGGAATCGTATCTTAAGTGCACCATTCTCCCAAGGTTATGATATAAGGATTGCTTGACAATCACAAGATCAGATGTTGGTGTATTACATAAAGGATACCAGTTTTGCTGGACGAGGAAGGTAGCATTATAAAGTACATTTATAGTTCCAGGTCACTCACAAAAAGAGTTGCCCTGCACATGTGGCCCACAGAAGCCCATCACAGGGGGCCATGCCTCTCTTCCCCAAACATGACACATACTTTTGACATTCTGGTGACTGAAAACTACCTCCCCAACTTATTAGAAATGAATTTTCAAAACATCAACATTTTTGATCGTGTAAAGTGACTAAATAGCAACAAGGAGCTTAAAAATGAAGTTGGTGGGCGCAGTCTATCTCACATTGAACTTCTTGAGCTTCAGGAACCTGCCCATTGAGTAAATGTTGTGGCTCTGACTTCTTTAGAGACGAGTCCCTCATGTAGAGGCTGAAAAATGGTCACCGAGCTCTTGTGTGCAGGAGAGGAAATGCAGTGTGCTTTGTGACCTGCTGATGAGGATCTCATTTGGACTGCTCACGGCTCCTGTTAAACCAACACAGGAAAACAATGATAATAAGGCCAACTTCCAGTCTTCCTGAGCCTAGAACGGCTGATGCACAAACCTCAAGTTGAAAGAAGCATTTTAGCCACTTGTAGTAAAATATACATGGAGATGAAATGAAGAAGCAGAGAAGCTGAGCAAGCATTTTACCCAGTGAGTTCCCCTCGCTGCACTGTTCTAGACAAATGAGCTATTTTGTGAATGGAATAAGAGCATTGAAAGAGAATAGGGGATCTGTGCTGTATGCAAAGGACATACATACAGTTGCCCTTTTTGATAATTAAAAGTGAAAGTGAAGTCACTCAGTCGTGTACGACTCTTTGCGACTCCATAGACGGTAGCCCACTAGGCTCCTCAGTCCATGGAATTCTCCAGGCAAGAGTACTGGACTGGGTTGCCATTTTCTTCTCCAGGGGATCTTCCCTTCCCAGGGATCGAACCCGGGTCTCCTGCATTGCAGGCAGACTTTTTACCATCTGAGCCACAGGGAAGCCCTTGTTTTATTAAGTCAGTTATAAAAGTGCAGTTTATAAAAGCTTTCCTTCCCAGTTGTTTTCTTTACCTTGTCTTTAAACCCACAATTAACCATCCTCTTCAATGTACACATAATAAGTATGAGAACTAACATCATCTTTCATGGCAAGCCAGAATTCAAATGCACATTTTGACCAGAGCCAAAAACTGGCCCTATACCATAATAGCTAACTTTGATTAAATCAATTTGAAATAAATATGTAATGCTAAGTTGCTTCAGTCATGTCCGACTCTACGCAACCCCATAGACGGCAGCCCACCAGGTTCCCCCATCCCTGGGATTCTCCAGGCAAGAACACTGGAGTGGGTTGCCATTTCCTTCTCCAATGCATGAAAGTGAAAAGTGACAGCGAAGTCGCTCAGTCGTGTCCAACTCTTAGCGACCCCATTGACTGCAGCCCACCAGGCTCCTCCATCCATGGGATTTTCCAGGCAAGAGTACTAGAGTGGGGTGCCATTGCCTTCTCCAAAATATGTAATATGTGCATACAAATACACATTTGTAAATATATATGAATGTATATATAATTATACTTTACATAAATGCTACACACATATATATACATATCAATCATATCAACACTAGTATATAATAGACACTAATATACATTTTTTACCATATGCAACTGAAACAGCTCTTATGGTAGATGGAACAGTGACCTTTGCTTCTAAAGTCATGGGTTCCACCCTAGAGCTACCCCTTATCATCTGTGTCCTTGATCAAGTCATTCAGCTCTAAGAACCCCATTTTTTTAACCATTAAATGGAGACTCTTAATAATCCATGAAAGGGCTTCATGAAGTCTAAAGTTTTAACACTGTCAGCGTCATTTACTAACATCCAGTGTAGGTAGAGAAGTTATGAACGTGGAACCTGTACCGTATGGGTTACCCAGCAGGGCTTGCATTCAAATCACTTAGATGCCAACCCTATTGCACTGGCTTTTAGGAAAAGAAGTTTTATTGCAAGGTCTCCTGCCAAGGAGATAGGCAGGACTCAAGTCTGTCTTTTGGATCTGGAATTCAGTCACATATTTATGAGTTAGGGAGGACAGGCTGGTATGCAGAAATGCAGGGCAAGTTTTGAATGGAGAGCTTTAAACTTGGCCAGTGAGGTATGGGATGGTGGATTTCAGCCCTGGATCTTCTGGATAATAGAGCCTAGTTTCTGAAAGCGTTCAGGGTCTTGCTCCAGTTTTCCTGGTTCTGTGGGCATGAACTGTGGATTCTGAGTGTTACTTGAAGCTTCCCTCCTCCGGCCATACCCTGCTTACCACTTGCAGTTTTGGCTCTGCCATATCTGCAAGACAACTGGACATCCTGTTCTCCACAGAAGAGAACAGACGAGCCTGAGCTGGTCTGGAGGCTGCACGTGTGTCCGTCAGCCCAGGGCTGGCACACAGATCGGTGCATCAAACAACAGACATTTGCTTCTTACAGTTCTGGAGGCTTTTCAAAGTGCGCGCATCCCAAGAAACCCCTCAGCCCAGGCAGACTAGGAAGGTTGGTCATACTAACAGAAGCTTGCCAGTGACCTTGGGGAGGGTGGGGAGAAGGGAGGATAACAACGACTGATCCCACCATTATACCAGTATCGCTGCTGTGGACGGGTGAAACCCTTTGACGATGGTGTCATGGCAGCAGGACAATATCCTTCAGTACCGATGAACTGATTCGACAAATACCAGCAAGGTCATTCCTGCTGCCTTCCGACTGGACTCCAGGGTGACGCTATTGTTGCAATACCATGCAGTTGCTTAATGGGTCCACGTGTGAATAGACAGTCCCTCTTCTCCAGGTTTTTTTCACTTTCAGCCCCCTGGGTTTTTGCTCTCTAATGGGCACCTTCGCATGCTGTTCCTGCAGGCAGTTGTTGCTTGGTAGTCTTAGCTGTTGTGAAGTGCCATTGTGAAAGCAGAGTCCTCGTTCTCTGATTATCAGTACAATTAAAATATCATAGTTTGCAAAGATATAAAATTCAAGTTTTTGACTCCTTGATTTCCCTAGGATGGTTCCACTTTCAGAGACCTTGTTAAATTGTCCCCACAAATAGCCTTGTGGGGTTAGATTGCGGGGGAGCAATTTTGGGCATGGGAAGTTTGCTATTTTGTTTTCCTGCAGCTATAAAACCTTATGATCCTATTGCCTAAGGAATGCAAATGACCCAGTAATGAAGTTCAGTGGGAGAACTTGAACTCCGGGCCCTTCCTTCGGTCCTTTAGTTTTTGCCCCTTCTCTCCTGTAGCGTCACCCTAAGAAAGGCACTCTTGGGAAAATTGAGGCAGGGCGGGGTCGGGGGCTCTGAGTTACTCTCTTTCCGATTGAATGAAGGAGATACACAGCTCTTTCAATTCTGCTTTATGTCATCTGTGAATAGGCACTGTACCCAGCAAGTTTCAGCCTAAGCAACTGTTTGGGGGAAGAAACCTTGTGATAAATACACGGGGAGTGTGTACTCTTGCTATGCCTGAGTAATTCAAGCTGAGGGTGGGGTTCGTGACCGCAGACTTCAAAGCTTCTCACTTCTTCTCATCTAGAACAAATGGTGTATCAGGCCAGCAGATTTCATGTGTTGTAAAACCTGAGCTTTTCCTAGGAAGGGAAGAAATTAGAAAAATATTTTGCTTGCATTTCAGTGTTCACTCTTGGGCTATTTTAACCTCTTCCACTCTCTGTCACCCTCATCCTCCATGAAGGACTGGTTCCCTGCACCTCTGAAGTTCTCTCATCAGTTCCTTTCTCCCCAAGAGAGAGTGGAAAAGTTTCAAGAATTCTCTCCCTACAGCCCAGGACTGCTATTCTTTCTTGCTGAAAGAATTGCTGCCTGAAAGGCTCAGCCTGTTTAGCTTCTTGCCTCCCACACACCTGCCACGTTTCTGCAGGTTGAGCTGGGGCAATTGAAGAGGCACATTCGGAATGTTCCATTTGTGTTCATGAAGGCTAAGGAGCCCCCGCAGGGCACCTAACTTCCCTCTGCAAGTAAAACATTCTGCAAGTTGCCTTGCTGAGAAGAGACTCTGAGCTTTGGTGACAGACACGAGCCACCAACAATAGATGGAGGTGTTTTCTGCAGCCCTGTATGCTCGAGAGTCAAGTGGTCGTGGGTACCGAACTAGTCTTTCTGCTTTTCATTGCTGTTGAGCTAAAATAGACCTTTCAAAGGAAACATATGGTCCCTCATGGGTTCCTGGGCTTCAGTCCCACTTTGCAGAAGGCTATTGTTTCTCCTCTCCCCACCATCCCCACCACTGCCTGTGGTGTTTAATGAATCTTGAGTGTAGCTAATGGTTAGGAACTGGTAGCGGAGAGAGAGAACATAGGAGACAGATACAGAGGTATCGGGAAAAAGAGAGAGGAACACGGGAGAAGATACAGAAAGAGAGAGGAGAAACATGGAGACACAGAGAGGGAAAACAGCAAAAGAGAAAGATACACAGAGAGAGAACAAAAAAGGGTAGAGACAGAAAACAGGGAAAATAAAGATACAGAGAGTGATAAAGAGAAAGAAAGAGATGCAGAGATAGAAAGAGAAAAATATAAGAGAGAGAAGAAAGGAGAGCGAGCGAGACCTGGACACAAATGTCCTCTCTTCTGGGGATGACGGATGACCTCTGTGGGGACAGCCCTTCTGGGCAGGGTAGACAGGATGTCAACCGGAAGGAAGTACTGACCTTGACTTATGTAAGTAACAGGCTGGAGGAGTAGGTAATCCAGTTCGATCCCTGGGCCGGGAAGATCCCTGGGAGAGAATTCTATAGGGGGAGAGTTCTTGAAATGGCAACCTACTTGAATATTCTTGCCTGCAGAATCTCATGGACAGAGGAGCCTGGTGGGCTACAGTCCATGGGGTCTGTAAAGACAGAGATGGACACATCTTAAACAACAGTAATCTAATTTAACCGCCAGCTTTTATACGTGAAATGAGAGGAGAATCTAGGGATGATTTCACGGCTTGTCTGGACTCACATATTACCAACAGTGCAACTGCAAGGCTACTAAGCTGCTTCAGGGACTGGTGGAAAAACAAAATCAAAATCAGACCCCCAGGAGGGGGCAGTTTGCAGCGTGTTTGGTCCAGGGCTCCCTCTGGCCGTAAGTCTGGGCATTTGAACTGGTGGCCCTCTTGTCTTCAGTCTGGAGGACAGGATCCAAGTGTAGGTCCCATATCCTGTTGGTCCAGGGCTCCCTCTGGCCATAAGTCTGGGCATTTGAACTGGTGGCCCTCTGGTCTTCAGTCTGGAGGACAGGATCCAAATGTAGGTCCCATATCCTGTGTGCAGCTCTCCACTCATATGGGCATGCTCTACCCCATATGTCTGCTGGGGTCTGTGGTGCTGGCTTCTTCCAGGGGCCAGAGGAAAGCCAAATCTCCCCAGGCTCATTGCAAACCGGAAGTAACAATACCTAACAGGTCAGGCTTTTCCGAGGATTAGATGAAAAGTCATTTAGCAGATACTTACTGAGCCTTCCATTTTGCCATGCTCTCTTTGAAGTGCTTGTTGTTGTTCAGTCACTAAGTTGTGTCAGAATCTTTGCAATCCCATGGACTGCAGCACGCCAGGCTCCACTGTCCTTCACTATCTCCTGGAGTTTGCTCAAACTCATGTACATTGAGTTAGTGATGCCATCCAACCATCCTATCCTCTGCCACCCCCTTCTCCTTTTTTGCCTTCAATCTTTCCCAGCATCAGGGTCTTTTCCAATGAGTCAGTTCTTCACATCAGGTGGCCAAAGTATTGAAGCTTCAACTTCAGCATCAGTCCTCCCAAAGAGTATTCAGGGTTGATTTCCTTTAGGATTGGCTAATTTGATCTCCTTGCAGTCCAAGGGACTCTCAAGAGTCTTCTCCAGCACCACAATTCGAAAGCATCAATTCTAAGCGCTTAACATGCATTAAGTCACTTATCCTCACGGGAACAGTAATGATTCCAGCTTGGTCATTGTCCCCACTTCATAGATGAGGACACTGAGGTACAAAGAGGGCAACTGACCAGTACCAGAGGTTAATTACTGTGTTGTTGAACAAGCTACTAGGAAATGGAGGAGTTAGAATTTTAACCGCAGCAAGATCCCTCAAGACGCCGTTATCTCAGCCCTTTTCCAATGCCTGGCACAGAGGAGCTCCTCACAAAACTTGAATTCACAGTCATTATCCACAGTAAGAGCTTTGGAGTCATAGTTACCTGCATTGCAAAAAGGGAAAAACAGAGATACAGGGTTTTGTTTTGTTTTTTTCCACTCCTTTTGTTTCTTGCTTGATTTAGCTAGATTATTAGAGGAATTAAAGAAGAAGGAGGAGGACGAAGAACTGGCCCATGATTCATGTGGAATTTAAAGCAGGGCAGAGTCTGTATGCCAGGCCCTCTTGTTTTCAGACTAACATTTTCACACAGCCCACAGCAGCAAATGCTCCCATCTCAGATGGCAGATTTGGTGGGAATAAGTTTATATGCTGACCATGTGCAAGAGAGGACCCCTGGAACATTTCCTCATCTCTATAATTCCTCAAAGAATGATAACCATCTTTTTTTTCTTTTTTTTTCATGCTGCTAACAGAATCTACATTCTGAAGTTGTATTCTGTATGAAAAGACATTTCTGGAGGTGGCAAACTCAATAGAGAGGTGGAGGAGAGGAGCCATGAAACCCTGAGGGAGTGGGGGCAGGCTGTAGTCAACAAGACATGTGGGTGAGGACGTTCTCACCAGTTTTCACCAACATAGCACCAGGGCAGATAATGGATGCACGGAATAGAAATACAGCTTGAAAGGGAGAGAAGGCAGCAGGGGAGGAAAAAGAGAAGAAAGCTATCACGTTCTTTCTTACCATCCTAAAAATAGCAAGAAGCACATGTCCTGCTCTGTCCCCGGAGGACCATGCGGAGAGTTAGAAACGGTGGATGGAAACACAAGGACAGTGTAAGACGTGCCCAGGATCCAGACCCTAGGCAGGCATCCTGTCCATTTAGAGCAGTGAGAAATGAGCATCTCTCAGGGGCCCCTCACTGAAGGCCAGGCACCTCAGTCCTGCCCACAGACTATCTGCTGCTGCTGCTGCTAAGTCGCTTCAGTCGTGTCTGACTCTGTGCAACCCCATAGACGGCAGCCCACCAGGCTCCCCCGTCCCTGGGATTCTCCAGGCAAGAACACTGGAGTGGGTTGCCATTTCCTTCTCTAATGCATGAAAGTGAAAAGTGAAAGTGAAGTCGCTCAGTCGTGTCTGACTCTGAGCGACCCCATGGACTGCAGCCTACCAGGCTCCTCCGTCCATGGGATTTTCCATGCAAGGGTACTGGAGTGGGTTGCCATTGCCTTCTAGAACCTCTCTAAAGGGAAAGTAGCCTAGAACATGCCTCCTATTAAGATCCAGGTCTTGAGTAATGTGTGCCATGAATTTATGATATAGTCATAGAAGGTTCCAGCCTACTCCCTTCTTCATGCAAGCCCCTTCCCAGCGCCACCCACATCTCCTTCAGATCCACATCCACCTCCTTCAGATCTGAAGCCGTGACTGTGGTTCAGCTGTCATCACTCTGAGCCAGGAGAGAGACTCACAGGGTGTGATCTAGTCCCGATCTGTAGCTGACAGCACTTCCCCGGGGCGTCCAGAATGAGGAGCAAATTTACTGTGACCTTCGGGTCCTTCTCTTATCTGTCTCCACCTAATTTCCCAGCGGGCTTCCCTTGTGGCTCAGTTGGTAATGAATCTGCCTGCAATGAGGGAGACCTGGCTTCGATCCCTGGTTTGGGAAGATCCCACGGAGAAGGAAAAGGCTACCCACTCCAGTATTCTGGCCTAGAGAATTCCATGGACTGTATAGTCCATGGGCTCGCAGAGTCAGACATGACTGAGCGACTTTCACTACTACTACTACTAATTTCCCAGCCCTGCGCCATATGCCTAATAGTGCAGGCCAGTCTCATATTCTCAGGACCTCTACCTAACCACCTAGTCCTGTTTCCCACCCCCTACACCTTTACCTTATCTCCCCCCCCTAATGTCCCAGCCCCATCTCAAGCCCTTGTCCCTCTCCCTGGTTGTCCAGCCCTATTTCCATCCTTTGCACATTTCTCGGATAATCCAGCCCTGTCTGCAGCCCCCTGCGCCTCTGCCCCAGAGCCCAGCCCACCTCCCACTCCTGTTGCTCTCTCTTCTTGTTTAGCCCCACCTCCTCCTCTTATACCACAGTGATGGTCCTACCGCAATTCCACCGGTTGGTCCTAACTCCCATCCCCTGAAACTACCTGAGTTTCAGCCCTATGCCTTCAGGACAACTAAACTGGACTCTTCGCTGTATAGCAAACCTGTCCTCCTCCTTCCTGCCAGCTATGGTGCCTTTGTTAATAATGTTCACTCTGTTAAAATGCCCTTCATACCTTCTGTTCTTGAAATTTTACCACGTGCATGAGTTCTTTAGGATCAAAATTTCCCCTTTCACCTTCTCTATCTGTGGCTCTTCTTACTTATTTGCTTGGAGGATTTAGTATATTCTATTTTACTAATTTTATGCATTCTTGTATCTCTTCTGCACATACACAAGCTTGGAAAGGGGAACATGGCTGCAATGCCTCAGATTCATTTAACAAAAAGTCCCTGAGCTCCTCCTCTGTGCTAAGGATTGTCCTAGGGGCTGGGACTATAAGATGACTAAGACATGGCCATGTATGACCTTATTTTATAGTCTGATAATTTATATGCCCCTGGAGCATCTGGCCAAGTGCCAGTAACAGACCCTCAGGACATTTCGTTGGATAGAATGAAAGGGGGAAAGCAAATTAGCTGGCTGAATGATCGCCGTAGCTGAAGAGAGGCATAGCAAAAACTGCGACACGTCCCATGCATCAACAGCATCCCTAATTGGCTCAAAGAAAACATACACATTTTCTTCAATAAGATGTCAGAGACTGTGGCAGTGTGTGTAGGTGTAATAACACATTGCTCTATCAATTCAAAGAGATTCGTTGACATACTGCTTTCAGAGAAATGTGTATCTTGTTTGGAATGCTTTGCGCTTTCTTTTTCTCCCTTTTTACTCAGCGTGTTGCCGTTCAGCCTGATTCAATTCATCTAAATGGAAGATTCGTTATTGTATGATTACATGTTTCATCAATAGGGTTTTATCAATCCCCTTTTTGGAGAGGGACTTGGTAGAATGATTTTTATTAGAAAATGTCAGCCTCTGGAAAGTTTAAAGTGATGATCATCCAGAAAACACACTGGAGCCTGATTCCTTGGGAATTTTACTTGGCAGGTCTACAGCAGGTACCTCTGTAATTCACACACACACACACACACACATGCATTCTTCTCTTTCTCCTTCTTTGCATGGGGAAGCACAAGGCCTCCCCTTCTGAGTACATCAAGGCTTCGGAACCCCATCCTCATAACACCTACAACCTCTTCACATACACATTCCTTTCCATCTGAAAGTAAAGAGCAACGCGTGTTCGTTTCATGATGGGAGAGTTGGAAGGTAGCTTTTATCAGCTTCTAAAGATCTTTATTGAAGTGATTTTCTTTACCAATTCACTATCAAACCCACTGCTAATATCTGTACCTGAGGAAAAGGAGTTCTTAGACCCAGGAAATAAAATTACCATCTTAGGAACAGAACTGTAATTATCATCCATAAGGAATGAACTTAGGTTTGTGAAGAGGTCCCAAAAGTCATCGGAGACTGTCAGTAAATATGTGGTTGAAATGCAGAGACCCACATTGACTCATTCCAGAGAGGAGTCAAAGACACATGACAGCCACTGCCAAAGCTGAAGCCTGACAAAGAAGAACAGCATCCTGATGGAGGCTGGGAAGCCAGATTCAAGTGAAAGGGGACAGATGAAGAATTGGTCAGCGTTCACTCAGCTCCAGGAGCCAGTGCACGTCTGCCCGTGAGTCTATAGATCTGATACCACCGGACTCCGGCATTTACATGCCTCGGGCCTCCCCCAGCAAAATGCCTCAGACTCTTCACTGTGTTTAAATGTCCTAACTGCCTTACAAATTTTGTTTTTGCTGTTGATTTATTCTAAAAAACACCCAAAACAAACAAAAAGATAAAAAAAAAAAAATCTCGCATTGCCTTTGGTGTATAAGTCCCATTTCATCCCTAAGATCCCCTCTTTATCATTGCATTCATTGTGGAACTAATCAGGTCGTTTCATCTGTAGAATTCCCCACATGCTAGATTTAGTTCATTTCAGCCCCATAGTATCAGTTAACATGTTGCTTTGTTCCCCACATCTCCTGTAAACAGGCTCGATTAGATTTAGGCTCAGTCCTTTGCCAAAGAGTACTTCGTGGGTAGTCATAGAATACTTGCTTGTCCCACTTCTAGTGATGTTAAGATTGATTAATTGGCTCAGGTACTGTCAGCCTGATGTTGTCAGGTATTATTAGGTATTGTCATCCATTCTGAAGTTATTCATCAAAGTTACATCTAAGTATTTTAACAGCCATTAATGATTCTTGTTCCCTCATCAAACATTTGGTTACCCCAAAATATAATTTCAGGATGTATGAAAGGCAGGTGATATGATTCATTATTTTTCATTTATGAAAGTGAAAGTTTCTCAGTCGTGTCTGACTCTTTGCAACCCCATGGAATAGTCCATGGACTTCTCCAGGCCAGAACACTGGAGTGGGTAGCCATTCCCTTCTCCAGGGGGATCTTCCCAACCCAGGGATTGAACGCAGATCTCCCACATTGCAGGCAGATTCTTTACCAGCTAAGCCACCAGGAAAGCCCAAGAATACTGAAGTGGGTAGCCTATCCGTTCTCCAGCAGATCTTCCCGACCCAGGAATCAAACCAGGGTCCCCTGCATTGCAGGTGGATTCTTCACCAGCTGAGCTACTGGGGAAGTAGTCAGAATAATGAGCTGGTGACCAGTGAGTTTTTGTACCATTATGATCACATGGGTTTTAACATACCAAGCGTGTTTTAATTCACTGCTGTCATCATTCCTTTTGAGGCTCAAACTGTGTCATGTTTGGCCGGTAGGACGCCCTTCAGGTTAGCTCCTGGGCTTTTGGAATTGGCTCCGGTAGTCTGATAGCATCCTTGCTTTTCTGGCACAGTAAGATGTTCATAGCTCGTTTGTACATTTCCCATCTTGGGCCCAGTGTCATCCATCTCTCCAGGGAGCCCTCACCCCGTTTTAAGTGGGAAGTGATTTTAAAAACCACAATCTGGATGCTAGGGGTGCTTGTTACTACTGGATCTTCATCGTTTCTAAGCTTTATCATTGGACAGAGCTAGGAGATACATAAGGGTGTTGCGGGTACATTATTAATAAGAGAAAACTTATCTGTTAAAGGTTCTCACTGTAGTATTAATATTAGTGATATGTGACATGGTAGCTAGGATTTAAGGATCCTAAATCTTTTTAAAAGTAGAGGGATGAAAAAAAGTTTGGAAAGCATTGTTGTAAGTGAATGATGGGCATGCTTTTTATACTATTTATTCCACTTTTACTGGATGTTTGAACATCTCCATGATAAAAAGTTTTGTAAAGAGGTTATATTACACACACATACACACACCCACACCCCTACCTTTTCACTTTTCTTTCTCATTTCATGTCCATGCAGCAGCATCTTAGTTACTCAGTTCTCCCAGGATCTTGATACAAGGAAGAGAGTAGGGGGACACAAGATGTGAGTATTTTAATCCTTACAAAGGAGAAGCCCCTATTATACATTAAAGAATTGTGAACCTGATTTGTTTCAATCCTGTGACTCTCTTAGCTCAACTTCTTTCCCTGATGCTGTGAAGATGCCTCTGAAGTCCTTTATCATTCTTGTTCTTCACTGTGGTTTCTTTAGATGTGCTGGATCCAAGTATTGGGTTGGCCAAAAAGTTCGTTTGGATTTTCCCATAACGGCTGATGGAAAAATCTCAATCCATCAACCTCGAGGTGGGCAGGACCACAGCTTTCCCGAGGTGGGCTGTGAAGATACACGGCTTTGCATCTTCAGTGCTCAGCACTCCCATGATTGTGCAGTTCTTCTAGGTCAGTTTTTCCCTTTAATTCTAAATGCATTTCTTAAAGTAAGACCAGTGTAGGTCAGAGATAAGAAAGTAATGCATATTTATCTGGTACACATTCTATCACTGTGGGCTTCCAGGTGCTGCTAGTGGTGAAGAGTCTGCCTGCAAGAAGGAAATAGGAGACTCAGGTTCGATCCCTGGGGGGGTAAGATCCCCTGGGGGAGGGCATGGCAGCCCACTCCAGTATTCTTGCCTGGAGAGTCCCCTGGACAGAGGAGCCTGGCATGTTACAGTCCATGGGCCACAGAGAGTCAGACACGACTTAATGACCAAGTATACATATCACTGTGCTGGGCACCAGATGTGCAAACAGAAACACAACACAGTGCCTGTTCAAAGAGGGTACATTTCAGGGGCAGGAAAGGCAAGTGAACCAATAGATGCACACAGAGTATTTAAGCAGCTTGGAAGTTAGTGGAAGGGAAAAAAGTTTCTTTGTTAAGTATAAGCACAGCATTAGAAGCTCCTGTAAAGGGTTTTTGAAACATAAAGGAGGACCAGTTAACTCTGAGGAAGCACAGAATAGAAGCCTAAAGAAGAGGTAGTGTGTGGAATGAGCCTTGAACATGGGTAGGAATTCCCCAGTCAGTGAAACAGAATGGAATCAAGGGAAGAGAGGAGGTTATTTAGGGAGAGGGAAGTGGGGCCGCATAGGCAGAGAGTAAGAACAGACAAAGAAGGGAAGAGACGTGCTCTTCTGTTTTGCTTGTGACAACATATGCCTGTGACTCTCAGTCCCCCAGGCCAAATCCAGCCCCCACCTGGTGTTGTAAATAACGTGGATGGGAACAAAGCCACTCCAATTTGTTTGTACTGTGATGACAGAGTTGAGCATTTGCATCAGAGACCTTCTGGTGTGCAAAGCCTGAAATGTTTACTATCTGGTCCTTTACAGAAATAGTTTCCCCACCTCTTTTCCAGGATAGTATTTCTCCAACTTTAACGTGCATATAAATCACTTGGGTTGTTTTTTGTTGTTCGGTTGCTAAATCGTGTCCAACTCTACAACACCAGGGACTGCGGCATGCCAGGATTCCCTGTCTGTCCTTCACTATCTCCTGGAGTTTGTGCAAATTCATGTCCATTTAGTCAGTGATGCTATCTAACCATCTCTTCCTCTGCCACCCTCTTCTCCTTTTGCCTTCTGTCCTTCCCAGCATCAGGGTCTTTTCCAACGAGAGAAGCCCAAATCACTTGGCAGTCTTGTCTAAATGCAGATTCTGATTCAATAGCGCTCAGTTCAGTTCAGTCTCTCAGTCGTGTCCGACTCTTTGCGACCCCGTGAATTGCAGCATGCCAGGCCTCCCTGTCCATCACCAACTCCCAGAGTTCACTCAGACTCACGTCCATCGAGTCAGTGATGCCATCCAGCCATCTCATCCTCTGTCATCCCCTTTTCCTCCTGCCCTCAATCCCTCCCAGCATCAGAGTCTTTTCCATTGAGTCAACTCTTCGCATGAGGTGGCCAAAGTACTGGAGTTTCAGCTTTAGCATCATTCCTTCCAAAGAAATCCCAGGGCTGATCTCCTTCAGAATGGGCTGGTTGGATCTCCTTGCAGTCCAAGGGACTCTCAAGAGTCTTCTCCAACACCACAGTTCAAAAGCATCAGTTCTTTGGTGCTCAGCCTTCTTTGCAGTCCAACTCTCACATCCATACATGACCACTGGAAAAACCATAGCCTTGACTAGACGGACCTTTAGTGGACCTAAAATTCTGAATTTCTAAGAAGCTTCCAGGTGATGCCAACATTGATAGACAATTGGAGACACTCTGAGTAGCAAAGGTCTAGAGAGGCTCAGGATTCTCAGGGCTTGTTCTTCTGGAAGGACAGTCCATCAGAAAGCATCTGAGAGTTGAGGCTGTGGACAGAGCTGGCCTCAGTTCTGGATACAACTGACTCACTGCAGTTCACTGAGATGCAAAGCTCTGTTTCAGTAACTACAGTTTAAACTATTAGAAGAATTTTAGAAAGCAGTGGTCATTAATCATGTCTTTCTTCATGCTGAAAACAAAGCTATGCTGGAGTACCCTGTGCCTGCATCCATTCTTTCCACTTCTGTTCCTTTTTGGCTAAAGATCTCATTTGTGGGTCACATAAGCCCCTACCCCACAGATGCACTTCATCCCCACTGGACCACCCATCTACATCCCTCTCTTGGCTGCAATAATATGGTGCCCAAACATTTCCCCAAATGTAGTATCAAAGTAAAAGGACCTCTTGTAAACCAGTGGAAAAGCAAATCCAGTGGGTCTCTACTTTGAACCGTAACAAGCAGAATTACAATGCTTATATCTACCTGTGCTGTGCTTAGTCACTCAGTCGTGTCCGACTCTCTGCGACCCCATTGTCTGTAGCCTACCAGGCTCCTCTGTCCATGGGGATTCTCCAGGCATGCCCCTTTCCAAAATCCTTATAAACATTACACTAAAATAAGAACATTTACTCAAATGACTTAAGTTACGCTTTACTTATTTCAGCTTGATGTTCTGATGGTTGAAGTTGGGAACAACCCCTACCCTCCTTTTGTTTTAAAATAGAGCATTAGAACTAACTCAGATTTGGCAGATATTAATTCTGAAAGAAAAATTTAAGTCATCTGGCATTCAAATGTGTTTATTCCTGGCAGAGAGCTTCCTATTTTCTCATCAAAAAAGAAAGAAAAAAAAGACTTAAGTAAAGAACCAAGCTTAAAGGGCACTTTGGACATCAATAGCTCTCAGAAGAATAGCATGTAGATGATTTAATACCAAATGACTCAGAAGCATAAGGACTGAATTCCCACAAACGTTTACACATGGACTTTAGTGTGCTCAGTGCGTGTTACAATTTATCTGGAAAAATTATTTATCCCTTGTCAAGACTCCAAATGGTTCTTGGTTTTCTAAGAGCCCTGAGCCAAGAGCCAAGAGTGAGAGTCCCCACTCTGTCACTAACTCAGTTATGTCTGGCAAGTCACCTCAACTCACCACCTCAATATCCGCGCCATGACTGCTGAGGCCCCTTCTAGCTCTAAGAGCAGAGTCTAGTGGATTTAGCCAAGATCCCCCAGAGCCACACAGAGCCAAGGGTCAAACTCAGCCTTCTGATCCCAAGTCAAGGGCTTTTTTCAATGTTCTGTGCTGCCCCAATGAATAGAAACCATCCATTTATTATCTTGTGCTTGACCAGTCAGTAACAGGAGCGGCTGGTCCAACTTGACCTTTAAGTACAGCCCCTAGTGCTGCTCAGTTGCTCTTCTGTTTTCTGGGCTGAGATTGGAAACCACCATTATAGAGATTTATGAACGACCTCTGCTGTTTACCATGGGCTTCCCAGGCAGTGCTGGTGGTAAGGAACCCACCTGCCAATGCAGGTTAGATAAGAGACTCAGGTTCAGTCCTAGATTGGGAGGATCCCCTGGAGGAGGGCATGGCAACCCACACCAGTATTCTTGCTTGGAGAATCCCGTGGACAGAGGAGCCTCATAGGCTGTAGTCCATAGGGTCACACAGAGTCAGATACGACTGAGGGTCACAGGGCACTGGACAGGAGAGCCAGAACAAGAAAGTAAGTCTCCCGTCCTTGGGGAACTTACCATCTTGCACGGACAGGACTCGAGCTAACTTCCACGTGGGATACTGTGTGTAACCAGGGGCTGAGTGGGGAGCCAACGAGTACAAGTGCAGTTGGAACTCAGCCGTGACGTGGTTGCCTGGGGATGTTAGAGGAAGCCCCTGAGAACTGAATCACTTCTGAAATATTTAAACCACACGGGTACTGCTCAGCTTCATTTCACAGTCTTCTCTCCCTTTTAACTTCCCTGGGTCCTGAAAGTATTATATATTATCCTTTAGAACCACTGTCTAAAACAGGAGGTGGTGGTTAAAGAGGTTTGAGACAGATTCAGATGCACTGTTTTCCATGGACTTGTTTGGAATTTATGGCTCTGTGCACTCAGTCTTTCATCCACTTGAAATTTCACCTCTGCCTCTTCTTGTATCGACAGCATTGAGATGACATGAGTCGTCATCAACAGCTGGGGGTTGTTATTAATAACAGTCTGGAGACGCCGTGCGGTGGTTCACGGTTTCAATATTTTAATACAGTTCTTGCTTGCAGTCAGGTTTTTCGCACAGGTTAACTTTACTCAAGTGTAGAGAGGATTACGGAGGCGTGGCTGGAGGCCATACAGAGTGTCGGGATCTGGAGTGATCGTCTGAACAAGAAACTTGAACTACAGATCAGAAACAAGGCCGTGGCGGTGGGCAGGTGGGAGAGGAGAGACCCGGAGAGGGTTAAGTTCTCTGGGGAGAGGTCCAGGTCTCTTTCATCCAGTTGAAGGTGGAAATTGAGCAGGAGGGCGGGGTTGAGAGGAGTGTCCTTGTCCAAGGCTTCTCAGCACACTTGAACGTAAGCCATGCAAGGAAGCTCTGAGTCAAGTGACGGGCAGGCTCCTTCCTGCATCCTCCCCTCACTTTTCCCCGGTGCCCAGAACCCCCTGGGTTCCTCCAGAAGCTTCTAATTCTTTCCTTCCTCCTGACTTCCTCCAAGTCTGACCTGTGACCCTGCCCTCAGAACCTCTGTGTCAGAGACGTGTGCGGGGCTGGCTCAGCCACAGTGATACGAGAACCAGTGATCACTGAGCATGAAGTATTTTACACTTATCATCGTCACCAGGTCCTCACAGGAACTCTCTGAAGCAGATACTATTATTGTCCCCAATTTTCAGACGGGAAAACCAAGCGACACAGAGGTAAAGCATCAGGATTAGAACCCACAGTCCCCACGTTACTCTCCCACTTCATCCATGAATAGTGGGTGATGATTCTGGTTCCCTGTGTCAATTCTTCTGTTCTTATACTTCTCTCCATTTTCATAGTACTAATAGTTAGAAGACTGCCCCCAGGGGGCACGAGGGATAAAGAACCCACCTGCCAATTCAGGAGATGTAAGAGATGCTGGGACAAGCCCTGGGTTGGGAAGATCCCTTGGAGGAGGGCATGGCAACCCACTTCTTGCCTGGGAAATCCCATGGACAGAGGAGCCTGGAGAGCTACAGTCCGTGGGGCTGCAAAGAGTTGAACACTACTAAGTGACAAAACACACACACAAGTGTATATTTATTGATTTGAATGAAGCAATATTGAAAAGATATTCATTGAGGCCACATTATCCCCCAAATACCATGCTAGTCTGGGATGCAAACACTGAGCACACACTCTGTGCCAGACTAACCACATGGTTCTGTGCATTCGCCGATTTAACCTGATCACACCATTTGAGGTGGGACTGCCAGCATCAGCTCTAGGTTATAGATGAGGAAATGGAGCCCAGAGATCGTGCAGCCCCTCAGGGACAGATCTGGGATTCAAACCCCGAGACTGTCTGCAGAGTTCACATTTCCACGCGTCATGCTCTGTCTTGACGGGTCTGCTCACAGTTACTGTGAGGAAATTTATGTGCAATCAACAGCTGATAAAACTGGTTCCCCTTTTGTGGCCTAAGTGAGTGGAGAAAGTATCACTGAAGAGAGGAGGGAAGAGGAGGAAAGATGTGAACAAGCAAAGTGAGAAGGGCAAAGCGTGTCAGACACGGAAGGCACGGCAAGAAAACATGACAGAAGAAAGAGAAATAGATTTATTGATTAGGAGGGTCAGAGATTTCATGTTGAGAAGAGTGGGAGAGCTGTGGTTCAATAGGGAATTGGGGGCCTTTATTTGTCAGCTAGGAAATGTGGTCTTTTCCATGAGGATTATTTTTTTAAAAAAAGAAAAGACATAGAGAAGGCTGTGATCTAGGGGCTATTAAGCCTCAGTTTCTCCATCTGTAAAAGAGAGCCGTTCAGACCGCCTTGTGGGTGGTATGAGCCAGTGTGTGCAAAGTGCCCACCCATGCCTGGAATACTGTTGAGTTCATGGTAGACGGTGCTTACTCGTCTGCCTGTGGTCGCGGGCCGAACTGTGTAGGAAGGAACCTGGCGTCAGGGGACTGCATGGACTGGTGGAGGGTGAGGAAGCAGAGGGCGCTGGGGACGCTTACTGACACTGAATACTAGAGAGAGGGCGGTGGTCTCTACTGGGTGACTCCTCAGTGACCAGCCGGACTGGCTCTAGAAGAAGAGACACAGGAATCAGGAGAGAGAGCGCCCGTTCTTGGGCAGAGTTGACTTGGTCCCAGACAAGCGGCACCTGCAGTGACAGCAGGGACAGCCGAGAGGCAGCGGGAGGCACGGAGGGAGGGAATGAACCGTGGCCCTGGTTCGGGCTCATCTGTACAGATGTCATCTGTCCTTGCTCCACCTCCTTCCCCTGGAGATGCCCACGGCTCCTTTATCACTTGTGGCTCAGCTCAGATGTGAGGAGCCCTCCCTGGCCCGAAGGTGGGAGAGCAGTCCCGTCTCTCTCCCCCGTTACCTGCTTGACTCA
Organism: Bos indicus; assembly: GCF_029378745.1. NCBI lineage: Eukaryota > Metazoa > Chordata > Mammalia > Artiodactyla > Bovidae > Bos > Bos indicus. The sequence goes on along the minus strand of NC_091782.1, from coordinate 45,673,870 downwards.
GCTCAGGACTCTCGCCGGCTGCCACATGTCTGTTTACTTGTCCACAGTCTGCGGCCCCAGGAGAGTGTGAGCTCCATGCAGCAGGCTCAGTCCCGTCCCCACTGCATCCAGGGCCTAGAGAGGAGTCTGGGAGGCAACGAGACTCAGGATTCTTAGTAAATAGTATTCAGTTCGGTTCAGTCCTTCAGTCGTGTCCGACTCTTTGTGACCCCATGGACTGCAGCACACCAGGCCTCCCTGTCCATCACCAAATGCCAGAGCTTGCTCAAACTCATGTCCATTGAGTTGGTGATGCCATCCAACCATCTCATCCTCTGTCATCCCCTTCTCCTCCCAACTTCAATCTTTCCCAGAATCAGAGTCTTTTCATATGAGTCAGTTCTTCGCATCAGGTGGCCACAGTATTGGAATTTCAGCTTCAGTATCAGTTCTTCCAATGAATATTCAGGACTGATTTCCTTTAGAATGGACTGGATGGATCTCCTTGAAGTCCAGGGGACTTTCAAGAGTCTTCTCCAATACCACAGTTCAAAAGCATCAATTCTTCAGCGCTCAGCTTTCTTTATAGTCCAACTCTCACATCCATACATGACTACTGGAAAAACCATAGCTTTGACTGGACAGACTTTTGTTGGCAAAGTAATGTCTCTGCTTTTTAATATGCTGTCTAGGTTGGTCATAGCTTTTCTTCCAAGGAGCAAGTGTCTTTTAATTTCATGGCTGCAGTCACCATCTGCAGTGATTTTGGAGCCCAAAAAAATAAAGTCTGGCACTGTTTCCACTGTTTCCCCATCTATTTGCCATGAAGTGATGGGACCAGATGCCACGATCTTCGTTTTCTGAATGTTGAGCTTTAAGCCAACTTTTTCACTCTCCTCTTTCACTTTCATCAAGAGGCTTTTGAGTTCCTCTTCACTTTCTGCCATAAGGGTGGTGTCATCTGCATATCTAAGGTTATTGATATTTCTCCCGGCAATCTTGATTCCAGCCTGTGCCTCATCCAGTCCAGCATTTCTCATTCTCTGCGTGTAAGTTAAATAAGCAGGGAGACGATATACAGCCTTGATGTACTCCTTTCTTGATTTGGAACCAGTCTGTTGTTCCATGTCCAGCTCTAACTGTTGCTTCTTGACCTGCATACAGATTTCTCAGGAGACAGGTCAAGTGGTCTGGTACTCCCAACTCTTGAAGAATTTTCCATAGTTTATTGTGATCCACACAGTCAAAGGCTTGGCATAGTCAATAAAACAGAAGTAGATGTTTTTCTGGAACTCTTTTGCTTTTTCGATGATCCAATGAATGTTGGCAATTTGATCTCTGGTTTCTCTGCCTTTTCTAAATCCAGCTTGAACATCTGGAAATTCATGGTTTTCACATACTATTGAAGTCTGGCTTGGAGAATTTTGAGCATTTCTTTGATAGCATGTGAGATGAGTGCAATTGTGTAATTGTGAGTGTAAACAATATTAAACACTGTTAAACCTAGACAGCATATTAAAAAGGAGAGACTTCACTTGGCTAACAAAGTCCATATAGTCAAAGCTCTGGTTTTTCCAATAGTCGTGAATGGATATGACAGCTGGACCATAAAGAAGACTGAGTACTGAAGAATTGATGCTTTTGAACTGTGATGTTGGAGAAGACTCTTGAGAGTCCCTTGGACAGCAAGGAGATCAAACCAGTCAATCCTAAAGGAAATCAATCCTGAGTATTCATTGGAAGGACAGATGCTGAAGCTGAAGCTCCGATATTTTGGCCACTTGATGTGAAGAACCGACTCATTGGAAAAGACCCTGATGCTGGGAAAGATTGAAAGCAGGAGGAGAAGGGGATGACAGAGAATGAAATGGTTGAATGGCATCACCAACTCAATGGACATGAGTTTAAACAAGCTCCGGCAGTTGGTGATGGACAGGGAGGCCTGGTGTGCTGCAGTCCATGGGGTCACAAAAACTTGAACACAACTGAGTGACTGAACAACAACAACAAACATGTGAGTAAATGAGTACGTGTAACTACAGTGTTGGGTGTAGGCAGAGGGGGAAGAGAGGGAATAGCAGATGGTTACAATCCAATCCCTTGGAAATATCCATGATGCGATGCGGGAGGCAGGGATGACGTCAGAACAGAGTCGAACATCAGAGAGAGAGGAAAAGAAGCAAGATACAGAAGTGTCCTGCAGACCCAGGACCCAGTATGTTCCCCCTCTCCACCAAAAAGATACAAAATTCAACATGGTCAAATGCTGCAGAGGTGTCACAGAAAATGAATTGTAAGAACGAGGCATTTCCTGGGGGCTGGGGCTCCACTGACTGGTGCACACACACCTGAGTCGGGGGGAGACAAGTGTGATGAAGGGAGGCAGGTCCTGCTACCTGCCAATCCCTGGGAATCCTTGAATGGGAAACAGGGTTGAAAAGATAGATAGTAGCTTTGTGGGAGAAAACTGTAAGAGAAAACAGAAGTACCTAGACAGGAGAGAATTGGGCATGAAAAGGGACAGACTGAAGATGCTTAAGAGAAAGGGACAGCGATAAGAAGAGGATGTCTCCCCACAGACTGAAGATGCTTGAGAGAAAGGGACAGCAATAAGAAGAGGATGTCTCCCCACGGGGGAGGCAGACAGACTGAGCGGGTCCATGAAACTGACTACCAAAACCCACGTCGTGACCTGTTTATGACTTGTGGAGACTGGTCCCGTTACCATAGAGTCAGACCTCTGAAAAGAAATATGAAGATACATAAAAGCAAATGCTAACCACAGCCTTTGCTGTATGGAAAGCAACATTTTCATCTGCTTAAAATTAGGGGACAAAATCAGGCCTCAGGAGCAGAGTGAGAAAACAATTCAAGAAAAAAGAAAATAGTCAAAATAAAGAAAGGAAAAAGAAATACCAGGACTCTTGCCAGCATTTCCTGGTGGATGCAAGCTCCTCAGGCTCCCGGAGCTGTGGCCATCCATTCTGGAAAACAGGATGGTTTCCGGTCTCTTACCTTCCTTGAAAGGTTTTTACATAGGTTCAGTGGAAAAATAATATGCCGTAAGGCACTGTCAGGCCCTTAGCGTTATGTTCTAAGTGGATGCGAGCTGGTGTAGAAAAGCCTAGAAGCGATTTCTTATCCCAGAAGGACCAGGACAGCTTTGTGAGCGCCCTCTGAGAGGTGATTGATGGCTCCCCAGCAGCCTCCTGCAAATTTGCAGCGGGAGCATTAATGACTCCTGCGGGAGGCTGCTGCCCCAGGGGCAGGGATCCAGCTCCGCCGACCGTGGGGTCCTCCCAGTTACCCAGATCAGTTACGGAGATGGAGCCTGACCGAGGACACCCACTCCAGCCCCTGCCTGAGGGAGTGCCAGCTCAGGAGCCTGCATTCTCAGATAAACCAAAACAAGAATTTCAGGCTTTTTTTTTTTAAGTACAGAATCTTAAAAAAAAAAAAAAAAAAATGCACAACAGAGAAAAAATATGCCCCAAACTCCAGACCCCCAGGGATTTGAGTTCTCAGAGTTCCTTGCTCTCAAAGGTGGTCCATTTCCTGCTGCCCCTCCCTGCCTACAAGGACAGCCCTGGCTCAGGTTGATGAAGCTGGGGTGTTAGACCTGGTGGATTATGGCATCTTGATGGCGAGCCCGTCCCACTCTTTCTCTCTGCTTCCCTATCTTCTCCTCCTCCCTTCGCTTTCCCCCTAAATCTCATCTTTATCTCTTCATTTGTACCCGCCCTTTGGCCCCATCATGGCCTGTCTTGTAAGGTCAGTGTCTCTGTTTTCAGCTGCACGCATTCTCTTGGCTGATCGTGAGCATTTCCAGGCAGGGACCTATGCCAGACATCTTTACCTTCCGGGACCTGGCACAGTGCTATGCCCAGACAGATAGAAATCACTATGGGTCTTATTTTCATTTCCATTTCCTTTTATACATTTGTGAATTAGCACAACATTCATTAAAGGGATCATATGCACACAGAGATGAGCCTCATGACTCATTCCAGAAAGTTACAGAATTAGATTGTTGAATTCTTGGAAATTCATATACCTCAAAATGGCACCAATGTATCATTCATTCATTCATTCAGCATCACTGAGGACCTCTTATCTCCAGGCACTATGCACACTACGTATTACACTGCACATTACACGAGTACAGACAGACACACACCCACCAACACACACACACACCAACACACACACACACACACACCCCACACACACACACAAATCCCTGTTCTCTAGTAACTCGGTTTCATTTTTTTAAAAAAGACTCTGCTGTGCTGTGCTTAGTCACTTCAGTCATGTCTGACTCTCAGCGACCCCATGGACTGTAGCCCACCAGGCTCCTCTGTCCATGGGATTCTCCAGGCAAGAATACTGGAGTGGGTTGCCATGCCCTCCTCTGGGGGATCTTCCTGACCCAGGGATCGAACCCAGGTCTCCCGCATTGTAGGTGGATTCTTTCCCAGCTGACCTAGCAGGGAAGCCCAAGAAAAGACTAATCATACATAATTAATTACAGGATGATTTGACATATTATAACAAAAGTGATGGATAAAGGAGCCACTGGGTTTCCCTTGGTAACTAAGCATTGGTCCTGAGGGATGCATAGGAGCATCCTTCAACTCACCTGGGGACAGTGCAAATCTGCGGTGACCGCTAGTGTCACAGACGGCACGAGAGAACCACACGTCCCTGTGGAGTGCAGGGAGGTTCCTTGGAATGTCCTCGCGTCAGGACCACACAGCCCTGTGCTAAAGAAATGCTTTCATCCTGCTCTCAAGCAGCCTATTTCATCTGGTGCTGTTTGGGGGAGTATTTTGGGGACGATTGCCTTCAAGCTGTCCAAATCCCTCCCTGACTCTCAGAATGCTGAAGAATTATGAATCTGGGTGTTTCATGTAAGCAGTTTGACCCATTTGATGGGAAATGCCTGTTTGCCTTTGATCACAGGATTCCTATTATCTGGGAAATTGGTTTCCTAGGAAGCTGGGATGGGAGTGTTTGGGGCTTTGCCTTTTTGTTTCACTTGAAGGCTTAAAATTGTAGTCTGGCTTTATAAATGGCCGGGATGCGTTTTCCTTGTCTCTTTGCCTCTCCTCCTATGGGGTTTGTTTCGTAAATCATTTCCCCAGGGTTTTCCTGTGGTTTAATCATTCCTCCATTCCAAGTTTGGGAAATCAAGCCATCTCCTGGGCTCCCCAAGCTCATGTCCACCTGTCCCTCTCCTCTTGGACTTCTTTGACCATGCACCAACAGGAAGAAGGAAGAGACTTCCATGCCGGAACGCCCATTGCCTGCAGACAGTGAAGCCGCTGAGTCCTCAGAACTGTGCACTGCAGTTACATGCTGTGTTCTTCCTTGCCCCAAGTCTTTCTGTTAATCCAAAACCCACCAGCAAAGCTCAGCACCCCCGCCCTCTCTCCTCCACTACATCACCGACTCTCATCGTCCTGTACTGCTAGTTGAAAGGACTCTCACCGTCCTTTCTAGTTGAAAGGGAAGCAATTCTCCAGCACTGAAAGCGTGATATTAGCTCTTTATTATTATTCTTTCATCCCTTTGCTCGTGCTTTTAACTAACAGGTATGGGGTCCAGTATGTGCCAGGCATTAAATTAGATGCCAGAGAGACAGAGATGGCTCTTACCCTACTTCTAATCTCAAGAAATCTCTCATTTAATAGAAAGTTTTGAACAGAAATCAAAATTTTAATCAACTATATCTAGGTTAGCACATTATAATTAATCATAAGTTAGTTTAAAAACCCAAAGCTTTCACAAAAGGAGTTTTCTTTAACTCAGCCCTTTGACACCTTTTGAAGGCTGTGAATAAAACGTGTGTTTTTAATTAGGTTTTCACTCTAAGAAATAAACCCTTTAGCTATCTAGAAAATGAACTCCTCCAGAATGACTTTGTATTAGTCAGTTGGGCTGCAGTAACAAGTAATGCCAAGATCTCAGTGGCTTGAAACAGTTATTTCTCACTCATTCTACATGTGGGCTCTCTTATAAGCTGTAGCTCTGTTCCCCGTGTCTTCTGATTGCAGAACCCATGGTGAAGGTGTCTGGGCTTTGCTGATCTTTTGAGAGAGAGAAAGAGGACTAGTAGAAACATGCAACGCCTCTTGAAGTGCCTCCACGAGGTGCGTGCCATAGCCACATTTCATTGTCCAAGGCAGGTTGCAACATCAAGGTTAAAATCCGTGGGGTGGGAATGTCCTCTTCCCACCAGTAAGGGGACAAGGAGGAGGAAAGGAAGGTTTTCTGAACTCCCAGGCCATCAGTAAGCCTATTTTGCTAGACGGATGGGGCTACACCTGTATTTCTATCTATGTCTATCTCAGGGATATACAGTGACTTTGCTGTTATTTTTCAACAAACTTGGATTCGTCAGCTGTAGAAAATGGCTGTTTTTAGGTTCTCCTGTTCTCCCTACCTTTCCAGATTCTCCATAGGAATGGCTACCAGGATGATATGAACAACAGAATGGCTCCAAAGTTAAGAGATATGTAAGATGTAGAAGTAGAGAGATATGTCATAAACTGGTCTGCTGATCCCTGGACAGGTTGTAGTTATGTCAAGATGGCCCTTGGAACCTTCATCGTTATGTACATAATTTTTAACTGTTTTTGGGTCTCCCTCATCCCTCCTGCTTGTGACCTGCTGTGCCCAGGGCCTCTGCAGCCTGTGTGATGAGAACACCATTAGCTTTCAACCCAGGGTCAGCCTCTTTTTTCCAGCCTCAGGCTGATTAGAGAAATCTTTCCATCTTCTCCAGCCTTGGGGACAAAATAGCTGAGGTCCTCTCTAACAGGCAGCTCACTCGAGGCTAAAACCCCTTTCCAAATCAGGTCACAAGACCCTCCAGATTCCTCAAAGCAACCCCCTTGCTCCAGGCAGAGAAGATTCAAGAACCCACCTTCCTAGTTACTTGAGGCCAGCTGTGCCCTCTGCCCAGCTTGGAGCAAGAGAGGGAAGACCCCAGACAGAAAGGTAGTACATGGGACAGTTAGCTCATGTTGATGGCAATTTGCCTGGGAACACATCTCCCACTCCTGACTTGCAGAATTTCCACTGAAAAACCCTTTAGTTTTTACTTTTTAAATGTTATCGCCATCTTGTGGCTCCTTTTAATATTGCAGATTACAGGTATTTTAAGCCTCTAGTATCTCAGACATTTGCACAGAAAAGCAAGCTGATAAAGGTAAAGAGTCAGAAAGCCTATGATTATTATTGAAGTTATTGTTTAATATGCTTTAAACCTCAGCAGTTAGGTTTGCATGATCAGGTTTAAAGAGATATCAAAATTCTGTAAACTCTAGCTGACCTCAGCCCAGCCTCGCTGTCGACTTTACAGAACGAGTCTTGCTGTGTGACAAGTCATTAACGTGCTCCCATTAGATTCGTGAGCTGAGAAACAGAATGGAATATACCTGATATACATGAATTACATAAGAGATAAATCCCCAACATAGAAAAAATCCAAAACCTGAAAGAAAATCAAATCTTTAATCCCATCACATGGAGATAAGCTATCTCAATTAGCATTTTAATGTAGATCTCCCGTATTTTTATGCATATATGCCACAATAGAATCATAACGTGAATGCTGTTTTTATACTCCTTTTTAAAAATTATTAATGCCTCTTTCTTGCTCGCTACAATAGCTAGAGTCTAGAACAATATTTAACACAAAATAGGGTCTCAAAAGTAGTTGTTAAGTAAGTGAAAGTGAATAAGCAATTTGTATAATTACTTTTAATACCTATATAACCTTCCACTTTGGGGCTGCTGCTAAGTCGCTTCAGTCGTGTCCGACTCTGTGCGACCCCATAGACGGCAGCCCACCAGGCTCCCCCGTCCCTGGGATTCTCCAGGCAAGAACGCTGGAGTGGGTTGGCATTTCCTTCTCCAATGCATGAAAGTGAAAAGTGAAAGTGAAGTCGCTCGGTTGTGTCCAACTCTTCGCGACCCCATGGACTGCAGCCTACCAGGCTCCTCCGTCCATGGGATTTTCTAGGCAAGAGTACTGGAGTGGGGTGCCATCGCCTTCTCCCTACTTTGGGGGCAACCCTCTATTTATTTACTCTCATCTAATAATGTTTATTTTTATTATGAGCACAACCATAATAAGCAAGAGCAGTGCAGTTTTGAGTTTTACTCGTTGGTGATAAGAGTCCTTCAGCCAACCAGCCTCCATCAAGTTCAGGAGAGTCTGTGTTCATGCAGCTCTCCCCATCAACATGAGAGCATCTTTTTCACAACTTTAGTCCTTGATTTTCAAGTCTCAGAATGCCCAGCCCCCAGTCCCCAGAGATGGTGATTTAATTGGTCTCAGGTGGATCTTATTCGTATATGTTCCAAAACTCCAAGGTAATTCTAATGTGCAGCCAGGGTGGAGAAAAACTGTACTTTAAATGGAGTTACCCGCAGAGTTCATGTCAGGGAGACATCGTGAGAGGGGAGACGGCCTAATAAAAGGAAGCCCAGCCCTCGGTAAGTGTGTGTCTGAAGATGAGGCCAGACCACCTGGCATGACGTTTTCATTCCTCAGAGACAAGGCAGCAAGTTCTACATCCTCATGTTAATTGGAGCCGTTCAGAGGTATTTAAGGGAATTAACAGAATATTAATGATGCAAGATGAGTAAATACGTCTTAGATGACCTCCAGTACCACAGTGATTTCACGCGCCGCAGTCATGGCCCTTTGTGGGTAAAGATGTAGAATGCATCTCTCCACCGTGACATAGTAAACCCATCCGCAGACGTCATCCATGTAACTCACATGAGTATTCACGCAGGCTGCAGTCTCAAGGCAGAGGAAATTGCCCTGAAACTGCACGCGGCACAAAGGTTGTAATTGGTTTAGAACCGTTTGGTAGATTTATGAGGAAATTTCTCCTCTCTGATTCCTTAGAAATAGGGACCACATATTCCTTGCACAATTCTCTTGGCCTGATTACTATTTGTTCTTATTTTACATGTACCAGACTTCTGAGCGTCCCTTTCTGAACTGAGCAGGCTCAGGTCACCTACCCCACCCCCAGCTCCACCCAAGGTCCAATGAACACTTTACGGGGCAACAAAATGCCAGAGAGTCCCCTGGGGTCGTCTGTACTCCCTGGGAGACTGTAGTTAAAAATAAAAGCAAACAGTGGAGAAACATTCTTCAGTGCTGAAAACAGTTCTAACCATATTTCTTTAGGGAATAAAAGTCTCGATTTTTAAAACTCCAGCAAACCGACAGCTCCGTATATGTTTTTGTGCCTACACAGTTGGTTTTGATCTCTGCAGTTCTTTCTTGTCTTTTAAGTATCACTCTTGTGTTTTGGGGGAGTGATGGGAAGATCACTCTAGAGAATTGGAAAGGTCAGTTTTGAGCCTGTCTGGGGGCTAAGGGTAGAATTCAAAGGGAAGTAGCAGAAAGTTCTATTGATGCCTTCTTGATGTTGAACTGTAAGGCCCCACCGTGCCTTCCTGAGCAGTGGGCTGTCATGGTGAATTTCACCTAAATCCAGTCACTGGGATGAACAGCAGATGTGGAAAAGCTGGATTCAGATACAAGTCCTCAAATCAAGATGATCACGTGTATTCTTCTTAAAGGAGCCATTTCTGAGAACAGCCTCTAACTGAACTGAATGATAAATGAAAGTCATGCCAGCCATGGTTTCTGTGTCCCTTTGCTACACAGTGGACTCGGAAAATATTTCACAACCTCTCCTTTGACTCCTTTCTTCTAGAAGATTTGCATTAAACTTGCCCGGTCCCTCCTATGCTAAATATAAAGCCCCCTTCAATCCCCCATCCTCTTATTACTAATGCCATGGGCTATCAGCCTAACTACCCCTACCCAAGACAGACAGACACACACACACACGCACACTTCACCTAATTTTTTGTGCCTACCTCCCCCCCTTACATCCTTCATCACTTACACCCTTCATCAGCTACACCCTCAATCTGGCTTCGGGCTTTATCATCCCTCTAAGTCCTCTCCACCCAAACCACCCCTTCTGTCCTTGTTCCACAATGGAGCAGGCACTGTGGGGTCTTTACTGCTCGACTTTCCAGTGCATCGAGCGCTGTGGACCGCTCTCCCCTTGAAACAGCACTTTTCTGAACTTCAGGACATTCTCTGAGGACCTGCCTTCCCACTTTCCTCTGTTGCCCCCCTGTGCCTCCTTATGCCCCCTGCATCGTGTGGTTCCTCAATGACTGGCCCTCCACGCTTCTCTCTTCTCTCTGCAGGGTCTCTGCCTGGAGGCTCCATTCCCCCACACACACCTCCAAATACCAGCTGGGAGCTGATGTCTCTCAGACTCTCCTTCAGCCCTCATCATCTTCCTGTGCCCCATAGCCATGTATCCGTTGGATCCCATGATCTCAGCAGGTCCCAAACTTGACTTGCCCGCTCACTTCCACATCCCCTGTCTCTGTGAGTGGACGACCCCAAGAGCCCACTTGCCACACTAGAAACCTGGCAATCATTCTTGAGGACAAAACCACCCTTCCTGTCAAGCCTACTTCCTAAGTGTCTCAGACACAACTCCTCTCTTTATTTTAGCTCCTATCTTAGTCCATTCATCCCTCTATAACAGAATACCAAGGTTGGATGGCTTATAAGACAACAGAAATTTATTTCTCACAGCTTTGGAGGGTGGGAAGTTCAAGATCAAGTCTGATGGCAGATTCCATATCTAGTGGAAGCCTGCTCCCAGGTCTCAGCATGGCCATCTTTTCAGAACAACTTCACATGATGGAAGGGATGAGGGAGCTCTCTGGGGTCTCGTGTGTGCATGGGCTAAGTCGCGTCAGTCATGTGTGACTGTAACCCCGTGGACTGTAGCCCGCCAGGGTCCGGTGTCCATGGGATTCTCCAGCAAGGATACTGGAGTGGGTTGCTCTTTCCTCCTCCAGGGGATCTTCCCGACCCAGGGATCGCACCTGCGTCTCTTCTGCCTCCTGCTGGGGACCCAGGCGCTTGCCTGCTGTGTTTCGTCTCAAGCCCTTTGCATTTGCTATTCCTGGGCCTGAAACACCTCCTCCAGCAGAGCTCCCCTTCCATCCTGGGCTTTGCCTACTTGCAGGCTACATATCCTCACCTGTGGCCTCCCCAGTGAAGCCTCCCCTCCTCCCCAAGGCTGTGATCTTCACCTGCTGTGTTCACCCCGCGCGCGCATGCGCCATTCTACCACATCATCTATTACACTGAGCTGAAATGGGCTCTTTTTCTGCGTCTTCTTACTTCAACAAGAGTGTAAATTCCATAGAGTCTTTTTTAAAATTTCCTTCACTTGACTTTTGAATATTTATTGTTATTTATTTATTTCTTTGGCTGTGCTGGGTCTTAGTTACAGCCTGTGGGATCTAGTTCCCTGACCAGGGATCAAACCCGGCCCCCCCACCTCCTGCGTTGGGAGTGCGGAGTCTTAACAACTGGACTGCCAGGGAAGTCCCAAGGTAGAGTCTTAATCTCATTCACCGCACAAAGTCTGTCCTCTGACTGATGTACAGTAACTGCTGGAGAAATATCATACGAATAAATGCAGCATTATTTTACTTTCCTAGTGCTGGGATAGTGTGTGGAATCCTGATGGAAAGGATCATTTTAAAGACAAAAATGAAAGTACCCCAGAAGAAAGACGACAAATCAATCCTTCTCCTGTTACCCTAACGTAATTTTTCATCTTGTCTGTATGCCATTAACTGCTAAAATAGCCAAACGAGTATGTTTCATTTAATTTGCCCAAGTGGGCGAGATTGTAATTAAAGGTGTTTCTCTATGTAGATACTTGCAACTCGTCATAAAATGCTGACACTACAGTTATTAAACAACCAAGTAGGGAAGGAGGCGGGCTAGTGTTTCTTAGGGATAAACGCGTGTACGACTGCGCCCTCTTCTGGATGTACTGAGAATAGCTTACGAGTGGAAAAGACTCCAAAAGGAATGATTGATTGGTGGCTTCCCTGGGGCTTCCCAGGTGGCTCCGTGGTAAAGAATCCGCCTGCAAAGCAGGAGACCCGTGTTTACTCCCTGGGTCAGGAAGATCCCCTGAAGAAGGAAATAGCAACCCACTCCAGTATTCTTGCCTGGAAAATCGCATGGACAGAGGAACCTGGAGGGCTACAATCCATGGAGTCACAAGAGTCAGACATGACTGAGCGACTGAAAACAACAAAGGAATGGCTAGGACCCACCGAAAAGCATGGTTCTAGGTTCACATCAACTCTGGCTTTCTAGATGAGAATGAGTGGCTGAAAACCGGGGGAGCAAAGTGTGCAATGTCACCTTAGTCAGGAGACCTTGCTGCCCTGTGGCATCCAGCGAGCTCTTTGTGCAGGAAGCCCCCTTCCTGGTCTGCACCCCAGAGCTCACCTTCTGTCCCTCCAGCTGAGAGGTGTGGGCTTCCAGGGGGCCCTACACAGCCCTTGTCCCTGGGCACACAGTCCTCACCCTCTCATCACAGTGGCCTCTGCCTTGGTAGCTGAAAAATCAAGTCGGGGGCCTCTCCTTGGCTGCCCTCTTAGAGGACTGGTTGCCCGATCTAGCAACTCTCTGGGAAATATTTGATCTGACCGCCGCATCTCTGACAGACTCAGCAGGACCACCTTCTGGTCACCTGGTGCTGCCTGGCTTCAAGTTTCAACCCACTTGATTTTTTTTCTCTTAAAGTTCACTGCTAGTCTCTTAAATTGCTTGGACCTTTGAAAATGTGTTGTCTTAATCCCTCCCCCTTTCTCTGCTCTTAGTTCATTTTTTTACTTTCTTTTTTGAAATATTTATTTATTCGGCTGTGCCAGGTCTTGGTTGTCATGTGAAGTCTGAGTTGAGGCGGGTGGCATCTAGTTCCCTGACCGGGAATTGAACCCAGGCCCCTGCACTGGGAGTGCAGCCTTAGCCACTGGACCAAGGAAGTCCCCGTTCTACTTTCTATTAATTCTTTTGGGGCACTCCTTTCCCTTCATTCTTTATTTCTTCCGTTTTGTTTGTTTGTTTCTGATCACTTTATCTAGTGACTTATCATTTTAACCTTATTTTGACTTCTCATCTTTTCACCTACAAGGCTTTCATCCTTTAGATTTCCTGGTTACTCATATTATTGGCCCTTTTATACAATCTTTTCTTATTTTACTATTTTATCATTTTTTTTCAGTTGAAGGCCAGTTTTTCATGTTTGACTCCAAAAATAGACTCTTCTTCACCTTGTTCTTACTTTATCTACTTCTCGTTAATCATTCCTAACTCTTGTCTGTGTTTTTCATTGTAATTCAACATTTTACCTGCCAACTTGACCTGTAAGTCTGCTTTACTGTGTTTTTCTTATACTGTTCAGACAAACATTATCTTCTATTTTTATTTACTTATATATTCATATCTTTCTGTTGTTGTTTTGGCCACACCACGGGGCATGCAGGGTCTTAGTTCCCTGAGCAGGGGTCAACCCTGCACTTCCCACAGTGAAAGCACGGAGTCTTAACCACTAGACTGCCAAGGAAGCCCCTGCTTTTATCTTTAAACTGTTATTTTTTTTCCTCTTATTTTACAAAGAGCAATACAAGAGACGTGCTAATTAAGGCGGCCATCGGAAGGCTGCCCTGCGCTTAGAAGCAGAGTAAGCGCAGTGCTCGCCCTCTCCAGGCAGAGGGAAGGGCAGCAGGAGCCCAGGCCAGTGTCTCCCCTTCACTTCATTTTTCGCATGAATAAAGACAGAAAGGATGTTGAGTCAGGAGTGAGGCAAAGAAGGGGACTCTCGGAGACCCTGACACTCCGAGCTGGGAAGCTAACTAATGGAAGTTCTGTTTTCTGTTTATAAGAGAAGTTTTGGGTATCCCTTGTGGCTCAACTGGTTAAGAATCCGCCTGCACTGAGGGAGACCTGGGTTCAATCCCTGGGTCAGGAAGATCCCCTGGAGAAGGGAAAGGCTACCCACTCCAGTGTTCTGGCCTGGAGAATTCCATGGACTGTATAGTCCATGGGGTCGTAAAGATTCAGACACGACTGAGCAACTTTCACTTTCACTTTGCAATAATATCTACACATCAGGACCAAGAACATGATTATAGGTAATTTCGGTTTAGAGCCCTGCACCTTGTCTTCACAGGAAGTGAAGAAAGTCGAGGAGGCCTAAGGGCAAGTATGCTCAGTCGCTCAGTCATGTCTGACTCTGTGCCTCGTGGACGGTAGCCCGCAGGGCTGTGTGTGGGGTTTTTCAGGCAAGAGTCCTGGAGTGGGTTGCCCTTTCCCTCTCCAGGGCTAAGGACAAGAATCTACTCTTATAATCTTCCCCCAGAGATGATAATATGTTAAATGAGAGGCGGGAGGTGAGCCAATGCAAAGGAAGGAAGAATGAAGGATTGAAGGGAGGGGAAAAAATAAACAGGAAGTTTCAAGAATTTTTATATCAAGCTTCTTATTGCGCAGCCTAAGAGAGAAAAAAGACTGTCAGGACCTCAGATGGACCTAGTCCCCGGAAACTACACTCCAGTGTCTAGGCTGGAAGGAAGTGGTTTTCAACAAGTGGGGAGGGGGACATGAATGGAACTCCCCCCAGGGGACATTTGGCAATATCCAGGGACATTTTTGGTGGTGGGAGAAGCCCGGGATGCTGTTAAATCCCCTGCACTTCACAGGACATTCCCCACACACAGAGAAAATCACCCCACCCCAAATGCCAGTAGATCCGAGGCTGGGAAACCTCACACAAAAGCCAGTTTAACTAATGATCTTCTTCCCATCTTGCAGGACTTGTCCTCACTCCCATTTGACGGCTTCCCACCGCCCGCACCCCTCAAAGTCCCCTCTAGTGAACAGTGTCGGCTCCATCACCCAGCCATGTCGCAAATGTCCCAGGGCCCCTCTTATTTCTCTACAGATTATTTCTCCACATGCCTGCCTAGGCCAAGGAGCTTAGACCCCAACCTTCTCTGCCCAGCATCAGCTTCTTCCTCTCAAGACATACATAGTCCAATCAACCTATTTTCACTGAGAAGGCATATCTGGCCTGGGGAACACAGAGTCTTCTCACCACACAGAATGGACCCTCTGTGCTTTGACGAGAACCCAATAAACCCACTGCCTGTCCCAGTGGGTCTCTCCCCAGCAGCCCAGCCCTGGAGAACCCTGAGCTTCCTAAGGACCACGGCTCTGTTTTTCCAGACCAAGTAGGTCTTCTGTGACTACTTTCTTCCACCAGCTCTGAAGAGCCCCAGCTTCTATGCACTCAGTTCACAGGTTTGAGGCAAAGTTGGCTAAGGGACCATGCACGAGAGGAAGCAGAGATCCTAGTGGGAAGAGATGGAGGCTGGAGTGAAGTATGTGGGCTCTGAAGCTAGAACACCTGCCATCCACGCCCAGCTCTTGGGCACATTCCTTTGCCCATCTGTGCCTCGGGGTCCTTGTATGTAAAGTGGAGACTCTTGCATGGTCGCCGTGAGGCTCCAGTGAGTCAGGACCAGGTGGAGCTTAGAACAGGGCAGTCACCACCACTGCCTGGAGAGCTGAGTCAAGGGGGAGGCTGTGCCACGAGCCAGCAGCCAGGAAGTGAGCGTTCTTGTCGCCAGTACCTCCCTTGGGCAGCATCATTACAAACGGCTCAGCACGATGAAAGGTTACCCCTTTCCAAGGTCAAGTGCAAAGCTGAGAGTTTCACTTCCCCACAAGGGTAATGGGACTGGACTCTTCCCTACTTCCCTCGATCCTGCTTCCTCTTTGCTATTTAAGGACAAGGACACTGTGTACACTAAGCTGCCCAATGCCTTTTTCTAAAGCACGGGCTCCCTAGGCCCCAGGGGAGCACGTGGCTTCCCCCTTCTAACTCAGCACATCTGTTTTTCTGAACCACAAATGAAAATTCTAATTATTTTATGAATGGAAAGAAATTCAGCTATCCCCAAAGTTCATATAAAACAAAAGAGTTTTAAAATCTTTGGCCACTGTGATATTTTTTCCCCAGCTGTGTTTTAGAATGCGTGAAAAGCCTGGAGTGAATGAAGAGAGATTTCAGCCTATTAGCATTCCTAAACAGTTCTAAATAGGTCAAGAATTCAGTTGTCATATCTATGGATTTTTGTTTTCTTCTCATTTCCTGATGACACCACATGTTTTCATAATTTAGCATCTTTTGAAGGAGGTAACTGCCTTCAGACTTTTAAGAATAAAATCTTGCTTTCAACCTTCAGATAGGTATTTTTAAAAAAGGAAAGTTTGTTGATTAATAGAATACCTACATTTATTTTAAGACTGAGGAGATAATCAAGCTATTCTTTTTTTATATTCTCAGCATGTAATACGGCATCTGCAACAAAGAAGACATTTCATTTATGTTTGTTGAGTGAATAAAACATACACAGGAATTAGCAAGTCAAGAAGAAAAGCCATAGCTTGGGTTTTATTTTGCTGGTGCTGTACTTTTTCAAGTACAGCTTCTTTTAAAGAACCTGCCCATCAGTGTAGTTTTGCTGGCATGAGAATCACATTGAACATCAAACTTTCTATCTTCATTTTTCTGACACCTCTTTGACCCAGGGAAGAATAAATAGCTCATTACCTATAGGGTGAACCAATTATATACCTGAGGTCAGCGACCAGTTCTCTGTTGAGCATAATCAGAATACCATCCAAGCTGCATGATGTACTATTATATAAAGGACATAGTCTGGCTTTTGAGAAAAGGGTATCCCAATTCAGGTTGTGTTCCTCCGTAACCCCCTGAGCCTCATTTACTTAATATAAATGGAAGCAGTTGGGATTTGGTGAAGATAATGTATGGAAAGTGCCTGGCACATGGTGAGCCCTCAGTCCATGCCTTTTGTTAGGCCCTGATCCCAGTAACCTCCAGAGAAACAGCAGGAATGTCACAGGAAAGCAGATTGGATAGTAGGGGGCCTTCCCACCTAATAGCTAATTCAGCGTGTCTCAACCCTTGGCTAAAGGTTAACATCACTTAGCCACCTGTTGAAAAATTCTGATGCCTGGTATTCACCCCCAGGGAGCCTGGTGTAAATGAGTACAATGGATCTATACGTTTCTAAAGTTTCCCCAGGGGATTCTAATGACCATTCAGGGCTAATAACTACAGAACTAAAAGGTGATCAAGACCTAATGTCCTCACACTCTGGTAAGTCAGAGGTTTGGTGGTAAACAACCATTTAAGCACAGTTTCATGGTGAGATCCATTTGCACATAGTGTGTTGAATATCTTTTAAGTAAGATCTTCAGTGATGATTTTAGAGCCAGAGCCAGCGTTCATGTGTTCATTCAAACACATAATTCATTGAACGTATGTGCCAGGAACTGTGCTGTTCTTCTGGGATCCAGAACTCAGTCTGACACAATCTTTGGCTCACGTGGCTTACAGTCTAGCAGAGAAAGCCAAGGACAGTGAGAGTTGTGTGTGATGTGTCCCCACATCAGTGAGCACTGGGGAAGGACCACCGACCCAGAATTAGGGAAGGGGAAGCTCTGAGAGCATATCCAGAGGTGACGATAGGGATGAACGGAAGTCATCTGAACGGGGAAGAGAGGTCCAAAGACAGGATGTTTGTGGCACAGGTGGGAAGGAGAGTTGGTTGTTTTCATATCACAACCACGGATTAATATTGCTTTGTTTTAAAGTTTTTCATGTAATTTTGTGGACACCTGTTATACATTTGGGATAGCAGTAGAAAAATAAGGATTTAGAAAGTCCCTACCCAACAACATCCCATTAACTCAATTTCCTAGGAAATATGTGTGACAATATCCTGACATAGTTTTTAAAAGTTGAACAAATGATTCCTAATATTGTCTCTGGGGCTTCCCAGGTGGCTCAGATGGTAAAGAATCTGCCTGCAATGCAGGAGACCCAGGTTCAATCTGTTGGCTGGGAAGATCCCCTGGAGAAGGGAATGGCAACCCACTCCAGTATTCTTGCCTGGGAGATCCCACGGACAGAGGAACCTGGCAGGTTACAGTCCATGGGGTCGTAAGGAGTCGGACATGACTGAGTGACTAACACTCTTATGCACTCTTATTATACTCTATTGTTTCTAACTTTCAAAGTCCTAGAACACAGGTAGAGTGACTTTGCAAACTGTTTTTTGTTCTTACTCTATTCCCATACTTCTGTTTATCTGATAGACAAATGAAGACAGCGTTTATGTGCCAAGAATTCATTGATTGTATATGACATGGAAGAGGGGAAAGGTCAGTTGTGTCCTGAGTATAAAATCAATTCCCAGATACTTGGCCTATTGACAGCTCTGATTTTAACCATTTAGTCAGAATGATTTAAAAAATAAATATTACTTCCCGTGCTCAGTGGTGTTTGACCATAAATTATTGAACTTAGGAATTGGGAAGGACATCAAAGCATTGCAGAATTGGTAATCAACTTAAAATCCACGTAAATTCTGTTTCCACATTCTCTTTTCCTTTTATCATATTGTTAGGTTACTCAGGGGTCCTTTTTATTCCCTCACATGTTTGACGATGCTTTCAGATCTATAAATTAGAAGTGCTATTGGTAATACACTAAGGCCTTTCCTTCCCTCAGATTATCTGTATGTTATAGCTTTGACAGCTGAAAAACACAATTCGGTGCAGGGTATGTAAGTATCCAGTATGCTTTGCTTTGAAATTCAAACTAAACTGTAAAAAATGGGAGAATTTGTTGGCTCAGGAAACAGTAATAGTTCACGCAAAGATGAATGCAGGCCCTCAATTGATATCATTAAGACTGTCTGGGTCACTTCATCTCTCAGTTTCTTTTATTCCCTAGCAATGTATGTCTACACAGAGGGAGAGTTGTTGGTGTGCTAGTCACTCAGTCGTGTCTGACTCTTTGCAACCCCATGGACTGTAGCCCTCCAGGCTCCTCTGTCCATGGGATTTCCCAGGCAAGAATACCAGAATGAGTTGTCATTTCCTTCTCCAGGGGATCTGCCAGACCCTGGGATTGAACCTGGGTCTCCCACATTGCAGGTGGATTCTTCACTGCCTGAGCCACCAGGGAAGCCTGGTCCAAAGCCCTTAGATAAATATAGTTCATGGTCTCTGAAAGAGAAACTCTCTCCAGAAAACTTCCAAGTCCCCAAAAGAACCCTGATTGGCCCTGGTTAGGTCATGTGCCTACTCTGAACCAATCACAGTGTCTAGGGAAATTAGGTTTTCAGACTTATCCTTGGCTCCACCACTGTGGTGAAATAGGACCCTTGATGGACCCACCCGCCAGAACCAGAATGAAGGGGAAAGGGTAATTCCCTTGAGAAATGACCTGGGGAAAGACAAGTTGACAGATGACCATTACTGGTGACCACGGTATTAGAGTGTTTCTCTTGTTCTGCCTCCAAAATGTTAGTATTTCCACTAAGTAAAAAACAAAGATCCAATAAAAAGTTTCCTGCACTTAGTGGGGCTTCTTCCCTTTTGAAAATCCTTCCAGCTATTGACACGTTTCCTACACTTAGTGGGACTTCTTCCCTTTTGAAAATCCTTCCAGCTACTGACACATTTGTTTTCAGTGAACAATAGGCTTTTTCTATAACATGACAAACTCTTTGGTTATTTATTTAATGAGAACATTCTTAGTAGTTCATAGAACTAACATATCAGAAAAAAAGAAGTATGGTTTTATAAATTAAAAATAAATAAACCAAACCTAATTACCTGTGGGAAGGAAAGAGATAAAGTTGAAACTTATACACAGTTTTATTTTTGTGCTCTTCATTATATAAAACTTCTATGAAAGGTTGTTAATATATTTGTATTTCTGTACTCCCTGGTGGCTCAGAAAGTAAAGAATCTGCCTGCAATACAGGAGACCCAGGTTCAATCCCTGGGTCAGGAAGATCCCCTGGAGTAGGAAATGGCAACCCACTCCAGTATTCTTGCCTGGAGAATTCCACGGACAGGGGCCTTGTGGGCTACAATCCATGGGGTCAAAAAGAGTTGGAAATGACTGAGCAGCTAACACATAATTATTGCGGTTTAAAAATCATTCATGTCTAACATGATAGAACTACCTTGGGAAAGTCAAATTTGGTCCAAGTATAGTCTTCAGCTTTGAGGATCCACAAATTTTGTTTTCCCCCAATACATTCGAGCATTATCAGTATCTCCAAATCTGGGTAATACCAAACTCACAGAAGAAACCTGAGAGTCTTCTTGAAACCCTGATTCATGTATATATCCATGCTGATCAAGTCCTCCTAATTCTGTCTTCTTAATACCTGCCCCCACCCTTCTCCCCTGACCCTGCAGTTTCATCCTCTCTTTTTTGCCTCTACTGTATACAGACTCTCATAATCTCTAATCCAGACCATGGTTCTACTTTTCTGATATCCTAATTCAGCCTTTCCTCCTTATTAAACCCGTTCTTCATACTGAAGTAGATAAGTCAATATCCACATTCAACATGTCAATCTAAAATGAACTTCTAGTCTGGGAAACTGGTACAGAGTTAAGTGAGTCCTCAATTAATATTTGAAACAGTACTGCTGTTTGCAGTGGTCCTTCAAAGAGAAAGGATAGTCAGTGATTTCTCTCGGAGGAAATTTCTAGGAGAAGCCGAATTTTACTTTCAGTGTCACTCGGAGGGCATGAAACATTAGCAAGACCTACTCCCAGGATAATCTTGATGGTTAGTAGTGTCAGTCTAGACCAGTTTGATACTTCTCTATCCTCTTTGTGGATCGATTGGATCATTAAGCCATCTGGTTAGGGAACCTTCTTTAACTCTCAATTTCTCCTTTTCTTAATTCTTTTTTTTTTTTTTTTTTTTTTTAAGGTTCACGTCTACTATATCCCTTCTGCTGGTGTATTCTTCTTTAGAAATGGTAATGGGACCAGTTGGACACTATTTTTCCAATTTAAGCCTTAAAAGATCATTTTTAAGGAGATTAGACTATAGATAGGTGATAGATGCTAGACAGATAGAGAGTAACCTTTAAAATATATGTGGTGGTGGTGGTTTAGTCACTAAGTCATGTCCGACTCTTGTGATCTCATGGACTGTAGCCTACCAGACTCCTCCGTCCATGGGATTCTCCAGTCAAGAATACTGGAGCAGGTTGCCATTTCCTTCTTCAGGGGATCTTTCTAACCAAGGAATCAAACCCAGGTCTCCTGCATTGCAAGCAGATTCTTTACCGACTGAGCTACATGTATAAAATATACATCTGATTCCATTCTTCATGTATGGATTTCACCTAGTTAACTAGTTGACCCAGTGAAACCTTTCTGTTATACAACTTAAAATAGTGTCTGGACTTTGTTGCATAAATATTTTTAATGGTGGTATGATGGAGAAGCAAGTACAAAGAACTGCAAATCACTACATGAGAAAACAGATTTATGAGTGACACATAGAACCTTACAGAAACTGAGAAACAGGTGAAAAGGACTTAACACTCCACATACCTACCAAAATCACAAGCTATCCCAATACATCTTCATAGTACCTTTTCCTAAGATAAGCCTCACAGTGCTTAGTCGCTCAGGCGCACCACACTCCTTGGTCCATGGGATTCTCCAGGCAAGAATACTGGAGTGGGTTGCCATGCCCTCCTCCAGGGAATCTTCCCAACCCAGGGATCAAACCCAGGTCCCCTGCATTGCAGGCAGATTCTTTACCATGTGAGCCACCGGGGAAGCCCAAGAATACTGGAATGGATAGCCTATCCCTTCATGGGATCTTCCTGACCCAGGAATCAAACAGGAGTCTTATGATTGCAGGTGGATTCTTTACCAGCTGAGCTACCAGGGAAGCCCTAAAATAAGCCTTAGCATCCTGTCACTTTCATACATTTCTGTTGAGTGCTTGCCCTGAACTTGAGATGGACATCTCTCTTGCTGGTTGGACTGTGGTCAGACTCATCGGTGGTGGCACAAAGGAGTCATGTATTCCTAGAGGTCAATAGGTCTGAAGTAAACATCAAATGCCACCATCTGGCTGGTGCCCGCTTGGTGATCTGGCAGATTCAGATTCTTGAGAGATGTTTCTCCAGTATGGTGGTGTATTCCTAGACTGACTAGAGAACAGGAAGACGCAATTAGTGTTCTGTTCAGTAATGCAAGAAACTTCATTCAGAAAGCCAGTTTCTTTGTCCTGAGCTTAATTTGAAGGATTTTGCCTAATTTTCAGGCAAAATGAATTTTCAGGCACATCAGGTTTCAAGCAGCCATAGGCATCTTTAAAAGGATACTTTCCAGCTAGTGTGAGTCAAATTTCCTCTGGGGCTTTATTTAGGTAATAGAAATTTGTTCTTATGTGGTTGTAATAATATAAAGAAGCTTAATTTGGGACTGGATAAGGTTTGGCTGCTGCAATAAAACTGGAGTTTATAAAAAGAGGAAAAATGATCAATTAGCTTCGTACTACCATTATGATCCAGCATCTCAAATTCACCATAATGATTTTATCCATTATACTGCTGCAGAAAAAAATAAAAGCAGCATAAAATGATGTAATACAAGAAATCTTGCATAGTAATGGATCTTTCACAACCGTAATGAAGTCTTTGGAACCTTCATGGTATAAATTAGTATTATTTCTCAAAATATACAGGTGAACTCTTATAACATTTGAATAAATTCAGGCTATTAATTGAAAATAAGAACTGTAACCACAATCTTGATGCTATTTTCGAATCAAGTTAGGAAAGTGAAAACTTTGTTTTCACTTCCATCTTCAAGAATCAGTAGACCACACCTCAGTAAACAAGAAATGTCCTTTGAAAAAAATCAAAATCTTAAATGTTAAAGTATGTTATAAACCTTTCTGGATTGGCATCATGTATTCAGTGAATATCCTGGTAAAAACAAGTACTGATATCTTTAATATTCAGTAATTAGTATCAAGCATCTCAGGTGAATGGTCTAGACAGATCTGGGTCCCAACAATTTCATTTATGGCTTTAGTATCTTTGAGATAAAGACAGCTTGGATAATGGAACGTCCATGCCATGTTTTGATCATTATATCAAAAAATAAAAACACAGCAAGTGTGCTCATCCACTTGGTGCTTGAGTAATTTTTACAAAATTTCCAGTTTAGCCTAAATGTCTTAGCTGTCAGATATTCATTCCCTGTCTCAAGAGATAGCTGATTCTGTCTTTGAGCAGGTGACATTCAGGATATTCTTCTTTATATTGATCCACTGTCTGTCTCATGGTATCTTCCATGCACTGACCAAGCTTCACACGCAGGACCAGGTAGAATGAGCCCAAATCCTTCTTTATAAGACAACCCTTCAGATACTCCAAGAGTTATCAGGTCCTCGACCATCTCTTCTTTAGACCAGCATTTTTATTTATCAAAAATGGAATTGAACATCCTATAGAGACTGCCTATAGATCAAGCAGTGAGCTGAGTCCTGGCATAAAGATTGGTGACTGTATTTAACAGTGTATAGTTTAGTGAAGGACATAATGAATAATTAAAATGAATTAAAAATATGATAAGTGCAACTGCAGAGATTAAAAACAGGATGCTTTGTGGTAGTAAGATGGAGGAGATAACGCTTCCTGGAGGAGTCAAGCAAGGCATCAGCAAGGAGATGAGTTTGAACTGAGTCTTGAAGGGCAGATAAGAATTGGGCAGGTGACTATGGGCTGGGGATTGGCTGGGAAAAGAGTCTGGCTGCCTTTCCACGTGGCTTCCCAGGTGATGCTCATGGTAAAGAACCCAACTGCCAGTGCAGGAGACAGAAGAGACACGGGTTCAATCCCTGGGTTGGGAAGATCCCCTGGAGCAGGGCATGGCAATCCACTCCAGTATTCTTGCCTGGTAATCCCATGGACAGAGGAGCCTGGGGGGCTGCAGTCCATGGGGTCACAAAGAGTGGGACATGACTGAGTGACTCAGCACACACGCCTCTCCACACAGAAGGTGCACAGGCAAATGCAGCCCCAGGTCGGGGCAGGTGGGGTTAAGGATAGTGCTTTCATGCAGCTGCAAGTCCACACCTGAGTGGTGGGAAAGGGAGGAAGGAGATGCTACACGATACAAAGGAAGCAGCGTTTCCAAGGTCCTGATAGGTGTGCTTGACAATGTGAGAATCTCTTACCTTTCAAGTCACAAAGAGCTGCTGAATGACTTTTAGCAGAGAAATGATGCCGTGAGATTTGCACTTTAGTAAAATGTGACAGATGGTTGTGTAGAGAGAAGGGATGGAGGGCTGGGAGAAAGGCAGGAGGATCTATATATGGCAGTACCCGGGCAATGGGGATGGAGAGGCAAGGCAGGGCCCAGCTTATCACACAGGTAAAATCCTGGGGACCCAGCACCAACTGGATGTCAGGAAAATGCATTTTCAGAAAGATTTTCATGTCTTAGACTGCAGCCGTTTCAACCGCTCCACATCATACTGTTTCCCGTCTCCTCACCACTTCCATTGCTGTCTTGATATTGACGCAACCTCATGACCCTTCTACCATAACTTGATCGCACCCTGTTCTTCCTCACAGAGTAATGATCCCGAAATGATAGCAGTGTCACCACTTATATCATGGTGTCAACTTAAACTGCAATTAAGTCGCATTTCCAGACTATTAGGAACTATTGTCATAATAGCTATGGCTTCCAGTATCTGCAAATGCTGAGTTGTAAGTGATGGAATTATATGCAGGCATAATTAGTTTTAAATTTACTTTTGTAATCATGTTAATTGAACATGGAAGTGGATTGAAAAATACGCAGGGCATGGCATTGAGCCTGATGCAGTATCTTCAGAATCAGTAGACTGAAGAAATTAGTATCACCAGTAACTGAAATGAACTTGCTCACCTGTAATAGTGCGATGTAGGTACAGTAACCCCTGCATTGCCTCCAAGTTCAGTGACTGTTCAGTGCATTTGCCGTGAGGAGTCTTCATGAGGGTCACTTTGCAAACGGACCAATGCCCAAAGCAAGAGGAGGGCACCTTGGTCATCCTGCTGAGACCTGGGGGCATCCCTCAGACATCCCCAGTGCGTACTTGAAATTCCCCAGGAGTTAGGCTCGGTAGCATCTAAGCTCACCACTCACGCATGCCCATTGTCAGGACCCCCGTGAAGCCCCCCACTTCTAACAAAGCAAGCAACTGTTTGTGATCCCTCCCAGTCCTTCATCCTAAGATGCCAGTTTTCTTCAGTGTCCATCCAGCCCTGCCCTGGCAAGCTGCCCTTACATGGTCATGGCAGTGAGTTCTATAGAGTGGAGCTGCTTAATCTCACTTGGCCTGCATCCTTAGTATGTGCCCATCTGCTCTTCAGTTCTGTGTGGATTAGAGCATAGTCCAGCCTTTGTACCGAGCAGTTGGGAGCCCAGGCCAGCTAAGAGGGCAGACTCTCTTCTGCACTGTAGACAGCTCGAGGTCTACAATACAGATGTAATATGTATGCCAGAGAGCTGGTAAGGAAAAACGTTCTGAGTAAAATGCTTGCGATACTGAATCATCTGCTAGAGGGCAGTGTATGTTAAATAATAATGCGGCTATTTTTCTGGGAAAAGACACAAATTTGCTTTTATATTGTTTTTTGGTTGGTGGGTTGGTTTGATTTTAGTTCAAATGCAAGGTCCAGAGCCTCTGAGATGGTCAAATAAGTTGTTGTTTAAAAAACAGAATCTACAAAGCCCATCGGGATCCCAGTTGAAAAACAGCAGCCTTTGGTGTTTTGCTATTTCTCAAAGGGTTTCGAGTGGACACCTTTATTACTGTTTTTGTCCCTTTTGCAAACATGTTCACACAGTAACCTCAACAGGATTCAAGGCAACTCACCTTCTCCACCCCCAGCTGGGAAATGCTCACCTCATAGCTCTATTAACTCAACGGCCTGAACACCAACAGATGAGAGAGGAAGGTCAAAGGAAAGCGTACCATGAGGGCAAAGCGACATTTTATGAGTCTCGTGTTTCCCCAACAAGCATTTACTCTCAAGAGTTGACAAGGGCAGGCTTTTAGGGGACCTCATTTCTAAAAGTAATCAGAGGTTCCCTGTGAATGATTTTATTTCATTATTTGTGGTACATACATAGATTGTGTTATCCGAAGAGAGAATCTGCTGTTCGGTTTTGAAAAGGGTTTTGTCAGCTGTAATTTTTGTTGTTGTTGTTGTTCAGTCACTAAGTTGTGTCTGACTCTTTGTGACCCCATGGACTGCAGCACGCCAGGCTCCTCTGTCCTGCACTCTCTCAGAGTTTGCTCAAATTCATGTCCACTGAGTTGCTGATGCTGTCCTACCATCTTATCTTCTTTCCCCCCTTCTCCTTCTTTCCTCAATCTTTCCCAGCATCAAGGTCTTTTCCATTGAGTCAGTCCTTTGCATCAAGTGGCCAAAGTATTGACGTTTCGGCTTTAGCCTTAGCTCTTCCGATGAATATTCAGGGTTGATTTCCTTTAGGATTGAGTAGTTTGATTTCCTTGCCATCCAAGGGACTCTCAAGAGTCTTCTCCAACACCACAGTTGAAAAGCATCAGTTCTTCGGCACTCAGCCTTCTTTATGATCCAACTCTCACATCTATACGTGACTACCAGAAAAACCGTAGGTTTGACTATACAGACCTTTGTTAGTAAAATGACGTCTCTGCTTTTTAGTATGCTGTCTGGACTTGTCATAGTTTTCCTTCCAAGGAGCAAGCATCTTTTAATTTCATGGCTGCAGTGATTTTGGAGTACAAGCAAGAGCGGCTGTCATTTCTACATGTGTTTCTACGTGTGTCTATAAAGTTAGGAAATGCCCATATAAGGAAGAAAACGCTAGGGAAGAAGACAGCGTCCATGCCCAGCTCATCTCGGCCACACCGTCAACCTCCCCATCCCAACAGCTGGCTTTCTCTAACAGATAGTTTCTGTTTAGTCCTGTGTGTCAAGAAATGACAGTTTTTTTTTTAAATGGCATTTAGAGTCATCTTAAATATGTTTCATAGGATGGATCCATCCTACTTCAAAAGGCTTCATATCTATCCACCCAGTCCCTGGGAAGCACAGTTTATCATATCAGGTTAGGTGCTGAACGTCCTTCAGAAAAACCCGATGCAGACATATGACCAAAACATAACAATCAGATGGCCCCATCTCATAGGAGCACAGAAGATGATTTCCTGGCTGTCGATGGAAAGAGACTATATGAAATACAGACCAGCGCTAGATCCAGAGATTTGTCAGGTGATTTAGGATGCCTCAAGGCTGCCGGGCAAATTGACCATGAATTATCACTGTCCCACGGGCACATAAAATGTCAAAAACTGCATGCAAATTTTAGTATTCACAGTTCCAAGACCCTCTCGTTACAAATCCAAGAGCCGTTTGCCAGTTAGGCACCAGGCAGCTTAGAACTTGGTGCCATTGATCAAATGCCAACGGCTTCCATCTAAGGCCGCATCTCCCCAGGAAACGTCTGATCGATCAGACAGTTCTCAGATCATGCCAGGGGCCCCAAGCTGCTCCAGATCCAGCCTGCATGCCCTCAAGTCCAAGGAAACTCCTAAGGGGGTGGAATTATCTTTCCGGTGTCCTTGTTAAACTCCACCTCTGCAGGAGCAAAATGCTTCGCCTTCCTCTGCCTTCTCAGCGTCAGAGGGGCTTTCAGGGCGTCTGGCCCGAAGGGATCTGAGTGACGTTTAGAGTCCAGAGACACCGCGACCTGTGAGCCTGTGGGTGCGTTCCCAGTGAAGCAAAGGCAGCCACACGCCAGCATTTCTTGATGCCATTTCACTCTTAGCAAGCGGGAGGTGTTCACGGAGGTGACAGGTTTACCTGCTACACATTGTGACCCTCTCGGGGATGCTGTTCCTGAGAACATCCTGAACTTCCAAGCAAGCTCTGAAAACGAGCCGGTTCTGTTAAGTGGTCTGAGTTATCTTATCACAGCCTTCTTCCTTGGCTTCTGCCAGTTCTCCTCCCTCCTCTAGGACTGGTCCTCAGTCTTCTTTGGCTCTGCCTCATCCTTGGACGTTGGGAAAATTAAGGATTCCATTCTTGGTCTTTCTGACCTTTGAGACTCTCCATGTCTTGGATGATTTCACTTCATCCACTGTATATGTGCTCAAGACATCTGCCTGAGTTCTAGATTCCTGTCCCCATCAGCCATTTGATTTTTCCACCTGGTAGTCCCACAAGCACCTGAAATGCAGCAACTGCAAATATGACTTCACTGTCTTTACTACCAAAGGTGTTGTTCTTCCTCGGTCTCCTTAGGGCCACCATCCACTCAGTGGCTCACTGGTGGATTCCAGTCACGAGACAAATCCTCAGAGTAACTCAAGGGAGGAAGCTTGATGTAAGAATTATTAAACTCGGGTAGAGGTGGTGGTAGTTTAGTCGCTAAGTCGTGTCTGACTCTTGTGACCGCATGGACTGTAGCCCACCAGATTCCTCTGTCCATGGGATTCTCCAGGTAAGAATACTGGAGTGAGTTGCCATTTCCTTCTCCAGGGGATCTTCCCGACCCAGGGACCGAACCTGCATCTGCTGCATTATAGGCAGTCTTCTGAGCGATTATAAAATGTAAAGAGGACTCTGAATTGCACTTAAGGCTGGGGCAGGTGGGGAGGGGCGGGTGGAGTATGCACAGAAGGACACATTTGGAAGTAGGTCTTCCTCCCTAGGTTGGGTTTCAGATCTCACTGGAGAAGGTGTGGTTGCAGCCCACTGGGTGATTGAGAAGTTGACTAGATGTCCATGGCAGAGCTTGTTGACAGTCACTGGGCAGCAGGAATCCACCCTCTGGGGTGTGGGGGCGCCCCGTCTGATGGCAGATCACAGAGATTCAGGGCACCATGACTAGCATGAGACCCGGAGCGTGGTCATGCGTGCATAGGGAGGACCACAGCAATATGATACCAGATCAAGCCAGGGACTGCATATCTCGGGCATGCATCTCGGGCAGGGAGCCATTGCATGTCCCCATACGTCTGTACCACGGCTCGGCCATGTGATAAGAGGAAGAAAAAGCACAGCTCAGCGTATCACATCAGGAAGAGTAGCTTCCTTCTTCCTGCAGTGTCGATCCGGCACCCTCCACTCACATGCTAAAGGAGCAGTGCAGACAGAGGCCAGTTCCTTCTGCCGCGGCCAGTACTGGAGGTGAACCTGGAGCACAGAGGCGATGCATGGATGGCTGGAATGCATGGATGGCTGGAACGCATGGATGGCTGGAATGCATGGATGGCTGGAACGCATGGATGGCTGGAATGGTTGCCCGAACTGGACTCCCCCCTCCCACTCACTCCTTCACATTCAGGTGGCACATCTTGCTAGCTGCTTAGCAGGTAAAAGTCTCCAGGATAAAATCCATCCTCCTTCTTACCCCTGACACCTCCGCCTGGATTCATCCTCTCCTCACCCTACATGGACCTTGGTCATGGCCTTGTGACTGGTGTTCCTGCCACTGGTACATCCTGACTCCAGTCCCGTTAGCACACAGATACAAGGTGTCTTCCTAAAATCACAAAAGCATCCTTACACTCTTGCTTCCAAACCTCTGGTGCCTAACTGGCTGATAGAGAGTGAAGTAAAAGTCGCTGAGTCGTGTCCGACTCTTTGCAACCCTATGGACTATATAGCCCATGAAATTCTCTAGGCCAGAATACTGGAGTGGATAGCCTTTCCTTTCTCCAGGGGATCTTCCCAACCCAGGGATCAAACCCAGATCTCCTACATGGCAGGCAGATTCTTTACCAGCTGAGCCACAAGGGAAGCCCAAGAATACTGGAGTGGGTAGCCTAGCCCTTCTCCAGCGAATTGGCTGATGCCAGATGTTAAAAACAGGAAAAAGTGCTGGGGTGGGGATATGAAGATTTGCTGTACTTTTTACTCAGTTTCCCAAAACCGCTTTAAAAGAAACAAATAACTTAAAAAAAAAAAAAACTACCTCTGTGCCCTGTTTCTGAAAAGCATCTCAGGAACTTGTTTGAAATCAGTGATTTTCAGAAGATGGCTGCTCTCTACTGATCCTGGACTTCTGATTGCAACATTTCCCAATCTCCAGCCAACCCTGGGCCCCCACAATCCGAATCGGCTTTGGCCAATCTATCCTGCTACTGTTGGTCCTGAATTCAGTGGGTTTTGTACACAGACAGACTTCCTGGGTTCATCTCAACTCTGAAGTCACCTCTGAAGTCAAGGGGAGATTCTGTCAACAGCCAAGAACTGACGGCAGGTTTTTCCTCCAGTTCCAGGGCTCCTTCGTGTACGTGTGCTCCTAAACAGTCACTCCACCGCTTAGGTTGTCTAGCTGGCTAATATACCTTCGTCCAATACATTGCACCCTTAAAGCTTTGTTTTAATCTTGGCTTAAAAAATCTGAACATAAAAAAAAAAAAATCTGAACACAAGGCTAGCATATACTTGAAACTCTTGAACTTTAAATGTTAATAAAATAGTATACCCCACCCCACCCCCCCAAAAAAAAACTACCCCCGTGGCCCTCCTTTGCCAAACTCCTTCTCTTGTCATCAGGTCATCCCCAGCCTTCATGTCAGGCAGCCTCACGTTTCCTCTCTCATCAGACTGAGTTTTCCATACCAAGCCCTGAATCTCCCCAGCTCTCCTTCATAACAGGGCACCACCTCTGTGTGGATTTCCTCTCCTGCTTCCTTCCCCTGGAAAATTTCTACTCATCCTTCTAAGTTCCAGCTCAGATGTCAACTCTCAGAAAAACCTTTCCAGACAACAGGACCATCCAGTTGTTTATTTCCCTCTGCTCTCCTTTTATTTCCCTCTGCTCTCCTTTTCTTTCTTCACAGGCAGTATTTTAAATTACCCATTTACATGTCAGCCTTTGTCGTCTGTTTCCAAACCAGAGGGCAGGGACTGTTTCTTATTCAGCTCTTTGTCTCTGGCACCTATTACAGTGACTGGGGCAGAGTGACCACTCAATAAATGTTTGTAGATGATGAATGGGGAATGAATAGATGATGAGAAGAGCATCAGGAGTCTGTATGACAAGTTCATTGCCCTGTCTGTGCAGTTGGGAGAGCGATATCATTTATGGAGTCAGGATATGTATCTTGTGGGGGAAATAACAGGCCCAAATAAAAGTGCTAGGCATTCCTTTCTATGCACCCTTAATGAAAGTATAATGTTGATAGTCAGTCAGTCAGTTTACAGTTATTAACTCAAAATGATTAATAACTCATAAATCTCAGGAGACTTGGATACATCTGTTCCTGGGCTCTTGAGTAGAATAAATTGTCAAAATGATAAAGCGACTCGTGGTTTTACTTTCAACGTATCAGCTTTAGAGGCTGTGGTGACACTTCCCCCACGGTGTGGTTTCAGTTCTATTACCTTTTTCCGTTTAGGTGGACAATGAGCAGCAGAGTGTACAATTGTGATTATAATTCTACCTTGCACTAATAATAAGGGTGCCAGAGGTTTACAATAGCCAAGAGATGGATGCAACCTAAGTGTCAATCAATAGATGAATGGATAAAGAAGATGTGGTGTATATGTATAAAGATGTGTGTGTGTGTGTGTACAATGATATTACTCAGCCATAAAAAGAATAAAATAATGCCATTTGCAGCAACACGTATGGATCCAGAGACTATCATACTAAGTGAAGTAAGGCAGACAGGAAAGATAAATATTATATAATATCACTCAGATATTATCTAAAAAAAATCTAAAAAATATGTAGTACCGATGAACTTATTTACAGAACAGAAACAGATGCACCGACATAGAAAACAAACTTATGGTTTCCAAAGGGTAAGGGAGAGGGGAGGGATAAATTGGGAGTATGGGATTAACAGATACGCCCTACCATATACAAACTGGATAAACAGCAAGGATTTACTATATAGCATAGGAGCTATATTCACTATCTTGTAACAACCTATAAAGGAAAGTAATTTTTAAAAAGAATATAGATAAATACATATGTATATGTGTATGGGGCTTCCAAGGTGGTGCTAATGGAAAGAACCTGCCTGCCAATGCAAGAGATGTAAGAGACGTGGGTTCAATCCCTGGGTCGGGCAGACCCCCTGGAGGAGGGCACGGCCACCTGCTCCAGGATTCTTGCCTGGAGAGTGTGACTGAATCCCTCTGCTGTAACCGGAAACTAGCGCAACACCGAAAATAAACTAGACTTCAGTTTACAAAAGCGTGTGCCGGGAACGTGGTGCTGTACATGGATTCCCTCCTTAACCCTCACATTGGTTTAATCAGCCCTTATCCATGACCAGGGATAGTTCTTCAGGTAGCATGCCAGTGTATTATTTTCAGATCAGCCTCCCTATGAATGAGAGCGCTTATAAGTGCTCTTGAGTGAACTTGCCTCCTGGAGATGGGTGGCAGGGCTGGGTTTTTCTCGGTCAGTGCAGCACAGGATAGGTTGGAGCCCACCTTCAGACCTACAACCCTTCAGGTCGACCCTAAGGAGGGACTGAGCCATGGCAGACTCATCTGTGCTCGTTGTGAACTTGCTGCCTTTGGTCAACTCCAAGGACAGAGCCACAAAGGAAAGACAGTTGCCCCTCATTTCAACACTGACCCTCACCCACTGAGCCAGTGTTCAGGAGCCCAGACCTCAGGGACGCGGAGGTGACCGGCAATCCAGGCGTCACTATTCTGATGGCAGCACTAAAAATAGAATTCAATTTTGTGCTTGATGGGGGAAGCAAAAATAACTACAAAAACATGATCTCGCCTTGTAGGGCATGAAGCTTAGCATCACCCATTGTGATAGGATCAGGTACAAGATGAGAACAGCACATCTGCTCAGAGCTTTCTTTCCATGTTCTCGCTGTGTGCCCTGTTACCCCCGGCCAAACGGGAGCACTGCACAGTGGACCACTTTTATAAGTCAGTCCAGGAAAATCGCTTCTTCCAGAAACCACAGAGTGGCTTCCACCAGACAGCACTTGTTCAGGGTCTCAGTGGGAAGGCTGTCTTTTTGACCCAGCCAAGAATCCCCTCCTCTCCTCATCTAGGAACTGTCAGACGGCGCTAAGGAAACACAGGGTTGATGTTTGAAAATGCCCCATCATCCTGCTGAACAGCCCAAAAGGACTTTTCACGCCGTAGCCATTGTCCTCACGCGCACAAATCCATAACGTTAAATTGCAAACACTGTTTGTTTTATACATAATTACACCTCCACTTAGTGAAAGGAGTTGAGCTGAGATTTTGGCAGTGCTTTTATAATTGTGTTTGTTGACATTGCTCTGCTATTGTACATAAAATTAGCTGTGTTTTATGAGAGCTGTCACAGCTTATCTATTATTACTCCATTGGCATATAGAGGGTGTCTGACTGTACTTTAAGATTTTATTAATTTTATGTGATGTCATCCTGAGCATAAGACAACATGCTCCAGTGTCATCAGTGAGCAGGCTCCCTAAATCTTGACTGGCCAGTGCCTAAAACATATTGGTTGTTCAATTGCTAAATCATGCCCAACTCTTTGTGACTCCACAGACTACAGCATGCTAGGCTTCCCTGGCCTTCATTGTCTCCCGGAGTTTGCTCAAACTCACATCCATTGAGGTGGTGATGCCAGCCAACCATCTCTTGTTTCCCCCTTTTTCTCTGCCCTCAGTCTTTCCCAGCATCAGGATCTTTTCCAATGAGTCGCATCAGGAGGCCAAGTATTGGAGCTTCAGCTTTAACATCAGTCCTTCCAGTGAATATTCAGGGTTGATTTCCTGTTGGACGTGT
Organism: Bos indicus; assembly: GCF_029378745.1. Lineage (NCBI taxonomy): Eukaryota > Metazoa > Chordata > Mammalia > Artiodactyla > Bovidae > Bos > Bos indicus. Next base: position 45,640,258 of record NC_091782.1, on the reverse strand, counting down.
TATGAAATCTAAGGAGGGAAGAATTATGTTTTCAAGTCCAAGGAACCTGAAAATAGTATCCCTAATATTAACTGTTACCAATTTGGGATAACAGTGTTTTCTCCTTAAAGCAGAGAAACTCCTAATATTCCATGTCTCCTTGAGTTTGACATCAAGTTTGGCATTTTGAGTTTGGCGCTAACTAATCCATTTTACAGAAGAGGCTTAGAGAAATGAAGGAACTTGTCCAAGGTCCAAACCAGGACTAAGCAGGGGCAGATGAGGTATCTTGGGTGCAAAATTTAAGGAGGCACCAGTTCTCAGGTTTGTGTCAGTTGCCATTGGAGAGTGAGTTCCTCCTTAAATTTTACACCCCAGATGTTTTAAATAAGGAGCACCTCTTTAATTTATTAATTCAATCTTGAAAGATATAATCACCAAATACAAATTATGGTTTCTATTTTCTTGGAAGTATTTTAGAATATATAAAAGATTTCTCCTTCAGGTTAAATTGACCAATAATGTAGATTATTGAAACTGTATGTTCTAGATTATGTGTATGTATATAAACATATATATACACATATTTTTATGGATTTGGATAGATACAGATGTATATATGAGTATACACACATATATACCAACCTGTGTACATTCATACTTAGGTTATTTAAGCCATAAACAAATAAAAATATAAGTTTTCATTATTGGTTTTATTGTGTGTTTCTATAAACAACCACACTCAACTTGTTAAATTTCTCATTAACACTGATTTGCCAAGCTTTTGACAATGCACCAATTTCCATAAATTCTTAATGAGATACAAAGTGAAATGAAAATTCTTAAATTATAGTAAGTCATCATGTTTAGCAGTTGCTTATACTCATTTGGACCCATATTTAAAATGCAAAAGTGCTTTTTATTATGTATTTATATTACAAGTTGATGATCACAATGGAAATAGACATTTTCAAGCCATTTCTTTCTTGTATTACCCTTCAAAATGTACCATTTATGATGGAAGTCATCTGTGAGAAGCTCATTATGCCAGCATGAGTTGTTTCTCTGGGTTTTATTCTCTTTCAGATCCATCATCTAAGTTGCTTATTTATCTTGGCATATGCTTTCTTAGCAGTAGCTACTAATACAGATGCACGGCAGATGTCATTTTTATTTTATATACAGTCAAATATCTCATAGGAAATTTGTGATGCAAATTTCAAACACAGATAGCTCCCAACAACTTTATCACCTTTCAATTGAGGCCTCAACTAACCCATTGATATACCACAGTTAAATTGTGATATCCGCTGTAGGTTGACAGTGAAATTTTTCTCTTTTTCCTACAGATTATAAATATATTTGAGTAAACATGAGAGTCTATTAATTAATCAGTAAGCAGTGAGAGTGTATTGACTGCTCATGACTGTGGAAGGCAGGGTACAGAAGGGAGTATAGGATATAGTAGCTACTCTAGAAGAATATCAGTGTAAACAAGAAGAAATGATGTTCATTATTATGTTATACTCTGGGATAAGTCAACAGTTTCTAAGTTTTCTGGACCCTGTTGGTCATCTTGTGAATGCTATGAGCATTCTTCTGAGTACCATATACATGTCCACAGAAAGTTTAATGAAATGTATCTGTAAGTTATGAACTCCTGTTCTAAGAGGGAAATTCCTACTCCATAGAAGATTTTGATTCTGAAGACTATATTAGATAATGTGCATAAAAATTCTAGCCCATGGAGTAGGATTTAGCATATATGCAATAAATATTGGTATATTTTCCCTAATCTCCTTAAAATTTAGAATTCATAGTTGATTTCGAAAGTCCTAGAGTTGGCTGACAACTGTTCCCACTAGAAAAACACATGAAAATAGCATCTTGTCTTGCAATTGCATGGGAATTACAGAAGCCTAGACTTGAAATCCAAAGGTAAACCAAAAAACGACCTGTTTCTCCACTTTCCAGTAAAAGGTCTCCCATTTCTCTGCCACCCAGAGCAGAAATATATAATCCATTTCTAGGAGACGCTCTGTCTCTATCTTCAAAGTCATCCTAAGAAACCTTACCTTCCTTCTAGCTATTGTTGCCTGTCTCTTTTTCCTTTCTTCACTAATATCTTTGAAAAGACCATCTGTATTGCTTCCTCCACTTTCTTCTCTTAAGTTCACGTCATCCCCTCTGCAGTGTGGCTTCTGACTTACTTCATTCCTGAAGCATCTTTGGTTGGGTCCCCATGAATTTCTAAATGCTATCTGACCCCATACTGCTAGGACTCTTCAGCTATTAACCCTATCAGCCTAATTTCTTCTAGAATTAAAGTTTCCCTGGGCTTCCCTGGTGCTTAGATGATAAGGAATCCATCTGCAATGCAGGAGACCAGAGTTCAATCCCTGGGTTGGAAAGATCCCTTGGAGAAGGGTATGGCTATCCCCTCCAATATTCTTACATGGAGAATCCCATTGACAGAGGAGTCTGCTGGGCTACAGTCCATGGGGTTGCGAAGAGTTGGACATGACTGAGTGACTAACACTTTCACTTAAAAAAAAAAAATTCTAGTCTTTTTTATTATTATTTTAAGTGGAAACTAATTACTTTACAATATTGTGGTGGTTTTTGCCATTCATTGACATGAATCAGCCACGGGTGTACATGTGTCCCCTCGTCCTGAACCCGCCTCCCACCTCCCTCCCCATCCCATCCCTCTGGGTTGTCCCAGTGCACCAGCTTCGAGTTCACTTTGATGTCTTTCATCCCTCTGATCTCTCTCCTGGATCTTCTCTACCATTTTGGATCCACTTCCTCCCCAACTTTGTCTCTTTTCTTTCCCTTCTAGTCCTTTATTCCTGTTTCTAAGACATTGTCTTGGATCATCTTCTCTTTTCATTGTATACTGTCCCTGGTGAATCTCATCTATTCTCATTGCTTCAGTTCTGCCTCCTGAACTGACTTCCAAATCTATGCCCTGATCCTCACCTGATTTCCAGATCGGTATCTGCATTTGGATTTACTACAGGTGCCTCAAACTTTATACTCCTCCAGACCCAAGTCCTTGCCTGCCCCTAATCCATGCCCCCGCTGCTTCCTGCCCTGTCCTGCATCCATCAAGCCTTCTGGATTAGATGACTTAGTTTTCATATTCATTATCACCAAAGAAATTTGCTTACCAAATCCCGAAGATTCTTCCTTTTCAGCATTTCCGGCTTTGGTTACTTCTCCGTCACAACCTGCTTTGGGCCGTCTTTCCTCTTATCAGGATTTGTAGAGTGGCTTCTCTACTCTCTGTTCACAAATCCATATCACAAATACCCAGCACGCACTGTGCTCACACGGAGCTGATCATGAACTCACAGTGCTTAGAGACAAAAGACAAACCTCATTTTTTTGTGAGATTCAAGTCTCTTCACACTCTGGTCCCACGAGGCTTTCTAGCCTAGGAAGTCACCAACGTCCTCTATGCCTCTATGCTGTTATTTCCATGCTCTTTCTAGCAAATTTTGCAAGCCCTGTTAAATCTACTCATTGTTTAAGATGCAGCTCAGATACCACCATGCCTGTGAAAATTTATTTTATTTTTCCTACCCCCAAATCTAATAATCAGTTATGCTAATGCTGCTGGCAAAGCCTATATATATATATCAGTTCAGTTCAGTTCAGTTCAGTCACTCAGTCATGTCTGACTCTTTGAGACCCCATGAATTGCAGCACGCCAGGCCTCCCTGTCCATCACCATCTCCTGCAGTTCACTCACACTCACATCCATTGAGTTGGTGATGCCATCCAGCCATCTCATCCTCTGTCATCCCCTTCTCCTCCTGCCCCCAATCCCTCCCAGCATCAGAGTCTTTTCCAATGAGTCAACTCTTCGCATGAGGTGGCCAAAGTACTGGAGTTTCAGCTTTAGCATCATTCCTTTCAAAGAAATCCCAGGGCTGATCTCCTTTAGGATGGACTGGTTGGATCTCCTTGCAGTCCAAGGGACTCTCAAGAGTCTTCTCCAACACCACAGTTCAAAAGCATCAATTCTTCGGTGCTCAGCTTTCTTCACAGTCCAACCCTCACATCCATACATGACCACTGGAAAAACCATAGCCTTGACTAGACGGACTTTTGTTGGCAAAGTAATGTCTCTGCTTTTGAATATGCTGTCTAGGTTGGTCATAACTTTCCTTCCAAGGAGTAAGCATCTTTTAATTTCATGGCTGCAGTCACCATCTGCAGTGATTTTGGAGCCCAAAAAAATAAAGTCTGACACTGTTTCCCCATCTATTTCCCAGGAAGTGATGGGACCACATGCCATAATCTTTGTTTTCTGAATGTTGAGCTTTAAGCCAACTTTTTCACTCTCCACTTTCACTTTCATCAAGAGGCTTTTTAGTTCCTCTTCACTTTCTGCCATAAGGGTAGTGTCATCTGCATATCTGAGGTTCTTGATATTTCTCCCAGCAATCTTGATTCCAGCTTGTGCTTCTTCCAGCCCAGCGTTTCTCATGATGTACTGTGCATAGAAGTTAAATAAGCAGGGTGACAATATATAGCCTTGACGTATTCCTTTTCCTATTTGGAACCAGCCTGTATGTATATATACATAGTCATTATGTACAGTTGTTAAGGTTGCTCATTGAGCAAGGACACCTGGTCAAGAGGGCAAGGGTCTAAAGTCCAGTCGCCTGGCAGGAAGGAGCATCCATTTTTCTAATTCACATAAAGGTGCGATATAGGCTAGTGGTGACCCAGCGTCAAACAGGAACTTCTGTTTAGTGCTCTGCAATATGTCTGCCCCTTTAGACTATGAGTTCTTTAGAACTAGGTCTCAAGACTTTGATTTTTGTCCTCAATGCATGGTCCAATCTCTTGCATAGATTTTTAAAGGCTGTCAATTTTGTAAGGTTAATCATAACAATAACAAAAATACTATCAACATTTAAAGTTTTTTTATTTATTTGGCTGTGTCGGGTCTTAGTTGTGGCATTCGGGCATTCTTTAGTTATAACATGCAAATTCTTAGTTGCAGCATGTGGAATCTTTAGTTGTGGCATGTGGGATCTAGTTCCCTGACCAGGGATTGAACCCGGGCCCCCTGCACTGAGAGCACGGAGTCTTAGCCACTGGACCACCGGGGAAGTCCCACTCATCGGCATTTTAAATCCCTTCTTCTGTTGTAGGAACAACTCTAAATGTTTTCGCTTTGATAATCTCACTTAGTTAACACACTTTTTAGTATGAAGAAGATACTATTATTACTTCCATTATAGAGACCATAAAACTGGGACTCAAAGAAACTCAGTGTTTGCTTAGTCACACAGCCAGGATTTGAGTCCAGGCTTGCTTCTGGACCTAAATGCCACAGTGGATAGAACAGGTGCATGCATATATACTGTATCATGGATGTGCCATTCTGTGCTCAGCAGGGTCCAGCTCTTTGCAACCCCATGGGCTGTAGCCTGCCAGGCTCCTCTGTCCATGGGATTTCCCAGGCAAGAGCACTGGAGTGTGGTTGCCATTTTCTCCTCCAGGCTATCTTCCCAACCCAGGGATCAAACCCATGTCTCTTGTGTCTCCTGCATTGGTAGGTGGGTTCTTTACCACTAACATCACCTTGTATCACAGCTTGGCATGCACACACCAAATGCCCTGATGACAAAGCCTGGGACTCAGGACCATTGGAGAATGTAAAGTGTGTTTGTGGAGAGCAGTGTGGTGAAAAGCAAACCCAGCAACATCCAGAAGCCCACCTGTAAGAAGGCAGATGTAACCTTTCTGCACAGCCTTTGCCGTCTCCAGGAAATGTGATCCCGGCAGGTTAGCAAATCTCCCGGTTAAGAGAGTGAGACCTCTGATGCTGCCGGCAGGTGTCTCTTGCTCTGTCCCTGCCTTGAGCATCATCTCTGTCTCACCAGTCGTGAACCTCAGCAGGGATGTTGGCTCTCATTCGAGTCCTGGCCACGTGCAGGCTCTGTGGACACTTCGGAGCCCCTCTGTCAGGCTCAGATGAGGAGGGACCTCAGAGCCATTGATCACTGCTGGGGGGATGGCTCTGTGCCCATACACACCACTGTTTCACCCAGAATTCTTTAATATGTTGAGCAAGAGAAGGACAGATGCCTCCTGAGAGGAAGGCCCACTGATGGGTGAGTGATCATCTTCAGGTGACCATGGGGAAAGGACAAGATCTCTTTCCAAAGCCCTTTTCTCTCCGTGTGTTGAAAACCATGGTTAGTGCTTCTGCCAGGCAGCAGAGAGCAGCACCGAAATGCCTGGTTCTTTCACCTTCCTTCCTGCAACCTACCCCCAAAGCTGACTCGAAATTAGCCCCCAGGGTCCTAGAATGATGGAGAACTAGGAAATTACAGGGATTTGGTTTTCTTTTTTCTTCAGAATCCTGGTTTAATTTCCCCCTTTCCCTCAAAGCCTGCTCCATCCCTGAAGGATTACTTCCTGCTTGGAGACCCTGGAGCATTAGTGTCGGTACCACCCATCTGAAGTGCTGCAGTTGTGCCCATCCATTCATTCATGTAGCAAATGCTAACACTGTCCTCTGTGCTGGGCAGTGGGATAGGAGCCATGAGAGAGACACATTAAAACTGTCCACATCCTTCAGGGAGAGCCCGGCCCAGTGGGCAATGTGGATGGGTAGAAAGACCTCTTCCATAGAGGGTGATGGATCCTGTAACAAGGAGAGGCGGAGGGGCTGGAAGAGAGCGGAGTTGATGTGTCTTCCCCGTCTGAGGCAGGGCTGCAGAACAGCTGCCCAAAGGAAGGTGTGTGAGGCTTGCAGGAACAGAGCAGGACATCAGGGAGTTTCAGGAGGAAGCACTTTAAATCATGAGGTCTGATTATGAAAGAAGTACAGTGGTTATTTTTTTAAAGATCTCCAGGAGTGTCCAATGTGTAGCAAAGTGTGAGAAGCACTGCTCTGGAGACCCGCCCTAAACCATGCAGACCGGCTTCATCTGGGAGGTTATGCCCACTCACCCTCCACTCATGTCCCACCCAGAGCAGCTGGCAGCCAGTGAATGAATGACTGGCCCAGGGGACAAAGGGCTGGCCCCCTGGCCTAAAGGTGGGACCAACTCTGCAGAGCAATCCATGCTTCAGAGCTTCCTGGGTCATGGGTCAGGACGACATTGCCCTCTAGCTGAGGTCATAGCCTTGCATTTAACCCTTTCCCAGCCCTAACCTGCCCCTCAGTCCCTCAGTGGTGTCTGACTCTTTGTGACCCCCATGGACTGTAGCCCATGAGGCTCCTCTGTCCATGAACTGGAGTGGCTTGTCACTCCCTTCTCCAGGGGATCTTCCCGACCCAGGGATCAAACCCAGGTCTCCCGCATTGCAGGCAGGTTCTTTACCGTCTGAACCACCAGGCAAGCCCCTGCTCACTGTCTTTTTCCTGAGAGCATTCACCTAGCAAGTTGCCCACGCCTGAAACTCCACTTGGGCTCTACTGTGGGGTCCCTGACTCCTGATCTTCCAATCCTCCCAATATCCACTGTAACACTCAATGCAGATTAACTGGTAGCAAGGGTGGTGTTGATAAAATTTCCCAGCCAGAGGATGTATGGACCCAAAATATTATCTGCAAAGGATGCCCTGTCCCTGTATTGGAAGGATGTGGAGGACAGCGGCTTCATCCGAGAAAGACTGAGGCGACACAGTGACTCTCCGGTGTGAGACAGGCATGCCTGAAGGACCAGTGACTCATGTCACAGCACATACACACCTGCCAAGCACACCTCTTTTGAGGACTGTTTATGCACAGCCAGAGCCTTCTTCAACTCCTTCACTATATTGACTTAGTTTAGGAAAACACGTCGAGGATCCCCAGATGATATTCTTGAATAGTTTCTGACGGATCAGTCTCTACTGAGATTGCTCCTTCATTCAAGCTTGTCAGCAGTAATCATTTTAATTTTCTACAGATGCCTTCATGACACTTCTTGGCTGAGTGATCATTGTTTTAAAATGTTGACGCAAAGGACAATGCCATTTGAGTCACCAGCATGGCTCTTGCCGCCCTTTAAATTTTTTTTTTTTTTTTTTGCACAGCCTTTTGTTTTTTAAATAAAATATTTTATCTCCAAAATGCTGCAAGTATAAAAGGCTTTCTAATCAATGGATGAAACTCCAAACACTCCCTTCAAATGGAGCTTCTTTGTGTGTCTGGAGGGCTTCTTTAGGATTATACAAAAAGAAAGAGAGCTGCTGATTGGGCCTCAGTAACTCAAGTATTTGGTAATCATTGTCTTTGCTTGGATTCTTATAGCAGCTTTTATATATCAGGATTGCCAGCTACATCTGTCCTTCAACATTTATTTTTCCCTCAGACAAGTCCTCTAGGTTGTAAGTCACCGCAGAGGAGACACAGAAAACTCAATCTGGGACTCTGATGGGAAGGAGTGGAAACAAATACCAATTTAAGGCCAGTACTAGGTATTAGAAAGGATGTATCAGTATCATGACTCTAGAAGTTTGAGCTGAATCTTGAATCCAGACAAATGCTAAAGACAGTCATGAACGCCACTGTATTAGTTAAGGTAAAGGCTAAGCTGCTGTAATGAAGAGGTCCCAAAACACAATGGCTTAAGCAAGATAGAAATCTGCTTTTGACAAATCAACCCTGAATATTCATTGGAAGAACTCATGCTGAAGCTGAAGCTCCAATACTTTGGCCACCTGATGTGAAGGGCCAACTCATTGGAAAAGACCCTGATGCTGGGAAGGATTGAAGGTGGGAGGAGAAGGGGATGACAGAGGACGAGATGGTTGGATGGCATCACCGACTCGATGGGCATGAGTTTGAGCAAGCTGAGGGAGATAGTGAAGGACAGGGAAGCCTGGTGTGCTGCATTTGTGGGGTTGCAAAGAGTTGGACACAACCTAGCGACTGAACAACAGCAACAACATAACAGCCTAGGAAGGGGTGGCCCAGGGCTGGGGCAGTGGCTCTGCCATCTTCAGTCTGTGGCTTCCAGAGCTGTTCTAGCCACTGTCACTTTTCAGACAGTGGGGCAGGAGAGAGGAAGTTTGGAGAAACACTTTTCTCATTAGAGAGGATAACCCCAAAGCCACACACATTACTCTGACTCATCCCTCTTTTGGCCTGAATTTAGTCTCAAGGTCAAACCTAGCTACATGGAAGGTTGGCAAACTTCACGTTGAGCACAATGGCTGTATGTCCTACTAAACTCAGGGGATTCTCTTACTTAAAGAAAGGGCTCAGCAGTGTCTACCATAGCAAGGTAGTATAAATGTCCAGAGACCCCAGATAAATCCAGGAGAAGACTGGAAGTGGAATCTAAATCAACACAGCATAGAACTACGCACATTGTAAACACCGAGGACATGTTTAAAGGCTGGATTGATGGGTGAATGAGTAAAGGGATGAATGAAATGAAAACACTCCTGTGAGCATCCAGAGACTCCTGTTAAATAGGGGTGATATTCACAAAGTAGAATCCCACACAGATGGATTCACATAAGCACCAAGACGTAGGAGTGTGCATCCTGGCTTGCCCTGGTATACTTCCTGCCAAGCGCAGGCCAGCAGAGGTGGGCAGGGGTGTGCGAGGACAGAGAGGAGAGGGCTGCTCACTCATTTCGATGGTGACCACAGCCTTTCATGGCTGAGAGATTCAGTGAGCTGGGACCCAGGCCACTACCCTGGCATTCAGACATCACTCAGACAATAGGCATCTTCCCCTCTTGGAATCCCTTTCTCTGGGCCCCATACCAGCTATATCAGCGTCCTCTGCAAACTTTGAGAGAAGCCAATCCCAGGCCCAACCCCTAGAACTACTGAATCACGAATTCTGGGGATAGGGGCCCAGAAATCTGTGCTAACTTTGCCTCCAGAAAATTCTGATTCATGTTCAAGTCTGAGGACTAAAACAGGGATTGACATAGAAATGCCAACTTAATTTTGTTCAGGAAGGATATTGAAAGAAAAAAAAAACAAACCTTACTATTTAGATTCACCTTCACTTCACAAAACAAATGACACGTTAATATTTTAAAAATAGGGCATAATCTCAGAATGAAAAAAAATTATTTTCCACAAAGGGCTGTTTTTCTTAAAGGTCTGTAAAGATTGTTAAGGAACCAGCACAAGCCAGTGTCTGGAACGCCTGAGTCAAATCAGAAAGAGCCAACAAATGAAGTTCATGCCAGGATCTTCCATACTCGACTACACCTCGGGATAACTTCTCTCCCCATGATCAAGATTCACACCTTAATATCTTCAAGTTCTCACAAGGTCCAGACTTTTCCCTTTTGGAGAACGTGTATAAAGCAAGGATGGGACTGAAGCCAAATCCAGCCTCTGTACTCAGACAGCAAATTAAATCTTGGGGACAGAGTTTGGGGTGAAGTATTGATAGAAAAGACTAACTTTATTGCTCTGCAAGACAAAGACAGCCTCAGCCAGTTAATGCACTCAGAACTGTGTGTCCCCACCTGGAGAGGTGTAGTGAGGAGTTGGAGAGGGATGGTTCAGAGATGTGATGAGCTCGTGGACATTCTTCTGATTGGCTGGTGGTGAGGAAATCAGGAGTCAGCATCATCAACCTCCTGGTTCCAACTGTTCTGGGATTTATGTGCTGTGGGTAGATAAGGTTAATTTCATCCACGTGATGGTGGTTTCTGTAAAACAGCTCAAAGGTATTGTTCTGTGTATCCCTCGGGGGAGGGAGGCTCCTGCCCCAAGGCTGCACTGCTGTTTCTGGACTGTTCCTTGTCTCTGCATCCCCTCCCTTCCCTATTTCATTTCAGTTCAGTCACTCAGTCCTGTCCGACTCTGCGACCCCATGAATCGCAACACACCAGCCTTCCCTGTCCATCACCAACTCCTGGAGCCTACTCAAACTCATATCCATCGAGTCGGTGATTCCATCCAACCATCTCATCCTCTGTTTTCCCCTTCTCCTCCTGCTTTCAATCTTTCCCAGCATCAGGGTCCTTTCCACTGAGTCGGTTCTTCACATCAGGTGGCCAGGGTATTGCAGCTTCAGCTTCAGTATCAGTCCTTCCAATGAATATTCAGGACTGATTTCCTTTAGGATGGACTGGTTGGATCTCCTTGCAGTCCAAGGGACTCTCAAGAGTCTTCTCCAACACTTCAGTTCAAAAGCATCAATTCTTTGGTGCTCCTAATTAACAACTGCTGATTGAACTTGCTCAGTGGAACTCAGGAAGGTAAGGGAGGCTGGATGAAGCCTACTTCCTGTAATCAAGACATGTGGATACAGAAAGGTTTTGTGCCCAGGAGCCACACAGGTTCCTGCTCAGTTTCAGGATCAACAGTGCCAAACCTTGAATGGATCCTTCAACTAGAGTTGCATTCCCTGGAAACCATGGACTCCTCAAGAGAGCTCCTACATAAACTACATTAGCCCACACCTGCTGGGGCCCCAGCTGCAGCTGAGCAATTCTTTACTCAGCATGAGCCCTGTAAAGGGGATTTTAGAAGTCAGAGAGGACTTTTACTCTTTGATCTTATATAAAAAGTGAAAATATGGGTGGGTGTATATATTGGTTTCCACAAACTAGGTGGCTTAAAACCACAGAAATTTATTCTCATAGTTCTGGAGGCTTGAAGTTCAAAATCAAGGTGCCAGAAAGGCCTTGCTCTCTCACTGAAGAATTTAAGGATGAAAATTTTCTTGCCTCTTCTAGCTGCTGGTGGCAAATTGCCGCTCTTGGGGTTCCTTGGCTTGTAGGTGGATCGCTGCAGTGTCTGACTCCATGATCACATGGCCTTCTCCCTGTGGGTCTCGAGTTATCTCTCTGCTGTACATGCCTGTTTTGGCTTTCTTCTTTTCCCTTTAGGACACCAGACTGGATTAGGACCCACTCTAATGACCTCATTTTAACTTGATTATATCTGTAGTTACATGGCTTCCTATAGTCAATGGTCTCCTGCTGGTCGCCTTGTGTGTGTCTGGACTGCTCTTTGCGGGACCCTCAAGGTGTACAAAACCCATCCGTACCTCACCAGGTTACCTACCCCTCTTGTCCCCCAGTTTCCCTGTCTGCAGCAGCTTCCTCACAGGGTTGCTACAAGGATTAAATGAGATAAGAGTCACTGTGTGGACCATAGCAAAGACTCAGTAAATGTTACCTGTGACTTCAATCCAATGTGTGAACAAAATGCATCCATGGTTTAGAGAACAAATAATAACCAAAAGCACAGGATGCTATTTACTGATCTTATAGAATTTCAGACAGAGGCAAAGGAGCATCTCAGATATTGATTTCTTATCTGATTTATGGCATGTATGTGTTTGCATGTGAATGTGTAGATGTGGTAACTCTGTATGTGTGTGTTTGGTTTGGGGATAGTTTGACAGAGGAGCAGTAATCTGGAGGATGAAATCTTTCTTGGGATGGAAAAAGATCGTAGGACCCTGTCTTCCTCCTTTTGCTTGCATCTAACCATAGGGTTCCTGCAAAGCTGCAAGAATGAACTCAGTTCTGTGTTGGGCCCTGCAGTGGTGTCTGCCAGCCTGTGTGCCTTGATGAGAGGCAATGGGTTTCTGGAAATCTCTTAGAATTATGCCCTGAACCGAAAGGTCACCCCATGGTTGCGATAAGTCTCCTTATTTTGTCTGAGAAAATTATTCCTAGACCCTAAATTCCTGACTTTAGGAGGAGAAAGAAAGTGAAGTCGCTCAGTCATGTCCAACTCTTTGCGACTCCATGGACTATAGCCCACCAGGCTCCTCCGTCTATGCGAATTGGGATTCTCCAGGCAAGAATACTGGAGTGGGTTGCCATTTCCTTCTCCAGGGGATCTTCCCGACCCAGGAACCGAACCCAGATCTCCTGCATTGCAGGCAGATGCTTTAACCTCTGAGCCACCAGAGAAGCCCAATATTAGGAGGAGAAGGGGATGACAAAGGATGAGATGGTTGGATGGCATCACTGCCTCAATGGGCATGAGTTTGAGCAAACTCTGGGAGATGGTGAGGGAAAGGAAGCTTGGCATCCTGCAGTCTGTGGGGTCGCAGGGTCTGTCATGACTTCACAACTGAACGACAACAAAGTCTGACCACCTGCGCACACTCCCTGTTCCTTGAGAGCCATTGGTCAAAGCCTCTGCCTTGTTATTCAGACTCAGGGTTATAGAAAACAGGACAAAGAGACAGTGGTGTTGTTCCTTAAAGAACTATGCATATTTTCAGCCAAAAAAAAAAAAAGTGTTGGCTTAGAACTAAAACAAAACCAGAAAAATAATCCAGACCTCTAATGTGCCTTTACGATTTAAGGAAAAATCTCGCTTTTTTGACTTCAAAATAATCTGAAAAAATTTCCCACAGCCAGATTCCCTTTATTCAGAGTTCAAGAAGTGGATCTGGAATTACTGGAGTGACCTATCCACTTATATTTCTATTGCTATCATAATTATTATAATATTAATTGATTAATCTAGCCCAAGGCACTCGAGTGTCTGCACGCAAAATTAGAATGTAATTGCAACAATAAAGAGATCAAATGAGATAATTAAAACATAAAAGATGACAAATGCTAATTCAAGAAGTCTTTTGTATGCATTGAAACGTGTGCTCCTTATTTATGAGGCCTTGTTTGGAGATTCCTAAGGAGAGAGTTCACGGCAGAATACATTCTGTGATCTACTTACACAAAGGCAGCAGATAAATGTACCCACACGAGGATGGACTGCAGCACAATTGCAAACCCAAGCATACCTTCCTCAGTGTTGTTTAGATGAGTCTTTTTAGAAGATGCTACACGAACTGATATTAATGCCATGTTGACACCTCCCTGAAAGTGTCCAACTTGCAGAAATAGCATTTGCAGGACACACAGCAGCAGAAGGACAAGAGAGGCAAACGGAAGCCAGTCAACCCTTGACTTCTCTGAGGCTTAGCTATATTACTTGCATTCATGGAGTTCTAAAGAAGGGGGACGAAAGACAGTCTGGGCAGGTCTTGAGTTCCCAAAGTGAAGCCAGCTGATTTCACTTTGGGAAACCCAGTTGGTTTCACTTTACAGGGCACCTGGAAGGCAGGGGTGACTTTGTACCTTGGACCCAATTTTAATCCAATTTGTCTTCTTATTGACAATCAAGAAACAGTCTACGGATGGATCCCATCAAAGCCTACATGTTCGCAACTTTCTAAAGCTTTAGCTTTCTATTCTTCATCATTTTAGTAACAGTCCCAGGCCCTGATCTTATTCTTTCAAATACCCTAATCGGTCTCTGCAGTCTCTTACTCCTGCAGAGCCAGGAATGACACGAGATGAGGACCTCACTGATCTGACCAAGTTCAGACCTTCCCTGGACGCAGCTCTCTCTGGGGGTTAGACCCGCGGCACCGGTCACAGGGGACATGGACCTGTGTGCCCTCTGCAAGTGTCCCCAGTGCCGTGGTGACGGGGCCAGCTCCCGCCTCCCTGTTACCATCACCTGCGAAGGCACTTGGAGATAATGCGGTCATTCACTTGTTCAACACTCAACACATACTTATTGAGTGACTTTTATGTCAGAAAACCAAAAGAAGTGCCTGGTCTCAGGGAACTTGTGTTCCAGTGGATCGAGACAGAGTAAACAGATAAACGAAGAAGCGTATCAGCTAGTGTCAGACGGTGATAAGTGTCAGGGAGGAGAAGAAATCCAGGGGAGGGTCTCAGGAGTGACTGGGGAAGGTTGTGTTTTTATTAGAATGTGGTCTGGAAAAAGCTCCCCAGTGAGTGCTGAATAGAGATCTGAAAAATTTGCCCGAATGAGCCTGCCTTTAATATGCCTTAGGTAGACTAATGAATTCAAATCTTACGGGAATGAGATGCTAAAGATACAACAGAATCCTTTCTTGGTGGTTCTCGGAAAACAACACTAAGAGCTAGTTTGTATTAAGTACCTTCCAAAGATTAACTCATTTAATCCTCACAGCAGCCTTGTGAGGTAGAAATGCTTATCACCCTCCTCCTACAGATGAGGTTAGTAACTCACTCAGGGTTACACAGTAGATCATGAAGTTGGGTTTCAACTCCAGGCCCCCTGAGGTTTCGAGGGGTTTATTTTTTTGGCAATAGCTGAATTGAGTTTATAATTGGTATACAATAAACTGCACGTATTTGAAGCATACAACTTGAGAATCTTTGGCATGTGTGTATATGCACAAAACCATCATATGGTCAAGATGACGAACGTGAGTCTCACTGCCCTAAGTTTCTTCGTGCCTTCTTTTAACCTCCCCCTCATCCACCCCTCTCCACACTCCCATTTCCAAGCAACCAGATTGCTGACATTATAGATTAGCTTGCGTTTTCTCCAATCTTGTACAAATGGAATCCTACAGTATGAACTCTTTTTTGTCTAGCTTCTAATTATACTCAGCGTAATTAGTTTGGGATTCATCCACGTCGCAGGTCCGGACAGTTCTCTGTTCTTGCTGAGTGGTGTTTTGTTGTATTGGACACACCCCAATTTGTCTCTCCAGTCACCTGTTAATGGACTTGTGTGTGTGTGCCTGCTCAGTCATGTCCGACTCTTTGTGCCCACCAGGCTCCTCTGTCTGTAGGATTCTCCAGGCAAGAGTACGGGAGTGGGTTGCATGCCCTCCTCCAGGGGCATCTTCCCAACCCAGGGACTGAACCCACGTCTCTTATGTTTCCTGCATTGGCAGATGGGTTTTTTCCCACTAGCACCACCTGGGAAACCCAAGTAGGTGGACATCACTCCCCATTTGACGTCACTCCCCGTTTGACATCACTCCCCATTTGACATCACTCCCCATTTTCAAGGAGCCTTTCTGCACATGTATATTGAGAAGGTCTCCTTGATTTCAAGAATGAGAAATATGTGGTTCATCTTGGAGTATCTGTCTGTAGCAGACAACTCCAGCTGCTCAGCCTGGGGCCCATCTATGTCCTGCTTCAGCATCTCAGAGTGGTGTGCAACCAGAGAAAGCATGGAAGAAACCCACGGCCCAGGGAGTGAGAGGCGGGATGGCCGGAGTTGGTGTCCTGACGTTGGGTGCCGAACTGTTTCTTCTACCCCAAATTGCTGCTTGTTCCCTGTTCAAGTTTTACATCAACAAAGTACCGGATGAAAGGAGTGTGGTTTCTTTTCCCATTTTATTATGAATTAGACTGGCAATATTGTCCCGGAACATTTACTATACAATTTGTGATCAAAGTGCAGATGCTGAAGTCCTCAGGACACAGAGTAACACCTTGCAAGCTAGGTAAATGCTACAAAAAAGGAAACACTTTGGTGGGAAAGAAACTGTTTAAGAGAGACAAATCAATGATTCATTTCCCCTCTGCTGTTGGTTTAAGTTTATAATTACCGGAACTTTAAAAATAAAGCCTGAGAAGCATGGCTGTCTCTGCCACATGATGGCATAAGCCCACCCCACTGCATCAACTCAAGTCTCACATGTAACAAGCGCTGTTTTAGGCTGAGACTAATTAAGGAGTGATTCTGGGTACATGTGCTCCTACCACAAGTAAGTAACTCATGGTGTAGAATGGAACTGTTCGGGCTTCATAAAACTGCCTTTTTCATCTTTTGGTGATAATAGATGAATTTCTCATACAGGATACAGTTGTAAGAGGTTTGCATTCTAACTCCTGGAAGCCTCAATATATATGTTTTAGAGTGACTTTGTGTGTGTGTGCTAAGTCGCTTCAGTCGCGTCTGACTCTGTGTGACCCCATGGACTGTAGCCCGCCAGGCTCCTCTGTCCATGGGATTCTCCAGGCAAGAATACTGGAGTCGGTTGCTGTGCCCTCCTCTGGGGGAATTTCCTGACCCAGGGATCGAACCTGCATCTCTTGTATTAGCAGGCGGGTTCTTGACCACTACCACCACCTGGGAACACCCGACTTTTCTTTAGTAACAATTTACATAACAGAGTAATAGGCTGGAAGAGTTTCTATTTCGGATGATGAAATATTCAGTAGAGATAAAATTGCTTTAGAGATGGCTGATCTGAACTCAGTTTAGAATTCATGATGCACTTCCGACCTTAAACAGAAGGAGAGGTGAGTTTTAGAGTTGCCAGAGACCTGGATGCCGCTTCTGCTCTCTCATCACTTTCTGTCTCTCTGCTTGATATTTGTGATATACACTTGAACTGCTGGTAATAAGGTTGCAATCAAGATACCTTAGGTATCTTGCCACCAAACCTGTTCCTTTACTCATCCTTTCATTTTCCCAGTCATCCTTCTTTTTGATCCTTGACAACGTTTCCCTGCACCCACCTTCCTGGAATTAACTGCCGGTTCGATTTTTTTTTTTTTTCCTTTCCTGTCTCTTTAAATCAGAAACTTCCTGAGGTTTCTAAGAGCTGGCTACCTCCGCAGGCATCCAGGTCTCCCAGCAAGTCTCCATGGCAGTGAGATTTGCAAATGAATCCCCCCAGACCTGAAAAAACAGCAGCAGTTGTCTAATCAATCTCTGATTTCCAGGCATCTACCAGGGCACCAGTGGGTTTCAAGAGAGCCAACGAACCAAAGTCCGAGGATTGAAAAACCCAGTCAACTGATACTGGCAGCTCCAGAAAGGAGGAAGTCCCCAAACTGAACAAAATATAAGACCAAGGCTAAATCCAACGAACAGACAAACGGCAATTAAATTATTTATGATTCAAATGCCTACCTCGAAGATTTCCCAAGCTCTCTGCTCACACATGTATCTTCCTCTGCTCTCTGCCTCCCCAAAGGCTGTGCTTTCTCAGCCTGATCAACAGCTTTCCCAAGAGTCAGGCTCTGAAATACACATGCTATACACGCCCTGGCTCCGAAGATCCCCTGGAGAAGGAAATGGCAGTATTTCCTTCCACTCCAGTATTCTTGCCTCGAGAATCCCATGGACAGAGGCTATATAGTCCATGGGGTCACAAGAGTCGGACATGACTTAGCGACTAAACCACCACCATACTAAGTCTTTTAAATATACCTCCTTATTTAAAGTTATCATAACCATATTGTAGATTACACCTACTTCCACTTACAAATGATGAAACTCTTAGAATTTAAGGAACAAGTTTAGGTCATACATGCCTGGTACTGAAAGAGACCTATCAACTCCAGTGCCCAAGGGCCTGTCAACAAAACTTGACTGAAAAAAAAGTAGCGTGTGGGCCAGCAGAGAGATGAGATACCTACAGACATCTTCCTGACCCATTGTGATGTAAGCATGTATATTCCAATGCCCTGTTGCACTTCCATCAGGGCATTTCATCAGGGGTGAATTTTCCCTTCCAACCTGATTCAACCTTTGTAGAATTCTGATAGTATTCACAAAAAAATTATTATGTGTTCCTCAGTAAGTTCAGTTCAGTTTGGTCGCTCAGTTGTGTCTGACTCTGTTATCCCATGGACTGCAGCCCCAGGCTTCTCTGTCCTTCACCAACTCCCGGAGCTTTCTCAAGCTCATATCCATTGAGTCAGTGATGCCATCTAACCATTTCATCTTCCGCCGTCCCCTTCTCCTCCTGTCTTCAATCTTTCCCAGCATCAGGGTCTTTTCCAATGAGTCAGTTCTTCACATCAGGTGGCCAAAGTATTGGAGCTTCAGCGTCAGCATCAGTCCTTCCAATGAATATTCAGGACTCATTTCCTTTAGGATTGACTGATTGATCTCCTTGCTGTCCAAGGGACTCTCAAGAGTCTTCTCCAACACCACAGTTCAAAAGCATCAGTTCTTCTGCACTCAGCTTTCTTTGTGGTCCAACTCTCACATCCATACAAGGCTATGGAAAAACCATAGCCTTGACTAGATGGACCTTTGTTGGCAAAGTAATGTCTCTGCTTTTTAATATGCTATCTGGGTTGGTCATAGATTTTCTTCCAAGGAACAAGTGACTTAATTTCATGGCTGCAGTCACCATCTACAGTGATTTTGGAGCCCCAAAAAATAAAGTCTTGTCACTGTTTCCATTGTTTCCCCATCTAGTTGCCATGAAGTGATGGGACTGGATGCCATGATCTTAGTTTTTTGAATGTTGAGTTTTAAGCCAGCTTTTTCACTCTTCTCTTTCACTTTCATCAAGAGGTTCTCTAGTTCTTCTTCACTTTCTGCCATAAGGGTGGTGTCATCTGCACATCTGAGGGTATTGATATTTTTCCTGGCAATCTTGATTCCAGCTTATGCTTCATCCAGTCCAGCATTTCTCATGATGTACTCTGCATATAAGTTAAATAAGCAGGGTGACAATATACAACCTTGACATACTTCTTTCCTGATTTGGAACCAGCCTGTTGTTCCACGTCCAGTTCTAACTGTCGCTTCTTGACCTGCATCCAGATTTCTCAGGAGGCAGGTAAGGTGGCAGTAGGTTACACACAGAATTTTTATATGACTTCCCAGTTCTTGTCCAAAGTAGAGACGCAAAAGAATGGAAAATAAGTGTTCAAACAAAAACTTGTGTGAGAATGTTCAATAACAGCATTCTCATTGAATGCTGTGAATGTTATTCACAACAGCCAAATTCTAGAAATGCTTCAGATACTCATCAACTGACGAATGGATAAACAGAACGTAGTATAGCCCTGTGATGGAGTATTACTCCCCCATAAAAAGAAAAGACACTAATACAAGCTACAGCATGGGTGAACCTGGAAAACTTCATGCTGAGGGAAAGAAGCCAGACACAAGTGGCCACACAGTGTATGACTCGATGTACGTGGGATGTCCAGAGCGGAGACGTCCATAAAGACAAAGGTAGATTGGTGCTTGCCAGGGACTGGGCGGGGTGGGGGGCGGAATGAGGAGTGAGTGATTATTGGGTACAGGGTTTGCTTTTTGGTTGATTAAACTATTTCAGCAGTACTGAAATAGATAGAGGTCATGGTAGCACAGCTTTGAGAATGTACTAAAAGGCACTGAGGTATTCACCTTCAAGAGGTTAAAATGGTAAGTTTGATGTTATGTGTATTTTACCCCAGTTTCTTTAAAAAAGATCTGGAGCTGGGCTAAGATGCTCCATGAGACATTTTTTAGGTGTTCATGGGTACATGTGATACCTTCTCTGTCCTAGAAGGTTTTAGAAATATCAGATGGAAAAGTATCAGATGGAAAAATACCATGCTCTTCCATGACTATGACCTTCATGTTTTTGTTTGCTTTGGTGCCTAGTGATATAAACAGTCAAATAACTGCTCCATTGGTAGCTGAGCTGACATCTGTCAATATGTGGTGAATTATCAAGATTGTAAGACATTGGGGAATTTGTAAGATCTGAATGGCATGTGTAAGTTTCTTTTCTATTTGAGATTATATTCAGGAACATATGGTATTGTAAATCTGTAGACCTTCTATGCATCTGGCCTTGGAATTTTCTGGCTGGTGCTGGAAATATAGAAAAATGACTGATAAAAGCTGATTGTTCTCCACATTTAGATCCTAGGTCATTTTATGGATTATTAACTTTGCCAAACTGCATGTGGGATTCATTGGAAACAATTGCAGTGTTCTCAGTACACTGCACCACTTCCTTTCGTTAATTAAGGGATATTACCCTCTGTTCTATAGATGACAAAGGGGATAGCTCTCCTTTTATTACCAGAGAGCAGCCACAGAAAGGTAGACATCACAGTGTCTAGGAATTAAGGTAGCGATAGACAGCAGAAGTCCCAATGTAGTGGCTTTAAGAAGACAGGCTGATGCCAACTTCTGAGCTCTTAGATACGCTCAGTTCTAAGCGTCTAGTTCAATCTGCCCAGTTACAGTTTTACCTATTTGCTCAATGACAAAAGCACAAAAGCAGGCTGCCTGGAAATGGAAAACATACTAAAGAGGATTAAACAGAAAAGGAGTTAATTAAGAAAATTATTTTTTAATTAAAAAGTAAAGTAGAATTAAGATAACGACATCTATAAACATGAGCTTTTAAAAACTATGTGAACTGATAATAACTCCAATATTTTGAATTTATTAAAAGTGCTGGGGTGTGTGTCTCCCTAAAATAATAATATCTGTCTCCCTAAAATAATAGTTCTACCAGTTTACGGTAAGAGTGGGACTTCCCTGGAGGTCCAGTGGTTAAGACTTCGCCTTCCAACACAGGGAGTGCCGGTTCAATCCTGGTTGGGGAACTAAGATCCCACATACCTGACAGCCAAAAAACTGTCACATAAGATGGAAGCAATATTGTAGCAAATTCAGTAAAGATTTTAAAAAAGGATTATGATAAGGGAAATATCAATTCACCAAGCATTTATTAAACGTGCACTTTGTAAGCCAGATAGAGTTGGAGGACAGATGAAAATTCTGGGAGTGGATTTCAAAGCCATATTGAAGACTTCCTGATGAATATTGGGTTGAGATTTTTTTTTCTAGACCGTCAGTCATTTCCACACTCACTCTGGTTTCAGGACTTTCACATAAGCAGTTCACCCTGCCTACATCACTCTCCTTTTCTGCCCACCTTCCATCTGGCTAATTCCCACCTTTCCTTCAGTCCCCATATAAAACCACTTCCTCCAGGAAGCCCTCCCTAAGCTTTCCCTCACACTAAGTCCTATCAGTAAGCACAGCTTTCTGTTTCCCCTCACACAGCTCTTAGCACACGCTACTGTTGTTGCATGTTGCATGTTTTTAGGCTGCCCTTCAGGCCAAACTATAAGCTTCATAGCAGCAGAGACTATGGGGGGAAAAACACATGGAAAAACAAAATGTTTACTTTTGAATGAGTGACGAATTAATGATTTGGGAGAAAATAAAAATCAGAAGTAGTGTGACTGTTCATGTTTGTATGTCTAGAGGCTGGCACAGAGTAAGCTGTTAATAGCTGTTTGATTTTTTTAAATAGCTATTTGTTGAATGATGAAATGAATACTCAGGTTAGTGAATGAACAATGAAGCTATAATGTTTCCAATCTTCTTGAGCCTTAATTTTCTCCTCTGTTGGCTCGTTGTAGGTACTTGAGGAGCCCTTCCACATCACTAAAGGAAAAGCTGAGTTGAATGACCCAACAGACTTAGATAGATGGTTCTGTATCCTTAGTCAAAACAGACTTCCTGCTGCAGAATATTTGGCTTTTCATACGTGATGATGACTAAGACAGCCAAACACGTTGAGGGCAAAGCGATGGCTGATTGTGGGTGAGCCAGATGAAGCAGCTAAGACTGATTGGATTTTTTGAAACAATTCCTCATGATTGTGACATTAGCATGAAGGCTGACAAATACAGATTATGGGTTGAAGGAAACTTGTCTAAATAGAAGGAAGTGTGATTAAAGAAAAGGTGGGTATATTCCAGCCAGCTAGGATGTCTTGGAAGCAAAACCCATCGTAATGATTGAAACAGAGTTGGTGGTGGTGGTAAGGGTGACGACAAATGACTGTCTAAGATGTGTGTGCTCTGTGCCAGTTACGATGCTAAGTACTTGACATGAACCACCTCATTTACCCTGATAATAATCCTATGGCCTATGCATTATATTTATCACTTTTTTAGACGTGGATTTGTTAGGGTCACAAGCTGAAGTAGTAGAGTCGATTTAAACCCTGGTTCTCCTCAGTTCCCCAGGTCTGAGCCTTAAACCCCATTTATGGTGCTCTAGGAGAAGGTAACAGAGGCTACGATTCTCTTCCAGTTGGTTTTTTGTTTTTGTTTGGCTGCACCACGAGGCATGTGGGATCTTAATTCCCTGACCAGGGATCGAATTTATGCCGCCTGCAGTGGAAGGGTGGAGACTTGACTGCAGGACTGCTGGGGAAGCCCCCCAACTGGGTTTTGTTGTGTTTCATCATCTACATTTCATTGACATAGATCAGCAGTTGAGCAAGGGCTCAGATGAGTGGTTTTGGCTCCAAGTCTCTCTTGAGGTTGCAGACAGTTACATGGACATGGAGGGTGGTGTCTGGGAACTCTCTCTGTGGTCTTTCCACATGGACCAGGTCAGGCTTCCTCGTTAACATGGCAGCTGCAGTGCAGTAAGCTGCTTACCTGCCAGCTTCAAGAGCAAGGATTCCAGCTAATACGTTGCCTTTTATGACCTAGCCTCTGGGGTCCACAGAATGACTTCTGCTGCAGAGGCTGCAAGCAGGTTCCAAGCTCACCCAGGTTCGGAGGGAGAGGAATTTGATCCCACCACTTGACAGGGGAGTGGCGAGGCTCTAAACAAGTATGGGGGATGGGAGACACACTTGTGTCCATCTTTGGGGAAAATGTCTGCAGCATGGAGGATTGGGGGGCCAGGGGTGGGGCTGTAAGTGGGAAGACACGCACACGTGGTGTTTACCCTTTGCTAGAGGTTTCGTTTAACTTCCATCAAAGAACTTTAGCAAAGGGGGCATTGGAGTTTCTTTACACTCTGGGCATGAAGAATGGAGGCTCTACGCACCTGGCCAGGTCATTCTCCACCTGCTGTACACCAGGCCACCTGACAGATGCTAACAAAGTCACCCCAGACTCCCCACTCCCCAGTTTAATATTACTATTAGCATATCATGCAGGAAGAGCTGAGGCCAATTAACTTGCCTCCAATGAGCAGTGGGCAGGACCAGAATTCAGTCCCAGGGCTGGTCTCCACTGCATTCTCCGCCTTTCAAAACCTTGCTCACTTGGCCCATTATTAGGGCCATTTGTGTTTTCCCATCTCCCCTCTTGTGTCTTTCTTGGACACAGGTCATCACAGAACTTCCACATGGTGCTTTGGAGAGAAATAAAGGCTATGTATCTCATAGAAAGAAAAGGAAGCCGCCTTCTCCTCTGGGAAACTGCCTTTTTCTCTTGTTCTCCCAGAGTAGAGCTGTCATGGGGACACTAATGCTGAACTGGCCAAAAAGCAATTTGAATGATGGCTTCTGAGATCGGCAGTCGCCGTGACTTGGCAGGGAGAGGGGTATTAACTGCTCTGTTATATAGATGATGCCTGAGGTCTGAGCTCTTCTTCCTGTCAGGCTCTGTCTTCCTTCTGGGAAGCTCTGTGTGAAGCAGCCCCCTTTGCTGTGAACAAGCACCCTTTGACCTGCTCCCTCTCTTATTTATGGCATCGCAGGCCTTCCAAGAGAGCAGAGACAGGCTGGCCTAAGTTTAGCAACCTGGGGAGCTTAATGTGGCTTTGGCAAGAAGACCTCGATACAAAGAGTCTTAGTTGGCCGGCCAAGAATAGCAAGGGACAAAATAAACTCACTTTAAAAATAATAAAGGGAAAAAGAGAAAGAAAAAGAAGAGGTGGGAGAGGAAGAAAAAAGAAACAAAGAAGGGAGGAAGACAGAGGTCATAAAAGCCAGTAAAGTCACCATCTTCATATGTGCCAACAGCAAATTAAGTAGAAAGAAAGTGTGGTGAGATAGCAGAAGAGGGGTTCACATGGGCACTGTCATGATTTGAGCTCCCTCGTGGCATCGCCAATGTTTTACCAGTATTGTGTGATATCTAATAATATGTAATACTAAGAATAAGCACAGCCCATCAGGTGACACTATCACTCCGCGTCAGGGTGACTATAGACATGACCTCCCGCAATAACCCACAATATCCTCATCCCCCTCTTATAGATGAGGAAACAGGCTCGCTGGGGCAAGTACTTTGCACAATGGTGTTAGCCCTGCTCTGAGCAGCGTCTTGGTAAATCCGCCAGGTTGTGTGACCAAGGGCTGGTCCCTGGGGGCACAGAAAGTACGTCCAGGCTTGAGTCAAAGTGAGAGAGTTAAATTTTCCCATCTCAGCGGCTCTTCTAGCCCCAGCAGGCCTCCCAAGGAAACCCCTCCTCCTGAGACTGTCCCAGGCTCCAGAGCCTCCAGAAACCGTCTCAGTGAGAGTTTTTCTGTTGACACTAAGGCCATTATGCTGTGTCTGTGGGTGGAAATATGTGTTTATTATTCAAAGCCTTAAGTGTGTTTTCCCTTCATTTCATTTAAATGAGAATTTATTAGTCCCTAAGTACATGCCGTTTATTTAGTGATGTGTTGGTAACAAAGTGGAGAAAGCAATGAATAAATCTGAGCAACTGACAACCTAGCAGGAAAACAACTTGTACATCAAGCCAGAAGCCAGTGAGCAGAGTCCCTGGGCACCCACGGGCAAGCCACTCTCTGGTCCCTCCAATTAAAAAAAAAAAGAGAGAGAGAGATTTATATTTTAGAGCAGTTTTAGCTCACAGCACAATCCAGCAGGAAGTAGAGAATTCCCATATACTCCCTGCCTCCCACACATACAGCCTCCCCCACAATTAGCATCAGGAACCACACTGCTACACGTGTTACAACTGATGACTCTACATTGACACAGTACTACATGGTCGATACATCTCTGTCACCAAAGTAACTAGTTTACATAAAGTTTCATCCTTGGCGCTGTCCGCTCTGTGGGTCGGGACAAATGTATAATGACCTACATTATCGTATTATATGGAGCAGTCTCACTGCCTGAAAAATCTCCCCACGCTCCACTTACTCATCCCTCCAGCCCTCCCAGCTGCTGGCAACCACTGATCTTCTTACTGTCATCATTGCTGTGCCTTTCCCAGAAAGCCATATAGCTGGAATCACGCCGTATGGAGTCTTTCGGACTGACTGCTTTCACTTAGTCATGGACTTCTAAGGTTCTTCCCTGTCTTTTTGTGGCTTCACAGCTCATTCTTTTTTAGCATGGAACAATATTCCATTACCTGGATGCACCACAGTTTATTCATTCACCTCCCAAAGGACATCTTGGTTGCTTTCAAGTTCTGGAAATTATGAATAAAATTACTCTAAGCATCCATGTGCAGGTTTTTGTGTGGATTTGGTTTCAGTCCATTTGGGTAAATGCCTTGGAGTGTAATTGCTGGATTGTAAGGCAAGAGTATGTTTAGTTTTGAAAGCAGCCACCAAACTGTCTTCCAAAGTGTCTGTGCCACTTTGCAGTCCCAGCAGCAATGAACGAGAGTTCTGGTGGCTCCACGTCCTTAGCAGCATTTGACTCAACATTCAGAAAACTAAGATCATGGCATCCAGTCCCATCACTTCATGGCAACTAGATGGGGAAACAGTGGAAACAGCGACAGACTTTATTTTCTTGGGCTCCAAAATCGCTACAGATGGTGACTGCAGCCATGAAATTACAAGTCACTTGCTCCTTGGAAGAAAAGCTATGACCAACCTAGACAGCATATTAAAAAGCAGAGACATTACTTTGCCAACAAATGTCCATCTAGTCAAAGCTATGGTTTTTTTCCAGTAGTCCTGTATGGATGTGAGAGTTGGACTATAAAGAAAACTGAGTGCCAAAGAATTGATGCTTTTGAACTGCAGTATTGGAGAAGACACTTGAGAGTCCCCTGGACTGCAAGAAGATCCAACCAGTCCATCCTAAGGGAAATCAGTCCTGAATATTCATTGGAAGGACCGATGCTGACGCTGAAACTCCAATACTTTGGTCACCTGATGCAAAGAACTGACTCACTGGAAAAGACCCTGATGCTGGGAAAGATTGAAGGCAGGAGGAGAAGGGGATGACAGAAGATGAGATGGTTGGATGGCATCACCAACGCAACAGACATGAGTTTGAGTAAACTCTGGGAGTTGGTGATGGACAGGGAAGCCTGGTGTGCTGCAGTCCATGGGGTTACAAAGAGTTGAACACAACTGAGCGACTGAACTGAACTGAGCTGAAGGCAAGAGTTTTGAAAGCAACCATTAAACTCCCTCTTCCAAAGTGTCTGTGCTACTTTGCAGTCCCAGGAGAAATGAACGAGAGTTCTGGTGGCTCCACGTCCTTAGCAGCATTTGGTGTTGATTCCTCTACTTTTTAAACCACAACTTTGTTTAATTGTGTGGAAACCATTAGAGAGCCAGGCATAAAGCCAAAAATGACTCTCTGAGTGACAAAACTGAATGCCACATCCTGTGATATCGATTTGGCAGTGTTTCTTATGCCCTTACTCATAAAGCCACTGTACTCTTATTCTGCACAAAACACAGGTGTTCTGTTTCCCCAACCTGCCAACAACTGAAAGCTTTGAAGAGATGGAGAGACCGAAACTGTAAAACCAAAGACACAGACATTAGCCTGTTGACAAAGGAGTTAACAAACAAGTATGTAATCTTGATTCTTTAGAGGCATACCTGTATATCTACTTGTCATAACCAGAGTTTATAAGAATGACCTTAAAACACCTGTTGAATGAAATGGCATTCAAGATACCACAGCTATTAAAAAATTAAGGCTTGGTTCCAATTGTACCAAGTGGTTAGACAATTAGAAGAAAGAGAGCTGGAAAGAAAAGAGTATTGGAATTCCTTAGGCATTTCTTGAGATCCTGTTATGTCCTAAGGTGAACTCAAAAGTAAATGGTATGTGGTTCCCCTTCTTGGGGAAATCCTTTTCTAGCATTATCATATAATTATAATTGAACATGATAAATGTTATAGCACATTATTTATAAAAGTGGCCTGAGAACATAGATGAGTTGGCTGTTAAGCTTACAAGAGCAAGAAAAGCTGCAATCGGGGCTTCCCTGGTGGTCCAGTGTTTAAGACTCCACACTTCCACCACAGTGGGCACAGGTTTGACCCCTGGTTGAGGAACTAAGAACCTATATGTCTATAGGGCACCCTCCCCCACCTCCAAAAAAAAAGCTACAGTAAATATTGGAACTAGGTTGGAAGGATTTTGCTGTTTGGTGAGGGGTGGGTATTTTAAGGAAGGACATTCCAGGCAGAGGGAGCAGACTTTAAACAAAGTCATGGAGATGATGGTATAGTCACGAATGTAAAATCAAAGATTGGGTAGCCAGGAGATGGGCCAGAAAGTTCCCCAAAGGCCAGCTGATGATTGCCTAGTGTGTAAGGCCAAGGAGTATGGATTTTATTCAAAAGGTAACAGGTTGCTATTAAAAGCTTTAAGTTGAGAAGCTCCATGATTAACGTCTGCTTTCAACGCATGCTCGTGCTGAAGGCAGGAGAGAACATGAATGTAATGGGTGGAGAGTGGAGGCAGGGAGACCAGGCAGAGGTCCCCAGACTCGAGAAGAGGTGACAGGTAGGCTTGTTATGACTGAGCGGTCTGTTAGGGGTGCTGAGAGGAGAGGGCAGAAAACGTGTAGTCAAGCACGGTTCTGGGTAATTTGGGCGAATGGGACCAACCAAGAAAGGAATTTTTATAAACCTGAGATTTATTTTTTTTAATCTTCATGATCCTCTGGTGGCATGAAAGAAGCTGAATCTTTAATACTACTTCAGTTTCAAGCTTATTTGATATTTTCTTGCTCCACCCAAGAGAACATCACTTGAATTATGCCATAAAGCTAGAGCCAAATGAATTCAGTTCATTTTTCTAAAAGTTCCAAGTAGTGACAGACAAATGTGTACTCAGAGAACAAATTTCAAGCCAAAATGACCACATATAGTCTGAAGTTTGGCCATCTAATGTGGTTACCACTGACTCTTTGTGGCTATTGAACATTTGAGATGTAGATACTACCCTGAATTGAGATGTGATGTGAGTGTAAAATACACACAATTCATATCAGAGTGCAGAGACTTAGTCTGAAGTAAAGAACATAAATGCTCTGTTAATAATTTTATAATATTACATGCTGAAATAATATTTTGAATATATTGGATTTGAAGTAGGAGGTAGAATGAGCCTCTCAGCTGGACAGCTGGTGTTTGTCAAGCTGATAATATTACCAAAATCAGTTTCACTAGTTTTTTTTCTTTTTAAATGCAACAACTAGAAAATTTTAAATTACATATGTAGCTCACATTGTTTTCCTGTTGGACAACACTGGTCTAGGAAGTTGGAGTTTTGTGGTGTCAGTGTTGAGGGACTGTACAGAGACCAAGTATTTATTTTGCATTATTGCTTCTTCCTCACCACCTGATGTTTTCTAATATTTTACTATGTAGCCTTATTCTCATTAATAAACAAGTAGTTACCATAGCAACGGCCACACCACTCTGTATTTACCACACCTGGAGGGAGAGATATAAACAGACATCAATCTGTCATTCATGTTTATACGGTTCTGTTTTTTAATGTATATCTGGGTCTTCCTTTGCAAAACAGAGCTCTGAGTGTAGGAAAATTGACTTCTAATTTCCATCTATGTCACTGGCTTTCTTTGGGTCTGGAAAAGAAGAATAATTACCCCATGCCCACTTCAGAGGGATATGTGGGTAGTTACAAAGAATTTTGCAAACTATTCTTAGGGCAGGAGCATGCTCAGTCGTGTCCAGCTCTTTGCGACCCCGGGAACTGTAGCCCACCAGGCTCCTTTGTCCATGGGATTTTCCAGGCAGGAATACTGGAGTGAGTGGGTTGCCATTTCCTTCTCCAGGGTATCTTCCCAACCCAGGGGTCAAACCTGCATCTCCTCTGTCTTCTGCATTGGCAGGTGGATTCTTTTACCACTGAGCCACCTGGGAAAGTCCCATTCTTAGCACAGAGTATCAGTCTAATGTCACATAGTTTAGTATAGCCGTGGTATCAACTATTAATACACTGTTGCAGGCAGGCAAGAAGGGCAGGGGAGGTTCCTTTGGCCGATAGGAGTGAGGAAATGCAAAAGGGAAAAAAGAGGTCAGACCAAGAAAAGCCAAAAGGAGGTTAGCGTTTGTTAGCGTTTGTTCCCTAGACTTTAACAGTCTTTTTGGAGCATTTCCCATCTTCAGCAACAAGTCTCCACTGGCTAGGAGGAGACTAGGAACCCAGAGCCACCACTGTATACAGTTCATCTGGCTTTGACAAGGAAAAAGCAAACAGGTTGGAGTATTTATTATTTTTTTATGTTGATCATTTGGTGACTCAGACGATAAAGAATTTGCATGCAATGCAGGAGACCCAGGTTTGATCGGGTCGGGAAGCTCCGTTGGAGAAGGGCATGGCATCCCACTCCAGTATGGTCACCTGGAAAATCCCATGGACAGAGGAGCCTGGCGGGGTACAGTCCATAGGGTTGCAAAGACTTGGACATGACTGAGCAACGAACACTTGAAGTGTTATGCTCATTTATGCCCCCCAAGTTTCTCAAAGATCCCTCATTCCTGGGTCAATTCTGTCTTAACATACTTGCCACTCAATACACATCATCTGAACAGAGATGACTGATGCTAAGAAAGGGAAATTAGGACCGATCTTCATTACCTTCACCCAGGACAGTGCTGGCTCCAAAAATTTCTATAGACTGGCTTTAAGAATTTCCATGTGCTTGATAGCAGAGGCTGGGGGTTTGGCCATGAAGTGGTGTTTGCACATCAAGCTTGCAGTTTTCAGTTGGGTGTCATGCTTCTTTGAGGTAGCTGGAGGAGGGATGTTGATGATCAGGGTCGGGGCAGGGTTTTGGCTGAAGACGCTAAAGACCTCTCCACTCAATCTACCCCTTTGAGATTTCAAGGAACTTAGATATTGTGGCTAAAGTAATAAACATTCTAGGTTTTGGATTTCATTTGCACAGGTGTCATTAAATCTGTGTGAAGCTGTTCAACTGATGATGAGCTCTGTCATTTGCAAATCCATTCACTGATTCATCTAATCTACAAACCACCACCCTAAATGAAAATCAAGGATACTGCTACAGCTACATCTCAAGATGTTACATTTTGAGAAATCCCCTAACTCAGCATTGACATTCAGAAAGTCCTAAACCTGGAGAAGGAAATGGCAACCCATTCCAGTATTCTTGCCTGGATAATCCCATGGATAGAGGAGCCTGGCGGGCTACAGTCCAGGGGGTCACAAGGAGTTGAACGAAACTGAAGCGACTTAGCACACATACTGCCCAAGAAAACTCAAACCTCAGGGGAAATAAAAAAAATACACTACAGAAATGCAGTGGCTCTGCTGAAGTTGCAAGAAAGGGTGATCGTCTTTGTTTGGTGTTTTGAGCGTCTTGCCCTCCGCTCCAAGGAAGGGAGAGGGAGGTCGTGGGGGTAGGAAGGAGTGTGGATTTCTGATCACAACTCAAATGGCACTGTTTGAATTATATAATGGAGCCGCTGGGAGTCAGGTGACAGGCTCACTGAGTAATTCCCTGCAGAAGGAGACAAACTGCATGTTAAAAAGCTCAACAAATACTCTGAAAAAAGAAAAAAACAGAGCCCAGGCTGTGAGTTCCAGACTTCCAAGCTTCAGCTTCCTCTGAATTCTCTCTGAGCTGAAACAGCTGGGTGAGCTGGCAGAGTCCCAGGCCTCCCGAGGCTGCGGAGAGCCAAAGCCAAGTGCAGGTCGGGGGCTCCGGTCTGGATCACCGGGTTACTTTCTGTTTCATTTCGAAATGTGCCCTGTTTCTGAAACTGGTGGCTCCCCATGTCAAGGAAAACACAGGACTCCTTGGAGAGGCCAGCCAGGCTTTTAAGAACCGGGGCTTTGCGAAGGTAAGAAGCTATCTGCGACGGGCTGGGGGCTGCCTCCTGGGAGCGGTCTGGGTGCGAGCAGGAAACCAGCCAGGAGGAGTCTGCTAACTTGCTCTGGGATCTGAAGGAGGCTGGAGAAACCGTCTGTGAGGGTTTTAAGGTTAGGAAAGGGATGAAGATGGACCCTTCCTGCCTGGATGGGTGGCTACCCGGTCTTTGATGAGTTAAATTCATCCCCAACTCCTGTCTGATCTTTTCCCCTGCCCCAGTTCCATCCCATGGAGGAGTTGGTCTGCCTGTCTGGGAGCTGGCATGAGCTGGCCTGGGGCTGGGAAGAATGGAGAAGGGGCTGCCTGGCACTGAAAGGCTGTCTGGGCGTGTGTAGCATGTGTATTTCAGAGCCTGACTCTTGAGAAGGCTGTTGTTCAGGCTGAGAAAGCACAGCCTTTGGGGAGGCAGAGAGCAGAGGAAGATACATGTGTGAACAGAGAGCTTGGGAAATCTTCGAGGTAGGCATTTGAATCATAAATAATTTAATTGCCGTTTGTGTGTTTGTTAATTGGATTTAGTATTGGTTTTATATTTTCTTCAGTTTGGGGACTTCCTCCTTTCTGGAGCTGCCAGTATCAGTTGATTGGGCTTTTCAATCCTCGGACTTTGGTTCATTGGCTCTCTTGGAACCCACTGGTGCCCTGGTAGATGCCTGGAAATCAGAGATTGATTAGACAACTGCTGCTGTTTTCTCAGATCTGGGGGGATTCATTTGCAAATCTCACTGCCATGGAGACTTGCTGGGAGACCTGGATGCCTGCTTAGGAACCTCAGGAAGTTTCTGATTTAAAGAGACAGGAAAGGAAAAAAAAAATCGAACCGGCAGTTAATTCCAGGAAGGTGGGTGCAGGGTTGTCAAGGATCAAAAAGAAGGATGACTGGGAAAATGAAAGGATGAGTATAGGAACAGGTTTGGTGGGATCCCAGTTCGGGCTGTGGCATTTTGAGGTTTGCAGCATAGAGATAAAAATCAATAAGCAAACTGATAACAGCTCACTTGTTATGAATAAGAAATGCTACAATAGATCTTCTCCCCCCACACCCCACTGACTTCTAGAGAACCTGAGTAATAGGCAGGGCGTGAATTTGGAAGAGTTCATCACTAATTGCTATTTTGTTTGACCACAGGAGATGCGCTAAGCCAAATATGCGAATGTCAGAACCAAAGGGAAAGTGTTCTTAGAATAATGCCTATGGAGACGTTATCAAGTTTCTGTTGTCCTTCCCCAGTTCTCCATCCTACTCCTAGTTTGGGGCAGATTATATGATTTGAGTGTATCATATAAAAACTCCTTGCTGCTGCTGCTAAGTTGCTTCAGTCATGTCCGACTCTGTGCGACCCCAGAGATGGCAGCCCTGACTGATAACAATTATCACTGCAAAAGGATATTCGGGTACTAGAATAAAAAAGATCTTGAGCCAGTTGTTTCTTTTTTAAATTTATTTTTAATTGGAGGAAATTACAATATTGTGTTGGTTTCTGCCATACATCAACATGAATCAGCCATAAGTATACACATGTCCCCTCCCTCTTGAACCCCAACCTCCTCCAACCCCACCCACCCCTCTAAGTTGTCACCGGGCACTGGATTTGAGCTCCCTGCATCATACAGCAAATTCCCACTGACGCTGTTTTACATATGGTAATGTGTATATTTCAATGTTCCTCTCTCAGTTCATCCCACACCATCCTTCCCGAGCCAGTGGTTCTTAAATCTTTGACATTATGTACCATATTTGGGAATCGAAAGACTTAGTTGATGATGAATTTCTAGACTTCTCTCTCTGTTGTGGCCCTGACACCCATCTTCTGATGCTCAACAAACAAGACTAAACAATGACAACAAAGCCAAACGGCGTAGCATAATGAGGTTTCTAATTAAAGCCCACTTTGGAAATATGATCGATAGCATAATATTATAAATATTCACAATAGAAGAAAACAACTTATGGAGCCACTTATGCAAGCCATGGCAGTCCCTCAAGAAAGCACCACTTAAATAATTAATGTCAGCACGCTGAGTTCTTTTTTATCAAGATTTCTCTTGGTTGAAACTTGCTGGAAATCTGCATTTCTGCACTTCAATAATATAATGAGGGTGGAATTTGCTAAGGATGACCTCCAGACACTGCAAGAGCCATCAGCGCCTTCCAAATCACAGAAGAGAACACCATGCTCTGAATAGTTTCAGTTTTGAGTGCATTTTTCTTCTCTAATTCTTTAAAATTTGGTAATCTGCCTAAATTGTAGTGCCTACTTTTTCACAGGCTAGAATCTGCCTGCCAAGCAAGAGACTCAAGTTCAGTCCCTGGGTGGAAGATCCCTTGGTGAAGGAAATGGCAACCCACTCCAGTATTCTTGCCTGAGAAATCCCATGGACAGAGGAGGCTGGTGGGCTACAGGCCATGGGATCACAAAGAGTCGGACACGACTAAACAACAAACAACATTTTCCACACCAAGAACCAGGGCTTGTAGATTTATAAAGGACTTTTGTAAGAAAGTGCTTTCAGTATAAGGACAGTTTGGAAAATGCAGTTCAGATGCCAAGTTGCAGTTCAGATGTCCACTTCTGGGACAGTTGAATAGTTTATGGGACAGCTGGTCAGAAGATGTAAAATTGGAGAACTCTTGAAAATCTCGTCCTCAAAGAAATATAGATGCTTTGGTTAAAAGAATAAGACTTTTGTGTTCAGATCGACTTGGGTCTCACTCCATTTCTGTCGCCTGTTCAGTGAGTGAGCCTGGGCAAGTTTCTTGAGTTTTCTAAGGTTTAGTTTCTTCCTCTGTAAAATGGGATAGTGAAGCACTTTCCTGGGAGGTTGTATGGGAGTAAATAAAATAATATGTGAATAGAGCAGCACCTAATATAGTTTCTGTGTTACTAAGAAACAGAGTTTCCTTCTCAATAATGCAGAAGAAAAATCACTTTAGATAATCCATAGCTAATGAATAACCGGTAACCACTGTATTTGTCTGCTAGGGCTTCTGTAACAAAATACCACTAGCTGGGATGGCTTAAACAACAGAAATTTATTTTCTCACAGCCCTGGAGGCTAGAAGCCCAACATCGAGATGTTGGCAGTGTTGTTTTTTCCTGAGACCTCGCTTCTTGGCTTGAAAATGGTCACTGTCTCGCTGGGTCCCTACGCAGCCTTTCCTCTCTGTGAACACCCATGTGTCTTTTCCTCTTATCAGGAAAGTGAAAGTGAAGTTGCTCAGTCATGTCTGACTCTTTGCGACCCTATGGGCTGTTTACCAGGCTCCTCCGTCCATGGAATTTTCCAGGCAAGAGTACTGGAGTGGGTTGCCATTTCCTTCTCCGGGGGATCTTCCCGACCCAGGGATTGAACCCGGGTCTCCTGCATTGCAGGTAGATGCTTTACCATCTGAGCCACCTGGGAAGCTCCCCCCAGCGCCCCCGCCCCAACCCCCCGCTCAGCATCCTATTGGATTTGGACCCCACCCGTATGACCTGATTGATTGACGACTCAGGTCTTGGTGGCCGCTCGAGGGATCTTCATTAAGGACACAGCCTTAGTTGCCCCGAGGCATATGGGATCTTAGTTCCCTGACCAAGGATTGAACCCATGTACCTGGCATTAGCAGGCGGATTTTTAACTACTGGACCACCAGAGACGACTTCTCATCTCATTTAGTTTTGATTATCTCTTTCTAGGCCCCGTCTCCAAATACAGTCACATTCTGAGGTACTGGGGATTAGGGCTTCAACATATTAACTTGGGGGGAACAGAATTCATCCCCATCAGTTCAGTTCAGTTCAGTTCAGTCACTCAGTCATGTCCGACTCTTTGCGACCCCATGAATTGCAGCACGCCAGGCCTCCCTGTCCATCACCAACTCCCAGGAGTTCACTCAAACTCATGTCCATCGAGTCGGTGATACCATCCAGCCATCTCATCCTCCGTTGTCCCCTTCTCCTCCTGCCCCCAATCCCTCCCAGCATCAGAGTCTTTTCCAATGAGTCAACTCTTCGCATGAGGTGGCCAAAGTATTGGAGTTTCATCTTTAGCATCATTCCTTCCAAAGAACACCCAGGACCAATCTCCTTTAGAATGGACTGGTTGGATCTCCTTGCAGTCCAAGGGACTCTCAAGAGTCTTCTCCAACACCACAGTTCAAAAGCATCAATTCTTCAGTGCTCAGCTTTCTTCACTGTCCAACTCTCACATCCATACACGACCACTGGAAAAACCATAGCCTTGACTAGACGGACCTTTGTTTGCAAAGTAATGTCTCTGCTTTTGAATGTGCTATCTAGGTTGGTCATAACTTTCCTTCCAAGGAGTAAGCGTCTTTTAATTTCATGGCTGCAGTCACCATCTGCATAACACCTATCAATTAAAAGGTATATTCTTGTTCTAGGAATTTGTCAGGTTTATAAAAGAAGATGGCATCTTTCAAAAGGAAAATGATGTCTTAATTCCCATAGGGGGACCATGCCTTGGAAGACAGCCTGGTAGACCAGGGCCAAGAGTCAAGAGAAGCTGGCCCTCCCTGGCATATTTCAACTAAGAGGGAGAACGAGGACCTTGTGTTGTTCACTTCCACCTGAGTGTTCTGTAAAGAACTAGCCCATTGTCACTGGCAGGGCTACATGTCAACAGTGACAGCTGATCTTGGAGGATGGATTTAACATTGTTTGGGATTGGATGCTCCTCTGAGGTCAAAAGTATTATGGCATTTCACGGGCTCAGCATCCTACTTCCTTTCAATGTTCTGTCTCTTTAAGGAAATCAAAGATTTATCCTGCCACCTGGGTTTCTACTATGCCCAGCTGGTCATGTGTACTTTTCACTATTTCCCTAATCAGTCTCCAACTTTCCCAGGTCCCATTCAGTAGGAACCATGATATTCAGTGACGTGATTGCCTGAAGTGTTCACACATGTGCATACACACCTTTATTTATCCTACAAACAGAATTTGTGAGTAGAGAGGAAGATGATTTGTAAGTGATATGTACACATTACTTCCTTTCTGAATTTCAGATCCTTGATTTCAGAGAAAGCGATATGGAGCCCAGCTCATATGGGAACTGATGGGAACTGATGCCTTTTCTGAATTGAAGCAGAAAGTCAGGGAAGAGTGGGTGATTCACAGATGTACACAGATAAGGGTGGGCGTGCTCCCTCCCACCCCTCCCCATTCGCAGCGGCCCCTTTAGCTGCCATTTTTTTCAGCTCATACTGTAAACAAGTGTCATTTTTGTGGTCTCTTTAGGCTCATGCTCTACGCTTTTTGTTGTTGTTTTTGTTGGTTTTTGGGGGGATCTTGCTATTTAAAATAGTCCCCATGTGTAGTACTGAAGTGTGTCTAGTGTTCCTAAGCCCACGAGGGCCGTGATGTGCTTTGTGGAGACAGTCTGTGTGTTACATATGCCTTGTTCAGATGTGTCATAGTCGTGTTGGCCACAAGTTCAAAGTTAATGGATCAACAATATAGGTGGTGCTAGTGGTAAAGAGCCCGCCTGCCACTGCAGGAGACACATAAGAGATACCAGTTCTATCTCTAGGTCAGGAAGATCCCCTGGAGGAGGAAATGGCAACCCACTCTAGTGTTCTTGCTTGGATAATCCCATGGACAGAGGTGCCTGGTGTGCTGTAGTCCATCGGGTCGCAAAGAGTCAGACACGACTGAAGTGGCTTTGCACACACACAAGAGGTCTTTAAACAGAAACACACCTAAGACAAGGAATAAATGATCAGTTGATGAAAACATTGGAACTGGAGCCTCTCAGGAACCTAACCCTATACTCCCCTAGGAACAGCAGTTCAGCATTTCACTAATTCAGTATGTACAGTGACTTCATAGATCCACTGTACATATCAGAAAGACACTGGGAATCACTTTTCCACAGAGATGCAAACTGGGGTTGGAAGAGATAACGACCTTGTCAGAGGCTATGTAGTAGCAGGCACAAAACCAGTTTACAATAATGTGGTGATTATTGTGGTTGTTCAGTTGCTAAGTTGTGTCCGACTCTTCGTGACCCCATGGACTGCAGCATACCAGGCTTCCCTGTCTTTCACTATCTCTTGAACTGGGATTAAAGATCGGGCTTGAAAACAGACATGCCAGTTATGTTTGAAGCACTCACTATTTTCCAGATACTGTTAAGAGGGTCTAGCTAAATGATCTCATTGAATCCTTACAACAGCCTTATAAGACAGAGATTATTATGCCCATTTAACAGATAAGTACAGTGAGGCTCAAAGAAGGAAAGTCACTTGCCCAAGGACACCCTGCTTATAAAAAACAGAGCAGAGGTTTCAGAGCCAGGCAGAGTGACCCTGGAAGTTGTAATTACAGAGACAAGTTTTGTAGTTTAAGATCTTGGAGAAAGAGCTCCATTAATGTTAATAGTACCTATCTGTTCTCTAGTTTCTTCTTTTTAATTTTAATTTTTCCAATATCCCATCTTTACACTGCATGGTTTCCTACTTTCCGTGTTTTTTTGCTCAAATTCTTCTCTCCCCCAAGAATGCTCTTCTTCTCTCTAGCTTTTAGATTTCTTTCTTTCTTCTTCTTTTTTTTTAATGTTGCAAGGAGGTAAAGTTATTTGGTAGGTGCAGAAATTGAACACTTTATGTTACATTGTGCTGTTTAATTTTAAAAGTTTGAACATTTCAAGGTTTCCTAGAATGTAATATATGTTACTTAAGAATTATTCTCTGAATATTACTCAGGCATAAAAAAGAATCAAATCTTGCCATCTGTAACAACATGGATAGATCTAGAGGGTACTATGCTGAGTGAAATGTCAGACAAAGACAGATATCCCATGGTTTCACTTACATGTAGAATCTAAAAAACAAATGAACAGACACAACAGAACAGAAACAGATTCCTAGATACAGAGAACAAACTGGTGGTTGCCAGAGCAGTGGGGCAGTGAGTGAAAAAGGTGAGGAAGATGCAATGTACACCCTTTCAATTATAAACCAAATGAGTCATGGGGCATATAGTCAATGATATTGTCATGACATTGCATGGTGACAGATGGTAACCAGACTTATCCTGGTGGTGGTTTTGCAATGTATAAAAGTATTGAATCACTATGTTGCACATCTGAAGCTAATATAATATTGTAAGTCAATTATACTTCCATTTAAAAAGGAAGAATTGTTCTTCTAATCACTCTCTTCATTTCACGCTAATAGTGTTGTGGTTTATTTACAGATGTTCTCATTAATAGAGGAAATATGATTATGCTGTTTGTGTATTAGATTTGAATAACCTGACATAAAATGACATACTCCTTATTTTGCATTTCATCTTGGATATCAGATACCTTTGAACATTTTTAAAGACACAGAGTCTCTCATTAAGTTTCCCAAATCTGTATCACCAAGACTCACTTGCCTATGTCCTTGTGATACTAAGAAATTATACCCTTCCCTTAACACCTAGGTATTAAGGGTTATTTCCACAGGACTCCTAGTAGTACTGTGCCTGGAGATAGAATAGTTTCCAAAAACAGAATCTTTCTTTTAAAAAGTGCCAGAGCTGTTTATTATGTTAAAAAACAAACAAGCAAACATATTAACAGCATCTAATAGGGAAAAAAACTCCTGTCAGAATCTTCGGGCTCATTCTCTCTTTCTACAATGCACCCTCAGATATCCAGAAGGTGGGCTTTCTCTCTGGCCACACGGAAGATGCCCCCTAGGGCTGTGAACTCCATCAAAACATTTCTGCTCAGAGTTCAAAGGCTGGAGGTTGTAAGAACAGGTAGCTTGAATCTCTGTAGGTAAGTGGGAAAGAGTTCACCTACAAAGGAGCTGCTATTCTTTGAAATAACTCAAGTCTGAAACCCTTCCTTTGTAAATTAGAAACAAACCTCCTGAACTGTTCTGAAACCCAGAGAGAGCGAGTTGCAGTGCTGCTGGTGAACTGTGCTATATACTCAGGCAACTGTGACGCTTAGGTGAGCAAATTCTGTGTTTGTATTGAGATCTGGTAATTTCAGAACAAAGGCAAAGACAAAGAAACCTTAAGGAATCTTGGTCCTGTCCTTAAACTGCCAGGGCGTGAAAGGGAGCTGGGGAAACATGCAGCCATGTTTGATTCCACGAACACTTGAAACCATCCTTCAAATATTCTGGATGGAATAAAGTCCAAAGTGTTTTGCCAAACCCCAGGGAAATTAGCTCCATATGTTTCTGATTTATTTATAGTTTAATCATCAAAATATTGCTTTGCAGGGACTGGTTATGTCCAAGAAACCTTTTATGAGCCATTTTAAAACATTATCTTGAAAACAGGAAGCCCTGTTTTGCCAAGAGCTAGCAGATGCCTGAGCAGAGCTCTCCATATTGCCTCTGTGGAGTCTGTGCTGTGTGGTGTCTCCACTCACTAGAAATAAAGAAATCCTTCAGGGGTGATAACCCAAGGGGAAGAGGGAAGGTGACTGTAGGCTTCCATGATTTCCACTCAAACTCCTTCTCTTTCACGCCCATTTCACCATATGCCATTTGTGTGTTAGTCGCTCAGTCGTGTCCGACTCTTTGCAATCCCAGAGACTGTAGCCCACCAGGCTCCTCTGTCCATGGGATTCTCCAGGCAAGAGTACTGGAGTGGGCTGCCATTCCCTTCTCCCGGGGATCTTCCTGACCCAGGAATCGAACCTGGGTCTCCTACGTTGCAGGCAGATTCTTTACTGTCTGAGCCACAAGGGAAGCCCATTTGCTAAATGATAATTCAGGAGGTAACTTCTCTACCAAAATTATATTAGGATCTTCGTCCTTAAAAACCGAAGGTCGAATTTCTTAGAAAACAGCAGCTTCAAAGGAGCCATTGTATGTATTAATAGGAAAACACTTTTTCTCTTTATTTTGAAGTTTTTAAAAAAATAAACTAAAATTCTCAAGAATTTTTTTTTTAAAGCCTCCTAGAGGGGCTTTACATAATGTTTATGCTGGTTTTTTTCTCTCATTGCTCTTCCTCAGTGGGTTTTTAAAGTAAGTTTCCCGATCAGTTTAACGTGGGAAATGGTTAGAAATGAAGATTCTCTGAGCCCACCTCACACTGACTGCTCCCAGTGGTTCTCAGACTACCCATATGTCAGAGTCACTGAGGGTCTCAGTGATTTCCCGCTGAGCTCCAGCCCTAGAGTCTCTGATTCAGTCGGTCTGGGTGTGTTACCTGACAACTTGTATTTCTTACAAGTGCCCAGTTGATGCTGCTGGTCTTGGGACCCCACTTGGAGAACCATTACACTCTTCCCAGTCCTCACCACTGGCTCACCGTTGAGTGGAAGTTCAATTCAGTTCAGTCACTCAGTCGTGTCCGACTCTTTGCGACCCTATGTACTGCGGCACACCAGGCTTCCCTGTCCATCATCAACTCCCAGAGCTTACTCAAACTCATGTCCATCGAGTTGGTGATGCCATCCAACTGTCTCATCCTCTGTCTTCCCCTTCTCTTCCTGCTTTCAATCTTTCCCAGCATCAGGCTCTTTTCCAATGAGTCAGTTCTTCACATCAGGTGGCCAAAGTATCGAAGTTTCAGCTTC
Organism: Bos indicus; assembly: GCF_029378745.1. NCBI lineage: Eukaryota > Metazoa > Chordata > Mammalia > Artiodactyla > Bovidae > Bos > Bos indicus. The sequence goes on along the minus strand of NC_091782.1, from coordinate 45,599,430 downwards.
AACATCAGTCCTTCCAATGAATATTCAGGACTGGTTTCCTTTAGGATGGACTGGTTGGATCTCCTTGCAGTCCAAGGGACTCTCAAGAGTCTTTTCCAACACCACACTTCAAAAGCATCAATTCTTTGGCACTCAGCTTTCTTCATTGTCCAACTCTCACATCCATACATGACTACTGGAAAAACCATAGCCTTGACTAGACGGACCTTTGTTGGCAAAGTAGTGTCTCTGCTTTTAAATATGCTGTCTAGGTTTATCCTAGCTTTTCTTCCAAGGAGCAAGCATCTTTTAATTTCATGACTGCAGTCACCATCTGCAGTGATTTTGGAGCCCAAGAGTGTTGAGTGAAAGGAGAGATTAAAGCAGAAGTGAAAGTGGAGCCCATTGCAGGTGCATCCAGTAACGGTTACTTGAGGATGTGTTTCAAGGACTTAACAAGGATACTATCTACGTAAATTCCTGTAGACCATTGTTCATGGCTGAAGAAATGAAGTAGTTTATGTAATTGGCCTCCACAAGATTTAGTTTATAAAATAGAAGTGCCACCAAGCCAACATATACAGAATACCTACAGTTTTCAGGGATTTTCGTGGATTAGAATGTCTTCAGGCTTTAAAATGATGTGTAAGTAGGAACTAAACGCATCTGGTGACATGAGCTTTTTCTGTCATTAAAATGTAAGAGAACTTTCATTGCATAGTTAAATGCAATTGGTTAAAGTATATTGAGCATATCATGGGGAAAACATCTTCAGTGAGAATTGTGTAATGGAGACTGACTATACTGATCTTCAGGCAAATCAAGAAGCTGGGTTCAGTGAAGGCATTTCAGCAGAGAGGTGTGCTACTCTGTGATGAGCTGACAATACAAAGAACTCATAGAACCTTCTTGCTAGAAGGGGTTCTCGAGCTTCCAAATACGTTAGAATCACCTGGGAATCTTACTAAGAGCCAACGCTGATTGGGCAGGTCTAGAGCGGGACTCGAGGTACTGCGTTTCTAACAGTCTTCCAGAAGATGCTAATGCTGGAAAAGCAAGGTTCTAGAGTAGTGGTTCACAACCAAGGGAAGCCTTTGAAAAATTCTAAATCAGACGTGCTGGCTAGGACTCAGGCATAGGTGTTTTTAAAGCACCCCAGGTGATTCAAATTTGTAGCCAGTTTTGAGATGCTCTCACCTGGAAAAGCAGAGTTCCTCTTTCTAGGCCACCTCTCTCAAAGTCAGATGCCTTGCTGGAGTCTTTGGTGAGTATCAGACTGCGGTGAATTCATACTTGACTTCTCTAATAAGAGGCTGAAGTGCCTGTTTCTATGTTGCTGATAAAAGAAAGAGCCAAATGCTTTACATTCCTGTTGTGTTGACTACAGACAGAGTTAGCATCTAGCTCTGAAAATTTAGCAACTGCTCTTGTATTCTCTCCCCCACAGAGGTTCTCCATTCTTACTGACTTTTCTTCCACACAGGTTTTTTTTTTTTTTAATTTAAAAAATTGTTTAACTTCCTCATTTACTCTTATAAGTGAGCTAGGGGTACAACCAGCCTTGATACACCACAAAAATGCTTGAGTACTTAGACATATCTTTGAGAACTCAGAACCCTGCACACACGTACCTACACACACACACAGAACATTTTGCTTTAAAGATGTCAAGAGCAGATGTTACCATCCACTTGTCTCCCAGCATAAAATAAACATAATCTGACTTCTGTGGAACATCTGATTCTGGTTATAACTGCACCCCAGTGGATCTTTTTGGATGAGTCACTTTCAAAGTGTGCCCGTAAGTAGCTGAATGTGCTATCTGTGGCTGGGTAATTAAATTTTGTATACTTAAACGTTGGAGACTGCCTGCCAAATACAATTATTTCAGTTGTAGCCTAGTTGATGCTGAACTTCTCTTCCTCACAGTAATTAGCCAACAGGTGCTGTTTCTTCTGAAGTTCTCTTTTCGTTTATGATTAAAAATAAAATAACTATGGCAAGATAGAAATGGCTATATCTTTGTTTATTGTGGTAGATGGATACAGAAGCAATTTGCCTAATAACTATATCAAGCTACTTAAATGTTAAACCCAAAAGAAGGGAACCTAAGTGCCCAGCCTGTTTTAGAAGTTAAATTAATCCTCCCCAAAGCCATGCTTCTCCCACCTCAGTTTTTTGGCCAGCAGTATGATGATGACAGGCTTATAAAGCATGAAGATTTTGGATGCCGTATAAATGTTGCCCTTTATATGCTGTGAGTAGTTCATGGGCATGAATCTAAGAATGAAGGAAACAATGATCATTGCAAAACTTGTCTTCTTAACCATATCTCCATGAATTGAAACTGTGTGGTAACAATCAGTAGAAGGATCGGGAACAGAAAGGAGGTGGCTGGAACAGGCAGGAAGAGATGCTTCACGCTCTTCGGTGCAGCGCATCCGCTGAAGTGAGCCCCTGTGCGCTCCACCCTGGCCCGTGTGCGCGTGCGCTCAGACGCTTCGCTCATGTCCGACTCTCTGTGACCTCATGGACTGTAGCCCGCCGGGCTCCTCTGTCCGTGGGATTCTCCAGGCAAGAATCCTGGAGCAGGTTGCCATGCCCTCCTCCAGGGGCTCTTCCCTTGGAGTTAACTCAATGCGCTCATGTTCCTGGGTGAGCAGCACTAACCGGCTAGTGCGAGAGGAAGTATTTTGGGAACCTTTTTGTTACTGACTAGGGTTCTCAGCTTCCTCAATCAACAGAAATTGATCAGGAGAGCTCCAGAACAAATAACAGTTTCCCTTGCTTGCTTGCTTCGGGAAGGGAGGGCAACCGCATTCCTTATTGCGTTTGTATGGCTTTTCAGAAGTGGCAGTTGGGTTTTTCCTCTTTTTGTCCATAATTCCACCCAACTGCCCATGCAAGCAGTTATTTTTAGTCCCTTAAAGTTTCTTGGTATTTTGTTGCTCCTGGAAGCATTGCATCCAAGGGTCTCAGGTCCCAGCCTGTCTCACTTTCACTTGCTTCTTTTCTGAGTTCATTAATTTCCAATAGCATTTCCAGTGCTCACCTGCAGCTCCCAGTAGCCTGGGGCCTGAAACTCATCTCTTGGCCTCTTTGCACACCACACTTAACCTGTGTTCCTGTCAGTACTTAGATTTCAGAGTCTGTCACAGACGCAGGGTTGGCCACCCTGTCACTTATGACACACCCTACAGTCCTGGTGAGAAACTTCCTGCCCAACCTCATCCCCAAGGATCCCACTCCCATGGTGACAGCTTTAGCCGCCCATCAGCAACAATGCACCAGACCACTTAGAAACCTGGGTGGAAGAAGTGAAGTGAAGTCGCTCAGTCGTGTCCGACTCTCCATGACCCCATGGACTGTAGCCCACCAGGCTCCTCCATCCATAGAATTCTCCAGGCAAGAATCCTGGAGTGGGTTGCCATTTCCTCCTCCAGGGGATCTTCCCGACCCAGGGATCGAACCTGAGTCTCCCGCACAGCGGGCAGACTCTTTACCATCTGAGCCACCAGGGAAGCCTGGGGTAAGCAAAATGGAAAGGATCTGGCACTCAGATCACTGAAGACACCCAGGCAGTATGGAGGGAAGGGAAAGGGGGCTGGGAGTCAGCTTCCATAGACTAGGGGAGCCGATTCCCGCCCCACCTGTCACCCTGCCTCAGACTTTGGGTCCATTTGTATGGCCACGTCAGGCGAAGAGTTGACTCATTGGAAAAGACTCTGATGCTGGGAGGGATTGGGGGCAGGAGAAGAAGGGGACAACAGAGGATGAGATGGCTGGATGGCATTACTGACTCGATGGACGTGAGTCTGAGTGAACTCCGGGAGTTGGTGATGGACAGGAAGGCCTGGTGTGCTGCGATACATGGGGTCGCAAAGAGTTGGACACGACTGAGCGACTGAACTGAAGTGAACTGATATGCATCTCTATAACAGTGGGTCTTCTCACCACTGAGACTGGAGGTTTGTAGTGGGGGTTGAGGAGGAGAAGGGGAGCATTTAAATTTGTACATCCTTAAAAATCATGATTTGAAAGTGTACCCTTTAAATTTCAGTTTTCCGGTAATACTGGAGTTTCTGACCAATAAAACCCAGTTCCCTTCAGGGAAATTGTTTAGGTAGACCCTGTTTTCATTTTTGAGAAAAAAAAAAAGCTGATGTGGAATTTTGACGTGATGGTCAGTAAGCTCACGGGTGTCTATTTGTTAAAATTTTGTATTTTCTTGAAGCAAGGGCAAACTGCATTTGGAATCCATCTGAGGAAATATAAATTGTGGTTGTATAGGGCAGGGCGAGAACAAGGAATGATGGTACATGGATGCTTGTTTGCTTTTTAGGATGTTGAAAATGTTAAAAAATTAGATTGTGGTGATGGTTGTACAGCTCTGTAAATACACTGAAAGTCACTGAATTGTATGCTTAAAATGCACGGATTTTGGGGTATATAAATTATGTCTCAATAAAGCCGTTAAAAAGGCATCTTACAAACCCTGCTAAGAAGATTTGATGCTTTCCCAGGTGAGGCAGGAAGGTATTGATGGTGTAGATTCATGCACCACCTGCATTTTAGCAAGCTCCCTGCAGGATTATACACACCGCTGCTGTGCAAGATGGGGTGAGGTTAAGAAATCTAGCCTCTGCCGAGCGTCTGCTGGGCGATAAACGCTGCACAGGCCCTTTAGACACATCATTTCATTTAAACCTCATGGCAACCTACTGGTACCTTTACTCTAGCTGGATGATTTATTGCTGTTGCTATAGAGATGTAATTCGATCGGATCTGAAATGCAGACAACCACTGCTTTAACTCTGAAACAGTTATGGCTCAGAGAGGGGAAATAACTTCCCCAAAGCACACAGACAGTAAGTGGCAGAGCCAGGGTCAGAACTCAAGGGCTGTCTGATTGATCTGAGGCTTTGCTCTTTCCGTTCCCCGCTGCTGCCCTGAGATTGGGACAGTTAGGATGCTTGGATTGAAGCCTCCGGTAGACTGGCCAGCATTAATACTTTCACATGCCCCTTGGATTAGTTTCTTGTTGCTGTTGTAACAGATCACCACAGATTTAGTGGCTTAAAGAAACCACTTTTCTTTAAAAAGTATAAAGAAAAATTTGTACTTTTCTAGTTCTGGAGATCAGAGGACCAAAATCAGTCTCAATAGGTTAAAGTTAGGCTTGGTTCCTTCTAGAGGCTCTTGGGGAGAATCCAGGCCCTTGTGTTTTCCGGCTTCTGGAGACCAGTGTTCTTGGCCCCTGGCTCTTTCTTTGTGATGGGATCCCTGCAACTTCTGCTTGTCAGCACCTCGCCTTCCTCTCCGACTTCACCCTCTTGCGTCCCTTTTATAAGGGCTCTTGTGATTCCATTGCCCATCTGGATAACCCAGGATAATCTCTTCAACTCAAGAGCCCTAGTCTCTTCCATGTGTAAGGTAACATATCCACAGGCTGGGGGACTAGAATGTGAATTTAGTTGGGAGGGGCATTATTCTGCCTACCATACTCCCACTCTAGAAGCCTATGTTTGAAAGAAGTCTTGGAATAAATGTAACCTTCCATATTTTGACCTTGAACATAAAAGCTGCTCTCTATTCATAACAACCAAAATCAAGACTTGAATCAAATAGTACTCATTGTATGTCTCCAATTTGTCTCTTGAAACTTTAGAGGAATAAAATAAATAATAGACTGGATGAGGTGCCATTAAGAATATTACTTTCCTTTGAAGCTGTATTATTAGTCAATAAATTGAGTATTACTTTAATATGTCAAGCCCTCGGAGAGATTTCACTTTAAAGGAATGTGGATGTTGGGACAAATGAGAACAAACGCACGTGTGGCAGAGTACTTATCTTGCTCATAAACTTTTTTGAGGCATGCTTTCTCTTCTACAGTGTCATCTAAGACAACTATGTGCTTCATAAGGCACTTTTTTAAAAGGTCAGGGTCTTGTTTTTTAAAGGTTTTGTGTATCTATGTTGCTCTAGTTTTTACTTCCAACAGCAACATCTGAAATTGTCAAAGTCCAGGACCGAATTACAACAGAAGATAAAGAGCCAAACCTTCCCCCGACTGACCGAAAGTAGAGTATAGAAAAGGGGGTTTATCTACTACTACGCAACGGTCCAGAGCTTGGAGGGGTTGTTCTCCCAAAGGTGGGAAACCTTACCATATTTTGAATTTGGGAGTTGAAGAGGGTAGGGTTGTTCCTTTAGCGCTTTAGGAAGATTTTCCTATATATTCTCATCTCTCTGACTAATAATGATGCCTTTCTCTATAACTCCTGTCATCTTCACAGAATACATTATCTTCTTAATTTTTGAGTCTCTTATAGTCAGCATATCACCATGGACTTTTTCTACTCTTCAATTCAAATCCCATGACAGACTTCTGCTAAAAGTAGTATTTTGGTTCCAAACTGTCCTGAACCCTTAGCCAGGTTTAAGCCTCACTCTCCGATAGATTCCTGGGGGACTCAAGGTAATTTGCCGTTTGCCATTGACTGCTTAGGTGACCTTGGATCACCTCAGTTTTTTTGTTTTTGTTTTTATGAAAGCCAAACCTATCAGGGTAGTCTAATAAGATGTGAGGTGCCTTTCAGTTCTAATATCTCAGAAGCTCAGAACATTTAGTAGTTATGGGAGCCATGGGTTAGATCGTGGTCTGGGGATCCCAAGAAGTTGACCCAGAGATAAGATTCTGAGTACCAGTAGTTTGCGAGGTGCACTCAGGAAATACTGGTAGAGGTGTAGGGAAATAAGACAGAAAAGAGAAGGAAGGCAATGAAAGTTACTATCAAGCCAGTTACTGCCGTATGCCACACACCTCCAAGTTATTCCAGTTGAAGAATATGGAACCTGCATATTCGTGGACTCTGTCTCCATCGTCGGTCTGAGATCTTGTCTCTGTAGCACTTCTTGCTCCTTTTTTCCTTTATTCAGAAAAAAAAATCCTCTGTGTACAGTTGCTGGCATTCCCAGTGCCCAAGAAGCTTTCTGATTATGGAAATAGGATACGGGTGGGGTCCTGACTACGTCACAATGCGTGTGAGAGGAGTGGGGTAGCATGGGAAAGAAACGGTCAGCTGGGAAAAGAGAAAGCACCGGTCTGATATTTTGGTTCCTTTTAAACTTGCCATGAAGATTTCAGAGATTCCAAGCCATTGTTTCTGTGATGTTTAGCAGTGTGTGCATGCTATGTCCTTCAAGGTGAGCATGGCACCAGAGAATAAATTTGGAGCTAAACGTTAAAGAGGGCTTCCCAGATGGCACAGTGGTAAGGAATTCACCTGCCAATACAGGAGACTCAAGAGATGCTGGTTCGATCCCTGGGTCAGGAAGATCCCCTGGAGAAGGAAGGAGCAACCTGCTCCAGTGTTCTTACCTGGAAAATTCCATGGACAGAGGAGCCTGGTGGGCTACAGTCCCTGGGGTCACAGAGAGTCAGAAACATTAAAGAACAGCTCATCAGAATACTACCCAGAGTGAAAAGGGTGTGTGTTAGTAAATTATGGATGCTTTAATATTGTTTACATAGAAAATCTGCAGTGACATTTCCTCTCCTACCCGTTTTTAAGGAAAACATCAAAGCGTTATAATACTGTGACAACATAACTAACGAGGAACTCGTTTTTACTTATTTAGTATCAAAGGTTCAGCGACCAAGAGCCTTCCCTTCTGTACTGTGGGTCTTCCCTTTAGTGTGAAGCCAGTGCTTTGTGTAAAATGGGCCAGTTGATTCTGGGATCATCCATTGCTTCCTAAAGAGCTGCAGCATTCAGACACGCTCTTAGAAATACGTGGGATGGGAGGAATAGGATAATTCAATTCATTCTTCCCTTCTGAACTTTATTTCTGAGAACCTGACTTGCCAACATCTATGAAACATAGAGGAGGCTTAGCAATCAATCATGAGGGGAGGAGGTGACAGAAGAGGGAGGCTGGCCAAGCATCCCTAAGCTTCAGTCATTTTGTATTTCAGCACAAGAGAGCAGGATTGCTGACTGTTAGATTTCCTTTGAGAAGCAGTATGCAAGCGGCATATTGAGTATTCTGATAAAGCCAAGTATAGGTGTAACCCTTTAAGGAAATAGTCAATCTGGTTAAAAAGTGAAACTCCTTGGGTGAATATTAGGTAAAATTTGACTTACATGAAACTTAGAATAAGAGCAGACCTTCTAGAGCACCTAATTCAAACCTCTCATTTGACTCAAGAAGAAACCAAGACCTTGAAAGTTCACAGATTCATCGTCAGGATTACTGAGCCTATAGACCCAAGTATTCTGAAGGACTGAGGCTGCAGCTGCAATACTGTGGCCACCTGATGTGAAGAGCCAACTCTGGAAAAGACCCTGATGCTGGCAAAGATGCGGGCAGGAAGCGAACTGGGTGACAGAGGATGAAATGGTTGGAGCATCACCGACTCGATGGACATGAGTTTGAGCAAACTCTGGGAGGTGGTGATGGACAGGGAAGCCTGGCATGCTGCAGTCCATGGGGTCACAAAGAATTGGATACAACTTCAGGACTGAAGGACAACAAAATTCGGATACTTTGTCCAGTGTTCTTTCTACTCTACCACATGCCTCTCTCTCTCTCCTCCTCCTCCTCCCCACTTCTCTCTCTCTTATACGCACACACACACACGCACGAAGTTCATTCAAACAACAAAACGCTTAAATTGAAAGGACAGCTATCTAGGATTTCTTTCTTTTACCTTATCCCCACATTTAATAGCTTCACACCCACACCCCAAGAAAGTTATAAAGTTGCCCTTGGCTTTACGGTGATAAACCTCAAACACTGAAATCTCTAGTCAGATAAGGTCTGCAAGGATTTGTGCCGTGGAATCTGTTTAACCCTGAGAACAAAATAATTGACGGTTACGTAAGGACAGAGGTTGAAGGAGCACGCCGCTAAGATCGATGAAGGAGCTGGTTTCACTGAAACCGTCTTCTCTAGACCTTGTCTCTGTTTGATCTCCACTGTATACCATACAACATTTAGTTTAAAAAAAGCGATATTTCTGTATCGTCGATCCTGCTTCTTTTTCCCTGACCAGCTCCAATGTCATTGTCCTCAACATTTTTGAACCTCAGTCTCCCTGTGTCTGAATGATACCTCTTGTTTTGAAGGGGTATTTCTTAGAAAAAAATGCAAAAATGTTTGACTTGGGTAATGGAGGAGATGCTATCTCCCTGTGAACATATTGCTGGGTCTCTTCCCAGGGCTGCAGAAGGGGCCTGTGCCTAATTTAAGCGTATCATCACCTTCAGGATATATCTGCCCGTATGTCCCGGTATCCTCCAAGATGTTCCCCTCTACCTCAGGAAATCTGCCCATATTCTGTCTTACTGGTTGATGCCAGCAGCCCTGCCTGGTTCCCCCCTGGCATCCACTCAGGGGTCCTTCTCCCACTGGCTGCCTAAGTCTTCAAAATCTAAATCAAATCATGTCACACTCTCCTGTGAAGCTCCCCTGACTCCCCAGTATCTTAAAGACAAGCCACGATTCCTTAAAGGCACCAAGGCCCTCAGAAGGAGCCAGCCCTTGTGTTACTGACCCAGGTTCTTAGACAATAGAAATTGATAACAGATCAAAATGAGGCATTCAGGCAAGGCTGTATTGAGACTTATGCTGCCACAACGGGGAGCAAAAGCCAACAATAGTTTCTCTTGCTTGCTCCCTGAGATGGGGGTGAGCTTGCCCCTTAAATGGGGTGACAGTAGGGGTGGAGGGGTGGCTTACTTGGTCTGCCCACCCCTCAGTGGTGCTGTGTCAGGGATCATGCACAGGACCCTGCTTTTGCTCCCCAAATCCCAGAAGTGTCAGTTGGATTTTTGGTCTTTTTGTATCTTGGCATTCATAATGGGCCCCAACTGCACATGCGTGCTGTAATTTTTAGTCCCTTGTAGGTTCCTTGCATTCGGTTGCTGGAGGAGATGTTTGTCCAGATGCAGGCCCCGCAGCAAAGGGTCCGAGGTCCCAGCCAGTCTCACGTGCCTCTCCCGTACTTTCTCCAGCCATCCGCAGTGTCCGCTCTTCCGGAAGCAGGTCAGGCTCTCTTGCCCCCATGCCTGTCGGGTTCTGGAGCTTCTCTTCCATACCTGCCTGTCCTGTTCCCACATCACCTGCTGGTGGAGGCTCTCCAGGACCTCCCTCCAAGTAGAGGTGGCCCCTCCTGCCCTCACCTTTACACACGCAGGTCTTCACTCTGGGACACCTGAGTGCTCCTATGAGCTTCACCATCTCGCCCCCTGCAAAGCTCGAGGACAGGAGTTAAGCTGAAGGAGAGAGTGGACTGGAGATATCTCACCTGAATGGTGAGACAGAGGGCCATCTCCCCTCCCCACCTCCAGCCCAGCCATGGAGCTCCTTGTTCCTGGGTGACCGGGGTCTGCCATGGCCAAGGATGCTGTATTTCTCTTTCTGCAGGTGGGCGAAGACGGAGATTGAGCCTTTTTTTTTTTTTTTTTGCTACTTGAGAAATTCTCCTTGCCCCTGAGTTTCTCCCTTTGCCCTGGTTCCTTCTAATCACTCTGATAATCATCAAATGTGTTTCTGAATCCAGTAAGTGCCTCTCTCTCAAGGTGGCGATGCTGCGCTGCTGCTGCTGCTGCTGTCGCTTCAGTCGTGTCCGACTCTGTGCGACCCCAGAGACGGCAGCCCACCCGTCCCTGTGATTCTCCAGGCAAGAACACTGGAGTGGGTTACCATTTCCTTCTCCAATGCATGAAAGTGAAAAGTGAAAGTGAAGTCGTGCAGTCGTGTCCGACTTTTAGCGACTCCATGGACTGCAGCCTACCAGGCTCCTCCGTCCATGGGATTTTCCAGGCAGGGGTACTGGAGTGGGGTGCCATTGCGCTAGGCACAAACCAAGAATCCAGAGCAGCTCGTGTGTCTTACCTCTGGGAGCTCAGAGTGCACATGTGTTTGAGAGAGAAGTCGTCGGGGTCCAGGGGCCCTCCTGAGCTCTGCTCCGTAGCTGGCAGTGGGTCCTCGGACGTGGGGAGAGACTCTGCCCACCTGCCTGCCCAGAGACCAGCAGTGGACCCAGCCTGGCTACACCTGCTTACGCTGTGTTGTGCTGACTGAAGTTGAGCAGCATCGTGAGCCTCACACAAGGCATTGTTGTTTGAAGAAACCTTCCCTTTCTATGTTTGTGCGTGGAGGAGGTCCAAGACGGCCAGTTGTCCTTTCAAGTAAATGACCCCCACCAAAAAAGCCCACCAACCCATGTTAGAGTGTGTATTCTGCCAGTTTTGTAAGACACTCTGAATCTCTCCAAGACAAATCAAAGGGTGAAAGTTCGCCCATCCTATATAGCAAATCCTTGCTAAATAATACAGCTGATCTGGAAATGACTGACTGCAGACTTGTTTCTCCTTCCGAGGAGAACTTTCCAAGTGGTTCCTTTCTGTTTGCCCAGGAGTGAAATGATTTCACAGTTAGCTTGATTTCTTAGCCGCGAGTGGCGAGATAGAAAGAAGTGTTCAGTGGACTGCTGGTAAAATGGTAACGTGATTATGGTATCCTGGTCAGATGGTGGAGAGTTGCTCTGTGTCACAGCAAAAGGAAGGTGGGAGAAGTCCTCGTTGTAACAGAGTTTCTTGTTACAGTGTGAAAACACTGGGGACTCTCCAAGCTTATAGACAAAAAACATAAATTGTGTGTGTGTGTGTGTGTGCATGCGCAAGTGAGATGAAGACTAGAAGCGTTCATCAATTTTCCTCTTTCACTTTCTTTGCTCTGTCATGTCCTTCCCCTCAGAGGCCTTACGGTGAGCAGGCTGAGTGGACCGTTCATCATCTCCGTCTCACCCTCCCTCTAACCCCAGTACCCCGGGCAGCAGAGCCAGGTACTGACCATAGCCGGGTGGTAACTTGGACTGCCAGGACATCAAACCTAAGTCCATCCTAAAGGAAATCAGTCCTGAATATTCATTGGAAGGACTGATGTTGAAGCTGAAACTCCAGTATTTTGGCCGCCTGATGTGAAGAACTGACTCATTGGAAAAGAGCCTGATGCTGGGAAAGATTGAAGGCGGGATAAGGGGACGACAGGATGAGATGGCTGGATTTCATCACTGACTCGATGGACATGAGTTTGAGTAAACTCTGGGAGTTGGTGATGGACAGGGAGGCCTGGCGTGTTGCAGTCCGTGGGGTCACAAAGAGTCAGACATGATTGAGTGAGTGAACTGATAGAAGAGGATATCTTGTGCCTGGCGACCTCTCTGCTTTTGCTTACACTTTGCTCCACACTTAGAATCCCCTTGCCCTCCTTCCCACACTGCCGGCCCAGGTCCAAGTGTGACCTTCCCCGTGGATTATGTACTCCAAGCCACAGGCTTTTCCCTCTAGTAACAGTCAGTTCGGGTCTTTCTTACAATGCTAATTAATCATAGCCATTCTTTGCACTGCGGTTATTCTACTGGTTGCTTTATCATTTGAATATTGTACACTCTGGGAGGGAATGAGCCTTCCCAGGTTCTGCCACCAGAGAGCATGATGCCGTGCTTGCCGTGTATCCAGTTGTGCCCTGGAAACATTAGACTGAGCGTGTAGTTAGGCATTAGTGGCTGAAACTGTGGTGAGTTTGGACTTGCCATTTCTGAGTCCTAAACAGAGTGACTTCTAGATGTGCTGGTGGCAGGGGGATGGGATGAAGTGGGCAGATTGGAAAAAAAAAATACCCACCGCATGTCTGTGGGTGGTGGTGGTGGTTTAGTGGCTAGGTCGTGTCCAACCCTTGAGACCTCCATGAGCTGCAGCCCACCAGGGTCCTCTGTCCATGGGATTTCCCAGGCAAGAATACTGGAGTGGATGAAAACTACCTATTTTTTTAAACTTTTTATTTGCTACTGGGGTGTAGCTGATTAACAGTGTTGTGATAGTTTCAGATGAACAGTGAAAGGACACAGTCATTCATATGCATATATCCATTCTCCCCCAAACTCCCCTTCCATCCAGGCTGCCACATAACATTGAGCAAAGTTCCCTGTGGTATACAGGAGGTCCTTGTTGGTTATCCGTTTTAAATATAGCAGAGTATGCATATCCATCCCCAAATCCCTAACTATCCCTTCCACCCATCCTTCCCCTGCAGCAACCATAAGTTCATTCTCTAAGTCTGTGAGTCTCTTTCTGTGAAAGCTGTCTATTTGAGACTCCCGTCTCCTAAGTCTTACACAAATTCTTTTCACTGTTTCCTAGAGACACGGTACAGACCAAAGATAAAGGTGGCCAGGAGATCATCTTACTGTCATTTATATGCTTTAAAATAGTTTTCCTTAGTCTTATTTTAATTTTTCAGAAATTCCCATGTAGGACTGAATCTGCCTACACAGTTTCTTTAAAATTAAACTTGCGCATCAGTATTCATAGCTCCACCTACTCCTCCTCCCGTTTTTCTGAGCTGTGGGCAGGTTATACAGATGTCTGGGGAAGTGCTTCCATTCTGTTTGACGGAAACCTGGCCAGCTTCCCCCGAGGTTACTGGTGGGAACGCTTACCCAGCAGGTTACACACTGGGGTCCTCAGCCACAGCCTGCAGCGGTGGGGCCTGCATAAGAGCTACAGTTAGAAAATAGTGTCAGTATTTGGCGTTTTCCATGGCTAATTTTGGAATTGCCAAGAACTCTGTGATTTTTCAGGCAGGTTTTGTGACTCTAACTGCATAAAGTACTCATAAAAAAAGTAATCTGAATGAGGATTCTAAAGACTGTACCATCAAGGCTACTCCCCACCTCAGCCTCCCTTGCAAAGCAGATGAAGACGAGTTGTTCAGCCACGCCTTATTATTGATGCATGATTTGGCTCTTCCTGGTTCTTCCCTTGAAGAGGAGGAAAACCTCTAGACTAAAAGAAATGACTTATGTATCCCTTCTTTCTCCTGACAGAATCTAAGCCATCTGGAAAAAACTCACCTTGGAAAGATTGCTCTTTTGGTTATGTAGGAAAAATTATTCAAAGCATCTCCAGGCATAGATGCTTCTCTTCACATATTATTTAACTTCTAGACATTATGCTCCCAATTAAAGGGTTAGGAGTTCTCCGGTTTAGAATCTTGCTGTGGGATAACTGGCTTGACCCAAGTTCACTTCCAGTCCTCATTCGGGAATTTCATGACCAGTGAACTGATTGAACCAGAAAGTTGCTGAACTACAGAAGGAGGGAACTTCAGAGTACAGATCAGATCAGTCGCTCAGTCGTGTCCGACTCTTTGCGACCCCATGAATCGCAGCACGCCAGGCCTCCCTGTCCATCACCAACTCCCACAGTTCACTCAGACTCACCTCCATCCAGTCAGTGATGCCATCCAGCCATCTCATCCTCTGTCGTCCCCTTCTCCTCCTGCCCCCAATCCCTCCCAGCATCAGAGTCTTTTCCAATGAGTCAACTCTTCGCATGAGGTGGCCAAAGTACTGGAGTTTCAGCTTTAGAATAATTTCTTCCAAAGAAATCCCAGGGCTGATCTCCTTCAGAATGGACTGGTTGGATCTCCTTGCAGTCCAAGGGACTCTCAAGAGTCTTCTCCAACACCACAGTTCAAAAGCATCAATTCTTCAGTGCTCAGCCTTCTTCACAGTCCAACTCTCACACCCATACATGACCACTGGAAAAACCATAGCCTTGACTAGACGGGCCTTTGTTGGCAAAGTAATGTCTCTGCCTTTGAATATGCTATCTAGGTTGGTCATAACTTTCCTTCCAAGGAGTAAGCGTCTTTTAATTTCATGGCTGCAATCACCATCTGCAGTGATTTTGGAGCCCAGAAAAATAAAGTCTGACACTGTTTCCACTGTTTCCCCATCTGTTTCCCATGAAGTGATGGGACCGCATGCCATGATCTTCATTTTCTGAATGTTGAGCTTTAAGCCAACTTTTTCACTCTCCACTTTCACTTTCATCAAGAGGCTTTGTAGCTCCTCTTCACTTTCTGCCATAAGGGTAGTGTCATCTGCATATCTGAGGTTATTGATATTTCTCCCAGCAATCTTGATTCCAGCTTGTGTTTCTTCCAGTCCAGCGTTTCTCATGATGTAGTCTGCATATAAGTTAAATAAACTGGGTGACAATATACAGCCTTGACGTACTCCTTTTCCTATTTGGAACCAGTCTGTTGTTCCATGTCCAGTTCTAACTGTTGCTTCCTGACCTGCATACAAATTTCTCAAGAGGCAGATCAGGTGGTCTGGTATTCCCATGTCTTTCAGAATTTTCCACAGTTTATTGTGATCCACACAGTCAAAGGCTTTGGCATAGTCAATAAAGCAGAAATAGATGTTTTTCTGGAACTCTCTTGCTTTTTCCAAGATCCAGCGGATGTTGGCAATTTGATCTCTGGTTCCTCTGCCTTTTCTAAAACCAGCTTGAACATCAGAAAGTTCATGGTTCACATATTGCTGAAGCCTGGCTTGGAGAATTTTGAGCATTACTTTACTAGTGTGTGAGATGAGTGCAATTGTGCGGTAGTTTGAACATTCTTTGGCATTTCCTTTCTTTGGGATTGGAATGAAAACTGACCTTTTCCAGTCCTGTGGCCACTGCTGAGTTTTTCAAATTTGCTGGCATATTGAGTGCAGCACTTTCACAGCATGATCTTTCAGGATTTGGAATAGCTCAACTGGAATTCCATCACCTCCACTAGCTTTGTTCGGAGTGATGCTTCCCAAGGCCCACTTGACTTCACATTCCAGGATGTCTGTTTCTAGGTGAGTGATCACACCATCATGATTATCTGGGTCGTGAAGATCTTTTTTGTACAGTTCTTCTGTGTATTCTTGCCACCTCTTCTTAATATCTTCTGCTTCTGTTAGGTCCATACCATTTCTGTCCTTTATCGAGCCCATCTTTGCATGAAATGTTCCTTTGGTATCTCTGATTTTCTTGAAGAGATCTCTAGTCTTTCCCATTATGTTGTTTTCCTCTATTTCTTTGCATTGATCGCTGAGGAAGGCTTTCTTATCTCTCCTTGCTATTCTTTGGAACTCTGCATTCAGATGCTTGTATCTTTCCTTTTCACCTTTGCTTTTCGCTTCTCTTCTTTTCACAGCTATTTGTAAACCACGTGTAAATGGACGGTTAGCAGGTAGCTCTATCATGGACCTCAACTTGTCTTGACATATGTTTATCTACATATTTTTTTAGTTCTGTGTGTTTTACTCCCAGGGCCCTGTCCAGGTCAGAACAATCTGGCAGTTATTTGACCCCCATCAAATTGTTGGCATCCTTGGCGTTCATGTTCCTACGTCTAATTGGCCTCTCCTCTCTCTTTCCAAATGTCAGTAAGCCTCTTTCCTTGATTGTCTTTGAAATGAGGTTAAATGATAGCATATTGACTTGAAATTGAGGTGACTGAAAAGGTGTATTTCATCTAAGTGGCATGTCTAAACATCCCTGTTCTTATTTTTTCTTTTTTTTTTTTTAATTAAAATATAGTTGATTTACAACGTTGTGTTCGAGTACACAGAAGTGATTCCATTATACATACACATGTATCTACTGTTTTCAGATTCTTTTCTCTAGTAGGCTATTGCAAAATATTGAGTATGGTTCCCCGTGCTATATAGTAGGTCTTTGTTGGTTATCTATTCTATATATTGTGTGTCTAGGTTTTCCCCAGCATCCTTATTCTTAAGCCTTTTCCTTGTGCATCTTCCCCTCAGTAATCTGGCCTCTTCTTGCTATATGTTGCTGCTTTTGCAAACCACACACCTTGTATTCTTCTTCCTGGAATGATTAGATTTCATTCCCCAACACAACTTTTTCCAACCACTGCTTAAATCTATTTTTAGTTCTTTCCTCTGAGGCATGAATGATGACTTTTCTATGGCCTGTCAGTTATTTATTCATTTCAAATATTAATTTATCTAGGTTCCTTTTTTAGGTTTGGTCTCAAGGGAGAGTTTACCTGAATAAAAAACAGTAGAATTGAAATCAACCAGTTTGGGCCCAAACTCCAGATTTTACCCGTTAGAGCCTTTATTTTCTCATCTGTCCAGAGGCTCAACTGATGACTCTCAAAAGACGTTCTTCCTTCCTCTCTGCAGCAAATTAAGGGTATATTCCCAGGAACAGTGTAAGTGAAGATCTTAAATTCAGTGTAAATGAGGAGTTTCAAATTTCTTCTTTGATCACTAAAGTTAGGACCCCTAAAGATGTGTGTGTGTGTGTGTGTGTGTGTGTGCACGTGCTCACTCAGTTGTGTCCAACTCTTTGTGACCCCATGGACTATAGCCCACCAGGCTCCTCTGTCGATGGGATTTCACAGGTGAGAATACTGAGTGGCTTGCCATTTCCTCCTCCAGGGGATCTTCTCGACCCAGGAATTGAACCCACTGTCTCCCACGTCTCCTGCATTGCAGGTGGATTTCTTACCCGATGAGCCACTGGGGAAACATGAGAACCAATTTCTTGATTTTACAGCTGAGAAAAAAGGTGTCCCAAGATCCCACAATCAGAAGACAGTTACTACTGAAGCTAAGAACAAAATTCATGCCCCCGAATCTCCAGTCCGTTGGGTTTTTTCCTCAACAATATTCCAAGTTTGAGGTTTCAAATAAATACAAATTTATTTAGTGCTCACAGCAAGGAACCATCTTAGGCACTGAGCAGAGAGAAAGAAAGCCTGGTTTCTGCTCTGAAAAAGATCATGAACAAATAGGGGAGACAAATATGTCACCAGCTAACTAACACAAGGCAGGATGAAGGAAGTGCTAAATAAGGGAAACATTTGCGTATAGTTATCCTAACTCAAGGAGGCGATGGTATGTCAATGGGGTCTTGATGTTTTGAAAAGTTTGGATACATGGAGAAGAAGGGGACAGTGGGTACATCCCAGGCAGAGGAAGTTACAAAAGTAAAACCACGGCCTTGAAAGTGCATGGGGTGAACTGGTCTCTTACATTTCAGGCAGATTCTTTACCCTCTGAGCTACCAGGGAAGCCCATAAAAGAGACTAGTGTTAAGTAGAACCTAGAGTTTCTATGGAAATATGTCTAAATTTTAGATTAAAAACATAAACAGTTTGGAGCCATATCATCAAGAGTTTTGGCCCTTTAGGTAAATGGACAGGCATTTCGGATACTGAAAGAGCCTGGGGATATGAGATAATTTAATACCTAAAAATTTGATCTAGGTTGGATTGAAATGGCCAAAGGGTATGGATAGTGGTAATGGAGAGAGGAGGGCAAATGTTAGGACCATGCCATGTCAGGATTGAATGTAAGTTCATAGATCTAACCTTAGAAACATGTCATTGCTCACTTCTGATCTGTCCTCCCAGTGTTCCAAAAAAGTATCTTTCAATATGCTATTCACCTCTGTAGAGATATGCAAGCATATTTAGAAACTAATTTTAGTTAATATTCTATAAACGAAGGGTATAACCTGGTTAGTGTCTATGAGAATGACAAAATCAAAAGTAGTGATCATATTGAAAGTTAATAAGCAACATTTAATCTCTTTCCAAAGACCATCAGGAAAAGAGGCTTACTGAGATTTGGGAAGATAAAAGAGACCAATAGATGCAGGAAAGTGGACTCCAGGGATGCAAACAATTTTGTCATTGTTCAGTCACTCAGTCATGTCTGACTCTTTGCGACCCCATGGAATGCAGCACACCAGGCTGCCCTGTCCTTCACTATCTCCTGGAGTTTACTCAAACTCATGTCCATTGAGTTGGTGATGCCATCCAACCATCTCATCCTCTGTCGTCCTCTTCTCCTCCTGCCCTCAGTCTTCCCCAGAATCAGGATCTTTTCCAGTGAGTCTGTTCTTCACATCTGGTCGCCAAAGATGGGGTTCAAGTAACTGCCAAGTCACTTTGAGTTGAACAACATGATGCCAGTATGTTAGAAACCCATGGAAGATCGAGGTGGGGAAGCAGGATTAGTCTTGCCTGTGAGGATAAGACTTAAGGAGAGCTTCACAGGTGAGGTGTTATTTGGACAGTTCTTGAGTCACGCTCATTTGAGAGGACCTATCAGGACTGTATCTTTCAGAGGGAGTGCTAAACGGGGCTGGTTTTGAGGGGTTGATTTTTCCTACTTCTTTATTTAAGACTATTCTTTACAAGGGCTTCCCCAGTGGTTCAGCAGTAAAGAATCTGCCTGCAAGCCAGGAGCTGCAGGAGATGCAGGTTCGGTCCCTGGGTTGGATAGGTCCCCTGGCAGATGGCACAGCAACCTACTCCAGTATTCTTGCCTGGAGAATCCCATGGACAGAGGAGCCTGGTGGGCTATAGTCCAGAGTTGCAAAGAGTTGGACACGACTGAAGTAGCTTAGCAGGCACATACACATCCTTTACATATTTTCTATAATAAGAATGTACTGTTTTCACATTCAGAAAAAAAATTGATCTGTATATATGATTTTTAAGGGAATGTGGTTTGGAATATTGGATCACAGTCAGTGATCTGCTGTAACTGGGTTAAGAAGGATCCAGACTCCTAAAGATTTGGATTTTATTCTATAGGGAAATAAGAAATGAGAAAGGCCCTTTTAAGAAGAGCAAATTATCAAATGAAACCCCATGGACTGTAGCCCACCAGGCTCCTCCATCCATTGGATTTTCCAGGCAAGAATACTAGAGTGGGTTCCCATTTCCTTCTCCAGAGGATCTTCCCAACCCAGGGATTGAACTGAGGTCTCCCGCATTACAGGCAGACTCCTTAACGTCTGAGCCACCAGGGAAGTAAAGTGAAACAAATGGAGAACGATTCACAACAGTGTTTGATTCAACTTCAAAGTATGTTATATCCACGTATGATATAGATAAGAGAAGAGCATTGCGGACCAGAATGTGAATGATGGGCTTTATGGAAAGTCAAGGAATCAGAGCTCATCTTGAAAAGATTGGTAATGTTTAGACAGAGGAAAAAAAAAACAGGGGAGAGGACATTTTAGGCTAAGGTGAAGTGTGAGCAAAAGCAAAGTGATGAGGACAAATGTTTCTGTTTGGAAATAATGAGATCTGGGCTACATAGATGAACTCACAGCAGATTAAGACAGCTTCTAGTTCCAGAAGGCAGGGTTTGGACTTGATTGGGTAAGCCAAGGGAGATTTTAGAGCAGGAGAAGGATGGGATAAAAATAGTCCTTGAACAAATAAGGCTCATTCGGCAGCAGTGTGCAGGGAGAAGGGGTGGGAGAAGCACAGACAAGCTCCACGCGGGCGATGACAGTGGCCGAAGCGGGAATGGAGCAGCAGGGACAGCGTGCTTTAAAATTAAAAATCGACTTAATGGGTGGAGACTGGCTAGAGATGGAATGCGAGCAGAGGGCTCACGGCGCTGTCGCTGGAGAACAGAACGATAGAGTC
Organism: Bos indicus; assembly: GCF_029378745.1. Lineage (NCBI taxonomy): Eukaryota > Metazoa > Chordata > Mammalia > Artiodactyla > Bovidae > Bos > Bos indicus. Next base: position 45,579,126 of record NC_091782.1, on the reverse strand, counting down.
CTGAAGATTGCTGGAAATTGTCATAGTGTTGCAGTCACACGAAAGGGGCAACACCCATCCCCAGAACGTGAGCTTGAATGTCCTGGATGTTTTCAGCAATTGTGCTGGATCGGGTCAGCCACTCTTTCTCCTGCTGAGGCCCTTTGGTGGCCCAGGGTGCAAAGCGTCACTTAGCCTACGACCATGGGAAAGTGCAAACCTATATGATAACAGGGCATATCTCCAAGTCTAGTCTTTTTCTTTTTCTTTTTTTAATATTTATTTATTTGTCTGCACCAGGTCAGAGAAGGCAATGGCACCCCACTCCAGTACTCTTGCCTGGAGAATCCCATGGATGGAGGAGCCTGGTAGGCTGCAGTCCATGAGGTCGCTAAGAGTCGGACACGACTGAGCAACTTCACTTTCACTTTTCACTTTCATGCATTGGAGAAGGAGATGGCAGCCCACTCCAGTGTTCTTGCCTGGAGAATCCCAGGGACGGCGGGCTGCCGTCGATGGGGTCACACAGAGTCGGACACGACGGAAGCGACTTAGCAGCAGCAGAACTTAGTTGTGGCACCTGGGATCTCATGTCCATGAAACAGTTGTAGAAAGCTACCACCAAGATAGGCTTCCCGGGTGGCTCAGGAGGAATCCATCTGCGAAGCAGGAGACATGGCTCAATCACTGGGGTGGGGAGATCCCTTTGAAAGGACATGGCACCTCACTCTAGTATTCTTGCCTGGAAAACCCCATGGACAGAGGAGCCTGGCGGGCTACAGTCCACAGAGTTGCAAAGAGTCGGACACAAGTTAGCACTAAACCACCACCACCACCACCACTAAGATACAAAATAATATCTACAAAGTATTTAAGCCTCCCTTTAATTCCTCGATCTTACCTCCCCACTATACAGAGTACATTTTCCCTCTTTTTAGACAGGAAGTCTAAAAAGATTAATGAGAGGTTAAATGATTTGGCCAGCATCAGGACAGCAAATGCATAGTGGGGAAAAAGATCTAAGTTGGTCAAGACAGTCATGTCGGAAATTTTGGGGACCAGAGATGCATCAGTTAATCCGTCTGTCTTGCTTTCTTTTCCTGTGAAATAAAAGCCTACCCATCTCACAGGGTTTTGTGAGGATCACAGAGATAACGGATGTGAAAGCAGGGTTCAAATTCAAGATGCCATCAGTGTGACTAGTATGGAAAGCTCCCATATACATGTTTGAACTTCCCCACAGCCCACTAAGGAATATTGAGACCCTAGAACAACGTGCTTGTGGCTTAACCTGCTGCTGCAGTAAAGACTAAAAAGGAAACTCCTGTTTTTAATCACTTAGTATAAATATTTAACATAGCATCACAATGCCTGCCATAGTTTTGTGTCTATACATAATTCGCAATCAGCACATGGAATACACGCTACCTGAGGTGACTGGCAGGTGGACAAGCCATTCATTCCTTCATTTTCCAAACATCCCTGCTCATCCAGGTGTCCAGGCCCTGTAGACATAAAGAAACACAATATGTAATTATTCTCCACAGAGTCTCCAAGCCTACAAGGGGAGAGGGAGAGAGAACCCCTTATCACAGAGCCAACTGATAGCTGAGGCATGAAGAAGATGCTGTGGGAACACAGAGGGACGAATGAATCACTATCTACCTGGGCAGGAAAGTCTCAGCTGGGAGATGGCCTCTGAGCTGCCAGTCATGCCAGTGTCTGCGAGAACAGCTAGATGGAATATTAGGAGTGTGGGCTTTTTATAGTGATGAAATTCCTGGTTCTTGACTCGCGTCCTCCATCCTAGGAGAATCCCCTCAGTCCCCTACCCGTGACCCCTCCTTGAAGCATTTTTATTGATGTTTTCTAAGACCTCATTAGGTAACTGGGACTGGAGGGGTAGCAGCTATCTGAGTGGGGAGCCCTGGACCTAGGCCAGAATCCATGTGGCCCTAGACACCTGTTTTTCCTTTTTGGTATATTTTCCAATCCTCAAACTCCATCCCACCATATGCCTGGCATGTGAGGTTGACCAGATGTCCCAAGGAGCTCAACACTCCCATTCATGGGTGGGTGGTGGGCCCTGTGGCTTGTCCCTTGTTTTAGAAGGGTGGCCTATCTAGCAGATCACTCTCCCTGGCCAGCTATTTCTTTTGTGAATCAGATGAGACCAGTGCTGACATGCTGATTTGGAGTGACTCCAATAGTTTCTAAGACAAGGACCCTGCACGCTCTAGGGATGGCCATGGTTTGCTAGACAATAGCATTTGTCTTCACATGCCTGCCCCACACGGGAAAATCATCCACTTACAGAGCTGACCAGTAAGTCAGCGCCCAGTAACACAACAGCTCTTTCCATTATGACAAAAATACTTGCCCAACAGAATACTTTCTGAAGAGGCCAACAATCGAGAAAAGTAATCTTCTGATCTCATTATGAATATTCTGTTTGGCTCTTTGGTTTATTCTCTGACACAGCCCTGTTTGTACATCTTTTTCTTCTTCTAAAAAACCGAAACAAAAAAACAACTATAACTACAGAATTCAAACTACTTCATCAGCATTTTGTTGCCATATGGAGCTGGCTGGCCTCAGAGGAATAATCTGAGACTTGGATGACAAGGCATATTATCAAAAGTGGCCAGCACTCTAGGGTGAGCCTGAGAAGGAAATGAACTTAGTTTAATTAGATTAAACTATCATATTGGAGCCAAGGGAAGGGAATCACTAGAACAATTCTACACACACTTCATTAAAAGCTCTCAAGATCTCAGATAATAAAAACATCAAGTATTGACACTAACGTGATAAACCTTGCAAATTTCACAGCAGAATGCATGGTCTTTTTCATGAAAGAAACAGGAACACACATATGTTCCTGTGTGTGTGTGTGTGTTGCTATCATTAAAGGTCTTTTTACCCTAATTACCTTTGCTATTTTTTGCCATCCAAAATTAGCTGACAACACATGCATTTTTATTTACCATATTCAAAATGTAAATTCAAGAAAAAGACATGTTCTGGGTTAATAAAGGACAAGGCTTTTCTTCCCTCTTTCTCCCTGTTCCAATTCCCCGCCTCAACCTCTCAATGATAGATAGGGAAAGACTAATCAGAGTGTCTTCCTCTTGCACTGTAAGCAGCTCAAAAATGAAGCATCCTGGTATTTTAAAGAAACTGAAGATCTGGAAAGATGTTAATTAAACTGCCAAAAAGCTTTTTGCCTCATTTCAGTGCACTATGTAACTAGGTAGCCAGAAGATATATCTAGTGCCTGAGTGCTATTCTTGGGTTTTAATACAGTTTCAGTTATTTAATTTCAGTAATGTTTCAAACAGTGAGGAAGACAGCTAGTTGAAGATCCCATCAGGACAAGGAAGTGCCACATACGTTTCCAAGTGTCTCCAGTCCTCCGAATTCTCAGATACGTCTCTTATCTGTGTGTTGGAAATGGTCTACCTTGTGCTTCAAGAGACAAGTTGTGGGAAATGTTTATGTAGCTGTTAAACTGACCTAAATTATAGCCATTCATTCACTCATTTACCCATCCCATATTTACTGAGCTCCTGTTTACCAGGTGCCAGAACTATACTAGAAGCTGAGAGAGCAGAGCAGAGCAAAGGGATTGGGAGATAAACTGGGGTCCTTGCCTGAGAGATGCTTATTGACCAGTGAGGGAGACAAGATGAAGAGAGTTAACTGGAACTTCTAGCAGCACAGTTGGCCGCACTGATGTTCCTCTGGGATGCCTGACCTGGATGTACACCCTAGATGCTGAGGATTGGAGTCTCAATGCCCAATTCAGGGACATGAGAAGTGTCCTTGCTTTGCTTGAAGCAATGAGCTAAGACTCTGCTGAAGGGAAGGCTCTGCTGAAGGGAAGGGAAGTGAAGGGTCTGGCCTCACTTAAACTGGGAAATAGGGAAACAAAGACAAGGAAACTCTGCCTATAAGGGCAGGGAGGTAGTGAGAAAATTACATCCTTAGGATGTGAGTAGAGAGAGGAAGGACCCTGGGAGAAATTCAGGTGGCAAGCCTGTGCCACTCTTTATGTGGGATTCAAATATATCCTGCTGATAGGGTTCAGGAAACCCAGCACCAAAAGTGAATGTAACATTTTTTCCCTGGACTGTTGGAATCACTGAGATACTGATAGAAGCAAATGAAAAACCACTCTGTAGGGAATGAAAACCCATTCTGTTGAGCATAAATTCACAATGACAAGTTCCAAATCACATGAAGAAAGAGACCACAGTAAGGAAAACCAGCAGATGCAGCAAAGGCAGAGCTAGAAATAAGAGAAAAATCTAAAGGTTATTATAAAATATCAGGTCAGATCAGTCACTCAGTCGTGTCCGACTCTTTGAGACCCCATGAATCACAGCATGCCAGGCCTCCCTGTCCATCACCAACTCCCAGAGTTCACTCAGACTCACGTCCATCGGAGTCAGTGATGCCATCCAGCCACCTCATCCTCTGTCGTCCCCTTCTCCTCTTGCCCCCAATGCCTCCCAGCATCAGAGTCTTTTCCAATGAGTCAACTCTTCGCATGAGGTGGCCAAAGTGTTGGAGTTTCAGCTTTAGCATCATTCCTTCCAAAGAAATCCCAGGGCTGATCTCCTTCAGAATGAACTGGTTGGATCTCCTTGCAGTCCAAGGGACTCTCAAGAGTCTTCTCCAACACCACAGTTCAAAAGCATCAATTCTTCAGTGCTCAGCCTTCTTCACAGTTCAACTCTCACATCCATACATGACCACAGGAAAAACCATAGCCTTGACTAGATGGACCTTTGTTGGCAAAGTAATGTCTCTGCTTTTGAATATGCTATCTAGGTTGGTCATAACTTTCCTTCCAAGGAGTAAGCATCTTTTAATTTCATGGCTGCAGTCACCATCTGCAGCCCAGAAAAGTAAAGTCTGACACTGTTTCCACTGTTTCCCCATCTATTTCCCATGAAGTGATAGGACTGGATGCCATGATCTTCGTTTTCTGAATGTTGAGCTTTAAGCCAACTTTTTCACTCTCCACTTTCACTTTCATCAAGAGGCTTTGTAGTTCCTCTTCACTTTCTGCCATAAGGGTAGTGTCATCTGCATATCTGAGGTTATTGATATTTCTCCCGGCAATCTTGATTCCAGCTTGTGTTTCTTCCAGCCCAGCGTTTCTCATTATGTACTCTGCATATAGATGCTTATAATAAGAAAATAAAATAATAGAAGCCCTCATGGAAGAAGAGACCCCTATGAAAAACAAGCAAACAGAAGACAGACTAGAAAAGGAAACAAAACATCTAGAAGTGAATGATCAATATAGTCACTGACAGAAAGCCCTGAGTGTTTGGATTAAACAGCAGAGTGGACACAGCCAGAGAAAGAATTAAAAAACTGAAGGATCTGAGGAAATCACTCAGAAGGAAGCCCAGAGGAATAAGAAAAGTATGATATTAAGAGACATGGAAAATAGCAATAATACCTAATTGTTATTAAGTCCTTACTGTATACCAGGCTCACTTCATATTGCTTCTCTTCCCTGGTTACTCAGCTGGTAAAGAATCTGCCTGCAATGTGGGAGACCTGGGTTCAATCCCTGGGTTGGGAAGATTCCCCTGAAGAAGGGAACGGATACCCACTCCAGTATTCTGGCCTGGAGAATTCCATGGACTATTCCATGGGGTCGCAAAGAGTTGGACACAACTGAGCGACTTCCATCTTTCTATCTATCTTTTAATTCATCCAAGGTTCATAATGACTCTCTGTGGTAGGTACTATTACTAGCCCTGATTTTACAGATGAGAAAATTCATGCAAAGTTGAGAGATGGGAATTGGGAGAGGAGGGAACCAGGCATCTTCTTCCCAAAGAAGTGTTCCAAAGCCCCATTTCTCCATACTCACCTGGGATCCACCTGCACTATCTTTGGCTTATTGGGAAGCAGTAGCCAGTGCGGTAATGCGTTATTTAACACCACTTCCCATCCTTCTTTGCCTTACTCCTCCCTTTTCTCACTCTTAGAACCCTGGTTTTGTATCTTTGAGATAAACCATTAGTATTTAATTGATGTCTACCATAGTAGGTCATTAATAAAAAATATTATAGTGAACTAAGAGAGTATTATAAGCACACTATTTAAAAACATGGAGGTAAATACCATAAGGGATAATTCTCCCCCAAAATTTCCCTAGTGGTTCAGATGGTAAAGAATCCACCAGTGATGTGGGAGACCAGGGTTTGCTCCCGGGGTTGGGAAGATCCCCTGGAGAAGGGAACGGCTACCCACTCCAGTATTCTGGCCTGGAGAATCCCATGGACAGGGGAGCCTGGCAGGCTACAGTCCATGGGGTTGCAAAGAGCTGGACATGACTAAGCGACTTTCACTTTCAAAAGTTGAAAATGGTTATTTCCAGGGAAATGAGATGACTGCATTTAGCACCATTAAAAATGTAAGCTATTTACATGCATTTCTTGGATAATTATAATTCAATTATACAAGATTGATGTTGAACTAAAGATGTTTTCAGACAGACCCTGAGTGTACTATTCATAGACCTTTACTAAATGAACTAATCACATATTATTCAGAAGGAAAGAAATTGAACCAAGATAGAAAGAATGAAATTCAAGAAGCAGATGTGAAGTTGACAAGTATGTTTGTAAAAGTGAAACAAAAACAAAAATGCTGGAATGTCTGAATGTGTTTTAAATAAGGGGCATTATAAACAAGGTAAAAGCAAGGCTTTAATAACATGGAAGATGGAGAGGGGTGATCAGAGTCAAGCCTTGGATATTTTTTCAGTTTGTTGCTGTTATTTAGTTGCTAAGTTGTGTCCTATTCTTTCTGGACTGGAGCCCGCCAGGCTCCTCTGTCCAGGGGATTTCCCAGGCAAGAATATTGGAGTGGGTTGCCACTTCCGACTCCAGGAGATCTAGGGATGGCACTCGCATCTCCTGTGTCTCCTGCATTGCAGGCAGATTCTTTACCTGCTGAGCCACCTGGATATATCAACCTGATAGATATATTGGCCTGATAGGTAAAACCAGAATATATTAAATATTTAATGGTTGCTATAAAGAAAATAGAAATAAAGCATACAACTTCCAAACCAAAGAAAGGGAGAAGAATAAAGAAAAATCTATCAATCAGAGACCAAGAAGTACAAAGACAAGTAGAAAGCCCAAATAAAATGAATTTTAAAGAGAACACAGGTTACAGTTGTACAACCTCATCATAGGAAAGAATTTCTTTAAAACTCAAAAAACAGAAAAAAAACATAAACAACTGATCAAAATGGACAAAAATATGAGCAAGCAATTTGCAGAAGAAGAAATCTGAATACATAGCAGGTAGTCAGGATATAGTGATTAAATCACAACCAGCATACTGAAAAACAAAAGATTGGTAATACCAAGTGACAATAATGTGGAAATGGAAGCTCTCATATACTGTTGGTGAGATGGTAATTGTTACAATCATCTTGAGAATTACCTGTTAATATCTAGTTGAGCTAAGGATGTGCATATCCTATGACACAGCTATTCCAATTGTAGTTATATTTCCTAGAGAAACTTGCACAAGAGCACAAAAGAGAACTTTATCAGGATGCCCACTGGAGAATTGTTTGTAATTCAAACAATTGTTTGTAATTGTTTTAATTGCCAAAAGTTTAGATACTAGCTAAATAATCTTTCATGAGTGATTCATAAACTATAATCTTAACATTGGAATACCAGCAGGAAATATGAATGGAGTAGATGTACATGAATCCACATGCAACAATCCTAAAACATAATGTTGAGTTAAATACAGAATATTACAAACTGATTCTTAAAATGAGATAACCCCTTATGTACCCTGGAAACCCATAAATCAGTATTGCAAAATACTTGCAAATGTATGGTGAAAATATAAAAAATAGATGAGATACACAAACATCAATTTCAGGATAGTAGTTGCCTCTGGAAAAATGGAGTGGGGAGGAAGATTGATGGTCTTTGCAATATCTCTAATTTTTATCCCTTTATATTCTTTTTAAAGCACTAAGACACCTGGGATAGAGTGTTAACATTTTAAAACCTGAATGATGCACACTTGGACAGTATAGTATCCATTATCTTTTTCTGTACCTTTGAACTACATCACAAGTAAGAACTTACATTTATTGGATGTTACAGTGAGAATTCAATCAGCAGTAGCTTCCGAGGAAGCACTGAGCGATGAGCAGGTAGTTCTGTCTGGCTGAGTGCTGAGCACTGTGAATGCTGTGATGTGGAGAATGAGAAAGAGGCTCCCGGAAAGGGGAGGGCAAGGTCCAGGAGCAGGAGGAGACAGCACGGAACTGGGGGAGCTGTGAGTGCCCTGGAGCAGCTGACCACGAAGTGGCAGGAGATACACAAGGCTACAGAAGATGTGCCTCCAGATCAGACCTGTCTTTGCTGTCAGCTGAGATTTGATATCTTAGAAAGCTTAAATGTTCACTGAAAGCTCTTACTTCTATATCAAGAACACAATTGGTTCTTTATGTTTCTTTCCTCCTCAAGACACTCTTCTGGTTGTTGCAATTTAATGGCAACCCACTCCAGTGTTCTTGCCTGGAGAATCCCAGGGATGGCAGAGCCTGGTGGGCTGCCGTCTCTGGGGTCACACAGAGTCGGACACGACTGAGCGACTTAGCAGCAGCAGCAGCAGCAGCAGCAGCAGCAGCAGCAGCAGCAGAGTACAAGACGGAGAAGGCAATGGCACCCCACTCCAGTATTCTTGCCTGGAAAATCCCATGGATGGAGGAGCCTGGTGGGCTGCAGTCCATGGGGTTGCTAAGAGTCGGACATGACTGAGTGACTTCACTTTCACTTTTTCACTTTCATGCATTGGAGAAGGAAATGGCAACCCACTCCAGTGTTCTTGCCTGGAGAATCCCAGGGGCAGGAGAGCCTGGTGGGCTGACGTCTATGGGGTCACACAGAGTCGGACACGACTGAAGTGACTTAGCAGTAGCAGTAGCAGAGTACAAGAACCACATTTTTGGAATGACCTTAGCAATCATCTACTAGTCCAATCCTTTCGTTTTATCCACCAAAGAATGTATTGATCTCTTGGAGGACAAACCACTCTGAAAGTTTTCATCTTTGCAACCCAAGTTAACTCAGTTGGCTTTTTGGAAGAACTGATTCCTAGGGCAGATTTAGGGAAGAATCTGGGGAAAGGCTGTGTCCAGAGAAGTTGTTCATTGGTAGAAGATTTCATGAAAGTCATACTGTGATATATATAGATGTGTGCTGAATGCTGTTATTCAGTCACTAAGTCACGTCCGACTCTTTGTGACCCCACAGACTGCAGCACACCAGCCTTCCCAGAGTCCAAACTATGTCCCAGAGTTTGCTCAGACTCATATCCATTGAGTTGGTGATGCTATCTAACCATCTCATCCTCTGTCCACCCCCCTTTCCTGCCCTCAGTCTTTCCCAACATCAGGGTGTTTTCCAATGAGTCAGCTCCTTGCATCAGGTGGCCAAAGTATTGGAGCTTCAACATCAGTCCTTCCAATGAATATTCAGGGTTGATTTCCTTTAGGATTGGCTGGTTTGATCTCCTTACAGTCTAAGGGACTCTCAAGAGTCTTCTCCAGCATCACAGTTCAAATGCATCAGTTCTTCAGCCTTCAGCTTTCTTTATGGTCCAACTCTCACATCCATACATAACTACTGGAAAAACATAGCTTTGGTGATACAGAGGTTTGTCAGCAAAGTGATGTCTCTACTTTTTAATATACTGTCTAAGCTGCATGCTTAATAAATTATTTTGATGGGTTCTTAATTATGAAAATTAATTAATAAAAGAAGTCTCTTTAATTCATTTGCTGAAGAATGTGGTGGGGTACATTTCATTCTACTCCCAACTTTGGGGATTTTTTTTTATCATAGATGAGAGAATTACGACAAAAATGTAAGCCTTGGTCACTCTATGTGGAATATGAAGATCATAGATCACACAGAGGATTCCAGTTCAGGTCACTGGGAGGAACAGGGGACCTGGGAAGGAGCTGCAGTTTGCATGAGTTGACAACAAGAATGGTTTGAGTTCAGGCTATTGAATTTCAGAATATGACTGTACACCCCAATGATTCATACCCCTTCCCCAGCACTACAGCTTACAATAGCTCAGATAAACATCACCAGGTCTTTCTCAAGGATTATCTGTAATGTTCTGAAATACGATTTCTGCCATAAAAGGACAATCTCTTCCTTTTCTTGATTCAGATTCCATCTCTCAAGAAAAATTTGGCAGTCTAGTGAAATCCATTAAATAGGAAGTCCTCACTTTCGGGAAGTGCGCTTTTGTTTCTGGTCTTCTCTCAGACTTTGGTCTGAAATGTTTGTTTTCTAATCCTTCATGTCATGCCTGAGCCATATATAAATCAAAATGTCTGTGCATAATTTCTCTAATTTATAAAACTACCATCACGGAAGAAGTGGTCCAGGGGACACTTGTTCAGTTGCTCAGTTGAGTCCAACCCCTTGCGACCCCACGGACTGCAGCACATCAGGCTTCCCTGTTCTTCATCATCTCTTGGAGCTTGCTCAGACTCACATCCATTGAGTCAGTGATGCCATCCAACCATCTCATCCTCTGTCATCCCCTTCTCTTGCCTTCAACCTTTCCCAGCATCAGGGTCTTTCCCAGGTGACCCTGACAGGTGATTAATGTGGAGAGTAGCATGAATCTTGGTTTGAGATGAAGATTTTATTGACTCATTCCTTCTTTGCTCCAACAGTTAGTGATGTCAGCAATCTGGGCTGTCTCTTCACATTATCAAATTTACGCTTGTATTTAACTAACGTCCAAAACTATACATTTGTGGATAATGGACCCACTCCTTCCTGGGTTACCGATCTCTCTCCTCTTTGATACAATTTTGAGCTAAGGTCATTTTGGTGGACACAGCAGCACATTGCTCATCTTTAGCAAACCAACACAGTGTCTCAGGTCAAGGAAAAATGCTCACTGCTTTAGTTAGCAATCCAGTTTCTGTCTTGGCTTAGCAGAACCCCCATTCACTACAAAGCATTCTATACATTTCTATTAACTTTCCTTGTTAGTTGCCAATATTTATTTGTAGGAAAAAAAGCTCAGCTCTCTTTTGATTCCAATATTACTTGTGGAAATATCTGTATGTCTCCTTATTATCAAAACTTGAGGGAAAATTAAAGCAGAAAGTATTTCCTGTAAGCCTTGTGTATTTCATGTTCATTCTTAAAAACACAGTGAGACAAATCACAAAGCCTATCTCTGATGGAAAGGATCCCTAAGACTGAAGCTATGTTGGGTATTGGTTCATCACATGCAGCTGTCAAAAACTAAGCTAAAAAAAGACTGAAACTAACCTTAGGGTTGCCAATGCTTGCCTTGGGCGTTCACTCTAAATGAATGATGGGTAATAGTTCCCAAACTGTATGCAAAATGTTCTGAAGAACACAGGTTGACTTAATATGCACCATTTAAAACAAAATTATCAGATGCTAATATACAAATACGCTAGTGTGCTCTGTATGACGAGCTCAGGAATATATTAGCAGGAAAGCGGTATGATTGAAGTTTGCAATTCATATGCATTAGATACCTTTGAGCTTTTCTGAGAATTGTAGAACATCAAGCAGGCTATAGAGCAATGTCTCTACCATTCTCTCGCAAGCAAAGCAAGAGTGTTTATTTTTAAGGTAAAGTTGAGGTTAGGATTTAGAAAAGCAGAAGGCTTCTTTGCCTTTAAGGAATTGACAGATTTGGGGGGTAGGGTGGACAAGTATGAGAAGACATGGTTATTTTCTTGTCTTCTTCTTTTTGAAAAATATTTATTTATTTGGCTGCACTGTGTAGTCCATGGAATTCTCTAGGCCATAATACTGGAGTGGGTAGCCTATCCCTTCTCCAGGGGATCTTCCCAACCCAGGGATCAAACTCAGGTCTCCCGTATTGTGGGCAGATTCTTTACCAGCTTGAGCCACAAAGGAAGCCCAAGAATACTGGAGTGGGTAGCCTATCCCTTTTCCAAGGGATCTTTCTGACCCAGGAATCAAACCAGGGTCTCCTGCAATATAGGCGGATTCTTTACCAACTGAGCTATGAGGGAAGCCCATTTTTCTTTTTAAAAAGTATTTATTGATTTGGCTGTACCGGGTCATAGTTGCAGCATGGGAGATCCTTACTCTTCTAGTTGTGGCGTGCGAACTCCAGCGGTAAAGAGTCCACCTGCCAATGCAAGAGATGCAGACAGGAGACATGGGTTCCATCCCTGGGGTAGGAAGATCCCCTGGAGAAGGGCATGGCAACCCACTCCAGTATTCTTGCCTAGAGAATTCCAATGGACAGAGAGCCTGGTGGGCTACTGTCCATGGGGTCACAGAGTCAGACACGACTGAGCGACTGGACACAGCACGAAGCATGTGAACTCTTAGCTGTGGCAGGTGGGATCCAGTTCCCTGACCAGGAATCGAACCCAGGCCTCCCTGCATGGGGAGTGCAGAGACTTAGCCACCGAACCTCCAGAAAAGTCCCTGTCATTGTTTTCTTGAAATCAGGGAAAACTAACTTGAGAGCTCCAGGGCTCCCTTGACATATTGTCAATTTTGGAAAAGGAAGAGAAAGGGAGTGGGGAAAAAAAGGAATTCATGTACTTAAAATTTTTGCAAAATTCATTTAAAATAATTTCTATTCATTAGGTTTAGTAAAATATAAAAATATACTGACTTAATATTCATAGATTCTGAATATCTCCTTGATTTTTTTGATCATAACTCACATGCTTGCTTAACACTGATCATTTTTGTCAAGGTATGTTTAATTCTGTTTTTTTTCACCTGTGGAGTTTCAAGGGGAAAAAAAGGCATGATTTTTACATGGTCTTAAAAATAAATTACTTACATATTGAAAGAATGTTCATTTCAGCAATTCTTTTTTAATCCATAAAATGGAAAGATAGATTTACTTCCTTTGTAAATCGGTAGATCCTAGTAAATGTTACAGGTTTGCCCTTCATCCTTTAAGCAGTCCTCCAGGAATTTCTTCCAAGAAAGATATTTTTACCTTCAATATAGCCTCTCTCCTGTGTGCAAATTTCTGGACAGTAGCATGAAGTCGTGGTGCATGACTGGTCTCTGAATGGGGAGATCTGCCTTCATTTCAGGTCTGGACTCTTCCTAGTCCACATCCAACAGCTTTGGGCCACTTCTTTCTCTCTCTGCCTTCTTGTCAGGTGGTGGTCAGAACACTTCAACTTTTAGAATTATTGTCAGGACTCAATGCTAATTTTTTAGTTAAAAATACATATATATAATTTATGTGACCTATAATTTTCATAGATAATATTTAATATATTTGTGTGCTCAGTTGCTCAGTCGTGTCGAACTCTTGGCGACCCCGTGGACTGTACAGCCCACCAGGTTCCTCTGTCCATGGAATTTTCCAGCCAAGAATACTGGGGTTTCTACAAATAAATGCATATATATAAACATTTAATATACCCATCAGTAAAAAGCCCAGCAGAGTTTCTTAAACACACTGGAAGCTCACCAAGTGATATGTCCCTCTCTGCCTCCCTGCCTGCAATGGACTGTCTTCCCTGGCAAAATAATCATTGTGACACTGAGTGAATGGGTTTTAAAGCATATCTTTATCTATATATACTGTGCATCTATTCTATTCTTAAGTCCCAATGCTGTGCTCTGCTGAGCTTAGTCACTTAATCATGTCCCACTTTTTGCAACCCTAGGGACTGTAGCCCACCAGGCTCCTCTGTCCGCAGGGATTCTCCAGGCAAGAATGCTGGCATGGTTGCCATGCCCTCCTCCAGTAATTCCCAATAGCACACTGTAATATGATCCTTTCTTTAGACTCTTCTCAGTTTTTTAATTTCCCCTTCCATTCCTGTAAATAAATTCCCTCTTACATGTAAGATGGCAACAAACTGTTGTTATTATACAATAATTTGTATGGATAAAATATGCATCACAAAAGAAAAAGCTCTATTGATATAAAATGTATAGAAATAAAATTTCCTCTTCAGCAGGCTTCTCTACTACTAAAAAAAAAAAAAAACAACAAAACTGTTTTGGAACTCCTGAGATAACATGATCCTGGCGCACTGGGAAGATGAGTACAAGCTGGCTTGTTAGAAGCAAAGATATCCCTTTGATCATTCACTTCACTAATCTTAGTGCGTATTGTAACGCTTCCCTCAGTGAATTAGACCATCTTCTTTTCCGTGGGAGAAGTAATTTGCATGTCACACAGTTATACACCCGTGATACCCACTTCCAAGCTCCCCATCACTGGCTACTCACAGCTACCGCCACACACTCAGTGATGTTTCACGTATCACTGAAGCTCTCCCACTTGGATAAAGGGCCAACCTGCATTTCTTGCCAGTGGTATGTTATCCTGGTACCTTGTTCCTGCATCTGCTCTGTACAAACACAACTGTGACTCTGTCCTAATGGCCAATTATCATTAAGCTGATCGTGAGCTTTTGTTAAACAGCCCGGAGGGGCTCACTACACTGTTAATACCATCCTGCCCTAAAAGGATAACAGTGAGTATCAGCTGCCGTCTGTTTTCAAGATTGAAAGGGCATGAATGTGCCAGTAGAAATGATAGATAAGATTCTGTGCATCCTATTTTTACCCCTGTTCTCTTTACCACCAGCAGCTAAGCTCTGCACGGCAGGCAAGGTTTCTGTGTCCTGTGCCCACAGTCTCATAACCTTTCTTGGTTGGATTTCATGATGCCATATGCTTCTGTCCTAAAATAGTATTGAGGGTCCTCTGAAGAAAAACTGCCTAGCAGTTCTCTGCATGTCAGTGGGATGGTTGGAGGAGGAGAGGTGAGCTTGGCCATTAAACATACTTTGGATCTGATTTCTACTTGGCAGAATGCTAATTGCGTAACCCGGGGAATTTACTTAATTGTATTGTGCTTCTGTTTCCTGAAGCATAAAATGGAAATAATAGTTCCATCTTATGGAGTTGCTGTGATGATTAAATAAGGTGATCTATAATATACAAATGCATCCCCACACAGCTACACACACATTTGTCATTGATGTATTAGTCTTGATAGGCTAGATTAATCTTCAGTAAAAATAAAAAACAACCCCAAGATTCCGGTGGCTTAAACCAACACAAGTTCATTTCACGAACTACGTGAGCCTGGTGTGTCAGCAGGTGGGTTTGGCTCACTCCAGAACCCAAAGGGAAGCAGCAGCCATCACCTTGAACTTCAGTTTTATCACACATAGATCAGAGTTGGTCACCTGGTTCCACCCACCTCCAGGGGATCTAGACGTACAGACTGCAGCTCTACCACGTACCTGAAGATAGGAGATCAGAAATATTTGGAGAACAATATTAATGCCTACAATATCTGTTTTACAAAAATGAGACAGTATTATGGTCAGTTCTCTGAATGTTAATTTTCTTACTAACAGTGCATCGTGGAAATCCTTCCAAGTCAACTTGTTTAAATATAACTCATTACTTTAGTGGCATTGTGCTATATGCCTACTATAATTTAGGCAGTCATTTCTTTATTGCTGGACTTTATTTCATTGAAATATAAACACACCCATGTTATATTTATAATGTCTTTATTCTCTAGGGCTTTTATTACTATAAAATAAATATCCAGAAATATCTAAATCTGCCAGGATTCACCTGGTTCAGAAAGGAAATCATAAGGATATGTGTGACATGAAAGTGAAGTCGCTCAGTCGTGTCTGACTCTTTGCGACCCCATGGACTATAGCCTACCAGGCTCCTCTGTCCATGGGATTTTCCAAGCAAGAATACTGGAGTGGGTTGCCATTTCCTTCTCCAAAGGATATGTGTATAAGGCTATAAACCTCAATTTAAATAGGATTTGTCATTTGAGGCGAAATGTAAAGAAACTAAATAGTTTGGAACAAGAGACCTCTCATTTACTAATCTTTAACGACCCACAACCTCTACCAAATCTATCCTCTCTTTTACCGTGGATATAAGCAGGAATATTCGATCCCAGATTTTGAAATTTATACTAAGAGCCTTCCTTGACCATTGGCAATAGAGATTTTAAAGATGCTTGACACAGACAAGACTTTGCAGAAAACTTCCTGCCGTCTTTAATCACAGTCACAAAAATTATATTCACAGGCCACAAAGCACGGCCTGTTATGGAGAAGATTCTGTTATTTGGGCGAAGGAACTGGAGCACTCCAGTCCTCTTCCCATTCATAGTAACGAAGGAAAAGAAACATTCCAGAACAACAGTGCTATCAAGAAGCTACAGGAATTTGCTCAGATGGTTTCCCCTCAGTCACCTATTTCTCTACCTGTTTTGTGTAACTGCTTCCAATCACCCCTTCCCATCACATTGTTATCTGCCAAGTGTTTTTACAATTTGCACAGAACAAACCCTTAGTAAGCATAATTATTGCAACCCTAAAAGTAAAATTGCTTTCTAGTCAAAGTTTTAGGAGGAAGAAAAAGGCAAATTCTTAGCTAAAATTAAAACAAAAAACACACCAAAAAACTGCTCACATCATTCAGATGTCTCAACTATATTTTTAAGAATGTTAGTTCTAAAAACAGCTGTGAAATTGTTTCTTCAAACCTACTGTCCAATGACCACTCCCTGGCTCTTCTACCAAAAACCTGTCAGGTTGGATTAAGAAATAATAAGATAAAAGCTTGGGGCAAAATAACTTTTGCTATGGGTTCTAAAACACATTTTGAAGGAAAACATGTGGTAGAAAGCCTTTCTACGAGGAGAATCAAGGCTTGCCAATTGTACAGCTGGTTTCTAACCTTTATCTGCAGGAATGACATTCAAAATATTTAATAACTAGAGTTGCAAGAGTCAGAAAGGCCTATTAGAACAGATGCCAGCCATAAACAATCCATACAGCTGTGCCAGCGCACAAGAGCTGCATGTGAGCTCTGCTGATACATGACTGAATTGCCTAAAGAATTTCCACAGCATCCCACAGCAAGCTCTGATCACGTCTTCTTGCTCAGAATATAAACGCTTCATGCTAAATATAAGAAAGCCTGGAAGCTGTATCCCTCTCTGAAATGACACATTCCATTTCATGCTTCCATTCCAGCATCTGCCAAAACGGAAACAAAACACAAGAGCAAAAACAACACACACGCAAGCATGGAAGTAGTGCCGCGTGGTTCTGGGTTCGTGAACCATTTGGAAGGAATTTCTAACGCCGTTCTTAAACGTGTACTTTGTAGATTAGCCTACAATTCTGGCTTTAACCTAGTACACATTTAGATCAAACTTAGAAAAAATAGATGCCGTTCTGTGAGAAAAATAATAGAGGCTCTTCTTACATGTGAGTGAACACTTAGGGAGTGTATTAGATTTCTAGGGCCGCTGTAATAAATTGTCAGAAAGTTAGTGGCATACAACAGACATTTGTCCTGTTGCTGTTTGGGAAAAGAGTTCTGTCTCTCCTCTGTGTGTCTTTTATAAGGACGCTTGCCATTGGACTTAGGATTCACCCAGGTAATTCAAAAAGATATCCTTAGCATCAGATCCTTAACTTAATGACATCTGCAAAGAAGCTCTTTTCTAAATAACATCGATTCAAGGGTTCCAGGAACTTGACATGGACATATCTTCTGGGAGCCACCATTCAATCCACTATAGGGAAGATAGGAACAAGAAAGGAAGAAAATTTAACAAATAGGTTGAGTTTAAACCAAAGGAAAAAAATTGAGGAAGAAAAAAATTTTTTAATCTTTTCTTACATCAAATATGTGTTGTACTATTTTTCTAAGTACATCTCTGAATGATTCTGCCACTTTGCTTTGTATCAACGTTGCTGTTTTCTATTTTGATTCTCTTTTTTATAAGAGGTAAAGCACTATATGAGCATTTCCAAATTTCTACCCTTAACTTTGATTCTGACTTCCTTTGAGCCTAAGAGCTGTTAAGTGTTCAAAGTAGGATGGAGCACAGACAAGCAGAAAGCGGAACAAAATCTCAGTTCCAAGCGATGCCATGGAATTTCAATGTCTGCAGTTGCGTCATATCATCATTCTGGTGACGTCTCCTGGAAAGCTCAGTCTTCAGGCCCTGCCTTGCTGGGTGTAACTCTCCCACCAGCCTGATGACCATGCCCATGCTGACCGTGAACTCCTTCTAGCCTATGAGCTTGTTTTCTCCTCACTGCCACAACCTCTCCCACCCCTCTCTGCCCCCAGCGGCTGCAGATGAGCTTTCCCAGGGAAATTCTCTCCCGTCAGGTTCATCTCTGCCGCGTTCATCACTGCAGAACTCCCTTTACACACGCCTCCCACTCAGAGAGCAAATGCGTATTTCTCTATGGCTACTCTGAATTACAAGCCTACACAGGTGTTTTCAGCTGCCTGTGTTTTGAGAGCATCCTCTCTTCTCTTAGGGCTTCCCAGGTGGCTCAGACAGTAAAGAATCTGCCTGCAATGCAGGAGATCCAGGTTCGATCTCTGGTGTCAGGAAGATCCCTGGAGAGGGGAATGGCAACACACTCCAGTATTCTTCCCTGGAGAATCCCATGGACAGAGGAGCCTGGTGGGCTACAGTCCATGGGATCGAAAAGAGTCGGACAGGACTGAGCGACTTCACTTTCACTTTTCTTTCTCTTCTAAGCCCTGCAAGGTCAAGGGTCCTGTCTGGTGCTCTCTTCAGAACCAAAGAGTGTTCTCCACTGGTAGGCAGTTAATACTCTTCCCAGGCTGCTGCTCCTCAAACATTAAAGTGCCCCCAAATCACTGGCAGTCCTGTTCAAATGCAGATTCTGGGGTACAGCATGACAGGCTGCATTTCTTCTTTCCCATTTAGATCATCTGGGTGAACATCTCACTCAAGCTGCACTGGCTCTGTGTTGAGATACCCTGATGTAAGTGATAGAAATGCTCTGGACTATCTTTCCCTTCAGTGGTTTTCTCCTTCCTCTTAAAAGTGGGTAAGAAAATGAAATCCCACAATACTATCTATTTTTCCAAGAATGCCGTAGCATGATCATTTTCTCTCATTGACAATGCAGGGAGATGATTATCAAAGGCAGCAATAGAGCTGAGCCATAATTACAAGGATCATAATGAAACACAGGTTCATCTTATGTGATGAGGCAAACACAGACTCTGTATAAGACGTGTCCTGGCATCAAGAGCTGTAGGGATATTAGAGTATTGGGTGTCAGAAGGCGGCTTCATGGAGGTGGCATTCAGGGCACAGAGCAGGATCTAGAAAAGTGCCAGATGGGTGTGCACACCTGTTCTGCTGTCTGCCAGGGGCCAGAGGAAAGGGGGTGCCAGCAGACATCACACTCAGCATCTTCTTCCAGCCAGCACCGAGGTGTATTCCATCCCAGTCCCCTCTCTACCCACCTTCTCTTATAACAATAAATGACTGTGCGTCTCAGCTTCCAAATTCAGCCTGAGACGCAAACATTCAGACATCTTCTAAGAGCAGTGCATGCTCAGTCTCTTCAGTCCTGTCCAACTCTTTGCAACCCCATGGACTGTATGTAGCTCACCAGGCTCCTCTGTCCATGGGATTCTCTGCAGGAAAACTCGAGTGGGTTGCCATGCCCTCCTCCAGGGGATCTTCCCCACCCAGGTATCGAACCCGGTTTCCTGCATCTCCCCTGCATCACAGGCGGATTCTTTACCCACTGAGCCATCTGGGAAGCCCCTGCTGAGAAGAGTAAGGTCTGATGGAACTTTCAGCACAGATGAAAGTGTTCTACCACTGTCGTCTCATACGGTAGCCACCGTGCGCATGTGACTGTCGGGCACTTGAAGTGTGGCTAGTGCAACCGAGGCACCAAAATTAATCTCATTCCATTTATTCAAGTGTAAATAGCCATGTGCAGCTAGTTGACACCATTATTGGCCAGCATAGTTAGAAGCTCAAACTCAGGGTAGACTGTTTAGGAAAAGGAACCACTGAACAAGGGAATAGCTCTCTGAGGCTCCCCTTAGGCCTCTACACGCTAAACCTGAATAAAGAGCCCCCACAGCTGCAGGGCAGCACCCTGAGACAAGCTGGCGGTCATGTCAGTATTCTCTCTACTACAATGTACTGATAACTTGGTCAATTAAGACAGGGACACTTGAGCTCTTGGGTCTGTTTCATATTCAGTGGGCAAATAAAAGATTGCTATGGGCTTCACTGTTTTAATAAGACCATGTAGAGTTTGTGCAGCTCTGTTATTCTGATCTGTGGGCAGAGAGTAAGGTGGAAAAGGCTTGGAATTTTTAAAATTTATTTTTTTAAAAAGCTGTGTTTTTTGCTCAGAAGATACTTAAAGAGGTGACACAGTTTGGGAGAGGGATCTAGTATTTGAAAAAGGGAATAACAAATATTGACCCATAACACAATGCAATAAATTCCTTCATACACTCCTCCAGCAGAGCAAATGGCTCCTTGGCCACCTCTGTGCATATTTAGTCACGTCAGTCGTGTCCGACTCTTTGCAGCCTCATGGACCGTAGCCTGCCAGGCTCCTCTCTCTGTGGGATTCTCCAGGCAAGAATACTGGAGGGAGTTGCCATGCTCTCCTCCAGGGGATCTTCCCAACCCAGGGATAAAACCCATGTCTCTTATGTCTCTTGCATTGGCAGGTAGGTTTTTTGTTGTTGTTGTTGTTTTTTTTTTTTTTTTACCACTATCGCCACCTGGGAAGGGCTTCCCTTGGAGCTCAGTTGGTAAAGAATCTGCCTGCAGTGCAGGAGACCTGGGTTCAATCCTTGGGTTGGGAAGATCCCCTGGAGAAGGAAATGGCAACCCCCTCCAGTATCTTTGTCTGGAAAATCCCATGGACAGAGGAGCCTGGTAGGCTACAGTCCATGGAGTTGCAAAGAGTCAGGCATGACTGGGCGACTAACGCTTTCAGTCTTCAGTCTTTGAGCCACCTGAAAAGCCTTTGGCCACCTCGGAGAAGGCAATGGCACCCCACTCCAGTACTCTTGCCTGGAAAATCCCATGGACGGAGGAGCCTGGTAGGCTGCAGTTCATAAGGTCGCTAAGAGTTGGACACAACTGAGCAACTTCACTTTGACTTTTCACTTTCATGCACTGGAGAAGGAAATGGCAACCCATTCCAGTATTCTTGCCTGGAGAATCCCAGGGATAGCGGGGCCTGTTGGGCTGCCGTCTATGGGTCGCACCGAGTCGGACACGACTAAAGTGACTTAGCAGCAGCAGCAAGATAAGGCTATTAGTCAGCCAGGGACCACGTGATGTGAATATGACAGGAAAAGAAACTAAGATTTACCTGTAGCTGACTTGACTGGTAATCCAGGTGAGAAGGGAGGGGTCCCTGAAAGCCTCAGTGGGCACTAGGGAAGACTGGATTGTGATATAATTAAAGAGAACAGAACTCCAACTAAGGATTCCCTGAGATCTCCTTCTAGAGCAGACCATGGCAGCTGGACACCTGGTGCTCCTAAGTACAGAATGCAAATGAGGCTCGGAATATGCTGACTTGGACAGAATGCTTTGCATGTGAGAAGTAGTATAAATGAGTGGGAGAACTGGTGTGATCAGAAGCATATTTATAACACAGTAATTTAATATCCCCAGTGGGTGGTGGACCCTATTCCCCATGAGGTGAGCTGTATGTGTCGAGAATTTGCCCAGTGACCTGTCTTTTGCGGTGGTGTAAGACAACAGGGCAGGACTTCCCCGGTGGCCCAGTGGTAAAGAACCCACCTGCAGTTCAGGAGCCACAGGAAGCACATGGGTTCGATTCCTGCCTGGGTTGGGGAAGATCCCTTGGAGGAGGGCATGGCAGCCCAGTCCAGTATTCTTGCCGGGAGAATCCCATGGACAGAGGAGCCTGGTGAGTTACAGTCCATAGGGTCGCCAAGAGTCGGACACGACCGAAGTGACTGAGCATGCGCGCAAGACACAGGGTATTATGAAATTCACTTTGGAGAAGTTCTTGGAAACAATGGGTGGTGATAACGATTTAGCTGATACTGTTTTCACTGGCCAGAAAAGAGGACAAGGGCTCACAGGGAATGGGGCATGGAGGGAAAAACAAGCTTGGAGTCAGACACACCTGGCTGTAAAAACATTTGCCCACTTAGGCTTTGTATGGAGATCACCTGGGAGCTTGGTAAAAGTTCAGATTCCCGGTCCCTTCACTGAGCTACTAAACCAGGATCTCTCCGCTGGGGGTCGAAAGGCTCTTTTTAAAATAAACACACAAGGTGACTGTGCTGTGAGGCTTCTCTTAGCATTAGCTCTGCAAAAGGTGAGGTAGGATTCATGATCCTGGAGTCAGGATTATGGTATCCATATAATGTCATTTAAAAAACAGCAACAACAAACAGGTAGATCAAACAAAGGCTGGATAAACTTGTAGCTGTTACAATTCTTGAGCCATGGATTTGCCTTCTTGAAGATACTGTTCTGTTCTTTAGAGATCTCAAGTTGATGTCATTTGCCTTGCTGAGCCTTATTAACTGTGTTAACTCAGCTGGAGAATCTTCACCCAAATTAGCTAGGATCCCAAAGTTGCAACTTGTTGTTTCTGAGGATTGATAAAAGCAACCTTTCCTGTGCCTTTTCGCTCTTTAAGTTTTAATGACATGGGTGTAAGGCCCTCTTCAGGTCGGGGAATTTGTATTGAACATGAAAACATCAATTCCGTTGTAACAGGTTGTCGACTCCAGAGAAAAGTCAAGGGCTTGGTGGGGGCCGATCCGCCCGAGAATGGTAACGTGTTCTGGCCCCAGAGAGGCGCGTGCACCTCGAGGGCTCCCAACACAGCGGCCTTCGGTGTGGCCCATCTTGCTTTCAATAGGCAGCAAGAGGCTGGAGGAAACGGGGGGCGGGGGAGGTTGGCGTTCTGCCCTGCAGTTCGAGAGTGAAGGTAGCTGCAAAACCCGGCAGGCTCCAGTGGCTGGTGCTGAGACGCGCGGAGGGGTGGGGCTGCCCGGCGAGGATGAGCGCGTGAGGCCCCGAGGGAGGCGGGGGCGCAGCATCCCAGGTGGGACGGGGGAGTGCTTTCTGGAAACCCTCCTTCGGCCTCGGGATCCCGATTGGCTCGGGCGGGGAGGTCGGCAAGGTCAAGACCCCCTCGGCGCCTTCTTCTGATCCGCCCTGCCGCGGTCGAGCGGCTGTTGAGACGCGGGTTGCGGGGCGTGGCGGGGGCATGCTGGCCAGGCGGCGGGGCGCGAGGGGCAGCGCGCGGGGGCCGGAGCGGCGCCCGGCCCGGGGCGCCCGGGGACCGGATGGCGGAGCCCACGCGCGCCGCGGAGCCGGGGAGGTTTGCGCTCCGCTCGCCGCGCTGCAGGGAGGGCGCGGTGCCAGGCGCGAACGCCCAGAGACCCAAAAGGAAAGCTTTTTATTTGCTGAGGATGAAGCCCCTGAAGGAGCCCGCCCCCAACAACAACAACAACGTGTCCTTTGCGATCCATTGTCAACTGGGCAAGGAGATCAAACACATTTGCAGCAACTGCAGTCGTGGGGAGGACGCCCGGGACGGTGAGTGTCGGGGCGCGTCGGGGCGGCGGCGAACGCGGGAGGAGAGGAGGCGGCCCTGCCGGTCCCAGTTTGGGGGCGCCGCAGGCGGCTCTACCCGGAGAACTGCGGGGACATCCGCCTTCTAACCGGGCGTGACGCCCGCCCACCCGGCACTTTGCGGAGCGCTGCCCAGAGCCAAACCCGGACCGCATCCGTGCTGAGACCATTGATGGAAACGCTCCCCCCAAACGAGGGGTTTGAAACCGTTAAAGGGGCAACTCTGGGGGAAGGTGGGGCTTTAGGGGGTTCATCAGGGGCAACATTATTAGCTTTCAAGAGACGATTTCACCCGCTCTCCCAGCTTTCTGGGCTTCTTAGGGTTCTCTCACCCTTGCGTTATGAGGATGTGAGCTCTGCTGGGCAGCGTTACAGATGTGGGCGTCGGGTGGGTTGACTCTGGAGAGGTGGTTTGGCCTCGGCCCCAGCGCCCTGCGCCCTGCAGACTTGTGGAGTTGTGGAATGAGGTCCGTTCGGAGTAAAACATGGCCGTGGTTTTTGGAGCGCCGCTGGTGCTCCCTCCTGGAATGATGCCTAGTGGCCGAATGTGGGAGGTGGGGAAGGACGGCAGCGGCTTCCTCCAGGTGAGCCTGTTCGAGCTAAAGAGCGCCCCCCAAACCGATCCGAGCGGGGCGGTGAAAGGGTACCGGGCCTCAGCGACTCTGGGCAGAAGGAGCCAAGCAGGAGGGACAGCCCTGCACGGGCAGAAAGCTCTGCAGTTGTGGGCGCGCCTGTGTAACGGTCCAGCATCTCCCAGGCAGTTGGAAGCAGCTCACAGAGCTGACTCCGGAGGGTCTGGAAAAAGTTTCAGGCAGCGGGGTTTTGCAGGGAAAGCATTAGCTATTGGCCAGGCTGAAGCTCATTGCCTGGTGCTGCACACACCTGCTTGGGCAGGCAGATTTCTGCTACCACCCCCAAGCGGGGTTCGCTTGTTCCCTTTGTAAGAACACTTATTACTTAGGGCCTTCTCTGGTATCTTGCTGGCCTCTGAAGTGCAGCGTAATGAAGTGACTGGCTTGGCCAATGTCTCTTCAAAATTAGGAGTCCTGCTAACGTAATTATACTTTTCTTTGACGAAACTGCAAGAGAGGCTGTGCTGGATGGCGGTAGGAGGAAAACCATGCTGGAGAAAGGCAGGCACACAGCACAGGAGGCAGCACTCCTGGGAGGTCTGCGGGAGGATATCCACACACTGACATGCGTTGGGTCCTTTGGCTACTCTATAAGCTGACGACACCTATGGGATATATAAATGGATTAGTGAGATGATCTAAAGCCGGTCTTTTACTGTCTACTATAATAGAGAATGAGATGCAAGCTAAAATATTTATTAAATGAGTCATTCTGTTGACGGAATTGCTTCCCAAATGGGATACTTCCACAGCCTTGGGGAATTGATTTAAATTGGGATCTCTGAATGTTACTGCAGTAAGGAAAGGTCTGTACCCACACTCAAGGGTATGGGTTCGTGTGTGTAGTTATGAACACGACGCTTCTGCTTACAATACGCGTCATCTCCACAACCTCAGATGCTCCAGAATGTGTTACGGAGCTGTCTTTGGGGATGTTCACACGTCACCTGATGGGACTAAAGCCTTTCGTTTCGAAGGATTCTTGTGCAGGGGGAACCTCATGTAGGGGTGCTTAATTTCTGCCAAGTTCTCCCCCGGCTAATCCTGCTTTCCAGTGTGTGTGGTGTGCTTCTTTAGTCACTGAGAAAATGAGGTCAGGAGCCTCACCCTTCTTTAAGTGCCAGAACCCAAAGCAGCGCTGCCCACTGTGAAGGAAAGGAAGTTCAGATACATTTCACTTTCTGCCGAGACTGACCTTGAATCATCCGTCGTCATGAGTGGAGGTTCTGCGAGTGAAGTTCTCCAGCAGCTGTTTCTCAGTTTGAGTCATCTATTTGTGCATGCCAGGAAGAGCCAGCTATTTTAACGGAAGTGTGTAGTGAAGACTGTAGTAAGGCCAACAGATTTGCTAGGACTCGACAGAGGAGGACATTTCTTATGGTGGAGTGTGCCTGTGTTGTGGCCAGCACTCTAAATGTGTTTGGTTTCTCCTCCAGCGCCACGGAGGTCATTTAGTAGCCACCAAGGAAAGTTCTGGTCCAAGTGGAAAGTCCTTACCTGAAATTTTACACAGGGAGAATTTTATAGAGATATTGTCCACTGAGGCTCAATCTTAACTTCCTCATATATAAGATATATTTAAACATTTTTGTAACTCAGTGTAAAGACAATCTATAAAACTCTTTGGCTGATAGAGAATAAACTTTAAAAGAAAAAAAGATCCCTGTCTCAGTGAACATATATAAAAAGTGAAATTGCATTTCAGCACTTGCCCTTTTACTTAAAAGAGTTTGTCTTTTTTTTTTTTTTTTTAAGTTCCTGGTATCCACTGACTAGAACTAAAGATGTTTGGCTGACTTTATTATTAAATAGAAAATGACTTTAAAAATTGTAGAATGTAGTTCACCTTTAATGGCCCAAGGTATTTTGTGTTTCTTTCATTCTTGCTGTTTTGGTTCAATACTGAAGCCATTTTTCAGATGTGGAAACAAGCTACCATAGTACTTTGGTGTAAAGGCCACAAGTGGGTGAATGGTAGAAAAAATTCAAATTTCTTGTCTGTCTTTGAAACTGGAGTGCTTCCCACTGTGCCTTCAAGTTGATTGTTTTTTTTATGGCACCTGTACCGAATGTAGGAAATTAAGTACGGTGATGTGTGTGTGCCTGTGTTATATACATGTACAGTCCCGATAAGCCAGGTTTATTAAGATACTGAGCTGAAAGGAATTGTACAGTTCCCTAGCATATTTAATTTTACCTGCTTTTCCTACTTAGGCTGTCATTAGTAGGAATAGAGGGGGAGAAGTTTTTAGATGAGTTTAAGTTTTGTATTTTGTAAAGCTCCAAGAGACATAGCTATTGGAAGTCAGTAGGAGAATTTGATTTTACAAATAGGTAAAAACTCTAGGGGGAAATCTAGGATCTATACTATATAATTTTATACATCTTTTCTTTTCTCCTTTGAATTCCTTTTGAGTCTGTTAGTGAGGAATTACAGAATTATGCCATTAATAATTGTGTATTAAGATAATTTCAATAGAAATAAAACATTTTGAAGAGTTTTAAAAAATATTTTGAAACTTCTGTCTTATAGTGGCCTATTTACAAAGCAATCAAATGATAAATAGTAGATTTGGAAACAAGACATTGATTGTAACTGCTACTCTGTGCCTTTTACATGTGATGGATCAATATTTCAAGGTTGTTTTCACTTCACTAAATATGATTTCCATTCTTCAAATATTTGTACATAAAATCACTAATCCAGTCACTTACTAGATGAATTTCCAAACTTTATTTTGGGGATTAGAAATATTTAACTTGTTTTCTAATGGCTTCCAGTGTGAACTTTTAGAACGATTTGTTCTAAAACAAACAAAAACAATTTGTCCTAATACTTCAGAGTTACTCTGTAAGTTTCATTCCGTAAGACAGCCTTTTGGAAAGCAGTAATTTACTAGTTTTTGTGGGTCAAATCCTTCCTTTTGCGGATGAGGAAACTGAGGTGCATAAAGATGA
Organism: Bos indicus; assembly: GCF_029378745.1. NCBI lineage: Eukaryota > Metazoa > Chordata > Mammalia > Artiodactyla > Bovidae > Bos > Bos indicus. Next base: position 45,552,007 of record NC_091782.1, on the reverse strand, counting down.
GGTGAGCAGTCCCCCGAGATCCAAACATTTGGTGTTGGGGTTGCTAACAGTACCTGTCCCTTGATGAAGCAAGAAATTTCTAATAGTGGTCCAGAGCTGACTCCTGGAACCTCACTGCCTGTTTTCAAATGATGGCTCCTCCCCTTGCTAGCTGGGTGACTTTAGGATGCCATGATACTTACTATCTACTGCATGGAGTTGTGAGGATTAAATGAGATAATTGGTATGAAGCACTTAGCATGGTGCCTGGCGAGAGAAGGTGCTGGAGAAATATTAGCTGTGATTACTATCATCTCTATTGTTACCGCCAAGTTCAATTTTGTCTTGTATTTTTCCTCGTGCTATTGTGCGTTCCTTGGTCTCTTCTGTAATTAAACATCCCTGGATTGGGTCCAAGATGAAAGCATCAATTCTACTCTGTATTTAACAGTGAAAACGTATCTTTCTAATAAAAGCAAGGAAAAGTGAGATTGGAGAAGAGCCCCCTTCAGCGTTGTGCACTTCAAAATTATTCTGCTGTGGTGGTTTTAGAGTTTTAACAATCATGACCCGCTTGTTCTAGATGAAAGGGCTCATGCCTATGTCTAAATTTACAATGACTGAGCACTTTTTGGTCAGTAGAGTAATCAAAAAAATAGGCAAGGTGAGATCTTGAAGAGGAAATATGAACAGCGGGATGAAGTAGTTATTGCAGAATTCTATCAACATGGGTCGGAAGGACTCTCAGAGGCAAAGGGAGAGCTCTGGAAGGCATGGCCTGAAGCAAGGGGTAGAGATGGGAATCTGCCTCCTTAAAGTCGGGAGGGCCTGGGAAAGGCTCTAACTTGGGCAGGTTATATAAAGGCTGGAACCCTGAAAAGAAAGGCATGTGCTGAGACAGTAGTGAAGAGAAGTGAAAAAGGACTTAGTGGGGTGTTAGGAAGGGGTGTACAAAGCAGGGAAATTCTAACAAAGGTGGGCTGTTAAAATTCTGTTTAAGTATCATACACAGTCATCCTTCAGTATCTGCAGGGGATTGGTTTCAGGTACCCTCCATGGGTACCACAATCCAGGGATGCTCAAGTACCTTGTATAAAATGGCCTAGGGCAACAAATGCAATCTGCTTTCCACACCTGTGGGTTTTACATCTGTGATACAGAGGGTGGACTGAATTCCTCCAACTGAGCTATTGATTGATTCTCTTAAACATTTGTTATAAAATTAGCAGCGTATGTGTGCTGAAAGTGATGGACCCTTTCAGATACCAATAGGTACAATAACCAGCTATTGCAACAGGAAAATAAACGGCTAAGTTGGAGAAAGCCATTAACTGTGTGAGTAAGGCAGGCGGGCTTCCTGGAGGAGGTGATATTTGGATAAGAACCTAATGGAGGCGTTTTCTCAGGTAAAGAAGGAAGGGCATGTCGGTGAGGAAAACAATGTGCAAATGATTTAAACTACAGAAGAGCACAATCCACTCCAGTATTCTTGCCTGGAGAATCCCATGGACAGAGGAGCCTGCCAGGCTACAGTCCATAGGGTTGAACACGACTGATGTGACTTAGCACACATGCATGCATAACTTACTCAGAAACAGGGAGAGGTTCAACAGGTAGAATTAGTGGAATGTGGCAGAAATGACATGCAGTAGTCCAGAAACATATGTTGGGGCAGTTCATTTTTTCCCAGTGATATATTTGTGCAGCATTTTTATGTGCCAGGTTAAGCATTGAAAATATAAAAGTCAGTGAGACAGTATGGTCTTTGTGCTCAAAGACCTTATAATGTAGCACAGGGAGATAGGTAGACTGCTGCTGCTAAGTCGCTTCAGTCGTGTCCGACTCTGTGTGACCCCATAGACGGAAGCCCACCAGGCTCCCCTGTCCCTGGGATTCTCCAGGCAAGAACACTGGAGTGGGTTGCCATTTCCTTCTCCAATGCATGAAAGTGAAAAGTGAAAGTGAAGTCTCTCAGTCGTCTCTGATTCTTCGAGACCCCATGGACTGCAGCCTACCAGGCTGCTCCGTCCATGGGATTTTCCAGGCAAGAGTACTGGAGCGGGGTGCCATTGCCTTCTCCAATAGGTAGACAGACAGATGCAAAGAAGTTTTTGAAAGTGTATGTGAAGGGCAGGTGTTGTTTTGGAGGCAGAAAGTAGAGAGTGTCAGGCCTGACTTGGGCAAGAGAGAAATCCGGAAAATCTTCGTACAATTTACGAAGGAGTTCAGATTTCATCCAGGGAGCACTGTAAAAATATTTATTAATAAACAGAAGTCTCAATGAAATAGAGTTGGGAGACCAAACTGGGGAGTTGTCACACCCTGAGAGGATAGCAGAGCCCAACAGGGAGAAGACAGACTCTTCTTTCCTGGCGGGGATTCAGCCAGTGAAAAGCCACGGACTCTGTGGCTAAGTCCTCCCAACTTCCTTTTCCCTTTTGTAAAAGTGGCCCCCTTTCTGGGACTTTCACGGGTTGTAGACTTCCAGTTGAATTTCTCTGCTGATCCTGACTGAATCCATCTTTTTGCTGGAGAAGTTACCAGCAGTCTTATTTGTTTTAGGTCAGCAACACTAAAGGTAGTACAGGGATTTTTAAGCAGAGGTAGCATGATGGAGTTACCTTTTTAAAAACGATTATGAAAAATTGCACACATACAAGTGTGGACAGAAGAGGATAATGGTCTGTATAGATTCCTCACATATTCCCCCAGTCCTGTATTATACTGAAGCAAATTTGTATACGTTTTATGAGGGTGTTGCCGGCAGAGCTTAAGCAGGGACTGGTCGAGAAGGGACCTGGGTCCGACGATCATAACCAAGAATGGCCATTTCAGGACCTTGAGCAGCAAGTGTCAAAAGACCAAGACTCTGCTATTCTGGTATATGAATACAAAGGCCCAGTAAACGTTTCAAGTACCAGCAATTCAGTTTGCCTTAGTTTCAGCATGACTTTGAACTTGTAAGTAGTTTTGCTAATTTCTCCTGCTCTAATATCTTTCTGACTCACTGACATCTGTAAATATTCACTCAGCTTAGAAGATATTTTTAAAATATTTGTAAAAATCTATAGCTTAAAATCGGAGAAGGCAATGGCACCCCACTCCAGTACTCTTGCCTGGAAAATCCCAGGGATGGAGGAGCCTGGTTGGCTGCAGTCCATGGGGTCACTAGGAGTTGGACAAACTGAGCGGCTTCCCTTTCACTTTTCACTTTCATGCATTGGAGAAGGAAATGGCAACCCACTCCAGTGTTCTTGCCTGGAGAATCCCAGGGACGGGGGAGTCTGGTGGGCTGCCGTCTCTGAGGTTGCACAGAGTCGGACACGACTGAAGCGACTTAGCAGCAGCAGCATAGCTTAAAATATACCCATATATCTAAAGGAGATTTAAAAAAGATCAATAGATAAAATATATACATATGACTTTATTGAGAGGGCAAGGTTTAGAACCTATTTGGTAGTCCCCAACATTCATTTCTGTAGTTGATATTAATGGTAAGAATGTTTTGGACATGAATAGGTGTTTAGAATTTTAAGACATGGCAGAGAGGGGGCATGAAGATTTCATTTTTGTGTAGGTCATAAAACAGGGATTCAGTTTCATTCTTTTGCATGTAGCTGTTCAGTTTTCCACTTATTGAAGAGACTGCCCTTTCCTCCTCGTATACTCTTGGCTCCTTTGTCATGAGTTAACTGACCAAATATGCATGCATTTATTTCTTGGCTGTCTGTTCTGTTCCACTGATCTGTGCGTCTGTTTTTGTGACAGTACTGTACTGTTCTGATTACCGTAGCTTTGTAATATGGTTTAAATCAGGAAGTGTCCCTTCAATTTTGCTCCTCTTTCTCAAGATTGCTTTGGCTATTTGGGGTCTTTTGTGGTCCCATACATGTTTCAGGATTTTTTTTTTTTTATTTCTGTGAAAAATGTCATTGGAGTATTAGTTGCTTTATTGAGATATGATTCACACACCATAAAGTTCACCCATTTAAAGTGTAAAATTTGATGGCTTTTTGGAGAAGGCAATGGCAACCCACTCCAGTACTCATGCCTGGAAAATCCCACGGGCGGAGGAGCCTGGTGGGCTGCAGTCCTTGGGGTTGCTAAGAGTCGGACACGACTGAGCGACTTCACTTTCACTCACTGGAGAAGGAAATGGCAACCCACTCCAGTGTTCTTGCCTGGAGAATCCCAGGGACGGGGGAGCCTGGTGGGCTGCCATCTATGGGGTCGCACAGAGTTGGACATGACTGGAGTGACTTAGCAGCAGCAGTATATTCACAAGGTGGCTCTCTGTCACCGCAGTCAGTGTTAAGACATCTTCATTACTGCCAAGAGAAAGCCTACTCCCCTTAGTGAATCTCTCCAGTCATTTTGTCTCCCCTAGCCTTAGGCAACTACTAATCTATTTTTGTTTCTATAGCCTTCCCTATTCTGGACATTTCATATGAATGGAATCAGGCAATATGTAGTTCTTTGACTGACTTCTTTCACTTAGCATAACATTTTCATGTTCATCCATGCTGGAACATGCATAAGCACTTCATTTCTTTTTATCACCGAATCATTGTATAGATATGACACGTTTTGCTTATTCACCAGTCAGTGGATGGTGATTTGTGTTCTCTCCATTTTTGGGCTGTGATGAATAATTCTGCTTTGAACATTACACACAAGTTTTGGTGTGGACGTCTGTTTTCGTTTCCGAGATCAGACGAGATCGGGCGCCTTCAGGCTGATACGGCCGGAGGCTGTTTTCGTTTCTTCTGAGTATATGCCTAGGACTAGAATTGCTGGATCATATGTTAACACCTTATTTAGCCACTTGAGGAACTGCCCGTTTCTTTTTCAAAGTGACTGCACCCTTGTACATTCCCGACAGCAGTGAAGATTAAGTCCTATTCTACTACATCTTTCCAATGGTTGCTGTTATGTGTGTTTTGGATTATAGTCACTCTGGAGGATTATTAAGAGAGGAAGTGAGATTTGGTGGTCAAGAAGAATGTTGATTCAGTCAGCTTAAAGCCAGTAAGTTGAGAAAACCTAGACACTTACATACATTATGTTACACTTTAAAGTTTGCACGTTATTTCCTTGCAATCATGAGAACATTTTAGGGTTGGAAATCCTGTTGTGCTCATTTTAGGGAAGAGGAAACAGCAGTGGTCATGTCTTCCTCCACATCACCTGCTGATGCTGCTGTACTTGGGCTAGCCCTCTGCTTCCACCTCTGCAGCCTTGGTTGGCTCCTTCTGAGATGTGAACTTCTAAGAGGATACTGGGCTTCCCTAGCTCAGTGGTAAAGAACCCACCTACCAATGCAGGAGACGTGGGTTCAGTCCCTGGGTCGGGAAGATCCCCTGCAGAAGGGAATAGCAACCCACTCCAGTATTCTTGCTTGGGAAATCCCATGGATAGAGGAGCCTGGTGGGCCACAGTCCATGTGGTCGAAGAGTCAAGCATAACTGAAGGACTAACAGAAACACACACACACACACACACACACACACACACGAGGCTACTGTTCTAGCCAGTGAAGTTTCACTTCTTAAAGTGATTAGTGAAATGTGAACGTGATTGCTTCTGGAAAATTCAGGAAGAAAAAGAACATGGAAAACAAACTGAATTCATTGAAAAGTAAAAGAGGAAGTTATGTGTGTTTTGGATGATAGTCACCCTGGAGGATTATTAAGAGAGATAATTATATCTGTTCTCTACCTGCTCTTGAGTCACCTCTGACCCGGGTTTCTTCCACCTGTGAGATCATTATTTCTCCTCCCTGAAGATGCTGAGTTGTCTGAAACCCAACTACATCAGGGATTGGTAAACTGTGGTCTGTGAGCCCTCTGTTTTCACAGCAGAGAAGGAAGGGTTTCTTTGTTTCTTTACAATTACAACAACTGACAGAAATCAGAAGAAAAAGACTATTCCATGATGTAAGACACTTACACTAAATTCTGATGTCGGTGTCCATAAATAAAATTTTGTTGGAGCTCATCCATGCGTGATTGTGCATGTGCTGTCCACAGTAGCTTTTGTTGCACAGCTGCTGGGTTGAGGAGCTGCAGCAGAGATCTGCAGACCCTGAAATATTTGCTCTGGCCTTTATCAGAAGAATGTTGCCGATGCCTGATACATCCCCGTTCCTGTAATTCGGAAGTACTGCAATTGACCATCTTAACAACACGTCTAATCTTAGGATTGAAAGGGACTCGATCACTTGTCTATATCATTACCAGAACTGCAGTTTTACTCTTTTTCAAAGGCTCCGTGATGTCCTGGTGTAGGCAGAGGGACAGGTTTAAAATGAAAATCAACCTAAAAAGAAACAACTCATCCGAATTGGGTTTGTGGAGTATCTTTGCGCTCCCCACCCCCACCGTGACCTTTATGTGGGCTTCAGGCAAGCGCATGTGACAAAGGGGATGTATTTCTAATCCCCACCTAAGAGCATGCTGTCTTGACGCTGTTATTGTTTCGGTGTGAACTTTAGAACAATCGCCTCTGCTATTTTGGCACATGGAGACTTGCCTCCACGGTAATTATTTTGCAACCCACAAAAGTAATTATAAAATCAAATAATTAGCTTCTAAACAAGCTGTAACCCCAGCGATGACTCTTGGGAGGGGAATGAAGCTCCGTTCTTCAGTTTTCGTTTTTAGGACTGTCACCGTATACCTCCCTTGCCCCTTTATCTCAGGTTTTGTGTTATGTCAAGTTCAGTCTTGACTGCTACGTCAAGTACAGTCTTCAGTGATGCACCAGCTGCCCTTGAGGCGGCTTTCTTAAACAGTAGTATTGCTCCAAGGTTATGAGCAGAAAGAGGAACAAGCAAGAAAAGGGAAAAGTGAAGCCTGGTTTAATCCTTCCAGTGATAGGAAATCCACTTTTAAAAGGGTGTCACAGCCTACCACACTCAATACCTGGTTTGGGCTGGAATTTTGGGGAGCTGCTCTGTAGTGAGACCTCCAGATTCTGAAGGTGTTCTCAGTGAGAGTTGGCACCAGGATTTCCTGGCACAGAGCGAGGAATGCAATCTGCCACATAGTTAATGACCGTCCATCACTGACAAGCTGGCCACAGAGCAGAATTGGGGGTTATTTCTTGAGAGACTTAAGTCTGTTTATGGGCAAGTGTTTGTCTGCCGTATGCAGCAGATACTGTGGTTAATGTTTATATGTTTGGAAACTTACTCATCTGATGAACTTGGCTACTCCCCATGATGAAAGGCTGTTTCCAGCAGCTGATCTTGGCTATGGGTGCTATGATGGATTTGCTACATATTCAAGACTTGCACTCTCCAAATCTCAGTGACTCACTGATCCGTGAGTCCCTAAAGAAGCCAAACAGTCCCCAGACAGAAGCTTATCGTCCCCCAGATGAACACACAATGAACCTTTCTGCTGGCCCAGAGCCCTGTTATTTGCGTATCCACATTGAAGAGTATGCTACAATTTCCAGTTAGCCATGGTATGAATTATTCATGCCCTAGAAGCAGCCTGTGGTCAGAACGCCACCGCCTGAAGTAAAACGGAAGACAGAGGAGCAGGTTTGCATATTTGCAGCTGACAGCGCCCTTTGCAGTGGGAGCAGAAGTAATGAGCCACGGGACCCCTCCCATCCTTCTTCCCTGCCTTTGAGGCGGAATCATGAACAGGAATGCCTGTATCTTGTGGTCAGACGATGGATGTAACATGGGTTACTGGCGAGTGTTGTAGTCATTGGGCTGTGTGCCTAGGTCAGTTTTTCAACGTTTTCCAAGAATACAGAAGAGGCAATACATACGAAAAGGAGCATCTGTATTCAAGACCTAAAAGTAAAGACCAGGGACATAAGGACGAGAGTTACCCTTTGGAAGAAGAAACTTGCGAGTATCTTAGAAGACCCTCATGTATAAACCAGATAAAAGGGGGGATGGCTTTGGTTTGCACGGGGCTACCCTCTCACAGAGTGCCCTAGAGTCCTAAAGCTTTCCAGTGGACTTATTTTTTTTTTTAAGATTTTTTTGATAATGACCATTTTTAAAGTCTTTATTGAATTTGTGACAGTATTGCTTCTGTCTTATGTTTTGGTTTTTTGACCCCGAGGCATGTGGGATCTTAGGTCCCCAATCGGGGATGGAACTCACACCCCCTACACTGAAAGGCAAAGTCTCAGCCACTGGACCACCAGGGAATCTCCAAGCTTTCCCGTTTAAAAGTTGTTCTCTGCTCCATTTAGATGAGATACAGTGTAAAGTGATTACTGCATTTTTAGAATATAAACATCAACTCATAACTGGGGACATTATATATGCTCAACTTTATCTTATAAAGATGATGAAACAGCTAATAGAGCAGCCTCTGACATAAGTAAGGTATAACCAGATAAGGTATCGGTTTCTTTCGTGTGTGTATGTGTATGGTCCACCCTAAGGTAGAGTTAATTTGGGGGAAAATGTACATATTGGGTGAAGATTTGCATGGCATCATGTATAAATGGGTTCTAATAGAAACTCTTTAGCTTCAGATTATTTCAAGAGGAATGTTTAATCTCATGTCGACATTAATAGTCACCTCTGTAAAAAAAAGACAACTGCTCAAAATGAAATTGGACCAGGTGTCCAGTCCTTTTTGCTTCCTCTCTAACAGGCAGCTCCAGTACTTTGGCCACCTGATGTGAAGAACTGACTCATTTGAAAAGACTCTGATGCTGGGAAAGATGGAAGGTGGGAGGAGAAGGGGAGGACAGAGGATGAGATGGTTGGATGGCATCACCAACTCAATAGACATGAGTTTGAGTGAACTCCGGGACTTGGTGATGGACAGGGAGGCCTGGCGTGCTGCAAACCATGGGGTTGCAAAGAGTTGGACATGACTGAGCGACTGAACTGAACTAACAGGCGGCTCAGTGGTAAAGAATCTTCCTGCCAATGCAGGAGGCTCAGGAGACATGGGTTTGATTCCTGGGTTGGGAAGATCCTCTGGAGGAGGAAATGGCATCTCATTCCAGTATTCTTGCCTGAAAAATCCTATAGACAGAGGAGCCTGGCAGGCTACAGTCCATGGAGTCCCAAAGAGCTGGACACGACTGAGCACGTATCTGTCTCTAACACTGTTGATGGAAACTTGTTGAAATTCACCATTAGATTTATAAGCAAATGTTGAGGACCAAATAGGAATGACACTTAGCATTTAAACCACAAGTAGATGGGTCAGTGTGTGACTCACTCAAAGTACATAGTTCACCATGAATGAAATGACACAAAGTTACTTTGAAAATATCATAGCCATAAATTATTGTGAGATTTAACTGGGACCGTTTCCACTATGCTTTTAGAAAGCAAACACGGCTTATTTTTATTGCAGAATCCTAAGAGTGCAATTCCTGGCAGTGTTTACCAGACAGCAGGAATTAGCAGCCTCCAGGGGAGGGTTAGGAAAACAAAGCACCCTCTGGGAACCCAGCTCCTAAGTCCTGGTGCCAGTAGCCTCGATACAAACTGGCCTCAAACAAATTCAGTCTTGACCTTGGTTTCGCTCCTTGTGAAAGCGGGGAAAGGAGAGGCGGATCATGCTTGTTCTTCCAGAGGGTCTTGAGAATCTTCAGAAGGCTTTTGGAAATTTTTCAAGAATAGAAAACACGGCGGGGGTGGGGGGCGGTGTTGTGGTTTTCAGTCCATGGTGCCAGCTCCCACATTCAAAAGGGATGAAGGGCCTGCGTCTGTCTTTTCTCCTCGTATTCTCCTCTCTGAGGGCCGTGGTGATGGTTGGTGGAAGGATGCGGAGCCAGACAGGCTGAGGAGCTTGGGGGACTGGGAGAACCATTGTCACATTCTCTCAAGGTGAAAGAGCAGAGGGCTTCCCTGAGCTCCATGAACAGATGACTCTGCCATCTGCTTCCGGCTGTGCGTGGCCTCCCGCACACCCAGCCGAGCCCTCTGCAGACTTGCAGGTCACAGAGCACTGCGCTTTCAGAAGAGCAGGCTCCTAAGGCTAGGCTAGAGACCCCAGCACCTTGCCCACGGCTGGTCCCCCCAAAAGACCAAGGCTCTCCCGTCAGGCCAGAGAGGGTGGGCCAAGGCCCCTAGGGAGAAGGAGCCTCTTCAGAATGCAGTCCTTTGCTGTCCCGCTGAATCCGTAGGTATCACAGACTTTTAAGTGCACAAATATGCCTGTGACTTGGGGATAAAAAGCGGTCAGAGTGAGGATTATGGACTAGTCAGGAAGTAGATGGGTTAATCGGGGTGCTTGGTACCTTGCCTTGGCTCTTAATTTACTCCCTTTCCTTCCTTACGGACATGCAGGGTCCATTTTATTCACTTCTTCTGACACACAAAAGTTTAAATTAGCTGTATCGCTTGTGGGAAAATAATACATTTTCTGCCTGGCGCACACACATACTGAGGTCTGTCCTTTTTAGACGGTAATAAGACAGAAAAGACAAGGTCTCCCTTGCCATTTGGAAATTACGGTCCATCCAGATTCCAGGGTCTGTGCCCTTCCAACAGAGACCCGCAGAACCACTGAACTTCCTGCCAAAGACCTCTGCCTGTAAAGGAGGCTGCCTCACGCGCCTCTGCTATTGAACTTCTCAAAGCAGCTCTGATTACAGCGTGAGAAACTTTAGCACTCAAGTCCTGACCTTCAGTGTTAGGAATTGTTGTCACTTTTAATGAGATGTTTTCCAGAATATGTTCCACAGAACACATGCTCCATGGGATGGTAATAGACGGTATGTAAAAAATTTCAAGACCAAGCTAATTTGGAAAAAAACTGAGCTGAACAAAGTTAAGTAGATTGGTTTAATCTCTGAGCCTTGATGTGCCCACGTGCTTAGAGAAACTTCAAGAACAGAGTGTTTATACTTATTTACCCAGATTGATTTCATCATACAGTGTTTTTTTTTTCCCTTGTGGGGTGGGGAGAATCACAGGTGATGAATGTCCTAGAGAAGAATTCTTGTGTGGCTTCAGAATTTTCCCATAGAAATGCTACATTGATGGATTGCTTCCCTCTTGTGAAAGATACAGAATCCTACAGAACAATGAGTTTCGGTCATGAATTTTTCTTTCTGACCGGAAGCTACTGGCATTAAGCTTCATGTTAACTGCAAAGAAATACTTTCACTTTTGCTGAACATGTATCATTCAGTGATTTTTGACTAAAAGAGCTATGAATGCAAGTTATTATACCTTCGTTTCAATGAGTCCAGCAATTAGGTACTTTTCAGTTTCCCAAGTTAGGCTATAAGGTTGAACCGTGCGGCAGGGCTGAAGCTTCTAGAGATCTGGGTCTCCATATGTGGAACATTTCAGGTCCACGTTGCTCAGCCTCATGATTACTGACATTTTGGACTGGATATGCCTTTGTTGGGGGCGGGGAGTGGTATTCCATACACTGTAGAATATTTAGCAGCATTTCTGACCTCTGTTCTGGCTTCCCAGGTGGCTCAGTGGTAAAGAATCCGCCTGCCAAGCAGGAGGCGTGGGTTCAATCCCTGGGTCGGGAAGTTCCCCTAGAGAAGGAAATGGCAACCCACTCCAGTATTCTTGCCTGGAGAATTCCATGGACAGAGGAGCCCGGCCGGCTACAGTCCACGGGATTGCAAAGAGTCGGACATGACTGAGCACACACACGCTGACCTTTGTCCACGAAGTACCAGTAGCATCTATCACTAACATCTTCAGATGCACCTGGGACTTTTAATTTGGTAGGAGGACAGACAAGAAGGTAACTGCGTTTGAGAGAACGGAGTATTAGAGTTGCTGAGAGCAAGCAGCATGCCACACACCATGCGGGGTGTCCCCGGGGACGCACAGGGAGGGCCAGGAGGCAGGACCCAGAGATACTACAGCCCAGAGTCTTTATTTGCTTTTTGCTGGAAAAGAACGGGCGAATCAAGCTAGGTAAGTTTGAGCGAGGTTAGGATTGGTTCGTTTGAATGATTTTGACTGGCTCATGGTTATAACGGTGGTCTCTAGATGTTCAGTACCTGGCCCTGGGGTGATTGAGGGCAGAGGAAATATTCACTTGGTGTGTGAGAGCTAGATCCAGGAGAGGGTTGGGGGATAAGCTTTTGAGTACTAGGTTTGCCTCGGAAAAGTGCTCTGGCAGGCGAGTTGCTTACTATCTCTAGGAATTAGCTAGTTCTGGGAGGGGCGGTCTCTCCAGGCCCCAGGATGGCAGAGCATCATCTAATACAGAAAATATTTAAACACAGCCTTCATACACCCACTTCCCACTTGTGACAACCAAAAATGTTTCCAGACAGTGCCAAACGTCTGCCCCCCAGCCCCGGGGGAAAGAGGGCAAAGTTGCTCCTGGGTTAAGAGTCACTGGTTAAGGAGACTTCTCTGGCGATCTAGTGGTTTAGACATGGCCTTCCAGTAATTCAGGGGGCTCCCCTGTTCAGGGACCTAGGACCCTTACATGCCTAAGAGGCAAAAAAAAAAATAGCAATATTGTAACAAATTCAATAGAGACTTTAAAAATGGTCCACATGTAAAAAATCTTAATAAAAAGGAATCACTGATGAAGGGCCAGGGTGTGAGGGGTACTAAGACTGAGTGGGGTCACCAAAGCTTGAGATCAGTGTGGACTAAAGCCCAGGAGGGGCATCTGTGTGAAGGGGGCTGGTGGATTGGCAGAAGTCAGGAAGGCAGAAATCCTAAGTGGGAGGATTCAGAGAGCAGGAACAAGGAGGGGAAGGAAGCGTGAGTATATACATTGCTGCTGCTAAGTCGCATCAAGTCGTGTCTGATTCTGTGCGACCCCATAGGTGGCAGCCCAACAGGCTCCTCTGTCCCTGGGATTCTCCAGGCAAGAGTACTGGAGTGGGTTGCCATTTCCTTCTCCAATGCATGAAAGTGAAAAGTGAAAGTGAAGTCGCTCAGTCGTGTCTGACTCTGTGCGACCCCATGGACTGTAGCCTACCAGGCTCCTCCGCCCATGGGATTTTCCAGGCAAGAGTACTGGAGTGGGTTGCCATTGCCTTCTCCATATACGTTGCTAGATAATAACAAGGACATCTCAGTCACTTGCTGTATGCCAAGCCCAGCACCAGTGACGGGAAATGCGGGCTTAATCTTCTCAAGAGCCCCATGAGTTAAGTACTGTTTATCTCAGCTTGGCAGAAAAGAAGACAGCCTCCAATGGATTAAGCAGCAGGTTGGTCTCACCGGTAGTGAGTGGTGGGGTTAGGATTTGAAATCAGGTCTCTTTTTTATTACAAGGTAGTTAAGATATATTTAATAAATGACAGGCAGAAGTGTCTGGACTTACACAGATGCGCTGCACGGAATGATGGTAGATTCTTCAGCAGAGGATGATCATATGGAAAGGGTATTTTGGTTTGTCTCCTGGCATCAGCTCTGCAGCTGCTGCTGCTAAGTCGCGGCAGTTATGTCCAACTCTGTGCGACCCCATAGACGGCAGCCCAACAGGCTCCCCTGTCCCTGGGATTATCCAGACAAGATCACTGGAGTGGGTTGCCATTTCCTTCTCCAGTGCGTGAAAGTGAAGTCGCTCAGGTGTGTCCGACTCTTAGCGACCCCATGGACTGCAGCCTTCCAGGCTCCTCCATCCATGGGATTTTCCAGGCAAGAGTACTGGAGGTGGGTGCCATTGCCTTCTCGGCAGCTCTGCAGCAGGCATGAGCAAAGGGGTTGCAGGTGGGGTGGGGTGGTGCTGAACAGTTGTGATGATCTGCACTTGGCCGAGGGTAGTCGCAATAGGACTGGAGCAGAAAGGGGCGTCAGAGATGTTTCTTGACAGTAGCAAATAAAGACTGAAGGGATAAAGAAGAGAGTTACTCCACAGTGTCTAACACAAAGCCTAGAAAACCATTGCCTTCTCTGCAACAGAGAAGGGCATTGAGTGTAATAGAAAGTCAGGCTGGGATCTTAGAACAGGGTATAATATGGGCCCACTTAAAGATTTTGGTTCATTTCGTTCATTTCCATGGTTTCCTTGGTGGCTCAGATGGTAAAGAATATGCCGGCAATGCAGGAGACATGGGTTTGATCCCTGGGTCTGATCCCTGGGTCAGGAAGATCCCCTGGAGGAGGAAATGGCAACCCACTCCAGTATTCTTGCCTGGAGAATTCCACGAACAGAGGAGCCTGGCAGGCTGCAGTCCACGGGGTCACAAAGAGTTGGGCACAACTGAGCGACTGACACTTCTCCATGCCTCATTTTTAGCTTTCATAGTAGTGCATACTTCTGTTATACTCACTACAACGATCTAGGCTCTGCTCTCTGCACTTTCCATACATCAGCTCTTTCCCCATGGTGACCTCTGAATGCAGTCACCATTTTCCAGATGAGGAAACTGAGGCTTAGAAAGCTTCGATATCTTGCCACAAATATGGCAAATATGTGCCAGTCACCAAGTACTCAGCTTTGCAGCTTCTGGAGCACACTGTTGACACTCAGCTGCTAGGCCTTTTGGCATCATTATCTCCTCTCATCACTGGGTACACTTATGTGCTTGGTTTTCTCACCTGTGACCTGCAGAGGCTAAGCTTATACTTCCTGTTTATCTCTATCACACTGTGTCCGAACGATAGTTCTACTTATTAGGCAAATCAGACCTAGTTCTGTTATTTATTGTAACGGAGACCTTTTTTCTTTAAAAGAAATGGGTTTTCAAATGTTTTCCTTTTGAGACCTTGGTTGGCCCAAGAAGAGAGACCCTGTCCTTGAAGTCCCAGGGCCCAGAGCCTTGTCCACAGGAAGCCACTCTGCTGTCCGTGAACCTCTTTCCCCGCATCTCTGAGCTCCTTGAGGGCAAGATGCTGTTTTATATGTTTTTGTATTCCTGGCACATAATGTGTTCCCAGTAAAAGATCAATAATTTTGTTTTGTTTTTTTTAATGACTTCAGACTGAGAAAATCAGATTTCATAAGTTGCATTTGGCATAACATTACCATGATTCGAGTAAACTCTTTTCCTGAAGAAAAGCATAGTATGAGCCTTCAGGATGGCTACAAAAACAGATCCAGAAGGTCCTATAGAAAGGAAAGGAGGCTCCTTACCTAGACAGTAGAAAGCAGAGGGCTTCCATGCCTCAGAGTATGAGCACAAATGTTGAGTTGATGTGACTTACTGTTGAAGAGTTTAGATGGCGTTGGCAAACTTTTCCCATAAAGGGCCAGGCAGTAAACATTTTAGGCCTTCATCATACGATCTCTGTTGCAACCCCTCGCCTCTGCTGTGGTAGTCCCAGAGCAGCCATGCTGCAGCTGCTGCTGCTAAGTCGCCTCAGTTGTGTCTGACTCTGTGTGACCCCATAGATGGCAGCCCACCAGGCTCCCCCGTCCCTGGGATTCCCATTTCCTTCTCCAGTGCATGAAAGTGAAAAGTGAAAGTGAAGTCGTAGGCAATGTATAAACGAAGTCACATTTTATTGACAAAGACAGGCAGCAACCCAGACTTAAACCAAGGGTTATGGTTTTCCAACCCCTGGTGTAGACTCTCAAGTGTGACTGGGCCCAGTTCCCAGCTGGGCCACTTCCTGAGGGTCTTCTTCAGATTGAGCCTCAATTTCTACGTCTCTAAAATGGTGACTCTGATAGCATCCACTACTTAGGACTGGAGGGAGGGTCAAATGAGATAGTATAAATAAAGCATTTGGCACTGATCCTAGATACAGTAAGTGAGCACTCAATACGTAGTGTCCGTTATTGCAGTTATGATAGTATTCTTTATATCCTCCTGGTTTTCTCTTCTTGCTCTGCATTGTAAGAAATGAATTCATGCTTGTGAGTGCTGTGGTCAGATGTTTTATTTGCAGCCCTCTTTTTCTGTCTGTAGACTTCTGGAGTTTAATAATAGTAATAATGGTATCTGTAGTTTCTACCTACAATGATTGTTGTAAGTACAGACTTCATGTGTAGTGATAATTTACACAGTGTCTGGGATGTGGCACTCGATATGCTGTAGCTAATAAGAAGAAAAGTTGAAAATGTAAGGTTTTAAAAATTTTAGATTAAAAGAAGGAAAAAGAATATAAAATAACTCACTAATTACTTAGGAATCATGCTGAATCTCAAATAGGAATTCTGATGGGGGAGATCTTAGCATTCTGCATACGTAAATGACTTCTTTTTTTTTACATTTGGAGCCAATTAATTGCTTGGCTCTGTTAATCAATGATTTCCTAAAGTGGAATCCATTGTTCATAAACTAGGAACTTTAAAACCAGTCAAGGCATTTGCTTTTCCAAACCATCTGTTTATATTATAGCCAAACAAGAAAAGTCACAACAAGCAAAACGGCTGTCTGTTGGTCCGGCAGCACAGTCTGTTTTACGTATTGGGGGCACTCCCAGTGAACAGGCACGGATGTGCTGAGCCAATAACCCAACAGTAATACGTACAAGAGGTGAAGGCAGAGCTTGTTGACAGGCCTGGCTTCTTCTGAGTCATGTGTTCTGAGTTATAGGGAACAGGGCTTCTCCACCTTGGCACCACTGATACTTGGGCCGCATAATTCTTCGTTATGGGCGGTTATCCTGTGCATTGGAGGGTGTTTAGCAGCGTCTTGGCCTCTACCCACTGGATGCCAGTAACACCCCCCTGCCCGACCCCAGTGTCACAACCAGAAAGCTCCCAGATATTACCAATGTCTTCCCCCAACTCCCTCCTTCCCTCACCCCAACTGAGAACCACAAGTGTAGACTGATGGTTAAACAGCGCCTAGAGACATCAAGGTCCAACATACCGAGGCAATAATAACTTATTCCTACACAAGCCTGATTTCTCAGGATCGTCTAAATTTCAAATATTCTCACGTCAGCAAATTATGTTAAATTTGGAAATACGGTGATGGTCCCTACGGATGTTTGTCTCATTTGGCCCTTAACGTTGGAATGGGGCGTCCCAGGTGGCACTAGTGGTAAAGAATCAGACTGGCAGTGCAGAAGACACAGGAGCCTTGCGTTCCATATCTGGGTCAGGACAATCCCTGGAGTAGGAAGTGGCAGTTATTCCAGTATTCTTACCTGGAAAATTCCATGGACAGAGGAGCCTGGAGGGCTACAGTCCACGGGGCCACAAAAAGTCGGACTCGCCTGAGCACACACAAAGTTTGAATACGTTTATTGTTTCCCTGTTCACATTCAGTCTTCTGCTTAGGCAAATCCATGCACTTTGTACAGGTGAAGGACATAGAATGTTACTGTATCCTGGAGTGATAGAAGTCCACCGTTAGTTTAATTGTAACAGATTTCATTAAGACATTTAAAGAAGCAGAGCAGTACAATGTTGTGGTCTCTCCCCCACCCCATGTTGGTGCTAGCTTTTGACGTAAAGCCTTAAAGCTAAGGTTTAGTCCGCTTCATGTGCGGCTGGGAGGGGACGGTCTTTTGGAGTGTGTGAGAAAAGGATTGTTTTACCTGTCTACCAAGATACCTTTCCAGGTAATTTCTGGCACGTTGGTTATATCACCTGAAGCAGGTTCATTTGTTTTTAGGGTGAATACCATGTGTGGACATTACTCATGTCTTTAAAATAAGTTTCAAAAACTACCAGCTTTCTTTTTAACTCACCATTGCCCAAGCAAAGGTGGCAAGAAAAACGAAATCATTGTTTGCAGTTCTTAATCTTACACCAAGTTCTACATGATTATGAGGTTGTTTAACCTGTAATAGGATGTTATAGGGGGATGTTGAGAAAGGTGTCAGTTTTAAGATTGTGGCTTGAAAATATTTATGATAGAACATGTATATAGTTTTCTGTACTGCTATTCTGGGACCTATGGAATAGTCTACTAGTTTAATGCAATATCAGATTTCAGCATCAGGTTAAAGGAATTCAGGAATACATTATTTTTACCTAATACTATAGAATAATTACCCATGAATTAATTTTTCTGACATTATATAGCTTGGGAATAATTTTGTCAAATTTTTCCTGGCCTAATCTATGTTTGTGCTGGGCTGAGTCACTTCAGTCATGTCCAACTCTTTGCGACCCCATGGACTGCAGCCGCTAGCCTCCTCTGTCCATAGGATTCTCCAGACAAGAATGTGGAGTGGGTTGCCATGCCCTCCTCCAGGGGATCTTCCTGATCCAGGGACCAAGCTTGCATTTCTTGTGTCCCCTGCATTGGCAGGCGTGTTCTTTACTACTGCTGCTGCTAAGTCGCTTCAGTCGAGTCCAACTCTGCGACCCGAGATGGCAGCCCACCAGGCTCCCCCGTCCCTGGGATTCTCCAAGCAAGAACACTGGAGTGGGTTGCCATTTCCTTCTCCAATGCATGAAAGTGAAAAGTGAAAATGAAGTCACTCAGTCATGTCCAACTCTTAGCCACCCCATGGACTGCAGCCCACCAGGCTCCCCCGTCCCTGGGATTCTCCAAGCAAGAACACTGGAGTGGGTTGCCATTTCCTTCTCCAATGCATGAAAGTGAAAAGTGAAAGTGAAGTCGCTCAGTCATGTCTGACTCTTCGCGACCCCATGGACTGCAGCCTGCCAGGCTCCTCCATCCATGGGATTTTCCAGGCAAGAGGACTGGAGTGGGTGCCATTGCCTTCTTTACTACTGGCACCACCTATATTTACCACTTATTAAAGAGATACATTCTGCACTGAACACCGTTGGTCAAGCCCAGAACCAGATAGAAAAATCCTGTATATGGTATTGGTTCAATCTGTCAGAAGTTTTGAAGCTTAATTCATATAAATCTGACTTTTATTCGTCTTCAACTTGTCCGATTTGAATTGTTGAGAAAAGAACTTTCTTGGTGCTATAAAGATAGAGCTCATGCCTGCCTCATGTCCAACAAAGTGGTATTAATAGTTTGTTTTTTAATAAAATTGTGTGTACCTTATACGGAATATGAGAGCAAAAATACTCCCAAGAAATGTTTCTGCTGACATTTCTGCATGATCCTATCTTCAAGAAAACCTGAAAATTGTTTTCTCCATGTCTTGTCTAAGTCATTAGATGACCCTGTGCGTTTTACAGTATTGCAAGTATGTCTGAAGAGCAGAGACTCCTCTTGGTCTAATTCACAAAGCTGCAGAGAGTGCAGATTTTTGATAAATGTTAGTGAATTGAATTCATAAAAGGTGGTTTGATGGGGAAACCAATTTTTGTTAAAGTCCTTAAAATAGAATTTTTTCCCCTCCAAACCACTTCCCCTCATATTTTATCTTACGAGTTCAGTTATTGCTGAGAAAGAGCTAAAAATAAACAGCTGTTTTTTTCCCCCAGTGGGTATGTAGCTGAGTTCTCCTGATAATATTTTTTAAAAATCCTGTTATTGGCTTTGGGGTTGTGCTTGTGAGTATCTTGAGTGTTACAGAGAGGATTTCTTTGTGAGACTTAAATATCCTAAGTCTTCTCCATTTGCAAATAAGTTTTGTTTTCACCTGGCTTGTCCTCCTGAGTTGACTTTCTCAGATCCATTCAATTCTGTAACTGCATTGAATTTTTAAATAAGCATAAAAGGGAACAGTTACATTTGCATTTGAGCCAGTATGAATGGCAAAAACATTTACTTTTCTGGGGAGCAAAGAGACAGGAAATAGATGAAGAAATTACCCTCAATGTTTCTTGAAGGATAGTTCAACAAATAGCAAATAATGTTAGAAAGCCTGTGAAAATATTGACTTCATGGTGTCAGATTTCTTTCGGCTTAGTGGATCTGCCCCAGGTCTCAGGCAATTCCTATTTACATACACACCCCTATAGCCTTCCAAGGATGCATGCAGTGCTTGCTTTGAGCCTTGCATAACAGTTAGAATATATTTGAATTACTCTTTGCTTTTGTGGTCAATTTAGTGCTCAGATTAAAAACACATTATTTTCCCCAAGACAAAAGTTCGTTTTAACTATGTCTTATTAACCAGCCAGTGTGTTCTTTGGTTTTTTATTAGTCTATAAAGACTGTACTTCCATTTTTCAGTGGAAAACTTCTCTTTTAGAAAAATCGAATTATACCATATAAAATATTTGGCAATTTATTTTCCACTGAACAAGAAACTATGGCAGTTTTCATGTTGATAGTTAGAGATGTCCATCATTGTATTTAGTGGCCACACAGTCGTTTGGTCAATGATTATCCCTTAATTTAGTTAATCCCTCCTGGTTGGACCGTTTGAGTTACTGTGTTTTTAATGCTGTTGAGTTGCAAATGGAGAAATGGAGTTTAGCTTGTGATGTCACCCTTCAAAAATGTATGAAACTCAATCTAGGTCAGCAAATCTCTTATTTATATTTGGCCTATGGGACAAACTTTTGTGAAAAGCAGTGACTGAGTTGAAACAAAGTCTCAGTTCAGGAAGATTTGGGAGAACACTTAAGGACTAAACAACTCTTCTAAGAGACAAGAAAACCTCTCTTCTCTCAGTTGCTGAAAATGTGAGAATTCACCAGGTCACTTCTTTCTTACATCTTAGAGGTGGACGGTCTCTTACACCACAGCCCCACCTCCAGCCATGGCTCTGCCTACAAGTAAAGAAAGAATGAGTCTCAACCACAGTTGTTTTTCCTGACTCTGAACATTTCAGGAAACACTCTGGTTTGGGTATATATAATATTTCCTATCTTATCTTTTCCTGAGAAACATTCATTCATTTATTCACTCAAATTATTCATTGATCATTTCCTATGTGTCATAAATGGTCCCTGCTCTCAATCTAGTATGGAAAAGTGAAAGTGAAAATGTTAGTTGCTCAGCTGTGTTGGACTCTTCGAAACCTCAGGAACTGTAGCCTGCCAGGCTCCTCTGTCCGTGGGATTCTCCAGGTAAGAATACTGGAATGGGTAGCTGTTCCCTTCTCTAGGGGATTTTTCCAGATCCAGGGATTGAACCCAGGTCTCCAGGATTCTAGTATGGACAGGTCAATTATGATGCTTCTGGCTGCAGTATAAGGGAAGACCCTGGACATCTTGGCCTTAAATAATTAGATCATTTATTGTCTAACATCATAAATCCTTACATGAGGCAGGCTCAAGCCCGAATCCATTGCCCTGAGGTTCTCTCCTCTGCCCTCTTTTGCTTCAGGACTCCATTCCCAGGCTGGTTGTGAGATACCTATTACCGTTCAGGCCTTACATTCTGACCCCGTGATGATCAGAGGTAGAAATAGGACCACCTCCTGGTGTCTTTCTCTAGGAGCAAAGAAGCAGTTCTTAGAAGCCTGACCACCTGTACAGGCACCCCTTACAAAGCTCAATGGCCAGATACGGGTGGGCTACCCACGCTTTAATAACTGATCAGAGATCCAGCCACTAATGCTGGAAGCGGGGCCAGCCTCCAGGAAGCTTGTGGTCTTGTGGAAGAGGAATAGACAGGTGAGCTTGATGATCTGGGTTCTGTTAGGAGGGAAGATGGGCAGAAAGGGGCGCAGCCTTCCCTGTTAAATGAGAAACTGGCATTCAGAAGTGCAGCAGGTACCCACCCAGGCAGAGGCAATGGCCTGTGTAAAGGCCTTGATGCAGAAATGATGTGTTTCTTGTGTTTGAAGAAAACAAAAGATGAGCAGGATTGGAGCCAGTAGTGAGCTGGGCGGACGGTCCCTCTGAGCTGATGTGAAGACACTGGGGCCTTGTCCTGAGAGCAGGATGACTCGCTGGGGGTTAGAGCAGAGCCGTGTCATGCTTTAATTGATGTTTATGAGCGCTTCCCAGGCTGCTGTGTGAAGGACCTCTGATGGTGATGGGCGGGAATTAGAACACAGAAGCTGGTGATGTGGAAAATGGGCTGACCTGAGGAGAAAGGTGGGGAGAGTGGAGACATAATTTAAGAGGTAGTTTTGACCTGTTTTGGTGATGAATTAGATCTGGGGGAGGTGACAGAAGCATTGGTGTCAAGGCTGACTCATGGATTTCTCCCTGAGCAGTTAGGTGACTGGCATTGCCATTACTGAAGAATGATCAGACCAAGGATAAGAATCATTCATCTTAAAGGCCTGTGAAATATTATCTGGAGAGGAAGAATAGTAACAATAGAGGGTAGCTTCAGGAGCCATTCACGACCTTTTGTTTGTGTAAAATAATTGAGTTTTCCCAATAACCCAATGATGTAGATGCTGTTATCCCCATTTTACAGATGTGGTAACTGAGACCCAGAGAAGTTAAGTAACTTGGCCAGAGGTACACAGCTAGTACATGTGGTGTCTGTTAGAAGAGCCTTCTCAGATGCAATATAAATTTAGAAATATTCAGCTTATCAATGCTAATTAAAGCCACGAGAGTAAGTGACATTGTCTAGGGAGAGCTGAGCCCTGGGAAATCTAATGATTTAAATAAAAAAGTCTGAGAGACATAAAAATACAATAGAAGAGAGAGGGAAAGGGGCAGGGAGGAAGAACATATTCCTGTAGTTTGGCTTTTTATTTTTTATTCATTTTTTAATTTTTGGTCACACTGGGTAGCATGTGGGATCATAGTTCCCTGACCAGGGATTGAACCTATGCCCCCTGCATTGGGAGCATGGCATCTTAGCCAGTGGACTGCCAGGGAAGTCCCTAGTTTGGCTTTTGAAAATGAATATTAGTGTTAAAAATCATGAAAGGATTTGGTTCCTTTACAAACCAAGAAACAGGTTATAAAAGGTTCTAAAATTGGTCCACCAGAGAGTGTGGAATGAGAACATGTATGTAAGCACTTGATGTTCTGCCACTTAACACTATAGTTTGTATAAACATCTGCAAGCTATTCTTTGTATTGGGATTAGATTCAGCTGCATAAAACACATAAACTCAATGTTGCTGCTGCTAAGTCTCTTCAGTCGTGTCCGACTCTGTGCGATCCCATAGACGGCAGCCCACCAGGCTCCCCCATCCCTGGGATTCTCCAGGCAAGAACACTGGAGTGGGTCGCCATTTCCTTCTCCAATGCATGAAAGTGAAAAGTGAAAGTGAAGTCACTCAGTCGTGTCCAACTCTTAGCGGCCTCATGGACTGCAGCCCACCAGGCTCCTCCGTCCATGGATTTTCCAGGCAAGAGTACTGGAGTGGGGTGCCAAGATCATGTTACCATATAATTTATCATCAAAAGCAGGATACGCCTAAGAGTGAAAGTGAAAGTGAAGTTGCTCAGTCGTGTCCGACTCTTAGCGGCCTCATGGACTGCAGCCCACCAGGCTCCTCCGTCCATGGGATTTTCCAGGCAAGAGTACTGGAGTGGGGTAGAGTAGTGACTAAACAAGATCGGGTCTTATGTGTCTCTTACAGAAAAGTGCAGAGGCAATCAGTTCAAAGCTACTATGTATGATGGCTCTGCAAAGATTTTAAGGACCATGGTGCCACCTAGCTTACTGCTCCTTCATTACTATGAGGAGGTGGCCTTTGTCTTCATAGCGGCTGCCAAGCTCCAGTCATCACATCTTTGCTTCATGAAATTGGATGAAGAGAAAAGTGGACCAAAGAAATGGCACATCCCTTCCCTTCAAGCAGATTTCCCAGAAGTTGCTCGCAACACTTTAGCTTATAGCGCAAGTCAAAGCTTGATAATGTAGTGACACCTATCCTCAGAGGAGCCTAGGAAACAGTCTTCAGCTGGGCAGAACCCCAAGATGCTTTCGTTAAAGAGGAAGGGAGACCAGGCAGCCAGCCATCTCTGCCACTGTCAATTTGCTCTTTTGTGAAATGGCAATAAAATATTCACTTTGCCTCTTGTTGGCTTGTTGTAGGGACATGATGTGATAAAAGGCAAGTGCTTAATAAATGATAAAACGTTGTTCAAATTGTTGCTGTGAGAATGACCATGAACTCCTCTTGCACACGGTAGATTTTTGTATTTTGGATGAGAAGATCTTGAAACCAGTTAAGATTTTCCACTGTTTTGTTAGGTTCAGAAGCAGGAAGTGCAAATTTTTCTACACATCTTGCATTTCAATGGAAAAGCTTTCCTATGCTTGCAGAATCAATTTCAGACTATCCAAGACTGATATTTGATTAGCTCTGCAGCAAAATGTCTCATCAGTGTTGCCTGATATCTGCTGAACTCATGCACTGTCCAGGGAATGCTTGGACATTCTATCCAGGAATGCTGTCTGATAAATCAGGAGAGTGATCGGTGGGGACAGCAGTTGGTGTCGTTAACCTGCCTGGTCCTCACTATTTTGACTTATTTGTAATATAACAAGGATTCCGCCCGAGGTGCCTCATGCATTTAAGGGAATGGCTGTACCATTCAGATACTAGTTGCCATGATCATATAAGAAACCGAATGCAAAGATAGCAGGGCTATGATACCGTAGCTTGTTGTACCCAGAGATTCGGGTACAGATAAAAGCAAGTAAGTCCTTTTTCCTGTTAAAATCTAGGGTGGTCCGAAATTATCTGTGAGTGTTGCTCTGCTTTTTGTATTTTGAGTTTGAGTCCAGAAATAGATGACACTTTTGCACGAAATAATGACCTTTAAGATGATTCTGTCACACAGAGCAAGGAATTTCTATTATCTCTGATTCTGTATGTGCTTTAATATGTCCATATCAATTTCAGATTCCTCTAAAAATGGAATAGGGTTTGCTTTTGTGGGATACTTTTCATTTTAGGGTGTTAAAGAGTAGGAACTTCATCTTCTCGTTCCTTAAATCCCCATCCCACGACTTGAGTTGCATGATGCATGTGTAACGAATGTTTGCTGAGTTAATGCATCATAATTTCACATGCTCACGGGCCTTGGTGCCAGAAGGGACAGACAGGAGAGAGGCCTGAGCTCGGTCTGTATCTGATGACATCCCTTTTTTCCTTTCCCAGACCTGATGCTTTATCCTTTAATGCCTAGACAGCTTTGGAAAGGGGAGAGAGACTAGCACCATTAGAGTTAATTTAGTGATGAGAAGTTTTATTATATAACCTCAAAGGCAAACTGAAAAAATGCTTATCAATTAAAATCACTTATTGCAAGTAAAGTGGGGGTTGGGGAGAGAATGGTTGACATAGTCTAGGTCAAAATTCTAATGATTCAACTTGAGGAACTTGAGGCTTTCCCCTTAGACCTGTCTCTGTCCAGTTAGTTTCCTTGTTCTAGATCAGGAGTCCTGTTTGATAGTCATTAACTCTGCTTTCTGCTACCCTCCAGCTAAGACCTAGCAGCCCTCCACCTTTCCTCACCTTCAGATGAGTTTCCAGTGGAGCCAAGAATGAATTCAGAGAGTCGCAGACCAAATCATTCGAAATCATTCAAACCCCTAGACTTGAAGTTAAGAAGTATGTAATGAACACACAGTAAGTGCCAGTTATTATTCTAGAGTTTAATACGTTAAACTCATTATATGTATCGATATAACGATTGTATAACCAGAGAGGTAGGTATTATCCCCATTTTGCAATGAAGGAAATGTAATTATGAGAGGTTAATTAACTTGCCCATTGTCCCAAAGCAAACTGATATCTGGCACTTAGACTGTGGTTTCAGAGTCCAAATTCTAGGGCTCTGAGGTCAATATATGTAGTCATATGAAACAATAATAAGAATTTTAAAATAAACTAAATTAAATGTGAATTCTGACCTTATGGGAGAAAATGAACCAGTGACTTTTCTTGCTGAGATCTCTTCAAAAATGGAATGTCTTTCTTGGAGAAGAAGAATAAAAGATCCCCAATTAATTACTGAGGACAAGCAAAATAGGACGTTTACCTGTGAAAAAAAGACTAACGGCGCTTACTGTCTGTTTTCTGAAGCAAGTGAAAGTAAGAATTCCCTGTGAAAGTCTCAAAAAATATATAAGCAAAATTTCTTACTTTCTGAATAATGGTCAAGGCCCAAGTTAGAGCTACTGATGGAATTACACACACAAGGAAAGGGAATGAAAACATATTTTAGCAAGGAAGCAACATTCTTGCTAAAGTGTGTTTTCCAGAGGAACGTTTAGGTTTCACACAATCACTGCCCAAATGACAAACGGTACTGAGAGGCTGGTCTTTGAACTAATGGGGGGCAAATAAGGAAACTAACATCATCAGAGGAAGAGAATGAGAAATCTGAGCGTAAGAGAAAGTAGACTCAAGAAACGGTTCTTTTCAGTGGAATGTGAGGGCTCCTAAGGCTGTCTGTCATCCTATATTCAGTAATGACTGAGTGACTATTCTTATGCGATCTTAGAATGAGCTCTAGGGAGGAAAAATGTCGAGAAGTGTGTGAACCTTGACAGTGTTAATGGACGGAAAGACTGTTTGAAAATAGATGAATCAACAGCCTACACAGCCTGGTCTTGAGCATTCTCGAGCCATCCAGTAGATAAGAGATGTGCAAGACACTTGACCGTCTCTAGACTCAGAAGCCCTGGACCACTCTCATTCCTCTGAGCTGGTGCATCCTGGGCAAGGCAGTTGACCCCTCAGTGCCTTAACTTCATGCAACAATAAAAGGGGACATTTAAAAGGCACTGCCTTGGCATTTTGCACATTTTGTTCTTGTGAACATTAGTCTCTGATGAGACCGAAATCCTGATCCACCAGGAAACACCAAACAGCAATATTTGTGATTAAATTAAGCTTGGGAAATAAAGGATTAAAATGTTTGGTATGGACCTTCTTAGGTCTCAGGCTAAATTGTGATATTTGAGAAAATAAGATTTTAATCATCATTGTAGGGAAACAAAGTTAGGAAATTTGGTGCCCCAACTGCATAAAAAGGAGGTTTTGAAATTCTAATGAGATGACAGAGGTACAAGCACTTGGAAAGAATAAAGCAGTCCATGAACATTAAGCATCTTGGGCTTCCCGGGTGGTTCTGGTGGTAAAGAAGCTGCCTGCCAGTGCAGGAGATATAAGAGACATGAGTTTGACCCCTAGGTTAGGAAGATCCCCTGGAGGACAGCATGGCAACCCACTCAAGTATTCTTGCCTGGAGAATCCCATGGACAGAGGAGCTTAGCAGACTGGTTTATAGGGTCAGAAAGAATTGGACATGACTTAGTATGCAAGCAAAAAATCCTAGTGATTTGAGGATTTGGGGGCTGGCTGATGGGACTGAAGCATGACTTAGTTTTATGCACTAGGGATGGTCCTCCTTAGCCAGCCTCCTGAAGGCTATAGATTTAACTGGGGAGATGGGAGTAGGATTCTAGGTTTCTGTAGGAATTCCCTGTCTAGTCTGTTTCTCCACATGTGATTCTCAGAACCCTGGCATCAGAAATCCCTGGGCTGCTTATTGTACATTCACATTCTGGTTCAACAGGTTTAAGATGCAAACCAGTGATTTAAAAAATTGCACTAGTACTTCAGTTGATTCTTACATCAGCCTGGAGTGTTTCAGCATAGTTCAGAGCCTCCAAAACTCAAAAACAAACAAACAAACAAAAAAACCCATCTAATTCCTTAAGGAACATCCTGGGGTAAAGATGTAAGGAATTGCCCTAGAGGAACCCTCATTGGCCAGGTGGTCTGCCTGACTTTTAAGTACATACCTATTAATCCTTGCAAGTCAATATTGTCCTTGTTTTATAGGAGAGCAAGCTGGTGATCACACAGTTAATTTGTTAGAACTCTTGTGGTTGCCAGTGAAAGTGAACCAAACCCACCTTGGCTTAAGTGAAAAGGATAATTCATTGGTTCATATAATTCATTGGTCTGGGTTTAGAATGGTTTCAGGCATGGCTGGATCCAGGGCCTCAAATGATTCAGGGGCTAACCTGAGCAATACCACCCTCAACCTTTTATTTTCTTCTCTGTTGACTGAGAATTGAGCCAATTCTCAGGTGGGCTCTTCCTTCGAGATGGCGGAAAGATTACCAGCAACTCCATGCTATAGGGCAAGGGTTGACATGGTCCCAAAGGCTGGCTGCCTGTTTGGGTAAATAAGAGTCTTTGAAACACAGCCATGTGCATTTGTGTACATTTGTTTGAGGCTGCTTTCATGGTGCAGCAGCAGAATTGAGTATTTGCAGCAGAAGCGAATGGCCCATATTGGAGCTTCCCAGGTGGCACAGTGATAAAGAACTGCTTGCCAGTACAGGAGACACAGAAGATACAGGTTCAGTCCCTGGGTTGGGAAGATCCCTTGGAGGAGGGCATGGCAACCCACTCCAGTATTCCTGCCTGGAGAATCCCATGGACAGAGAGAGGACCCTGGCGGCTGGAGTCGCTGGGGTCACAAGGAGTCGTGACAGACTGAGCCACTGAACATACATATTTATGATTTGGCTTTACAGAAAGAGTTTGCTGACCCCTGCAGGAGAAACCAGGTTTCGTTGAGGTCTAATTTAAAGCTGTGAGAGGCATTATGTAGTTATTCAAGAGCATGGGACTCAAGGATCTGAGGTTTTAGGATAAGCACAGAATTTACATTATTTAGATTGTCCCTTTGTATTAACAAAAGACTTGAGAATTCTTTTAAGTGCAGAGGTTCCATTCCCAGCACAAATTTGTAGATTAAAGGAACAATAGAATGTGTTATAAATTTTTGTAGTTGTTACATTCTTTGGTGGTTGACTGGGAGATGAAACAGGAACTTTGTTTTGACTATCTCAGGAAGAATTTTTTGGATAACATCTACTATCTCAATGAATAGAAACACCTCTATAAATTTAAATTCCCCTCCTGTTTAGTCTGTTAGCAGTGTTCTTTGTCCCTTGACTGTCTGTGGCCCTGGAATGTGAATATCCTCTCAGCACAGAACTCTGAAAATAGAAAGTACTCAATAGAATTGTTTTCTTCCAAAGCATATGAATTACCATTGCGCCCTAGATTTTTTTTTTTTTTTTAATATTTAACCAAGTCTGAGAGAAGGATTTAAAATTTATGGTCCCTGCTTTGACCAGGCTTAGGGCCTAATAGGCAATCCCAGTTGAGAGCACACGCCTATCAATAGCCCCAACAAAATCCATAATTTAGTCTTATTGCCTGGCAGGGCTAACTTCCTCATCCTTGAATGAATGACTACCGGTAGGAGGGTGGGTGGAGAATGCAGTGTTCTGATTGGCTGGCGCTGGGTCACGTGCCTGCCTCTGGCCTCAGGAGTGAGATAGCACTTTCCTGAGTTGCCAGGACTGGAAGTGGAGGAGAGGTGATTCTCTGGAGAAAAATCAGGAAACCCAGACCTCCTGCCCAGAAGCCAAAAAGAACCCTTATCTTACAGCTAGTAGGCAGTAGATTGCAGATCTGAACCCACATCCTCCTGGTTTCAAAACTGAGATTCTTGCCACCATACACGTGTATAGCCTTTTCTAAGTAAAGCAGATCTGAGCCTATTTCAGGCCACACTGGCACCTGCTGAGCTCCTAATTGTAGCCTGGGGCACAAGGGCTTCATGGAGAACATCCTACTGGTTCTGCGTGTCCTAGTGACTTTGGGTGGATATCCTCCAGGGCATGTTTGCTTATATTATATGCATGTGCATTTTATATATATGTACGTTTTATGACATTTTAGGATAAGACCAATGACACCACTTTTCTTTGGCTCAGCTCAGTCGCTCAGTTGTGACCGACTTTTTTGTGACCCCATGGATTGCAGCACTCCAGGCTTCCCTGTCCATCACCAACTCCCGGAGCTTGCTCAAACTCACGTCTGTCTAGTCAGTGATGCCATCTCATCCTCTGTCGTCCCATTCTCCTCCTGCCTTCAGTCTTTCCCAGTGTCAGGGTCTTTCCCATTGAGTCAGTTCTTTGGGATCAAGTGACCAAAGTATTGAAGTTTCAGCTTCAGCATCAGTCCTTCCAATGAATATTCAGGACTGATTTCCTTTAGGATGGACTGGTTTGATCTTGCAGTCCAAGGGACTAAAGCATCAATTCTTCAGCACTCAGCTTTCTTTATGGTGCAACTCTCACTCCTCATGACTACTGGAAAAACCATAGCTTTGACTCGACGGACCTTTGTTGGCAAAGTAATGTCTGCTTTTTAATATGCTGTCTAGATTTACTTATACTGGCATCTGTTTTGTAGCCTTTTCAAAAAGAGGCTTGTTTTCTCCCTCATCACTGAAGTCCTATTACATTAGTCACTAACATAGAGATTTGAAGAGCCAGATTTTCATAGTGTGGGAAGGTATTCTTGAAAATAGACAAATCTTCATTTAAGGCCTGGGTTTTTTCTCTTTGCTGACAATCACATCTTCCTATTCATCAGTTTCTCAATTTTCCCACCTGTAAAGTGGAGACTGAATAATAACAGTAACTCATAAGATTAATGTGAGGATTGTGTAAGGTGTTATGTATCGAGTGCTTAGGTTAAGTGCCTGGCTGACTTTGTGTCTAAAAACTGGTCACTGTTATAATACTATTATCATCATCGTCATGGTCGTCATTCACATCAATACTTACGGAAGCACCTCCTGATTAAAATCTCTCTTCCTGTTACAAGGATCTCATATCCTGTTCAGAGTCTGCAGAGTTCATGTTAGTCATATAGCTGCTTATACAATGACCTCTAAAGTTCAGAACCAGCAGAGCTACCCTCTTTTCATCTTCAAAAGTACATTTTGGGCCTAGGATTTAGGGATAGTCTCCTTTTGCTCTTGGATTTCAACTACTGCTTCAAGAGCAGATTAACACAAACATGTCTTGGGTCATCTTTGGCCCCACGAGATCCATGAATTCTCCTCTCTCCTCCTCCTGTTGTCATAGCGTCCTGGTGTGCCTTTGCCAAGGTGCCAGTAAAGGGTGGCTGTTCAGAGTGCTGAAGACAGTGGCAAGCCTGGGAAAGCCCTGTAAGACAAGCTCCCGCCAGTGGGTGGGACAGCCCCCTGCCAGGCAGAAATCTCTGGAGCCAGAAAGGAAGTTGGCCAGTGCCTGGCGCTGGCTCAGTGGTAAAGAATCCACCTCCCAAGCTAGAGATCTAGGTTCAGACTCTGGGTCGAAGGAAGTGGCAACCCACTCCAGTATTCTGGCCTGGGAAATTCCATGAACAAAGGAGCCTGGTGGGCTGCAGTCCATGGGATCACACGGAGTTGGACACGGTTTAGCGACAGGCTTTCACTTTTTTTTTTTTATTGGCCTGGGTACATGCAGCCTCGGAGAAGGCAATGGCACCCCACTCCAGTACTCTTGCCTGGAAAATCCCATGGATGGAGAAGCCTGGTAGGCTGCAGTCCATGGGGTCGCTAAGAGTCAGACATGACTGAACGACTTCACTTTCACTTTTCACTTTCATGCATTGGAGAAGGAAAATGGCAACCCACTCCAGTGTTCTTGCCTGGAGAATCCCAGGGACAGGGGAGCCTGGTGGGCTGCTGTCTATGGGGTCACACAGAGTTGGAGACGACTGAAGTGACTTAGCAGCAGCAGCAGCACATGCAGCCTAATTGACTTTTTCTATCTGCTTCTAGCCCTCAGGACTGTAAGGCGCACCCCTTATTGGTTCTTCCCTTGGGAAGAATACCCTTCCTGTAACAGGATTATTGATTAGCTGCTTTCTGAATATGAACATTTTTCTATCTTTCCAGAGGCACAGTGGCTGAGCGGTGTGTGATGGTTGCACCTGGAGCTGGGGTGAAGTTTGTGGCCATGTGATTGGCTTTTCCTTTGGGGAGTCCCAGGTAGAGAAGGCAGCCACCTGTGTGTCTAAGTAGCCAAGGGGCTCCAGAGCTCCGTCCCCTCCTCACTGGAGCCTGCATCACTCAGATTAACCAGCCTTTGGATTAAGACAGAGAAAGCCTTTGTTCAGTGGAGCTGTGCTCATGCCTAGTAGCGTAGCAGGTTAAGAATCTGCCTGCAATGCAGGAGACCCCAGTTGGATTCCTGGGTCAGGAAGATCCCCTGGAGAAGGAATAGTCTACCCACTCCAGTATTCATGGGCTTCCCTGGTGGCTCAGATGGTAAAGAATATACCTGCAGTGCAGGAGACCTGGGTTCGATCCCAGGGTTGGGAAGATGCCTGGGAGGAGGGCATGGCAACCCACTCCAGTATTCTTGCCTGGAGAACCCTCATGGACAGAGGAGCCAGCAGGGCTACAGTCCATGGGATTGCAAAGAGTCAGACACGACTGAGAGACTAAGCATACAGCACACGCCTGAATCAGTGCTCGCACCTTAATTCTAATGTTGAATCCATTTTTGACTTGCTGGTGAGGGATGAGGAAGAGGCAGGTAGTACATAGAGGGTGGAAGAACATGTAAGGACAGTGAAAGTCAAGGGAAGGCTAGAGTGAGAAGAGGTGTGAACACCACAGATCTTTGTCCTCAGCGATGTTAACACCGGCGTGTTTTCAGGAATCACATTTGTGTTTGCACTGAACCCTTTAGGCTCTCCGGGGGCAATGTGACAGTTCTGCTTTGCCTCCCAGCCCTTACAGGCTCCTGTGTGTCCCCTAAACCTTTTCTGGGCAATGAAGCCTCCATTCACCCTCATGGCCGCCCCCTCTAATGTCTAGCCCTCCCGTTCAGCACCTCCTGGAACTAGGCAGTGGGTCCTGATTTTTAGAATAAAAATGCATCACTCTTGTTTTTTTTAAACACACCTGGTAGTTAACACAGATCAGTGCTAGGTTAGACAGAAACTCTTCAAAAGAGATCTGGCCTCTAAAGGAGACTGTGCTATGATAGTTGAGTGAAAAAGGGAAACCTCGGCCCTCTTATGCCTGGTGCTTCATAACCATTCTCCATGTCCATGTGATAAGGTGTCTCTTGGAACTGAAATTGCATTTTTAAAAGGGGAGAGCGGTCGTAGTTGAGCACTTCCTAACTGGCCAGGGACCTGTGTGACCTTGTTTTGCATCTGTAAGCAAAGGTCATCCTGCCTGAGGCAGAAAGGCGGCAGTTTTGTGCCCTGGGCAGCTCAGTGTACTTGACTGACAGCTCTCCACCCCTATCTTGGGCTCCCATTCCTAGGCTGGTGAGATGTCATGAAAACAGAACCCCTTGCAATCTTATTGGAAGGGGAAGTGAATGTTCCCGGATCCTGCTCCATAAGCATTCTCTTCTGGGGTTCACTTTGGGTTGAGAAGCAAGAGTCCAACCTGGGAGCCTCTCAAGTTGTTCAGAAATCCCAAGAGCACTTGGCATGTGGAGAGATCTAGAGTGGAGGCCCCAGATGTCCTGGCCCTTCTGCCTTGTCTGTTGACTAGACATCAGACAACACAGACGCTGTGGCTCCCTTCTGTCCAGACTTCTCAGGGGGACCCTGAATGACTAACACATTCCTGGCCAGCAGGACGCCAAAGCTGGTGCTTCCTTTGGATAAGCCTTTTGAAAGCTGAGCCACCATAAGAAATAACCAATGTAAGGGAATGCCCGCTGAAGTGCCCTGCTGTGCCCCACCCCCCGCAGGTTCTAAGAGCCCACCAGGAGCAGCCTGGCCACCCCAGGGAGCTGGTGGGGGTGGTGGTGTGTGACTTCAGAGCACACACAGACACAGCTCCTTGGGTTCTTGGTAATTAACAACTTATTGACCAGAGAGGTGTTAATGCTCAGGTATTTGTTACCCTGAACGTTTTTGACTGGACTGTATCAATATTCACTTACATAACAAATCACCAGCCACAGGCATTAGCTTCTACAAAAATCCCCTGGTCAATAATGTGTTAAAATCATGCATCCATCAGTGTTTTGTCTCCTGCTTTGCTAAAGAGAATGAAAAGCCACCTCCTCCCAGACAGGCCCCGCTGTCTGATAAAGCCAATCCATCCCAGTTATGCCCTGAAAGGGAGACCAGCCCACCTGGTCTATTAGGAGGGGATCTTTGATAGATGCGCAGGGAAGACCCCCAGAGATCCAGGCCTCCCCTCCTCCCTCTGAATGGGCTCAGCTGCCCAGCTTCCCACCTTGCGGGGGTCAGTGTTCTCAGTTCTGGCCGTTGACATTCAAGCTGATTTGTGTCTCAATGGAGCACTTTCTCCAGACAGCTGTCTCCTCTCTCAGCAGCAAGAGGAAGCCACCTTTGAGAGCAGCGGGCTTGGGCGAAGCAGCCTTTTCTTGATGTGTTTCAAAAGAAGGCTGTTTTCATAAACAGACCTTTCTCACCTACTCGGCTCCATCCTGTTCGCTCCTGTCCCTGGGGTTGGCTGGACAGAGGCCACTGTATTCTGAGCCGTGTTCTGTTTTCTTGTTTTTCTTCCTCTTCAAACTGTGTTCAGAGTTGGTCTCTTTCTTCACTTTCAGGCCTTCCAAGATCATTGTCTAGGGGCAAAACAGGTTGAGAGCTAGCCCCTTCCATCAGATGAACGGGGGGAAGAAGTCATGTGATGATTAGAACATAAACAGTTAAAGTAATCCATCTGTTCAAAAACTCCAGACTTAAGGACTAAACATCTTGGGTTTAATAATATACTTCATAAGGATTCATTTAAAGATGGAGTTATAATTAGGCCTTTGTAATGGTTTGTCAGCTCTTTTCCACTCTAAATTTTTCAAAGGCACTCCTAATTTCTTATAATTATTTTAGCATGGTAATTTCAGAATGATTTTAATTCATTTCTGGAAGTTGTGATTGTGAAAGAGCTTTTTGGTCCTCGCAGTGCATTTTTCTGAGTCAAATAGGGATGCTGAGTTTCATACCTCTCAAAATGGTGTGAATGAGTGGGGTCAGTGCCGTCATTCATTTACTGGCTGAACAGACCATTAGGAAGCACCAACTATGAGAGCGAACTCTGTGGCAATCCTGAATAACTCGTATCTGGGTTTTTTTGCTTTTGTTTTTTTTTGGTTTCAGTGTATACCCTCTCCCTGTACTCCTTAGCAGAAGATGATTTAAGTTGGCTAATTGGAATCCCTCAGAAGAAATGGAGTAGCCATCATGGTCAACAAGAGTCCAAAATGCAGTACTTGGATGCAATCTCAAAAACGACAAAATGATCTCTGTTCGTTTCCAAGGCAAACCACTCAGTATCACAGTAATCTAAGTCTATGCCCCAACCAGTAACGCTGAAGAAGCTGAAGTTGAACCGTTCTATGAAGACCTACAAGACCTTTTAGAACTAACACCCAAAAAAGATGTCCTTTTCATTATAGGGGACTGGAATGCCAAAGTAGGAAGTCAAGAAACACCTGGAGTAACAGGCAAATTTGGCCTTGGAATATGGAATGAAGCAGGGCAAAGAGTTTTGCCAAAAAAATGCACTGGTCATAACAAACACCCTCTTCCAACAACACAAGAGAAGACTCTATACATGGACATCACCAGATGGTCAACACCGAAATCAGGTTGATTATATTCTTTGCAGCCAAAGATGGAGAAGCTCTATACAGTCAACAAAAATAAGACCAGGAGCTGACTGTGGCTCAGATCATGAACTCCTTATTGCCAAATTCAGACTTAAATTGAAGAAAGTAGGGAAAACCACTAGATCATTCACGTATGACCTAAATCAAATCCCTTATGATTATACAGTGGAAGTGAGAAATAGATTTAAGGGCCTAGATCTGATAGAGTGCCTGATGAACTATGGAATGAGGTTTGTGACATTGTACAGGAGACAGGGATCAAGACCATCCCCATGGAAAAGAAATGCAAAAAAGCAAAATGGCTGTCTGGAGAGGCCTTACAAATAGCTGTGAAAAGAAGAGAAGCGAAAAGCAAAGGAGAAAAGGAAAGATATAAGCATCTGAATGCAGAGTTCCAAAGAATAGCAAGAAGAGATAAGAAAGCCTTCTTCAGCGATCAATGCAAAGAAATAGAGGAAAACAACAGAATGGGAAAGACTAGGGATCTCTTCAAGAAAGTTAGAGATACCAAGGGAACATTTCATGCAAAGATGGGCTCGATAAAGGACAGAAATGGTATGGACCTAACAGAAGCAGAAGATATTAAGCAGAGGTGGCAAGAATATATAGAAGAACTGTATAAAAAAGATCTTTATGACCCAGATAATCACGATGGTGTGATCACTGACCTAGAGCCAGACATCCTGGAATGTGAAGTCAAGTGGGCCTTAGAAAGTGTCACTACAAACAAAGCTAGTGGAGGTGATGGAATTCCAGTTGAGCTGTTTCAAATCCTCAAAGATGATGCTGTGAAAATACTGCACTCAATATGCCAGCAAATCTGGAAAACTCAGCAGTGGCCACAGGACTGGAAAAGGTCAGTTTTCATTCCAATCCCAAAGAAAGGCAATGCTAAAGAATGCTCAAACTACTGCACAATTGCACTCATCTCACACGCTAGTAAAGTAATGCTCAAAATTCTCCAAGCCAGGCTTCAGCAATACATGAACCGTGAACTTCCTGGTGTTCAAGCTGGTTTTAGAAAAGGCAGAGGAACCAGAGATCAAATTGCCAACATCCGCTGGATCATGGAAAAGGCAAGAGAGTTCCAGAAAAACATCTATTTCTGCTTTATTGACTATGCCAAAGCCTTTGACTGTGTGGATCAGTGGATCCACTGTGGAAAATTCTTCAAGAGATGGAAATACCAGACCACCTGACCTGCCTCTTGAGAAATTTGTATGCAGGTCAGAAAGCAACAGTTAGAACTGGACATGGAAAAACAGACTGGTTCCAAATAGGAAAAGGAGAACGTCAAGGCTGTATACTGTCACCCTGCTTATTTAACTTCTATGCAGAGTACATCATGAGAAACGCTGGGCTGGAAGAAACACAAGCTGGAATCAAGATTGCCGGGAGCAATATCAATAACCTCAGATATGCAGATGACACCACCCTTATGGCAGAAAGTGAAGAGGAACTCAAAAGCCTCTTGATGAAAGTGAAAGTGGAGAGTGAAAAAGTTGGCTTAAAGCTCAACATTCAGAAAACGAAGATCATGGCATCCGGTCCCATCACTCTATGGGAAATAGATGGGGAAACAGTGGAAACAGTGTCAGACTTTATTTTTCTGGGCTCCAAAATCACTACAGATGGTGACTGCAGCCATGAAATTAAAAGACGCTTCCTCCTTGGAAGGAAAGTTATGACCAACCTAGATAGCATATTCAAAAGCAGAGACATTACTTTGCCAACACAAGGCCTGTCTAGTCAAGGCTATGGTTTTTCCTGTGGTCATGTATCGATGTGAGAGTTGGACTGTGAAGAAGGCTGAGTGCCAAAGAATTGATGCTTTTGAACTGTGGTGTTGGAGAAGACTCTTGAGAGTCCCTTGGACTGCAAGGAGATCCAACCAGTCCATTCTGAAGGAGATCAGCCCTGGGATTTCTTTGGCAGGAATGATGCTAAAGATGAAACACCAGTACTTTGGCCACCTCATGCAAAGTGTTGACTCATTGGAAAAGCCTCTGATGCTGGGAGGGATTGGGGGCAGGAGGAGAAGGGGACGACAGAGGATGAGATGGCTGGATGGCATCACTGAGTCGATGGACGTGAGTTTGAGTGAACTCCGGGAGTTGGTGATGGACAGGGAGGCCTGGCGTGCTGCGATTCATGGGGTCGCAAAGAGTCGGAGACGACTGAGCGACTGAACTGAACTGTGCTGGGTCTTAGTCGCTGTGTGGGCTTTTCTCTAGTTGCGGGGAGCAGGCTTCTCTTTGCAGTGTCTTCTCTTGTTTCAGAGCACAGACTCTAGGTCTCTAGTAACTGTGGTATGTGGGCTTGGTAGTTGGAGCTCCCGAGCTCTAGAGCACAAGCTCAGTAATCGTGGTGCATTGGCTTAGTTGCTGAGTCATGTGGGATCGTCCCAGACCAGGGACTTCTGAGCCACCGGGAAAGCCCCTGGATGCTTTAAATTTTTTACCTTTTGTGTCTTAGAGTGTTTGGAGACTCAAATGATGGGAACTCCTCCAGCCAAATGCAGATACTCAAATAGACATGAAATTTTGCATATAATTTCAATGGTTTGATTCCCACTCCTCAAGTCTGTTGGGTCCAGGCAGCGTTTCATTTGGGCTGCAAACTCTGTTTAGAGAAGTACTAGAAGATCATTCTGGGCAGGAACTCAGATGGAGATTCCTGAAGGGCAAAGCAAGAAACTAGAACTTTCTACTCTAAGTTATGGGGAGCCATGGGAAATTTCTGAGAAAAGTAATCTAGCAACAGTGTAACATGTAAGTTTGAAGGCAGGAGACTAGATTAGGAAGATAGGTGCAGAATCTGGACAAGCTGAGATTATCAACTAAGGTAAGAAGTTTTCAAAAGGTGATGGCTACAAAAGAGAAAGTGATCTTGTGGGAATCAGGTCACCAGACTGTCTTGAGCTGGTTTCCATCCTGAATTCAAAACCTTGCTGTGGCTTCCCACAGTTGTCACTATGTGGCTCTTCCCAGCTGTTCGGCGTTGTTGAGGGGGCCTTCAGATGGTTCTAGTGGTAAAGAATCCACCTGCAGTGCAGGAGACATGAGACTCGGGTTGGATCCCTGGGTCGGGAAGATCCCTTGGAGGAGGGAGGGCATGGCAACCCACTCCAGTATTCTTGCCTGGAGAATCCCATGGACAAGAAGCCTGGTGGGCTACAGTCCAGGGGGTTGCAAAGAGTCGGACATGATAGAAGCGACTTAGCACACTCAAGAGGGTACCAACTCAAGCAGCTGGTAGCCTTTAAAGAGAATAATTTCCAAAATCAGTATTGCTCCAGAGGCTGTTTACTTGCTCTATTTGGCTTCTAGTTCCTCATTGCAGTTTTGTTTTTTTTTTTAAACCAGTCTGCTCAGCCTCTCTGTAGCCCAGACTTACTTAAAGTCTCTTCCATCTTTATCTTTGTCTCTTCAGTCCCCAGTAATCCACTTTATCCATTGCTGCCAGATTCATCTTCCTGAGGCTCACATCTGATCCGTGCCATTTGTGATCACAGACCTCGGTTCAGATGTTCATAACTCAGAGTAAAGTCTTTGATGACTGATTTCTGTAAGTACTTTTGATCCCACCTCTCCTCCCTAAGAACCCTGTTTCACAAACTTCTCAATCTCTTCCCAGCATCTTCAGTCTATTGCTCTCCGCTAGTGCTTGCTGCTCAGCCTAGTAATGTGATCCTGTCTTCCCATCCCTTCCTGACAAACTTTCTTCAGTAATTCTCCGTGAGCTTAAGAAATAAAATCCAACCCCCTAAAGAAAAAAAAAAAAAAAAGACTTCATTATTTGGTTTCAAAGCCCTTGTCCTTGAGCAACCATCCTTTTCTGCTTCTTTCCTTTCTAGTCAGAGTTCATTAAAACGTAAAGTCTTCATTATCTCCCTGGTCGTGGGAAGCGAAAACTTCGTTCTTGCTCTCTTGTCCTCCGCCATGTGCATCTAGAAGATTACCGTGATGTGCTGATTCTCTCTCTGCTGGATCACGTCTTTTCTCCGTGCCCCTTCTGTCACTGCCCTCCAGATGTGTCTGGTGGGCTCCTTTGTTACGCTCCACCACCTGTCTGTTCACACTCCAGTTCAAGATGCCGTTGGCTGTCACTATAATATTTCTCGGAAACAAATCTGATTGTGTCCTGGTCGTATGTCTTCTCAATCAGGCTATTTAAGGCTGAGTCCCTCCCCAGCCTAGACACTCTTGATGTCATTTACTTGTCGTACTTACCTTTTCTTTTCTCCCTCAAGCGGCTGTCTCCCAGCATGCAGTGCGGTTTACTTGGTTTTGCTGTGTGTTGCCTGCTCTCCACCCTACCCCCAGTGTAAGCTCCGTCAGTCGGTATTTTTATCTTCTGTTAACTGACATAGCCCAAGTGTCTGGTACGCAGTGAGCATTCCGGAAGTATTCGTTGAACGTAATAATGTCAATTCCCATTTTCAGATTCCCGTCCATCTCCCTCTGCAAATAGGATGAAACCCAAACACCCAGTTTTCCGAAGGCTTGCAGAGTCTGGCTCTGGACCCATGCCCGCCTCTCAGCACTGACTCCCCGTCTCACCCAGCGTAGCTGACTCCGCTGGTTCCCTGGGTTTCTTACAGCTCCCAGGCAATGCCGTATTCTTTCAGCCCGCTCTGTTCCTTTTGGGTCTCTTTCTCCTTCCAGAGATCCACTTCTCTTCTTCCCCATGTAGGGAGAACGGTTCCTTCTCTAAAATCCAGCCCCAGATGGCACACCCTGGGGTCTTCTCCAGTGACGAAGAAGAGTCCGCCCCTCTGTCCTCTTTGCCTCTGTTGAATTTGGCAGTTTCCCTCTGACAGCAGAATTTTCCACACTGATGCCACTGTCTCCTCCTCTAGACTCTGCCCAAGCATGTCCAGTTCTTCGGTGTATCTGTTCCAGGAAAGATCAGTGTCTGGCTCACTATTAAGTGGTCACGTAAGACAGTGATGGAAGAGAGGGGTCCCCATGCACTGAACCCTGTAATCAAAGGGTTAAGTGCTTTCGCCATGCAATGTGTTCAAGTTGTTGAGTGCTCACCACCGTCCCCCAAACTGATGGCCCCACAGTGTTCCCTGATTCCATGAATGGAGGGGGCCATTCCACTGACATGATCCATGGGGCATCAGGAATGATCTGCCTCCTCCCCCTCAACCACCCATCAGTCCTGGGTCCTGTTGACTTGGCTTCCCAGACGTCTCTAAAATTCATCTACTTCCTTTCAGTCTTGCCCACAGCCTTTACCAACCTGCCATCATCTGTCACTGTCGCACACTGCCTGGCACATGGTTGAGGTCCCATATATAGGTCTGTTTTTATTTAAATTGGAGGATAATCTCTTTACAGTATTGTATTGGTTTCTGCCGTACATCAACATGAATCACCAATAGGCATACATATGTCCCCTTTGAGCTCCCTGTATCATATGGCCAATTCCCACTGGGTATCTGCTTCACACATGGCAGTGTGTATGTTTCAGTGCTGTTCTTTCTCTTTCTGTTGAATAATTGAATCTCCTGAGTTCAGTCCATACTGGATGACAGCAGGTAAAACATCAGGCTGTAAGACCGAGCTTCAGAGATCAGCCTGTGTTGCGAAGTCCAGGAGTTTTTCTGAAGGATTATGTTAGAGGCTCAGCAGAGTGGTTCTGTGTTGGCCTTAGCTCTAGATGTAACTGGACTTTCTGGAAAGGCAGGTCCCTCCCTCCTGCCTTGATTTTGCCAACAAGGTTACCTTCTCTTTACCTCCCTGAGATCTATGGATGCTCAAGTACACTGGAAAAGTTTTGTCCCAAGTGGTAAAAGGAGTAAGAGAGATTGTGGCCCTTAAGAAAGGGTCCCCGAGGCATTATGAGTTTGAAGGTCTTCATGTCCTCAAATGTCAAGTTGTTGGGATGAGTCTGCTGCTGCTGCTAAGGCGCTTCAGTCGTGTCCGACTCTGCAACCCCATAGACGGCAGCCCACCAGGCTCCACCGTCCCTGGGATTCTCCAGGCAAGAACACTGGAGTGGGTTGCCATTTCCTTCTCCAAGCGTGAAAAGTGAAAGTGAAGTCGCTCAGTCATGTCCAACTCTATGCGACCCCATAGACAGCAGCCCACCAGGCTCCTCTGTCCATGGGATTTTCCAGGCAAGAGTACTGGAGTGGGTTGCCATTGCCTTCTCTGTGGGATGAGTCTAGATGGTACCTAATGTCACTCTCCACTCTCAGTTTCTAAGAATTTTTTATTAAAGCAAAGTACCAGGAACAAAAAGACCTAGAGGAATTAAAGCAATTATAAGATCTACTGAAGTGTGATTCTGAAAACAGTCAATTGGATTTTAAGGTGGAGCCACTCATTCAGTAGAGTCTAGTGCTTCTGCC
Source organism: Bos indicus (assembly GCF_029378745.1). Classification (NCBI taxonomy): domain Eukaryota; kingdom Metazoa; phylum Chordata; class Mammalia; order Artiodactyla; family Bovidae; genus Bos; species Bos indicus. The sequence continues at coordinate 45,510,621 of NC_091782.1, read as the reverse complement.
CGTCTGGGTGAAGCATCATCCTAGGAAAGAGCGTCGTGGGTGGTGGAACGTGTTGGCATTGGAATGGACGGTTGGTAAATGTTTTCTCCCTCTTTTCTCAGCAGACGGTGTTGTAGTGATAGCGTCTGCCAAGTCTTACTCGAGAAAGTGCTGCACCGGTAGTTACACTGACTGTCATCTGACTCTTCTCACGGCCTGTCCTCGCCTTGTTGGGAGTCTCTGTGTCAGGAGGGCTCTGCTCCTCCTCGTCCTCCTTCTCGAGCCTAGGTTAAGGTTGGCCAAATCCGTTTTGGGTGCTCCAGATCCCCTAGGCTTTGGCTGACTGTCACCAGCCTTTAGAACATGTTGGTATGACTCCCATTCCAAAAGGCAAAAAGAGAAACGGAAGTTCGGTCACGTGGTTTCTGTTATCTGTAACCATGGAAAACGTTGGCCATCTGTGAGGCTCCCGTTTTAACACTTTTCTTTCTCCTTTTTCCATCTCCTCCTCGGGAAAACAAGCTGAGGAAGTGGAGAGGCTGGCGGCCATGCGTTCTGACTCCCTCGTCCCAGGTACCCACACCCCACCCATCCGGAGGAGAAGTAAGTTTGCCAACCTGGGGAGGATCTTCAAGCCTTGGAAATGGAGGAAGAAGAAAAGCGAAAAGTTCAAACACACGTCTGCAGGTAAGGTTATTTGTTTGCCTTGATTTTTCATTGGGCATCTGTTGACTTCAACTCAGTAGGTTTGTTAGTAGAATTTAATTACAGTTGGCTGCCTGAACCAAAGGGAAAAAAATCAAGCCTTGGAATTGCTCTCGTGTGGAATAATTCTTCAGTGTGATTGAAAATGGCTTTTAGATCCTATGTGTTTTCACGAGTCTCGGGCTTTTTGTTGGTGCTTTTCGGTTTATACAACCACCACTTTGATTTGATCTATAAATATCTGAACTTAGCACTCCACCTTGCCCATACTTGAATGCTTTCATTCCAGCGTTGACAATCCATTTCTTATTTTTTATCCTTATTTTCCCTCCTCTGGTTAAAAATCGACACAGAGCAGAAAGTAAGTTGTATATGGTTGTTGGCAGATAGGAATAGGTTTTTTTTTTTTTTATGGAGGAAAAATCTTGAATAAGTGAAGCATCATTGTAAAATGACAAAGGTAACTCTCTAGTTCATAGCCTAGTCGACAGCAAGGGAATCTGGGTACACTCAGCATGGCTGGGGTCTGACGAGCCCTGACTCTGGAGTCAGATGACCTAGCTTCAAGTTCAGCTCTGAAACTTGTTAGTTGCGTGACCTTGGTTGATTGAACCTTGCACCCCAGTTTTCTCGTTTGTGAGATGGGGTGAGAATGGTACCTTACGAGACTATGTATTAGTAGGATGTTCCTGGTGGCACTTTATGTGCATTTTTTTTTTAATAGGTAAGAGTATTACACAGAGAAATGCCTAGGGAAAGAAATGCTAAGAGTTCTGGTTTCTCTGTGTTGGGTTTGAGATGAGATGATGGAGGAACCATGCAGATTCATTCTCTCTGTTTCATTCTGATTTTGATAACGTAAGTACACAGGTCATCTAGGGCCACTCTGGGGCTTTTAGTTCCTTCTTACCCCATGTCCTGTTCTCCCTCCTCCTCAGAATCATCACTTTCTCTCTTTCTTGGTCCTCTTCCCGCTGTGGCTCACTCCCAAAGTGTGAAGTAGGCAATCTGCTTCTCGTACCTTGTCTACAGATCTGAGAATTTTCATGCTGGTTGCTTTGAGGAATGAAAGAGAAAGAGATAGGAAAGTTGCCAAGTCTTGAAATCTGTACCAGTGTTCATGTAGCCATCCCCAGTTGCTGCTTGTTTCTGAGATGGATGCCTCCATGTCCTGTTGCCATCACTTGTTCATTCCTGAGATTAGAATGAATCTGTGAATTGCATGAATCTCTAAATTGTCACCCCGCTGACAGTCTCTTCACCTGAATGCATTCTCCCTGGCTTTTTCTCCATTATACAGGCTTATTAAGGTATCATAAAGCGTGTAGGTCATTTACATATCTCTAAACACTTCTGAGAGGTTTTCATGCAAGCAAAACTCTAAAAGGATGACTCTCCTATATCCCCCCAGAGTGAAACAGAAAAGGACACTCAGAGCATTGCCTGGAGAACAGAAATATAAATGAAATATATTCTCAGGCAAAGTGAGAGGTCAGATGTGAACAGGAAAGAAACAGGGAATGTTCTGGAAGCACTGGAAAAAAATAAGATTCCACAGATTCCTTTGTGGTCCTCCTGACTGTGCTATGAAAACAGCTTATAATGAAACAATCCTATATAATACATTTAAATAATGGCCATGTATCAGCATGAACTCCTGAATGATGCTGTAGCGGATGCATTTCCTCTGGACAGTCACGAGCTTGGCTTGGTCCATTTGGCAAGACCGTGGGGCGAAGCTCCAAGGCTTCTTGTGCAAAAACGCACCTGAACCGTTGTGCTGACTTCTTTAAGGTATCAGAGAACCTGTCCTTTGATGGATGCAAATCCAGTGGCATCAGACTACTCATGAACCATTAAAGTCTGAAAATTTTTTCATTTAAAACTTTAGAGAGAAAGAATTAAGACCTGAGATAGGCAAAATTGCAACTTTAATCTTTCTTAGTATTAACTCATCTTAGCAAGTTGTTATGACCTCAGTGGCCAAACTGATTCATTTGGCAGATGAATGTAATATTTCCATGTGTTTTACTTATTTTTTAAAAATATATTTATTTTATTGTTTGGCTGTGCCGAGTTTTGGTCATGGCACGGGGGACCTTCTGTCTTCACTGCAGTGTGTGGGGTCTTAGTTGTGGCCTGTGAGATCTAGTTTCCTGGCCAGGGATCGACCCCCGCCCCCCTGCATTGGGAGCGTGGCGTCTTAGCCACTGGACTACCAATGAAGTCCCTGTGTGGCTTTATTTTAAAGGCCAGTCAGCTCCTGAATTAGAGAAAATGGAAGCTAGGCTGTGGGCTGTCTGTAAACCATGATAAATGGATGGGTTATATGCTGTAACCAGCTAATCTGGTTTTTAGTTTAAGTCAGTGGTGTGCACTGTAGTATATTTTGTTCTTAACTGGATTCAGAAATATTTTTCCTGATTTTTGTAAATAAGGAGAGACTTCCTGTGCTAGTTCTTAACTTCACAGAGAAAACAATGACAACTGAAGGATGTTTAACATGATAAATTGTGTGTATGATCAAATAGTACTTTAAAGTACAGACTTTACTATGCGTGGCTAAGCGTCAAGTATACAAAAGAATTGACTGATTGTGGGAATGTTAATTGGTTGATCAATTTCAACCATTATGCAAATATTTGTTGTGTGTGTGTGTGTACATATGTGTATGTAATGTATTTTCATATGTAAAACAATTTCCACAATTTTAAATACACAGAATAAGCCCAGATATTACATTTATGTTATGTATTTGCATTTAAACTTGTGTGCTTTCTTGATTACACAAAAGGACATTAATACAGTGGATACTTGGCCTATTGTTATTTCCACAGTGAGTTACATTTCTAATTTGCCAGAATTAGCTATACTGTAGTTTCCCTGTAACTCAAGTTACAGAATGCATGTGTCTGTGTATACAGCATTTTCAAAGGTGCATCCAGAAGTCTGGCTTTGTAAGCCATATTAGCAATAAGAGAACCACGTTGGAAAATGATGAGCTCAACATTTTCTCAGTCTTGGCATCAGCAATTACATGAGTTTATCAAAGACCTATCTCCACGTTCCATGCTGCTCAAACGTCTTTGTATTCCAAGCTAAAGGCTGGTGTCCTTAAAAGGTCTTCAGCACTGAACTTTGGATGGTGGTGAAAGCCCAACAGGACAGGGAGCTTCTCTCAGAAGCATCCGGTGTTACACGAGGGTAGGAATAAAACAGGAATGGATAGAACACCACATCACAGGTCCTCGTGGAGATGATCCTGACACGCCCTTCGGCCTGCCCTCAGGTGCCCTGCCCAGGTCCTGTGATGCACTCAGCCCGACAGGTCCAGCTTCTGTAGAATCAGCAACAGATGTCCAGCACACACCCCACACCTGCCCCAGGGGCAGAGACAGGTGACAGCATCCTGTCCGAAATCGAGAGGGCCTCCCCCAGAGTAGTCAACCACAGCCATCTTCTCCAGATCCCTTGAAAATGAGGACTGTATTTATAGAAAAGCAGAACTGGCAGGAATAAACTGTGAAGATGCCACCAAATTACGGTTTTGTTTCCTCTTGACAGAAAATCATAAGCTGCAGGAGTTGGCCCTGGAAATCTACCATGTGCCAAAATTCCCTTTGTGCTTCTAAAGCTTTCCTGCATCCCTAGGGCTTGAACAACAATAAAAAAAATAATACAAACCTTGTCCTGAGTGCCATCCACATACTGACACTGGCCGTGGGGTATGAGCGTGAGCGGAAACCAGATCTTGTGGGTTTGGCATGCGTGGTGTCGTTGGAAGAGGCAGACAATCAAATTGCAAGAGTAAAGGTTACGGTTACGGTTAAGATCACACCTGTGATAGGACAGCGAAGGGAAGGTACTCAAAAGAATGGTGGAGAGGGGGAGCTTCAGGGAGCAAGGAGACTTTCCTGAGAGAGAGAAATGTGAGCTGGGATCTGAAGGAGAAGTAAAAATTTATAAAATTAGCATTCCAGGTAGCAGAAATGACATGTGCAAAGGTCCTGTGGTGGACAGAGCAGGAGTGAGCAAGCTAGGAAAGCAAAAATCAGTGGCTAGAGAATGGAAAGCAAGGCATATGGGATGGACTGAGGCTGGAATGGTTACCGGAGACCGGAGCCTCGCTGGTCCTGTATCCTGTAGGAAAAATTAGACAAGAGTGGGCGTGGCTGCAGGAAAACCAGTTAGGAGGTTGCTGTGCAGGTGCTGGTAGGTTGGACTAATATTTGGTGATAGAATAATGGGTGGATTTAGGAGATGTCATAAGAAACTAGTGACAGGAATTAGCAACAGATCAGTTGGCAGAAGAAGAGAGAAGTGTCACATCTGACACTCTAATGTTGATCTAGGGTATATGGCGTGGCCTTAAAAATGAGTCCTTTGGGAGAGTGACAGGTTTGGAGGAGCGGAGGCAGGGCGGGGAAGTGCAGGGGAAATGGTTCTAATTTTAGGTCTCTGTTCGAGTCAACTTTGTGATACCCAGTGTTGGCATTGAATATACAGAAGGCAGAGGAGAGGTCTGCTCTGAATTTACTTTGGGATCGCGTGTTGATTAGAGCGATGACCATATGTGAGCTTGGCAAGGGAGTGAGTAGGGAAAGGGAAGAAAATGGGCTGAAGACTGTCTTGTAGACAGAGGAAGAATGTCATTGCTAGTGACTGGACAGAGTGGCCTGAACCTGTGAAGGAGGAAGAAAGATGTAGGAGGAAAACCAGAAGGATGTGAAGACAGGAGCCAAGAGACAAGAAATGTTTCAAGACATGGGGAATGATGACCTCTGTTCATTGCCATGAAGAAGTCAAGTGAAAGAGGTACAGAAAAATGCCCGTCGGCATCAGTGATTCTGGTCGTCTAGAGTTCACTGAAGTTAGTGAGAGGTGGATTCTTTGGGAGTAGGTGCCAAATGAGTGTGGAGTGAGAATTTAGCAGGAAATAAGGAAGAATAAGTTCTCAAAATGTCTGGCTGTCAAGTGGAGAAGAGAGACAAGACCAGAATGGATGGTGGAGGACACGAATGTGTCTTCAGGGGCTTGTACGTGTGCATTTTGCTTGGGAGGGACTGTGTGTGTGCCTTCTAATTTGTTGCTGGCGTTTTATGATGAAGGGGACAGAAGCAGGAGGAGCCAGTGTGAGGAATCCAGTAGAAAGAGTTAGAAAATATGAAACCAAAAGGGTAAGAGGGCTGAGATGACAGAGGTAGTTGGGATATAGAGCACCGATGGGAGAATTAGCATCTGCAAAGGGCTAAACAGCCTCCTCCAGTGAAGCAAGGGAATCAGAGGGCCTGGTTTCCTGGTCAGGTAGGAAGTTGGAAGTGACCCTGAGTCTTCCTAGGTGATAAATAAAATCATCTCCTACCAGGGAGGAGATGAGGAAGATGTGCAGAGTTAGGCCCAATTCAGGTCGATGGTGATGAGTCTGCATGGCTGTCTGAGCACAGCTATGCATAAAGCAGATAGCTGGGTCTGTCCATGGCTGGAGTTTTGCCAGATGGATAAAAGGGCAAGATAGACAACGGGGATTATTTATGTCAGTTTCCTGCAGCTGCTGTAACAAATCACTGCAAGTTTGGAGGCTGAGAAGAGCAGAAAGTTCTTCTCTCATAATTCTGGAAGCCAGAAGTGCAATATCAAGGTGTTGGCAGGTTGGTTCTTCCCAGAAGCTTTGAGGGAGAATTATCCCATGCCTCTCGTAGCTTCTGGTAGCTACTGGGCAACCCTAAGTGTTTCCTGGCTTGTAGCTGCCAGACTTGAATCTCAGTCTTCACATGGTCCTCATCCCACCTGATTTCTCTGTCTCAAATCTCAGTCTCCTTTCTCTTAGGAGGAGAGAGGAGACATTGCATGAAGAATCCATTCCATATCCAGGATTGTTGTTCAGTCGCTCAGTCATGTCCAACTCTTTGCGACCCCATGGACTGCAGCACACCAGGTTTCCCTGTCCTTCACTATCTCCTGGAGCTTGCTCAAACTCATGTCCGTTGAGTCAGTGATGCCATCCAGCCATCTTATTCTCTGTCATTCCCTTTTTCCTCCTGCCCTCAATCTTTCTCAGCATCAGAATCTTTTGCAATGAATCAGCTCTTCACATCAGGTGACCAAATTGTTGGATCTTCAGCATCAGTCCTTCCAATGAGTATTCAGGGTTGATTTCCTTTAGTATTGATTGGTTTGATCTCCTTACAGTCCAATGGACTGTCAAGGGTCTTCTCCAACATCACAGTTCAAAAGCATCGACTGTAGCCACAAAATTAAAAGATGCTTGCTGCTTGGAAGAAAAGCTATAACAAACCTAGACAGCATATTAAAAAGCAGAGACATCACTTCATCAACAAAGGTTCACATTGTCAAAGCTGTGGTTTTTCCTGTAGTCGTGTATGGATATGAAAGTGTGACCATAAAAAGGCTGAGCGCGGAAGAACTGATGCTTTCGACTGTCCAGGACAGATGACTGCATCCAGAGATCCTTAACTTAGTTACGTGTGCAAAGACCATATTTCCCAGTAAGGTTCATTGATGAAGGTTAGGTCTTGAACATCTTTTGAGGGGATGCAATTCATTCCAATGTGCTCCTAGAATTTACATTGGATAGGAAAGGAGAGGTCCAGTGGGTTGAAAGGAATTTTAAAAAATCAAATCTTGAAGACGCTGATGAGTGAAGGAAGCAAATTGTAGAAGGATGGACAGAGTGAGATACGTTGTAGTTTTTACAGCAGTATATATGCCCTGAAAACAGTGAATGGGAATGGGAGGGATTCCTGATAACTTCAACAGAAACTGTAACATTTTATTTCTTTTAAACAATATGAGGCAAAAAGGTCCAGTATTAATGTGTATCCTGGGTGGTGGGTTCGTGAATGTTATTCTCTACAGTTTTCAGTATATTTGATATTTCCATAATTTAAACAAAAGAAATAACTCTAATAAAAAGTGACTTTAAGTTCCAAAGAAGTCAAAGAATTTTAAGACGGTCAGTGGGATCGGTTGCCAGAAGCAAGCTGGCAGGACAGGAGCTTGTGGGTTCAGAACCGCGTTGTTGAACTTGCGATCTTCAAAGTTATGGAGACAAAATGCAGACCAAAGCTTTGGAAGTGGGTGGCTGAGGTGGAGGAATAGGTCAGGAAGTTATTTAGAGTGTGAGAAATGATCCTGTCCCATACGTAGGGCAAACACCCTATGTATCTCTCTTATCGCAAAATCTTGTGCTGATTTAATTTCCTATTTTCAATCAAGTAATGAAAGGAACTGTCCTTTGATTCTGCTGTTCAACTAATTGTTCATTGATATGTTCTTGGAAAGATTCTGTTTCTTTTATTCCAGTTGAGATGATTCAGCCCATAATAATTTCAGGCCAGTAAAGTACTGCAGTTTAATTCATAGAAAATCAAAGGTTGCTTTTTAAACATTTACTCCAGCTATTAACAAACCCTCATCTAGCACAGGTCAAGTTGTGTCGCAGCAAGGCAGCGACTTTCAAGCAGAAGTGATGGGCGGTCCATCTGCCTGGCACACAGTTGGGAGCCTGAGCACCAACCCCTGGGTTTTGTTTGCTCTGTGAGTACTAAGTCATTCAGTCATGTCCAACTCTTCTGCAACCCCATGGACTGTAAGCCCGCCAGGCTCCTCTGTCCATGGGATTCTCCAGGCAAGAATACTGGAATGGGTTGCCATTTCCTTCTTCAGGTAATCTTCCCAACCCAGGGATTGAACCCACGTCTCTTATGTCTCCTGGCAGATGGGTTTTTTTCACCCCTAGCGCTGCCTTACTTGGCTCCAGCCCCACCCAACTGCCAGCAGTGTTGAAGGGCCAGGCCTGAAATGTGTTGGGAGCTCCGTTCATATTAATAACAGGGTCCAAGAACAGTCTGCATGACTTGCCCAGTGTTTTTCTGTATAGCATGACATGAATACAACTGTGGGTAGGAGATGCTTAGGGACTCACGTGAGCACGGAGCTCCAGCCTTCTCATTAGGTCCCCAGACTGATTGCCCTCCAGCTGTAGATTTTGCTTATCTCACACCGCCCCTCCCCAGAGCAGGAGCCAACCCTGAACCCTGGCTTGTACCTACTTCAGCTACTTTCTAGTCGCCCCTTTCCCTCAGGGCCAGACTCTACTTCCTTTATTTCTTCCATCCATTCATGCAGAGTTACTGATATCTTTGGCAGCCATTAGCTTCAGGATTCCCTGGGTAGCCCATGTCTCTAGAATTGTTCTTCTTCAAATAAAACTGCTTAGATAGTGAAAGTAAAAGTGAAGTCACTCAGTCGTGTCTGACTCTTTGCAACCCCGTGGACTGTAGCCTACCAGGCTCCTCTGTCCATGGGATTCTCCAGGCAAGAATACTGGAATGGGTTGCCATTTCCATCTCCAGGGGGATCTTCCTGACCCAGGGACCGAACCCAGGTCTCCTGCATGCAGGCAGACGCTTCAGCCTCTGAGCCACCAGGGAAGATAGTGAAGACAGTGTAAACTGGATTCTGCCTTTGGACCTGGTGTGTTGGCTTCCTGGCTCTGAAGGGAGAGTCTGTCACTGATATCCAGGACAGTTGGCCCCCCTGCTAGCCCCACCTTGCTGATTCCTGTCTATTAGGGATCCCTAGCATGCTGTGTGATTGAGGCAAAATGTTAGTTGCTCAGTCGTGTCTGACTCTTCTGCAACCCCATGGACTATAGCCTGCCAGGCTCCCCTGTTCATGAAATTCTCCAGGCAAGAATACTGGAGTGGGTTGCCATTCCCTTCTCCAGGGGATCTTCCTGACCTAGGGATCGAAGCCCAGTCTCCTGAGTTGTAGGCAGATTCTTTACCATCTGAGTCTCCAGGGAAGACCTAGGTCACCTGCAATTCCTGGAAGAGAGAATGAAACCCTAAACTTTTCTTCCAGGCTTATCGTGACATCCTTTTCTGGCATAGAACTGAAAATCCCTTTCACAAGTGGAATCATTGCCTCAGATCCGGCACAAGACTGGCTGTGTTCACTACGAAGACCCTCTGGATCATCACTGGCACTCTTGAGTTGGAAGTTTTTTTCCTTCCCATTCAGGTGGAGAGCTGAAACTGATAGATAGACAACATCAGTTATCATGAATAGACACATGTGTGCTTGGAAGAGAGCTGGTTTAGGACTTTGTGCCCTAACTTTAATGTTCTCTTGTAGCCGCGCTTTCCCAGCTGACAAGGTAATGTTATCCGCCTGGCCAGAGGTTAGAATTTCAGACTTCTGTAAACCGCAGCAAGTCTAGAAATAATACCAGCTTGGCGTGTTGCACCCACGTATATGTACCAAGCACTGCCACTGTGCCTAAAGAAGGCAGCAGTGACGACAGAAAAGTCCCCCATCCCCCAAAGGTTATGGCCTGAAGGGAAAACCAAGTAATGAAGTCAATAATTACAACAGAGCATTGGGTTGGCCAAAAAGTCCATTCCAGTTTTTGCATTATATGGTATGGGAAAATCCAAATGAACTTTTTGGTCAGCCCAGTGAAAGTGATGGGAGACACACAAGAGCTCCAGGAACTCAAAGGAGACAAAGCCAGCTGCACTCTTAACTTACCAGGAAAGGTTTCCTAGAGAAAGGGGCATTTAACTAAGGGGTTAGGCAATGGGGGTGAGAGAATCTTCTCTCCCAGTGGAAGGAAGCCTGGAAAAGAGGACAGGAGAGATTGGCTGTCTACAGCTTGCAGAGAGGTGGTGGTTGGGAAAGGACTGTTGGCTTAGAGGTGTTCAGAGCATGTGAGAGATGAGGAAGAAGAGGTGGGCAAAGGTCTGCTCTTAGAGGTTCTCATGAGAACATCGTGGAGTTCTCATCAGGCTTTTTCCTGATGCATTATCCTCAGGAAGCTGTCGGAAGACCTGCCTTTTTGAAAGCTCCTTTTCTATATGATGGGGAAAGTTTGCAGGGGTACCCAGTGCTGTTAATGTAGCTTCTTCTATATATTTGTGTTTGTAATGACAGAAGATTTGCTTGTGAGAGAATCAAGATACCTCATTGCTGTCACAACCAAAGGAATATGAAGTGTCTCTGGTTCTGGTAACAAGGAAAGTGGTTAGCAGGTGGTTGATTATACTGTGAGCGAGAAATGAAGATAACCAAGACAGTTGCTGGAGATATTTAGGAGACAGAATGAGCAGGACTTGATTACAGCTTGGATGTGAAGAGTAAGGGAAGAGTAAAGAGCATGCTCTGGTTTTTCTCTTGAGCAATGACATGCCAGTCAGATGGATGGAGGTACCACTTACTACATCGTGTTTATGGGGAAAATTGAGCATATATTTGGAGGCATGCTGGAGGGATATTAAATATAGATGGAAGATACTGAATACAGAGGACTGGAATCAAGAGAGGTCTGGCTGGAAATGCTGATCTGCAAGTTGTGGGACCTGGATATTCGTTGAAGCCATGGAATGAAAAGTCCAAAGGAGAATGTCCCATGGGAAGCAAAGAGGGGCTTTCAGAGCCCCCTGAGGTCCCCTGACCTGTAAGTCAGGAACACAGACAGAGGAGTCTACGGAGAAGGTAGACGAGGCCCGCTGGAGTTAGGAGGAAAACAGGAGGGGTTGTTGGCTTCCTTGTCCAGATCTCAAGACAGGAGGGGGCTCCGGTCTGCCAGGACCTGACGAGATAGTCAGGACTGAAAAGTGCCTGTTGGGTTCAGTGACAACTCATCACTGGTGTCTTTGGGAAGAACAGTTTCAGAAAATCCATATGGCTTGGAGTTTAGAAAGCTTATGGTTAAGGTGTAAATGAGCACTGAGGAAGCAGACTTCTTTTAAGGAGTTTGGCTAGAAGGGAGAAGGAGAAATACAGAGTAATCACCAGAAGGGGTATGAGCTTAAGGGAAGCGTGTTTTGAGATTGATTGGATTGTGTCAAGATGCAGAGTTCGCCTTCACGTGGCTTTAGCATTCCAGGGGAAACAGAAACATCAGCGCAGTGACTGTGGAGGCAGATTAAGTGTGTCTCCACACATTTTTCAGTGACGACAAGTCTCCTGACGAGGAAAAACAAACATGCAAATAATCAGAGCACTATTGAGCATCTGATTTTAATAAGAAATCATCAAGTTGTGTAGCTCTCAGCACCTGGCTGGATCACAGTTCTCCTTGTATGACTGGAAAATTCAGTTTCTTCAAGAACAACAACAAAAAAGGCTGAGCATGGACAGGTACAGAATCTTCTTTCCTGCGTACCCATCATGGCCCAGAGCGGGAACATCTAGGGGTTAGAAGGCAAAGTAGACTTAGTGGTCCTATTTTTAAAGGACAACTCTAGGAGGGACAGGCTAAAGGTTGTGAAAATCAGCCCCCACCTGGAGTGGAGACTGTATAGAAATCATTGTTTCCTGTTGAAGTGAACTTTATGCAGCGTGCTTTGCTTACATGTCAAGACTGTGAAGTCTTTGATGATGGCAGTCCTGCCTGCCTTTGCCCCTCTGACCCCCAGCATTAGGTAGAGCACCTGACATAGTGGGTACCCAAGCGCAGTGGCTGGCCAGCTGTATTGTTGAGGTCCTCTAATAGTCTGAAAGTGGAGAGGTGAGGGCAGCAACTGAAGCATAAGCCAGAAGGTCCCCGCCTTGGAAGGACTTCCATGATTGCTCTTCAGTTTATCAGAGTTCATAGGTCAGGTTATCTGGGCAGTACTGTTGCTTGGGTTATCTGTTGCTTGGAATGAAACACCCCAAAACTTAGCGGCTTAAAGCAATGAACTCAGTTGTATTACATCCTGTGACTGGGCTCAGCTGGATGGTTCTTCAGTCAGTCTGCCCTGGGGCCTCTCACGTGTTTGCAGACAGATGGGACTGGAGGCTCCTGGGGCCTCCCTCCTTCTCTGGGTCCTCACAGAGCCATTCCACGAGGTCTCTTCCTGTGGTTTGTCCAGCAGGGTGATTCAGGGCCCCCAAGAATGCAAAAGTAAAAGCTGCCAGGCCAGTTAAGACTCTTGTCCAGAGTTGGCCCAGTATCACATTTGCAGGGTTCTGTTGCTTAAAAACAAGTCACCGGAGCAGCCCAGACTCTTTGTTGAAGCAAACCAAGCAAGAGTGTGAGTACCAGGAGCATGGTTCATGGGGTGCCGTTTTTGCAAGCCAGCAACCTCCATTGTCAAGGTGTAAGAAAACTGCGAGTGCTGCTTATTCCCTTCTTTCCATGTATAATGTGCTGTAACAGTTTTGTTGATAACAAGGGAAATTGTTATAATCTATTGGGTTTTCTGGGAATGTGAAATATGCACGACCCTTTCCATGCCATATTACTTTACTCTCACAACAGACCTGCATGGTGTTATTAGGCCCATTTGGCAGGTGGAGAAACTGATGATTAAAGCAGCTAAATATTTTTCAGTTAGAAATGGCAGGGTAAGAACTTAAGCCTGGCATCTTGTCACTTACGTTGCATTTTGGATCCATGAATATGGGAACTCATAATTTAGATGCTAAAACATACCATTCATTTGCACTAAAGTGATGTTACAGGATCCTTTCCTTTTCCTACTTATCTCTAGAAAGCTGAAATGTGAAGGAAGAGAATCTCATCAATAAACACGGACACTGGAAATCATGATTTCTTTCTTGAATGCCCTTAGAGGCAGGGGTTAACAACTTACCCATCTTTGCATCGCACAGTATCTAGCTCAGTGTCATGTACATGGCAGATGGTTTGTTTGTTTATTGACTAAGAAAGAATACAATGAACTGGCTCCAAGCAAATACCATTCAAAACCATCGCATTTCTGTTGGCCCTGGAACATGGCATCTTTCTGCTATAGGGCACACAGAAACAAAAGATCCTGGATTAGGTGAGCAGTCGTTGACAGCCTGGCTTCTGGAGCAAGTGCTTGTTTGAGGGCTGGACATCGGCAGAACTGATTCTGAAAGGACACAAGCTTCACAGCATTTGTGATGAGGCGTCTGCCCGGCCACTGACTTGCAAGGTAATCGGAGTTCCCTGTGACGAGGCGGTGTGAACCAGTGGTTAAGGCACAGACCCTGCAGCCTCTCTGCTCAGGTGTCTCAGGAAAGTACTTTGTAGTCTCTGACCTCAGTTCCCTCAGCTAAAATAGGAATAAACCCAACACTTCATAAAGCTGTGAAGATTGAAAAAGGAGTTGTGGAAGCTCTTAGGATAATACCTTGAACATAGTTAAGTATTTTGTAAGTTTTATCTGCCATTATTTTTTTTTTCCTAGAAGTGCTTTAGAAAGCAAAGAAACATCCAAGAGTAATGAAATAGTTATTTCATAGTTTCAGCTTTTGAACGGTGTATGTGTCAGACGACAGTTATGATGAGCTCCTCTTAGACGTGTGTGTGTGTGTGTGTGTTCAGTCATGTCTGAACTTTGGTGACCCCATGGATTGTAACCTGCCAGGCTCCTCTGTCCATGAGTTTTCCCAGGCAAGAATACTGGAGTGGATTGCCATTTCCTTCTCCAGGATATCTTCCCCACCTAGTGATCGAAGCCACATCTCTTTCATCTCCTGCGTTGGCAGGAGGATTCTTTACCGATGAACCACCAGGGAATGTTTATCTGGGTACTGGGTGTAAGAGTTTGCTTTCAGACACCTTGTACAGTTCCACACAGCTGAAGTTTACCCCGCATTTTCCTAGGTGCCCACAGGTTAGTTCACTCAAGTATTTCCTCTTCTCTGTGAATTTACAATTAAGTGAACACACACAATGGCCCCCGAGGAAGTGCTTCATCCGGTTTCTCCTCTGCTACATCACAGGCAGAAATACTGATTATAATGAGGTACTCTTGGGGGAAAAAACAATGAAGGTGTAATCTCCTGAAAATCAGATCTCTGTGGCAAGTCCAGACGCTCAAAAGTAGACAAAGACATAGGAAGGAACACCGACCGTGTACTTTATTTTCCAAACCTGGACATCTTTGACAGTAAAATGAGATGTCATTACTACTTGAGCCAGGACAGCAAGCGTGAAGTGGGTCTGTGCCAGGCAAGGCAGGGAGCATAGTGACTGTGTGCAAAGCCACCTGGACAGAAGCTACAGGCCCTGAGACCGGTTCTGCTGTGCAAACACAGCAGACGTGCCAGTTAACTTGAAGGGAGAGTGGAAGGGGCCGCTTGGACTGAAACTCTTAAGAACATGCACACGGCCCTCATCGTCTGCCGGTTCAGTTGGATTCATCAGTGGTCACGGAGTCTCTGCATCTTTGCAGAGTTCAGTATCTGTCTGCAGCCCTCAACTGTGTCTCTTTTCTTCAGCACTTCTGCTGAATGTCTTGATTGGAAATTTTGTCCCAGGGCCAGTTTTTTCCACTAATTACGGATTCTCTCGTCCTTCAGCGCCTCTCCCCACAGTGCTTGACTGTGCCTGTCGTCAGCTCCTGGGCCAGCAGGCGCAAGGACGCTTTTCCCACCTCCAGCCCCTCCAGGCATCTCACGCTCTACTGCAGCCTCTCGCTGGACCAGACAGTGTGCTCCACTGGCCCTGAGCTCTTCCCGTCTGTGCTCAGAACATTCTTCTTTCTTTATTCCCCTTCCTCAGCTCTATTCCCTCCTCATCCTTTCCTCTGGAAGCTCTCATTTGTCCCCTCTGAAGCTCTGATGCCTCCTAAGTTCAGTTACCTTCTCAGACATTTGCTGGCTCCTTGGATTCACATCTCCATGGGCAGGTCCAGCCTCCACCCTGATGAAGCCAGCCCTCAGCTGGACCATCCCACTTTTATTCCCAAATAAGTACATGGGCACCAGATGCCTCATTTCTGCCCTATCAGGCTTCCAGTCCAGAAGTACCTTGACTATGTGATGAATCACCATTCAGTTTGGGGACATTTGCATCCAGCCTGTATGTTAGTTCCTTATCTGTTCCCATTACAATGTGTGTCTCCTTTCTGCACGGTCGCTTTAATATATGCCTCATTTCATCATGCTTTGCTTTATTGTGCGTTGAGGATGATGCATTTTCTGCAGATTGAAGGTTTGTGGTAGCCCTGCATCGAGCAAGTCTTATTGGCGCCATTTTTCTGATAGCATTTGCTCATTTTGTATCTCTGTGTCACACTTTGCTCATTTGTGCAGTATTTCAAACTTTTTTTATCTGTTATAGTGATCAAGAATCTTCGATGTTATGCTACAACTTGCTGAAGACTCAGATGATAGCGTTTTATTAGCAATAAAGTATCTTTAAGGTATGTAGGTTGTTTCCTAGACAGAATGGTATTGAACACTTAATAGACCACAATATAGTGTAAACATAACTTTTATATGCACTTGGAAACCAAAAAAATTCATGTGGCTTGCTTTATCATGATAATCCCTTGATTGCGGTGGTGTGGAACCAAACCCACAATGTCTCTGAGGTCTGCTGTGTTTCCCTTCCTGCTGTGTTTCATCTTCTGTGTTTCCCCAGAATTCTTTAACCTTTTC
The DNA here is from genome assembly GCF_029378745.1 of Bos indicus. Taxonomy (NCBI): domain Eukaryota; kingdom Metazoa; phylum Chordata; class Mammalia; order Artiodactyla; family Bovidae; genus Bos; species Bos indicus. The sequence goes on along the minus strand of NC_091782.1, from coordinate 45,494,550 downwards.
CCCTTGGACTTTTATTCACTATGAACATGGTAATAATGTATTAGCACTAGCAATAACAGTGGTAGCAGAGGATAGTTGAGTGCCCACTGCATGGCGAATACTCAACGAGCTGTGATATAGCTCTTACAGCCTCAGCAGTTCCTCCTAATATCTGTTTGAGCACTTACTGAGCAGTTACTGCTAATACCTGTTTTAAAGATAAAGATAATATGAGGCCTAGGGTCAGTGACTTCCCCTGGTCACTTGGCTGGTTAATGGTAAAGCCCCTGAAGGGTGTTGGAAAAGACTCTTGAGAGTCTCTTGGACTGCAAGGAGATCCAACCAGTCTACCCTAAAGGAAGTCAATCTTGAATATTCTTTGGAAGGGGTGATGCTGAAGCTGAAACCCCAATCCTTTGGCCACCTGATGCGAAGACCTGACTAATTTGAAAAGACCCTGATGCTGGGAAAGATTGAAGGCGGGAGGAGAAGGGGATGACAGAGGATGAGATGGTTGGATGGCATCACCGACTCAATGGACATGAATTTGAGTAAGCTCCGGAAGTTGGTGATGGACAGGGAGGCCTGGAGTGCTGCGATTCATGGGGTTGCAAAGAGTCAGACAAGACTGAGTGACTGAACTGAACTGAAAGGGTTTGAATGCAAGTCCATCTAATGCCGAAGTCATCTAGGCTTTCTTTGCTCAGAAATATCACTGTTACATGTGACTTGAAGCAGTCAAAAGAGTGAAAAGGTTGAGATGTACGTATATCTAGGTAGACGTGTTAAACACACTTGAATTCAGGAAGCAGGACCCATTAAGAAAACAAAATAATGTGAGAAAGAAGACTTGGTGATTTAGTGATTAATGCTGGCATTCCTAAGCAGAGAATGATACTTATATGATATATATTAACTTGTCTCAAAAGAACACGACTTCTTATGTGTTGGTTGATTTGTACTGGGGCTGGTTTTCCTTGTACAGTTAGAGGAAATAGAGGAATGACCTTCCGCAGTGGATCAATTATGATTTGGGGCTCGTTTGACTAAAACAAATTTCAAAGAACCTTAATGGGAAAATAGATGGGGAGCCCACACATGAATCGAATCGTTTCTGAAGGTCAGTTTTAAAGGTCTTCCTTCTCTCTCTCAGCTCAGGGGTGAGTTGGGGTGGGGGCATTGCAAGACTATAACGTGTGTTAACTATTCATGAAATCCTGTGAATGAAAGGAAGCAGTGTGTTCCAAGAACCTGCCTTGAGTCTGACCTGGGGAAGGAGGCTGTGGGTGATAACCTCAGATGCCACAGAGGACTTCCCTGTCTAGTCCCAGTGAGTTATTAGTCAGCAGCGCTCTGAGAGGGCTTTGTGGGGTAGAAGTCAGGGAAGAGAGGCGATGATGTTCAGATGCAGATGTCGTTTCAGCATAGAAGAAGACTATTGTAACATTTCGTCTATTTTTGTCCTCCAGTTAGCCCAGTGTGAGCTTCTAAAGAGAATGAATATCCCTTCTGTGGTCGTAGCAGCCTTGCTCTGTCCTTGGAAAGGCTGCACTGTTCGTTGGTCTGGGGTTTATAGTGCCTGGCTTCTTGGGAGCCGTGAGAGGCTCCGCAGTTGTAGGAAGCTGCCTGCTACCCCTGCACCTGGCTGTCAAGGGCGCCCGTGTAAAGGGTCTTTGAATGCTTCCCAGCCTCCAGGAAGGGCTTGTATAATGCAATAGTTTGAACAGCATGCTAATTACATTTCCAGGTGTTTCTGTGAAGATTCTATGAAGCGATTATGAACTGGCATTTTACAATATCATTTTACAATAATGTATTCCTAAATGGGGAAAAAAAATTATACAATTTCTCCACCATGGCACAAAACTCTTATTTCATGCATGGACAACTGGAAAGATTTATTAACAGAAAATTTGCCATTACGATGAGGATCCTTCTTGCCTGCTGCATGAATGACTAAAACTTCATTTGATAGATTTGGGTCAGGTCAGTATTTACAGAGGTGCTCATGATAACGGGCCTTCCTGATGGCCACATCCGTTGCTGGCTGTTCTGTAAAGACCAGTGGGCTCTTGTGTGTTGAATGCTAATGGAAGATATATAAATATCTCTAAAAAGAGTCGACTTATGGTATTATCACAAACTGTCTCCCCATGTAAGGAAATTAGTGTCATAATTTTGTGTCTAGATTCTAAATAAGCTTGAGAGTTTTTTTTTAATAAAAATTTCCATTAAAGTTTGAAAATTGAAAATTCACCCTGTATCCTACATGCTTATCAGTTACGTTCATTTACATATGTATCTGCTCACATTCATTCAAAGTAACTTCACAAAGATGAAATCAAAATATAAATGTTACCGAACTCAATTTCATGTGCCCAACGCACAGTGAGGCCAGACAAACCGAAACATACGATTTTGGAGCACAGAAAGGTTTATTGCAGGGCCATTCAAGGAGAATGGGTGGCTCATGCCCCCCCAGACCTCACACTCTTTTAGGGTTTCAGCAAAGCATTTTTAAAGGCAAGGTGAGGGGGGGCTGTGGTTGGTTGTCCCAAACTTCTTGGTGTGGGAATCCTTTGTTCTTGCAGCTGTCCACATAGGTCCTGTAAACCTCCAACAGGACAAATGTTATTCTCTGTGCTGCAACTTTTTATCTCTATATGAATGGAAAAAAATGTTATGTGTATTTCAGGCAACATCCTTAAAGCAAAAAACAATAGAATGTGAAGGTTAAAGAAAAAAAATCTAATATGGAGTTAATTTTTATCCCACTCTCATTTTAATTTTTAAACTTAATGTTGGGTCATCGTAGAACTCTTGCTCATAGCTATGATGGCTTCCTGATGACTGTAAGACATTTCCCTGAGTGTGTGCTGTTATAAATAACCCTGCCAGCGAAATCTGTTTGTGTAGCATTTCTGTATTGTGTACTTTTTTCTTTAGGGTAGAGAATTGGTTCTGGGGCTCAATGTGTTGTGGGTAAATATTTTTTGTCTCTTGCATTCCAGAAAGGTTGTAATGTGGTGTGAAGGGTAATGACTTTGCCCTCAGCAGGGCTGGAATATAAGGATGTGTAGGGGTGTTAAGTTCTAAGTGTGGTCAGGGAGAAATCAGGCAGGGAAGAGTAGGCTAGGGTGTGTATCTAGGATATTCCAGCACGGGACAGTGTGTCCAGAGTGGCCCTTGGGTAAGCTGTTGGGATCTTTGGCCTCTGTTTGGACCAGTTTCTTTTATGGTTAATTTTACACTCCTGGTGTGAATGTTGCCCTGCACTCGTGTGTGGAGTGCATGCCTTGCATGTCTTCCCATCAGAATGATGGAACTTTGGTGAGAATCTAGTGAGAGCTGGCTGGAAGATATTTGGATATTACCAGTATAAACCTCAGAAACTGTGACAGACACATTATTTACAAATGGTCTCTGATAATGGGATTAATAAGAAAAAATAATGCTCCAGGAAATAGTTGGATGTTTTATAATAGTTCTTTATCTAAGGGGAATTGTATGAAAAGTGGAATTCCTTCAGCCAGTCACAGGAGTCTTTACCAAAGAAGATATGATACAGGTTTGGACCCACAAGTGGGTGGGTCTAGATCCACCCACTTTGGGTGTTACTAGATCTTCAGTTTTTAGGCAAGAGGAGCAAGTACGTGAGAGAGGCGGCTTCTGAGGGACCAGAACACAGGCTCTTTTGTGTTATAATAGGGATTCCAGACTTTATCCTGTAGGCAATGGGTCACCATTAAAGGGTTTAATCAGGGTTTCAAACACAGTTTGTATTTTCAACTTAACAAACTAGGCAAAGGAAGTAACTCGCAAATCAAAGAAGAGTATAAATGTCCCATAAATATAAAAGCATATCACTCTTACTCATAATTAAAGAAACACACATTGAAATGAGTGAGATACTACCATTTTTCACTTATAATTTTGGCAAAGAGAAGAAATTGAGAACCACACTGGGTCAGCTGGTGCGAGAGCAGAGTATGAAACAGACACTCCCATGCGCTGTGGGTGAAAGGATGAATCAGTGCAAGCTTTTAAGAGGACAGTTTGGCAACAGTAGCCAACGTTTTAAACATTCTTACCCTAGACCTTACAATGCATCATCCTACCAGATGGTAAAGCAAGGAAGAACACTCCAGACAGAAGATGCTACAGAGTTACAGATCTGAGGAGGGGCAGGCACAGGAGGAATTGTACTTTTTCAAGGGCTTAACCCACATGTATGCTTGCAGTAAGATGGATGTGTAAGGTTGTTTGTTACAGATTGTTTATAATATCAGAAAACCGGAAATAAGACAAAAGCCTGCAGTGGAGGGCTGGTTATATAAATCATGGTCTTTTTACAAAAAGTGCCAATGAGCCACACACACACACAAACACATCTCTGAAGAGATATGAAGGGAACCTTAGGATGTACAGGTAAGTACAGAAAGCCATGTGAGATGCAAACAAAAGGTGTATTATCTTATTCATGATTATTGTGTTTTTTCACTTCTACATTTTGTCTTGCATGCTCGCTAAGGTGTTTCATTGTGTCTGACTCTTTGCGACTCTGTGGACTGTAGGCCATCAGAGCCTCTGTCCATGGGATTTCCCATGCAAGAATACTGAAAGTGGGTTGCTATTTCCTCCTCCAGGGGATCTTCCGGATCCCAGAGATCAAACCTGTGTCTGTGTCTACTGTGTTGGCAGGCAGGTTCTTTACTACTAATGTCACCTGGGAAGCCCCTACATTTCATCTTGATTTTATTTTTAAGATTTAAAATTATACATATTTAAGGTGTACGACATTCGCATGTAACGAGGTGATTATTTCAATCAGGCTAGTTAACTTGTCTCACATAGTTACCATTTTTTTGTTTGTGTGATGACAGTGCCAAAGATTTACTGTGAGCAAATTTTCAGTATTCAATACGGTATTGTTAAGGGATAGATTATATGTAGACAGGTTGGTTTCTGAATAAAAAATTTTTCTGCCAAAAATATGGAAGGAGCAGAAGTGTAATGGACTTTGGGGAATAGAACTGGATCTTGTGGCTAGATGAAGGAGGCGAGCTTGGCATTTCGTTGTATTCCTTTTTTTGCATTTGATTGATTGCCACAGGTATGTGTTACTTTTACAGAGAATAATTACAAAGGATATATTCCTACCAAATTCCTACCAAATCCTACATTGACAGGCAGATTCTTCTATCACCGAGCCCCTGGGAACCCATAGATACCATTGATTGTTACCAAATTGAAATTCTTTTTGTTCAGTCCCTATAAACAGTTTTATTTGTTAAGAGATTGAAGTCATTTCTGGCCTCTGTTCCAACAAGTGCCTCTTTTTCAGATGCATAATTTGTTCAGCCTTCATCTGCCACACTGAGGCCACCGCATAAGGTGGGAAGCCCCTCCTTCCTCTTTATCAAGCCTGGTTTTGCTCTCTGAAAGGGAAATCCACAGAGTTATCCCCTCCAGACATGCTGCGAGTCCCCGGCAACAGATGGGCTAGGACACATTCACATCTGTCTTCTGTCATCTCAAGCTGCAGGCTCCCAGCCTCAGCTTCCTGGCTGCCCCATAGCTTTATAAACTCAAGGTCGTATGCCAAAGGGTCTTTCCGCTCTCTGACTGCCTACTTCAAGCTTGGAAAACAAAATACTGTAAGTTAAGCTAGGTCCAGGGCCAGCGAGATAAAAAAAATAAATCTTAAGAGTTTCACTCTTCAAAATTGTGTCACGGAAATCACAGAAGTATCTGACCAGGTGTAGCTGCTTAGCAATAGAGTATTTAAGAAAACAAGGATGGGGTCATTTTTCTTTTTTGACTGTCCAGGCTCAGGCCTCCCTGATAGCTCAGTTGGTAAAGAATCCGCCTGCAATGCAGGAGACCCTGGTTCGATTCCTGGGTCAGGAAGATCTGCTGGAGAAGGGGTAGGCTACCCACTCCAGTATTCTTGGGCTTCCCTTGTGGCTCAGCTGGTAAGCAATCTGCCTGCAATGTGGGAGATCGGGGTTTGATCCCTGGATTGGGAAGATCCCCTGGAGAAGTGAAAGGCTACCCCCTCCAGTATTCTGGCCTGGAGAATTCCATAGACTGTATAGTCCATGGGGTCACAAAGAGTCGGACATGACTGAGTGACTTTCACTTTCACTCAATGGCTCACGGTGCCCCATCATTGTATAGCTAAGGTTTCTCCTGAAAAATTCCTTTGTTCAACAAATACGTACCTAAGATCTCCTAAATGCCAGGCATAGAAAATTGAGAGTTAAGTAAGACAAAAATCTGCCCACGCTGAACATACCCTGTGGAAGAAAGAGAATTGGCAACCAGTAATTCCAAGGCTGCCAGATTAGTGATCATGAGATATACACAGTGTTTGGAAGCACAAAAGAAGTAGTTCCTTGACTCTTAATTTAGTTCCAGTTGAGAATTACTGCTTGGGGAAATGACCAGAAGTTTCCATTGGGAAATACTTGGGTGATTTCAGCCCTTTACCTCTGTGTGCACGTATGCGGCACACATTTACGTAACATCTAAAAATGTAAGCACTGACAGCTACACGAGAAGAGTATGATGGAGAACAGCCCGCTGGGATGTTCACTCTTCAAGGCGCCCAACATCTGGTCTTGTGTTTGTTTTGTGCGCATTTATTTTGTACTTACTGTGAAGTGCTGACTTGGACAGAAAGATGGAAAAATCTGGTTCCTACCCCTAGAGACTCAGGCCTCGCCCCACTGGTACAGGAGGAGAAATTATAATTGAACACAGAGGAGCCAAGAAGACAGAGAGATTCTTCAAGGACTTTGGAACTGGCGTGGAAGTTCTGTAAGAGAGAAGAGATTTTCCAGATACAGGAAGAAATGCTGCAAAGTTGTGGAGAGGCAGGTCCGAACGAAACGATAAAACTTCAGTGTCCCAGGAGCGGATGAAGTGGAATGCTCCGCGAGGTCAGGGGAGAATGCTATTACCGTTAACTCCCACCCAAGTGTTTGTGAGTCCTAGATGGACTTCAGTGAGTACTTAATCTGCTAGCTACTATTCTAGATGTGCTTTGTGCATTTTCTTGTTTAGTTCTTGATGTAGCCCCATGAGGCATTACATCCTCATTTTGGATTTGTGGAAAGTGAAGCAGGAGGAAGTTGAATATCTTGCTGATGTCACATCTCCGTGTGTATGGGGCCAAGATCGAGCTGGCTCTTCATCCTCCAGAGCCTGAAAACTTAACCGTAGCAGTGCAGCCACAGTCCTTCAACAGTGGCTAGACTTTGGATAGAGGGAATGAAGGGAGAGAATATTCCAAACAGAGCAAATGGGATTAAACAGAGGCACTGCAGTGGAAAATCAGAAGTGCGTTCTGGAAGTTTGACTTAGTTGGAGCATGGGCTCATAATAGGCAGGTGCTGGGACGTAGCTAAGATTAGATTGTGGAAGAGAGTCAAGACTGCAGAGCTGAGCTTTTATTCCCTTGCTGACTTTTGAGCAAGGAGGTGACATAATCACAGCTGGCCTTTGAGTGACTCACTGGCAGTTACAGATATAACCAATCAGGACAGTCGAGAGCCTGGTGAGGGCTGGCCAGTTAGTAACAGGCTAGTCAAGAGATAATTGGAGCCTGCATGGGGTGGTGGCATCAGGAGGTAAAAGGAGAGGAGGGATTTGAGAGACACAGAGGAGGTAGAAATGACAAGACTTGGGAGACAGGATGTGGGGGAGAGGGAGAGGAGCCATCAGAGGCAGCACTGAAGCTTTGACCCTGGGTGACTCATGACTACGTTGTTTGTTTTCTTTTGTTTTTTTTTAACAGGAATGGGTGAGAGTTCAGTTCAGGAGATGAGAGACGGGGCATTCTGGTTTTTTTGTTTTGTTAACAATTGCCTTTTTTTTTTTTTTTTAATATTTATTTGGCTGCACTGGGTCTCAGTTGCAGCATGTGGCATCTAGTTCCCTGACCAGGGATCAAATCTGGGTCCCCTGCTTTGGGAATACGGAGTCTGAGCCGCTGGACCACCGAGGAAGTCCCTGGGCGTTCTGTTTTCAACAGACTCCTCGAGGCCCCCGTCACACAAGGAAGGAGGGGCCATCTCCGGGGACCGTGCAGAGCCCAGGCTGGGTTCTGTTGTGTCTCGAAAGAGAGCACAGTTCTAATTGCACAAGACAGTGGTGTGTGTTTACTAGGGCTCCCACAACAAAGTGAGTTTAAATGACAGAATTATGGTCTTACAGTTCTAGGGGTTGGAAGACCGAGATCAAGGTGTCAACACAACCAACAAGAAGGTCAGTTCCTTCTAAGGTTGTGAAAGAGGCTCTGGCCTATTGCCTGTCCTCTAGGCCTGGTGGTTTGCTGGCAACCTTTGTCATTCATTGGCTTACAGATACATCACCCCGTTCTCTGCTTCATCTTCATGTGATGCTGTCCCTGTGTGTGTGTGTACAAATTTCCTCTATTTACAAGGACTCTGGGTAGATGGGATTAGAGGCCCATCCTGCCTCCAGCATCTCCTCATCCTAATCTAACTCGTTACATCTTTAATGGACTTATTTCCAAATAATGTCACATTCTGAGATACTGAGTTAGGACTTGGACATGTGCATTTGGTTGGAGTTGGGGGTGGGAATAACAATTAAACCCACACCAACAGTGCATAAGATGAAGGCCTTCTTGCTCTCAAAGGATAACCAGGTTTCTCTTCTTCTGGAGGTCTGTGAGCAAGTTATTACTGGCGGGAATTTTTTTATTTTTGGCCATGTCAGTCAGAGCTGAGGTCTCGTGGCGACTCCTTACTGGGCTTGCAAATATTTCTCTTCAGCAGAAGAATGTTAGTTATTCCCATGAACCAGCATCCTCCTGGTTTCTCAGCTCTAAAACCCTTCTGAGCAGTGACAGTCCAAGTCCTTCTCCAGGAAGAGTAGTTCATTGTAAGGAGCACAAGACTGATAGCTGCAGTATTCTCACTTGGGAATAAACTGCTCCAGGGAAAGGACAGGTGAGAACCAGAGCCCCAGCTGGGAGGACTTGGGGTGTTCAGGTGTAAAGAGAGCCCCACAGTCAGTCCCAGTAGGAAGTGGTTTCTGCCCATTTTTTTCTGCTTTGGACATCAAACTTTGTCAACAAAATCACATATAGCTTTTAACTCAGATTTTTTTCTCCTTGGAAAATGAATTATATCACCTTGTTAGGAAAAAAAAATCCTCCAAAAAGTTTTTAAGGTACCTGGTTTTCCCGAGTTCACCCTCATCCTCATCAGGCTTATAGGCTGTTGTGCCCAAGCAGGATCAGAGGAAAAACACCTTTGGATGAACATTCATGGTCCTTCCTCATGAAACGCCGACCCAAGGAGACCAGGGCTGTGCTCTGTATGTCCAATGGCCATAAGCTTGGGCATCTCAGATGGATGGACACCCAGGAATGAATCTCAAAGAGCTCTGCCCTGGGTGTTTGTAATTCCAATCCAGTCCTTCCCTAAATGACACTCTGGTGGTTTTCCATTTTTCTGTTGGTATATTTACATTTACTCTCCATTTGTATGATTTGCCAGAGCTTGAGGCTGATAGCTTAAACTTTTCCCTTCACTTCCAATTTTCATTACCCTTCCAATCTCTGTAGCCCTGAAAATGAGCTTTTCTGAGCTTCTCATTAATTTTTCACTCCTCTCCCTGCGGGAGACGCACAGATACACAACAATGGGGTTGCAAACCAGCGAATGCTTGGCGAGTTCCTTCTGCACCAGCAATAGTTTTCAGCAACATACCTCCAGAGACTTTTGACAAGTGAAATGCTCAGGACCTGGTTGTACTCTAATTATGGGGTTCCCATTAGTCCTTGGGAAAGTTGCACTATATCCCAGTATTATGGTGTGCACTAATTTGCTCTTTTTTAAAACATTGATTATTAAGGGTAACAGTGCTGAATGGATAGCCAACAAGGACCTAGTGTATATAGCACAGGGAACTCTGCTCAATGTTATATGGCAGCTTGGATGGGAGGGGAGCTTAGAGGAAAATGGTTACATGTCTATGTATAGCCGAGTCTCTTCACTGTTCATGTGAAACTATCACAATATTGTCGATCAGCTATGCTGCTGCTGCTGCTGCTGCCAAGTCGCTTCAGTTGTGTCCGACTCTGTGCAACCCCAGAGACGGCAGCCCACCAGGCTCCCCTGTCCCTGGGATTCTCCAGGCAAGAGCACTGGAGTGGGTTGCCATTTCCTTCTCCAGTGCGTGAAAGTGAAAAGTGAAAGTGAAGTCGCTCAGTTGTGTCTGACTCTTAGCGACCCCATGGACTGCAGCCCACCAGGCTCCTCTGTCCATGGGATTTTCCAGGCAAGAGTACTGGAGTGGGGTGCCATATAACCCAATACAAAATAAAAAGTTAAAAAAAGAGTAGCAATGCCCTATATTAGCAAGGTCACTGATCTAACTGTTATTAACTGTGTGACCATAGACAAGTGACTTCACCTCTCTGAACCTTATCTCTTCGTCTTCAACATGTGAGGCTTAGCTTGGACCACATCCAGGCATCTGTTACATCTAAGCCTTCTCCCATTTTGACAGCAGCTGAGCATTCTTCTCTCTGAGTATAAAGAAAATCATTTCACCAGTTTCTCTCCCTGTCACCATTACTCTAGCCAAGAACAGAATCTGTGTGTTGGAAGGCTAAAATATTCTCTGGCATCCAGCTTTATGTAAGAAACGTGACCCATGGAAACCGTCCTGTTAGAACAGCTGCATCGCCAGCTGTCTTGACGTTGCACAGAGAATCCTGACCTTCCCTGCCCTCCTCCCCACTGGAGCCCACACAGCCTTCCCTCCTGATTTAGAAGACTGAACACTTTTCTTTAGGGACCTTTTTAAAAGGTAGGTAAAATGCTAGAATTTAAGGTTCTGTGGGACAAGAGTGGGCCAGAGACCTCTGTAATAAGCCTGCAGTCTTAGTAAGCACGAACCTGCTAACTGGTAAAATTAACCTTATTGGAAATTTTACCAACAGTCTTCGTTGGAACTGGGGTGTGTTCAGGGTCCAAACGGATAAGCCTTTCAGGATGCTAAACTAAGTCTAGTGCTTGTGGTTTCTTTCTGCGAAGTCCTCTAGAATGAGATAACCTTCTGAATATACAGGTAGTCCTCTAAGAACTAATAATTCAAATGCTCAGTGAATGAAATAGGATAACTGCTTTTTTCCCCCACTGTTTTCGTCACCGTGCGCTGCCTATATCTGATGTCTAGAAGTAATTATCTTGGGAATAAACCTTTTTGATCAGGAGCCAGAAATGCTGTCTGAAAACAAATTCCCTTATATTGTCCTTGAGGACAGTAATGTGTCCCGAGAGAGAAAACATCAACAGAAAACCTGGTAGAAAGAGGCTAAGGAAGGATTAGGGATTGGGTAGCTCAGTGATGTTAGAACTGTCTCCACTTAAATTTTATGTCCTCTTAGGTTAGAACTTTTTGTGAAAGAAAAAAGTTTTTAATGGCTTGCTTCCCGGACTAATAGAAAACCAGAGGAGTTTTCAAGCTGAGCTAAAAATGAGAATATTTTTAGAAAAATACAGCAAGCACTGGGAGTACAGACAATTTGTTACATCAACATTAAATCAGAATGTGTTGAGCAGCAATGGATTATTTCTCCCCCCAAGGAGAGGATAGGTATAGCGTGCAGTATTTAAAATAGCTGGGTAAGAAAGTCCTGAGTGTCGCTCTTTTCATGTACCCCAAAAGTGTTGAAAATTAAAAATATATATATAGCAGTAATTATTCTGAGTGAAGCTGTGCCAGTATTTGATGTCCTTGGTGTATCCCCATTTTCCTTCCTGAATTAGATATTTTTTTCCTGGATGAAAGAGTTCATAAAGTGAAGGGTTCAGAATAGATGGTCCCTGAGGCCCCTGCCAGCCCTCATGTTCTTTGGTTTTAAATCAGCACATACGGAAAAAACATGTCAAAGTTTATTAAGTTTTCTGTTGCAGTCAAATATAGTAACAAGAGAAATGATACAGAACAGAGGATTTACCCGTTCTGTTAGCAAAATATCTCTCCTGCACAACGCCCTCCCCAGCCACTGTTTCAGGCTATAATTGCTGGAAAAGGCTGTATGATGTTATCTGAAGACTTCTGTAAATAAGCCAAAAAGAAGCGTGGTTTGGCCCTGTAAATGCTACAGCAGGTAGCTCCCCTTGCAGGGAATGCCGGAAAATGATAACACCTGAAGTACTTGCAGTTCTTTTCCTAGAGTAACTAACAATTCATAAAGAATTGCAGGTAAGATCATTCTTACCACCTTTTCTTTTGAGCCACAGCAGATGTTATTTTAAAAGAACCCTTAGGAGCCAAGAAAGAGCTGTTTTAGGCCAGGCACAGACTTGTGGGGATGCCGCTGACAGCCCTCGGTCATGCACCCCACATTATTCTGCCTCTTGGCCTTGTTTGTCCTAAGGTTGCCCTTCTTTCCCTCCCTCCCTTCCTCTTCATCTGCCATCCTCTCCACTTTTTCCTTCTCCACCACCAGTCACCGATGGCTCTCAGAAAGCATCAGTTTGCTTTACGTCAACATGCTGGAAATGTCTGACTATTGCAAATTGTATCTTAAGAGTATAAAGTTTTCAATGGTATCTTTAGAGTCCTGAGGAGGAATACTGTTAACCAGCAATTTTGTACTTGGGTAAACTAGTGAAATGAAAATATTTGGAGTGAGAAAAATCTAAAAAAAGTTTACCACAAACAGATAATCCCAAAAGAAATGAAAAAAATATAATTTAGGAAAAAGAAAGTAAAAGAATAGAATGTTGGAAGCAATAATGATCAAATAAATTGGTAACACTTTTCAGTGCCTATTGTTAATAAAATAATAAAAATCATTAATCATTGGAGGGTTAATTAGATAAAGGCAGAACTAGTATACTAGGTTGCTGGTGTTGTTCAGTCACTGAGTTGTGTTTGACTCTTTGCACACCCATGGGCCGCAGCATGCCAGGCTTCCCTGTCCTTCACTGTCTCCTGGAGTTGGCTCAGATTCATGTCCATTGAGTCGGTGATATTATCTCATCCTCTGCTGCCCCATTCTCTTTTTGCCTTCAATCTTTCCCAGCAACAGCGTCATTTCCGATGAGTCGGTTCTTTGCATCAGGTGGCCAACGTATTGGAGCTTCAGCTTCAGGATCAGTCCTTCCAATATTTGGGTTTGATTTCCTTTCGGATTGAATGGTTTGATCTCCTTGCAGTCCAAAGGACTTTCAAGAGTCTTCTCTAACACCACAATTTGAAAACATCTGTACTTTGGCACTCAGACTTCTTTATGGTCCAGCTCTCAACATCCGTACATGATTACTGGAAAAACCATAGCTTTTGACTCTATGGATCTTTGTTGGCAAAGTGATATCACTGTGTTTTAACACACTGTCTAGGTTTATCATAGCTTTCCTTCCGAGGAGCAAGTGTCTTTTAATTTAATGGCTAGAGTCACCATCAGCAGTGATTTTGGAACCCAAGAAAATAAAATCTGTCTACTATATCTTGTATATTAGATAACAGCATATAAAGCAGAATGATAAGACCTGAGTAAAGATGTCTAACCTCACTATATTATTTGGAAGGCGAGGATAAGGATTTATTTTGAACTTTCAAAGTCAAGTAAGCATATTAAATATTCAAGGCTAACCATTAAAAGAATAGAAGTAGATACACAGCTTAAAGTCGTTTAGAGGGAAAAAGAAAAATAAAAGAAACCTCATGGTCTAAAAGAAGGTTATAAAGAAGGAAAAATGAAAAATCATGATAATTAGTACAAATAAGAGTAGAAATGAGCCCAAATATCAGTGATTATAGTAAACATTAATGGTCTATGCTTGCTGCCGCTGCTAAGTCATTTCAGTTGTGTTAATGGTCTATATATACTAGTTAAAAGGTTGGGGTTGCTAAAAAGTATATAATAAAATCAAGATATAAGTTCTTTATGAAACATACCTCAAACATAAGGATATGAAAGAGTTTATAATAAAAGGACACAAAAAGATACACCAATCGGTTATTTTTTAAAAAGAATGTTTAACCCGGGTCTCCTGCATTGCAGACAGACGCTGTACTGTCTGAGCCACTAGGGAAGCCCTTATATGCATTCAGTTCAGTTCAGTCACTCAGTCGTGTCCGACTCTTTGCGACCCCGTAAATCACAGCACGCCAGGCCTCCCTGTCCATCACCAACTCCTGGAGTTCACTCAAACTCATGTCCATCGAGTCGGTGATGCCATCCAGCCATCTCATCCTCTGTTGTCCCCTTCTCCTCCTGCCCCCAATCCCTCCCAGCATCAGGGTCTTTTCCAATGAGTCAACTCTTCGCATGAGGTGGCCAAAGTATTGGAGTTTCATCTTTAGCATCATTCCTTCCAAAGAACACCCAGGACTGATCTCCTTTAGGATGGACTGGTTGGATCTCCTTGCAGTCCAAGGGACTCTCAAGAGTCTTCTCCAACACCACGGTTCAAAAGCATCAATTCTTCGGCGCTCAGCCTTCTTCACAGTCCAACTTTGACATCCATACATGACCACTGGAAAAACCATAGCCTTGACTAGACGGACCTTTGTTGGCAAAGTAATGTCTCTGCTTTTGAATATGCTATCTAGGTTGGTCATAACTTTCCTTCCAAGGAGTAAGTGTGTTTTAATTTCATGGCTGCAGTTACCATCTGCAGTGATTTTGGAGCCCCCCAAAAATAAAGTCTGACACTGTTTCCACTGTTTCCCCATCTATTTACCATGAAGTGATGGGACCAGATGCCATGATCTTAGTTTTCGGAATGTTGAGCCTTAAGCCAACTTTTTCACTCTCCACTTTCACTTTCATCAAGAGGCTTTTTAGTTCCTCTTCACTTTCTGCCATAAGGGTGGTGTCATCTGCATATCTGAGGTTATTGAGTGGGCCTTAGAAAGCATCACTACGAACAAAGCTAGTGGAGGTGATGGAATTCCAGTTGAGCTATTTCAAATCCTAAAAGATGATGCTGTGAAAGTGTTGCACTCAATATGCCAGCAAATTTGGAAAACTCAGCAGTGGCCACAGGACTGGAAAAGGTCAGTTTTCATTCCAATCCCTAAGAAAGGCAATGCCAAAGAATGCTCAAACTACCACACAATTGCACTCATCTCACATGCTAGTAAAGTAATGCTCAAAATTCTCCAAGCCAGGCTTCAGCAATACATGAACCATGAACTTCCAGATGTTCAAGCTGGTTTTAGAAAAGGCAGAGAAACCAGAGATCAAATTGCCAACATCCGCTGGATGGAAAAAGGAAAAGAGTTTCAGAAAAACATCTATTTCTGCTTTATTGACTGTGCCAAAGCCTTTGACTGTGTGGATCACAATAAACTGTGGAAAATTCTGAAAGAGATGGGAATACCAGACCACCTGACCTGCCTCTTGAGAAACCTATATGCAGGTCAGGAAGCAACAGTTAGAACTGGACATGGAACAACAGACTGGTTCCAAACAGGAAAAAGAGTAAGTCAAGGCTGTATATTGTCACCCTGCTTATTTATATACGTTAATATCAGGCAAAAATATTTTAAGTCAAGAAACATGTATAAAGTTGGATCATTATGTACTGATGAAAGGAACTGTTCATTAGGAAGATATAAAAATAAATACACTATCAACAAGCTATAAGATGGCCAAAGCCCATCTTAAGTTTAGAAATTGAAATTTAATATATTTCATGGATTATTTTATGGATTAGATGTTTTATGAGTTATATTTTTTGGATTAAATAAATTTTATTTTACAGATGAAAGAATAAATTATACTCTATTAAATACTTGTGTTAGTTGCTCAGTTGTGTCCGACTCTTTGCAAACCCATGGACTGTAGCCCACCAAGCTCCTCTGTCCATGAGATTTCCCAGGCAAGAATACTGGAGTAGGTAGCCGTATTCCCTTCTCCGGGGGATCTCCCAACCAAGAGATTGAACCCAGGTCTCCTGCATTGCAGGCAGATTCTTTGCCATCTAAACCACCAGGGAATCCCAGATATTTAGAATTGACTGAAAATATATTGCATGACAGATATATGTGAAACATTGCTAAAGCAGTAAAGGGAAATATATAACCTTAATTGCAAACTTTAGAAAAGAAGAAAGGTTGAAAAGAGCCAAAGTTAATGAATCAGAAAACAATGAAACAGTAAAAAGATCTATAAAACCTAAAAACAAAAGACCTGAAATAGATAAAAATCTAACAAAAGTAATTGTATAAAAATAAAGACACAAATTTAAAAAAAAATCAGAAATAAAAAAGACATAACTACAGAGCTTTTTATTCAGAAGAAAAAATGAACTATTTCATACCAAAAATTTTAAACCTAAATTAAAGAGACTTCCTAGAAGATAATATATATTACCAAAATGGGAGCTAGTAGAAATAGAAAATCTGAATAAACTATCAAAATAACCAGTATCCAAATTAAATCAGTGGTTTAAAAATCATCCTTTTCTAAAACTTTTTTTATTGAGATACAGTTTACATACAGTAAGTTTCACCCTTTTTCATGTACAGGTCAATGAGTTCAGTTAACTATGTATAGAAATATAAACCCCATTACAATGAAGACATAGAGCAGCTTTATTGCTGTTAACAATTTTCCTCCTGCCCTTTTTTAGACGACTCTCTCTCCCACCCAAGGCCCAGTAATGGTTGATTTGTTTTCTGTCCTCGTGGTTTTGGCCTTTCCAGAATGTTACATAAATAGAATCAGAAAGTTTGTAGCTTTTTCAAAATGCATTGGGATGCATTTCTGTTGTGCTGTGTACCACTGATTTGTTTTTCTTATTAGCAGTATTCCATTACATGGTTTTGCCACACTTTATTCACTGAACCAACTGGAGGGCTTTTGGTTTTTGTTTTTCTAGTTTTTGACGATTGCATATAAACATGTTTCTAATCACTGGCTGTGAGGCTGCTGGGCCATATGTAAGGGTGCGTTTAATGCCATATGAAACTGCCACCCTGTTTTCTAAAGGGGCTGTGCCATTTTGCCTTAACCATTCGCAAAGCAATGGGTTCTGGCTGCTTTGCATTGCCACTGACACTTGGTATTGTCCATTCTTTTGTTTGGTAGTCGCTGAGTCATGTCCGACTCTTTGCGACCCCATGGACTGTAGCCCCAACAGGCTCCTCTATCCATGGGATTCTCCAAGCAAGAATACTGGAGTGGGTTGCCATTTCCTTCTCCAGGGGATCTTCCCTACCCAGGGATCAAACCTGAGGCTCCTACACTGCAGGCAGATTCTTTATAGTCTGAACCTCCAGGGAAGCCCTTCTCTCGCTTAAGCCATTCTAATAGGCATGAATGACATCTCACTGTGGTTTAAATTTGCATTCCCTGGTTAATGATGTTAAGCATCTTCTTATTTACCATTTTTATATCTTTGTTCAAATCTTTTAACCATTTGTGCCGTTTGTTTTTCTATTACTGAATTTTCAGATTGCTTTTATATTCTGGATAGAAATTTCATGCAGTAGTCTGGGGGAGAATGAACACATGTATGTGTATGGCTGAGGCCTTTTGCTGTTCACCTGAGACTATCACAATATTGTTTGTTAATTGGCTGTACCCCAATACAAAATTAAAAGTTAAAAAAGAAAGTTAGATTACAGTAATCTTCTTTTGACTGCTGAGGAAACAGAATGGTTTGTTCTTTAAAGATTTTTTTATGTAGACCATTTTTAAAGTCTTTATTGAATTTGTTACAATTAAAAGGTTACATATAGTAGTTTAAAGTTACCTTTCTTTAAAATACAGAAAAGATCTTTAGACCTAGATGGTTATTTACATAAATTCTACCAAACTCTCAAGAAACAACTGCAAATTATTTTAGAACATAGAAAGGAGATAAAGCTCCCAATCATTTCATAGTATAATCATGAACAGAGCTAAGAACACATTGTAAGTAAGAAAGGAAAATTTGTAGGTCACCTTTACTTGCAAACTAAAGTAACTAAATTTACTTTATTTGGAATAAATATTACCAGATTAAAGTTTGGTATAAATATTACCAAACTAAATCCAGTAATTGAGGAAAAAAATCACATCCTAGGGTTTATCTATCCCAGGATGGGTTAACATTAGATACATTGGTTAACATGTATTAATGTAATTTGTCATATGACCATATTAAAAAGAAGATCTTATAATTATCTCAAAAGACGAAGCAAAACATTTGATAAAATTTAATATCTATTCATGATATTAAAGAAAGAAAAAAGGTAGCATGTTACAAATAAAAGCTGACTTTTTTAACCTGGTAAACTGCACCTACCGAACACACCATGCTAATGGTGAAACACCGAAAGAATTTTTTTATGATAATAGCTGAAAGAGAAGACTGTTCACTCTCACTGCTTCTATTTAACCTAGCCTAGGGATCCTACCTAGAGAAATGAGATGATGATTTCTACAGAGAATCTATGTGCAAGAGACTCTGTAGAGAACTCAGAACTGACTGGAAGATTTGGCAAGATTGCTGAATATAAGATTAATAAGGTGTGTATTTAATAGAGGTCATATAATATCACTATGTAATCAGTAGAGGTCATACATACCAGCTAAAAGTAGTAAGAGAATACAATGATAATTTTTAAAAAGATTCTCTTCTTTGCAAGGTTCAAAACCACTGGGAGCTGTGATTCTGGTTTCTATAGTTGCTTCTCTCAGATCAGATCAGATCAGTCGCTCAGTTGTGTCCGACTTTGCTTCTCTAGTTCACCCCTAAAGGACCTGAATCTTCTGACTTTACAAATAACCTGTTTCCAGGTTCCTCCTTTGATTTTATTCCCAAACCTTTATAAAGTAATGACTGTGTTATTCATGACTTCCCTGGTGGCTCAGATGGTAAAGCATCTGCCTACAATGTGGGAGACCCGGGTTCGATCCCTGGGTTGGGAAGATCCCCTGGAGAAGGAAATGGCACCCCACTCCAGTACTCTTGCCTGGAAAATCCTATGGATGGGGGAGCCTGTTAGGCTGCTGTCCACAAGGTCGCAAAGAGTCGGATGTGACTGAGCGACTTCACTTTCACTATGTTACTTACTTTTGTCTAGCACCTATTTAACAAGTTCGCCTTTTTAGATCTAGAAAAGTTCCTCTCTACGTCTGTTCTCCAGAGTCTTCTAAACATGGATCAGATAGTCATTGTCGTGACCCCACTTTCTGTGTGTAACAGTCTTTCCTCCCAAACTTTGCCCACCTTTGATTCTGAGCCTTTTGGATATCATAACATTGTCCCCACAGTAATCCTGAAAAAGGCCTCTAAGCTCAACTCAACATTGAAATGACTGCCTTGTCTGCAGGAGGACAGAGGACACAACACAATAGATAATAAAATACTTCCTCATGTGCTCGCAGAGCCAGGGCAGCGTGACACCATTCAACTCTGCATCGCTTGAGCCTAACAGAGAGTCTTGTGAAAACACGGTGCCAATTATATTTGTAAGCGGATTATACAGAACTTCAGAGGACCAGAAAACAGAGTGATTTATTTTAGGTTCTCCACAAGCAGGTAGGGAAGGTGCTGCTTTATCCCTTCTATCTGTTTTCCCTTCGTGGTCACTGTTCAATCATAAAGTGACCTCCAGTAGGCCCTCCACTGAAATTTTCCAGGACTGGATAAGACTGCAAATGCAGCTGCCCTCCCCCTTGGTTTGACTCCTCTTCCTACCTAAGGCCCATCCCTCCAACCACAAGGAGCCTCTGAGGCACATGTGTGGACATCCACCAGAACACCTGTTCAAGACCCATCTTCTAGAAGAACTTGGCCATCTGGACAAGGAAATAAATGCTCCTAAGTACCCAATATCCAGAGTGTGGTTTAAATGGTGATGCAGGTTTCAGGTGGACATACTCCCTTGGCCCAGACAACTTACCTGGGAGGAGCAGAGTTGTTCTTCTTGGGCACCAGGCTTAGGACAGGCTTTCTCTGCTTCCTGCAACAAGCATCCATCAACTTGTTTCTTGAAGAATTCTGACTCAATGCACTGCCATCGTTTTAGGTATAATCATAACATGTAAGAACTTGAAGAGACCTTCTTACCCAAACTTTTCATTAACTGAGGAAACCAAGGCCAGAGAAATGAACTGACTTGCCAGTAGTCATATAATCAGTCAGCATTAAACACATATTAGAAAACCAGGTCTTTCTCCAGAGACCAGATGGTGTATTTCTCATTCCTGTCCTTCTAGCTCTGTGTTCAGTGCCTATCACTATAGTTTCTGAATGCTTTACAAATAGTTTTGCTTTTAGCAAAAACTATGTTGCTAGTGAATAAAATTTATATATTATAGCCACAGTGGAAGGGACTCATGTGGGAAGGGCAGAGGAAAATGCACCCATATGCTCTGCAGCATCTACATAATTTAAGTTTCTCCTAATTGTGAAATAATAAATTCCCATGTGATGAATGGGTTATGTCTTTTAGAATCAGAAGTGGGCACCAGTAAACTATCAGATGGGTTGAAATGCCAGAAACCAAGTAATACAGTGGAAGGAAATAGCTTTGCATTGTTGACGTCTTTTAAAATCCATCTTATCCCTTCAGAGAGCCCTCCAGAGTAACATGCCCCGTGGATCCTATACTGGATCCAACTTGGCATCACAGACGAGCTATTGCTCATTCTTGAAAGCTATAGCTGTAGTTCACTGAGTGTATTTTTAGCCAAGTGAGAAGAGAAGGAGGAAGATAGCTTGAATCTCTTTTCATTTTATATTGATTGTTCTTTCAACAAGTATTTATTGAATAATTTGGTATATGCTAGGTCCTGTGTTAGGAGCTAGGAATAGAGAGGTAAACAAGGCAGATACAGTCCCTGCTCTTAAGTAGCTTCCAGTCTACTGGGGAGAATTATATGAGACCTTCGAGAGGGTAGGGAGGTGTGTGAAAAAACTGAACTGAGATCTAGGAAGCCCCTCGTAGAGCAAGAAGCAAAAAGGAACTCTATGTCTTTGAGTCTGTGTCTATTTTGTAAATGATTTGTATTACTTTTTTAGATTCCACATATTAGTGATAACAGATATTTGTCTTTCTCTACCTGACTGACTTCATTTAGTATGATAATCTCTATGCCCATCCTTGTTGTGCAGATGGCATATTTCATTCTTTTTTATGGCTGAGTAGTATTCCTGTGTGTGTGTGTGTGTGTGTGTGTGTGTGTGTGTACACATGCAGTAGAATATTACTTTCTCCATTCATCTGTTGATGGACATTTAGATTACTTCCGTGTTTTGTGATTACCAAAGGGGGAAGGGAAGGAAGAAGGATAAATTAGGATTATGGAATTATTACACACCCCAGTATAAAATAAACAACACATATTTACTGTAATAAATACAAATACAAATGCTGCTGCTGCTGCTAAGTCACATCAGTCGTGTCCGACTCTGTGCGACCCCATAGATGGCAGCCCACAAGGCTCCACCATCCCTGGGATTCTCCAGGCAAGAACACTGGAGTGGGTTGCCATTTCCTTCTCCAGTGCATGAAAGTGAAAAGTGAAAGTGAAGTCGCTGTCATGTTTGACTCAGCGACCCCATGGATTGCAGCCTACCAAGGCTCCTCCATCCATGGGATTTTCCAGGCAAGAGTACTGGAGTGGGGTGCCATTGCCTTCTCCGACAAATACAAATAAATAAATACAAATAAATAAAAATGTGCTATTTACTGTATAGCACATGGGAAACTAGTATCTTTAACAGCCTGTAGTGGAAAAGAATCTGGAGCTGTATACCTGAAACTAACACAGCATTGTAAACCAACTGTACTTTAATAAAGTTGTAGAGAGAGAAAGAAAAGGAATGACTGAGTGAACAAATGAACTCTACTGGTTGGCAAACCATGGTGGAGATGCTGGATGCTTTGTCACTGAATATGGCAAACGGTTTCTGCCTTCATTGAGAAAATGGTAAACTGCAGCCTGAAGACTCACCTGAGAAGTAACATTTCCATATTTAAAAGGCTTTAGAAATAGAAATCTAGAGGAAATTATGGAATAGTCTCCTATTTTTAAAGCTGCTGAGCTTTAAAATAGACCCTTTAGCCTGAGGTGGTTTAGCCAGGATCTTGTTTGTATCTCTGAGTGATAAACCTAGGGAACCCCTCAGGGTCTGTCTGAGCTTGATTACCTTTTTATGATTGACAGTGCTTGGTAATACTGAGCAATATGCATCTACTTTGTTATTTAGAAACTGGTGGTACAGTGCTGAACAATGTTGTGAGATTTTTGTGGAACTCTGGGTGAGATATATTAATAAGGAAATCAAAAGCAGCTCGCTTTTATTACACTTACTTCATAGTATATTCATATGAATCACAAAGAGGAGGTATTTTCTGAGCCAGCCATATGGTCTTATGTTTATATATTTTTTGCAACAGCTTAATAAAATGTTTCGTATCTAGGTATATTTAGCCAGAAGAATACCAAATGTATCCAAGTCCATAAATAAACAGTGAAGCTAAAAGTTATGTGAGCAAATTGTCTTTCCAGTTATTAGAAATGGTCCATACCCAATTGTTACAATCATTCATTCCCCTTATCTCGGTGGCTCAGATGGTAAAGAATCTGCCTGCAGTGTGGGATACCCAGGTCAGATCTCTGGGTTGGGAAGATCCCCTGGAGAAGGAACTGGCAACCCACTCCAGTATTCTCGCCTGGAGAATCCCATGGACAGAGGAGCCTGGTGGCTAGAGTCCATGGGGTCACAAAGAGTCGGACCTAACTAAGCGCCCAACACGCACACACTTCCCTGTTTGCCCTTCCAGCCAGCACAGCACACCCAGCACTGTGACAGGGAGATCACAGTTAACGTGCGTGTTTTAGGTCAGTTTAGTTATTAGCAGTTACACTGTCAATGGTGAAGAGTTTACTCTGGCTTAGAGGGTAAAGCATCTGCCTGCAATCCAGGAGACCTGGGTTCGATCCCTGGGTCGGGTAGATCCCCTGGAGAAGGAAATGGCAACCCACTCCAGTATTCTTGCCTGGAAAATCCCATGGACAGAGGAGCCTGGTAGGCTACAGTCCATGGGGTCCTAAGAGTTGGACACAACTGAGCGACCTCACTTTATACCCTCAATGCTAATTTGTCCAACTTAGTGGAAATAAGACATTAAACTAACAGACTAAAAACAGGGGTCTCTGTGCCTCAAATTAATTCAGTTGTGGCTAAACTGTGTTCCAGTCTGTAACACTGACTGTGTTCCAGTCAGTATCCTGACTGTAGTCTGTAACAGTCAGGTTCTTCTGTTAATGTTACACTGATGAATAGCACTTCTGTGAGGCAGGGACAAACCATGGACTGAAAACCAGAATGGAAATAAAACGCCCCAGTAAATAGGCTTGGGGGCAAGGCGGAATCTGATTTTGAAGAGCCATTCTTCCAGCAGGGTCTGCTGTTTTTATTCTGGATTCAAGTTAGCTGAGCAAGCTTTTAATTTTAAAATTAAAACATATTAACTGCATCATACTTTTTCCCCTGATTGTATTTTTTAAATGGTAATGTAGCTTTGTGGTTTAGAGAAGGGATCAGGATGAGGTAAGGAGCCCAGAAAAAAAAGCTAAAGATAAGAGAGATGAAGCACCAACTTGATACGTGTATTGGAGAACACAAATCAACTGCGGAGTTTTGACACAGATGAGAGTATAAAGTTGTATACATCTGATGATAATTATGTACCACAGAGGTCTGCAGCGTTGTTTCATCCCTTCTCTCTTCTCCGTGTGGACTGAATGTTGTGTCCCTCCAAATTCATATGTTGAAGTCCTGAAATAAGCAAACAAAGAACTGAGCATATTTCAGCACGAGTGGTCTAAGTTATGTGTCAGGAGCAATCCTCATAGCACCCTCGACACTCTGGCTCAGTTTGGGTGATGCTCTGCTAAGTCTGCAGGGTGTAAGTTTAATCAGGCATGGGCTCTGCCTTCTTTGGGTTTTGGTTTATTTTAGTCATTGAATAAACAGGAGATCCTAGGTACAGGGTCTCCAGAATATCCTGACTTTGTGGCATTCCTATGCAGGAATAGAGAGACTAATAAATAAATAAATAAACCTACCCCCAAGGGGGAAGGTCATCCAAAGATTTCTGTGCGTGGAGGATGCAGGTGAACAGTAGAGGAAAAGATCTGACCTTGAACTTAACTTGGAAATATGCTTGATACTAAACGTTAACAGTTGAAACGGATCATATTGAAGTTTCTGTTAGATCAAAGACTTAAATCGTAACTGGATGACTTATCAAGAATTAGGTTTTATCTATTGGCATATCTTCTTTCATGTCTGAGCGTTAAGTCATGTAAGTACAAGAAATTGAGTGGGTAGGAACAATCACAGGTTTTGAAACTCAAAAGGTAAATAGAAGGGCCAACTCTTCTGATCTGCATGTCCTTTCTTTGAACCGTGTGCCTTCTGGGAGCCAGTGTCTGAAATAATCACAGAGGCCGGTGACATTCTTTTCCTTTGTGCCCTCTCTGTTTTAAAACTCATCCCCACAAATGATGTGAACGTTTGAGGTTTTTTTATGCCACTCCACAGTCAGCCAGGGGATTAGGCTACCTCCAGAGGTTAAAATGAGAGTGTTTCTGACCCCCACTTTTATTTCCCTCTCTTTCTACCAACATGCTTTTCTGGATAGAAATCAATTGATAAGTTAAAGAAATAAATATAGCCATGTCTTTCCCACTCCCCTGATATTAATGCTGTTAGCCTAAGAGAAAATAAGTGATGGGCTCCTTCACAAGACTCTAAAGTCAAAATTCCTCTTCTGGTTGGAGATTGGTGTGTCAGATCCTTCGAGTACACAGGTTATTAGAAATCGTTAGACAGCCCTTAGAAAGCAGAGCCTGAGGAGAGAAGGCTGCCTACGTATGTATCATCATTTTTACTCTTTAACATAGGCAGATCCTGTTTAGGAAGTTTCTTGGGAAAGCAAATCAAATGATGACACTGTGGGTGTAAATTAATGTTAGTAATTAGACTTGTGAGGTTGTGGACATTGTAAAAGAAAAAAAAAAAAAAAAAACAGATGATCACTGCATGGAAAAGAACAAGTACAAAGATATGAGGATGTGTCGAAACCCAGAGAATTGAAGTTTGTACAGCTTATTCATTTTTACTTGTTTCTAAAATACTCTGATCTGGGGTATAAGTCAGTGTTGTGACAGATTTGTTTATTAAGTGTAGATTTTATGTTACTTTTTGGGAAGGGGTGCAGAGGTAGAGGTGCCAGGAAACATAACAAGGAGGTTGGATCTCTTCTGTGAATAGTTTCAAGAGGCATGTGGTTGCTCCCTGATGTCACGTGTGACCTCTGGATGAGTGAAGAGACCCTTTCTTGCATTTGTGCTCCAAAGGAAAAAGCAGGGATGGCAGATAAAGGCAGGATAGCGTACGTTTTAGACGCGTAGGGAAGAACTAATGTCCTATTATGCACAGAAAAAACAGCCTCTGCATTGTCATTAGCATTCATACTTCGAAACTGTGTTTCCTATCGATGCAAATTTAGACAAGTGAGGCATACACACCATTTTTCCAGAACAAAGGTATTAACTCCTTGCAATCCACAAGGTTGCAGATGGGGTCGATTTGAGTTCCCCTGAGCTCTGCTGGGATTCTAGCCAAGGAATGCTGTTTCTAAATCTCCAAATGTTCTACTGGATTTCTTTTTATGTTTTCCATAGAGAATGGGCAGCATTGTACCTATTACAGATGGATTTGTTTCTAAGAAAATTGTATCCAGGTTGATGGGAATTAATAAGTACAATGCTCTCACGTTGTCAGTCTGTAAATCCGGTTGATTTCGGCTCCTATTTATTTGAAGGTCATGTTCACTTTTATCTAGTTCCAGTGGCTGCTTCCTAGGCCAACCACTGTTCTCTGTCTGGAATTTCACAATAGCCTCCTATGGTCTATTTCTGCATACACCTTGGCACTCAGTAGTCAGGTCCATATAGTCAAAGCCGTGATTTTTTTCAGTAGTCACATACAGATGTGAGAGTGGGACCATAAAGAAGGCTGAGCGCCGAGGAATTGATACTTTCTAATTGTGTTGGAAAAGACTCTTGAGAGTCCCTCGGATGGCACGGAGACCAAACCAGTCAACCCTGAAGGAAATCAAGCCTGAATATTCATTAGAAAGACTGACCCTGAAGGTGAAGCTCCAGTACTTGGGTCACCTGATGCAAAGAGCCAGCTCACTGGAAAAGACTCATGCTGGGAAAGACTGAGGGCAGGAGGAGAACGGGCTGACAGAGCATGAGATGGTTGGATGGCATCACCAACTCAATGGATGTGAGTTTGAGCAAACTCTAGGAGATGGTGAAGGACAGAAGAGCCTGACATGCTGCAGTTCATGGGGTCCTCAAAGAATGGGATAAGACTTAGTGACTGAACAACAACTCTGCCCTCTAACTACAGCGATGGTATAAAAGTAAAAATATGGTCAGATTCCCTCTTTAATACATCTTGGTAGCTTCTAATACACTTATAGAGACCCAAGTCCTGGTGTGGCCAGAAGGCCCTGCTTGAGCTCGCCATGCCCACAAGCCTTCTGCACCCCTTCACTCGATCACGGCGGCCACACAGCCTACCCTGTGCTCTTGGTTTCTCTGCCATCACCTTGGCACACGTCGTCCTGGTCTTCATCCAAGTGAGCTCTTAGGTATCCCTTTAGTCTTGTCTCGTGTGCCTCACTCAGATACCCTCCAGCTTACATCAGGCACCCCATCACAACTCTTCATCATAGCTTTTTGTTTCAAGGGAACTTTTTCAGTTTGCTGCCGTGTCTCCCCTTCTCATAACCTAACAGTTGTCACCCCCAGAAGACTACAAGCTACAGGCCCTCTGTGTCTTCAGTCCTAGATGTTCCTGGCACGTAATAGGTGCCCAGTGGTAGTTGTTGAATGAATCAGTGAGTGATGAATAGAAACATCGCCACGGAAGTGACCTCGACACCAGGGGTTCACACTGGAGCCTTTGCAGCTGCTGGTGACAGAACAAGTCCTGTTCCCATGATGCTGTGTCTGAGGTATAGTCATGAGAGTTCCTGCTTCTCATCAAAAATCACTCCTGATAGAGATAATCTGTTTATATATTACATGCGAACCCTTTTACCTTCTGCCTCTGAAGAGTGTTGAAGGATTTCTAAATAGGCATGCAAGATAACTTATCTGCTAAAATCCAAACATAGGTATATTGACCCAGTAAAATGCCAGTAGCTTTCAACAAAAGCTATTCCTGCGTAAACACATTTTTCAGCTTTTAGTTTATCATGATAGTTTTTTTTTTTCAATTGGGAAAAGAAATAAAACAGACATTTGAAAATTAGCACCTGCCCCAGTGAATGTCTCCTGTAATTTCTCAGTCTTACAGAAGATGGTACATTAGGAAGGGTGGCTGATTTAATGTCACAACCAGGGTCAGTTTTACTCTATCTAAAAACCAACTATATTTAAACAAGTGAACATTGTGCTATAAAATCCTGATGATGAGGGAATAGAAATAAAATTAATAAAAGGAAGCTACACTAATGCAGGATTTCCCAGATGGAGCTCGTGGTAAAGAATCTGCCTGCCAATGCAGGAGACATAAGAGACGCAGGTTCCATCCCTGGATCGGGAAGATTCTCTGGAGGAGGACATGGCAAGCCACTGCAGTATTCTTGCCTGGAGAATCCCAAGGACAGAGGGGTCTGGCATGCTACATTTCACAGGGTTGCAAAGAGTTGGGACATGACTGAAGCGTCTTAGTGCGCGCGCATGCACACACACACACACACACACACACACACACACACACACACACACACACACACACACTAATGGAGGCGACTGAAGCCACTGGCAATACCACTGCACTCAAGGCCACTCACCAGCAGAATATTTCATTTTCCTTGATTAAGCAAGGTTGTGAAAATTTCAGACTGCTTCTGTTCTGAATCTTTTTTCCACCTGTCTCATTTAATACAAGTAATTGAGCCAAGATTCCATGTTAACCTCTGAACAGTCACATTAGAAATCTCAGGATCTTGGAATAAAATGTTTTTCTAGGATTTGCAAAAAAGAACTACCAGCCTCAATAAAAGACCTGGCCAGTGGTTTAATTCCCAAGCCCGAAACCTGACAGATTGTCTGCTTATGGTAGATAAGTCACAAAACTATGGAGACACACTATTCTGTAAAGTGCTGGAGAGAAAATTCTTTTATCAGTTCTACCTGCTACTGCTGCTGCTGCTAAGTCGCTTCAGTCGTGTCCGACTCTGTGCGACTCCATAGACGGCAGCCCACCAGGTTCCCCCGTCCCTGGGATTCTCCAGGCAAGAACACTGGAGTGGGTTGCCATGTCCTTCTCCAATGTATGAAAGTGAAAAGTGAAAGTGAAGTCGTTCAGTCGTGTCTGACTCTGTGCGACCCCATGGACTGCAGCCCACCAGGCTCCTCCGTCCATGGGATTTTCCAGGCAAGAGTGCTGGAGTGGGGTGCCATTGCCTACCTACACACCTTCAAAACTCTCTGTCCCTGTACCCTAGCCCCGTATGTATGCACTGTATATTTATTCACTGATTCCTCTTCTACTCTGCAGTGGCAGGCACTCTTAATATTCCTTTTTCTCAGCTTCTTAAATCCTACATAGTGAACCAGCTAGCTGGTTGGTATTTTAACATAATTGTTCTTCTACAATATGTGAAACCCTCTGTAGACTGAACTCGTCAGTTGTCCAGCACTTTCTGTGCAGCTGTGTATTGTAGGGAAGGCCTCTGCAGAAGATAACATGCTTGAGCGCTGTTTACATCTCCCCACTTACTTACTAAGGCTCAGGTCACTGGGATAAAGAAAAGGGTAGGTGAAGAGATGCCTCACAGATTGCAGTTGCAATGGTTCTAGCTTGTTTAACCCAGTTCCTCTCAAACTTTAGTGTACATTTGAATCTTTTGAAGATCTTGTTAAAATGCATGTTCCTGGGCTTCATCACCCCCCAACCCACTAAAGGTCCTGACTCAGTAAATACTACCTAGGGCCTGTATATGGTCATGTTTAAAAGCTTCCAGATGCTGCTGCTGCTGGTGGTCTGATCACACTTTGAGTAGAGCTGGTTTAGTTTAGCCAACAGCAGGAGCCACTGATACATAATTATCATCTCTCCATTCTTTTGGCTACCTTTGCAATCCATTTGTGTTAAAAAGAGGAAGAGGAAGAGCTGAGAAAACTTAAGAGAACCTCCAGTTATGTAACTCACAGAGTTGTGTGCTCAGAATATGGGGGGCATGGAATTTAAAACAGTGTATTGAATAGTGATGAGTTTGTCAGTGGCTCAGATGGTAAAGAATCTGCCTGTCATGCAGGAAGCCCGGGTTCGATCCCTGAGTCGGGAAGATCCCCTGGAGAAAGAAATGGCAGACCCGCTTCAGTTTTCTTGCCTGGAGAATCCCCATGGACAGAGGAGCCTCGTGGCCTGTAGTCCATGGGGTCGAAAAAAGTCAGACACGACTGAGCGACTTACACGTTCACTTTCACTTCACTGAATAACAATGCTATTTCCTGGTGATCTCTAGGAAACTATATTGTATATCCAGATGCAGAAAGTATACTGCCAGAAATCTGAGTAGCTGGGGAAACACAAGATATCTCTGAAGAGATTTTTAAAAATAAATAAATAAATAACACATCGCTTAACTTTTACAGTAAGAATGCCAATCACAAACTCCATGGTAAGGCTCAATGATGATGCTTAAAATCAACGAAGAGTTCTCAACCCACTGGAGGCCCACCCTATCCTTGAAGGGTCTTCCTTGGGTAAAGTCAGATGCTTAGAATGCTCAGTTTTCTTGGGGAGGGGGTTCCCTGCTGCCCATGGGTTAATACCACCATGTTTCAGAGAGGTGGATGTCCACTCCCTCAATACCCTAGAGAGCCTTTGCAAAGGCTTTCCACACCAGCTGGAGGATGCTTGTCAAACTCGGGCTAGCTGGGGAAACATTGGTATTGCTCATTGACCCAGACCTGCACCTCTGCAATCAGACTAGCACTTTCCTTTGTTTTCCCTGGGGGTGAAACAGTTGCCAAGTCTTTAACAAGCAGCCTCTAACAAGCCCTATGCAAGGAGCTATTGATTGGGCTGGAGGAAAAAGCAAGTACAATTAAGCCTCAAACTAATCATCAGAATTCAACATTGACTGAATTGTTCCAGTGATTCATTAAAACTGCTCTCCTTGGCTTGGAGTATGGGAGTTTCTGGGTTTGGTACTGAGGGTCATCTGCAGTGTGAAAAACCATGGTTCAGCAATTTGGAATATTTTCTTATTCTCAAAGGATCAAAAATGGAATGAATAAAAACTGTAATCTCTGCAGTAGGTTTTGTAATTAAAATGGAAAAGCAGGGAGAATTTTAGTATTTAACAGCATAGCCTATTCATTCACCGTGTTTACATGAAGAAGTATGTATATTTTCTTTTTCATTTTTTTTTTTTTTGGCTTAAGAACATTGCAGAGCAACCAAAGCTGTTGCCACATAAGTTGTAGATGTCTGGATAGACTGAGTGCAACCTTGAGTTTTCACAGAATTGGGTTGGAGGGGAAAAATAAAGTTTCCATATGTATATTTGCATTTAGCAGCAAAAACCTATTTTGAAAAATTCACACAACATCCTGATGTAATAGCAGTGTATACTACCCAGAGAATGTAATTGATGTTTCCTTATACATGACTCATAAGCAAACCGTGCCTTTTAAAGCAATCTGTAAAGTGACAGATGGACGGACACCCACTGCCTAGTTTTTGGCCAGTCAACCTCTATCCAAGAAGGGTACTCGCTAAACGAGCTCATGACCTTAACTTCTCTCCGCAGAGCAGGCCAGTCCACACTGTGCTATATTATGTCTTCATGGAGCGGCTGAGTCTGCCCAGGCTCAAATGTGGTTGGAATTCATTTTTGATACCATCAAAACAAAAAAAAAACACATTAATTTCTACTTAACTCTGCCTATTAAGGTTTATCACACATATGGCTTGGAAACATTCTATGTAAATTATTTTGCCCTGTTGGGAAAAAGTGCCATGCTGTTAATTTTATTACTTTTCTGGCAAACGTATTAGTGTTAAGCAGTAGACCTAATTGGCTGCATATTATAATTTAGATGTGACCACTGTGAACCCGAGATCGCAGAAATAGCAAGTGATACAATTTACAGGACTACTGTTATTTTTCTGACACCCCCAGGACCTATAGTAGCTTCCTAAAATGGATTTTTCTCGTTCCAGACCAACTGAACATTTTAAGCTGTAAAAAATGTTAATATGGGGTGGAAATGCTTCTTTGCTTTGAACTTTTAATTTTGAACTAATTTTAGGCTTCTAGAAAAGTTGCAAAAATAGCACACACAGCAGTTCCTTATATCTTATCCTTCCTCGCTTCACTTACTGTTGGGATCTTATATAACCATGGGGCTTCCCTAGTGGCTCGGACAGTAAAGAATCTGCCCGCAATGTGGGAGACCCAGGTTCAATCTCTGGGTCAGGAAGATCCCCAGAGAAGGGAATGGCTTACCCAGTCCATGGACAGAGGAGCCTGGCAGGCTACAATCCACAGGGTCACAGAGAGTCAGACACAACTGAGAGAATAACACTTTCACTCACTTTCTATATAACCATAGTACACAGTCAGGGAGAGGATATTAACATTGGTGTCATGTTATTAATCAGCCTACAGTTTATTGAAATTCAGCTACTTCTCCATTAATTTGATTTTCTTTTCTGGATTTTGTCTAGGCCATCAAGTTGAATTGAGTTGATAGTTCTCTTTTAGTCTCCTGTATTCTATAGCATTCATTTGTCTTTCTCATAAAAATGTATCTTAAAGCAGATTTTTTTGTGTATTTAGTGACATATACGTAGGAAGATCATGTGTGTGTTTTCTTTCGATGGTGGGTGTGATCATTGAGTAGGAAACACTTGAACTTCTGTTTTGCTTGAACAAAAATATTCCAAGGACCTTTCCAAAACGTTAATGATATGATAAGTTAGTTTTATGCAATAAACTTTACTGATTCAGATTAATTTTTTAAAAACCCACTAAGGTTTGGCTAAAAATAAAGATTGTATTTTAATTTTAAAATATATTAAAGATAGATTGGGTTTTATTTCACTAGTTTTAGAAAGCTCTAAATTGATACACATTTTTCATTCTAATTGTTGTCTAGGGGATCTTTTTATTACAGGAAAGGCTAATTTATAATTAGCATAGCTGTAGTAGATTACTTCAGCTTCAAAAAATAACTTTTTTCTTAAATATGCTCCCTAAGATGTATCTTATCTTTTTTTAATTGTAAAAAAGTGTTGGCTAAGCAAAGATAAATCACAGCAAAATCTTGCCCATATTCTACAAATTTCAAATTAGTGATTCAAATGAATAGATTTTTATTGTATGAGAAGGTTAAAGTTGTTACTGAAGTGTGGTTTTGGAGAGCAGTTGGACCATTCCTAAAGTGATCTGTTCCTCTCAGCCTAGCCTGTTTGCCCCCACCACAGTCACGTGTATGCACAAGGGTTATGAACGCAGCCCAGTGGGTAAACTTGGAGGAATTCTGGATGTTGCCCCTCTTCTAGTAAACAGCTGTTGAATGGAGATACACACACACCCCAGTTCCACAGACATTGTTTGATTCTTCCATTCTGTTTGAACTATTCTGATACGAACTGAGTGTACTCCAGTTTGGGTCTGAATGAACCCCCCAAACTTACCTCTGACCCCACAAATTAAGGGCAAAATCCACCCAGTTGGCCTGACTTCAGAGGCTGGCAGCAAGTGGGACCCACCACCTGTACTTTTGACTGAGTGCCTGCAAATCCAGGGGTTCCCCTTTGTAGTTCAGTAATTTTCCTGAAGGATTCACAGAACTCAGGAAAGCACTTATGACTACGGTTCTGTGAGGAATAGGGCTTCCCAGGCGGGGCAGTGGTGAAGCATCCACGTACCAATGCAGGAGACATGTGTTTGATCCCTGGATCAGGAAGATTCCCTGGAATAGGAAGTGGCAACCCACTCCAGTATTCTTGCCTGGGAAGTCCCACGAGCAGAGGAGCCTGGCAGGCTATAGTCCATGGGACTGCAAAGTGTCGGACGTGACTGAGCAACTGAGCACACAGGCTCCCATGTTGCTGTTCGTTCACTCAGTCATGTCCGACTCTCTGCAACCCCGTGGACTGCAGCACGCCAGGCTGCCCTGTCCTTCACTATCTCAAACTCATGTCCATTGAGTCGGTGATGCCACCCAACCATCTCATCCTCTGTCGTCCCCTTCTCCACCTGCCTTCAGTCTTTCCCAGCATCAGGGTCTTTTCCAATGAGTCAGTTCTTCGCATCAGGTGGCCAGAGTACTGGAGCTTCAGCTTCAGCATCAGTTCTTCCAACAAATAGTCAGGGTTGATTTCCTTTAGGATGGACTGGTTGGATCTCCTTGCTGTCATTGCTCGTCCCTTGTCTCTGCGTCCTCTCTTCCCTGATAACAGCTGTTTGAACCTGCTCTTTGGAACTCCAGGAACATCGTGGAGGCTGAAGTCTATTCTCTGCAGACAAGAAACAGGGGACACGGAAAGGCTTCCATGCCCAGGAGCCCCGCAGGGTCCTGCTCACACAATGACAATACCACTAAATATTCTTATATACATACAGTACTGGAGCTTAATTTATAGTTTTTTCATAGTTTGTTAAGTTACCCCAAGTACTTAATGTTGATGCTGTTGCAAATCATGTTTTTGAAACTTCATTTCCCAACCATTTATTTTTAGTATGAAAGTGAAAGTGAAGTCACTCAGTCGTGTCTGATTCTGTGCGACCCCGTGGATTGTAGCCCACCAGGCTCCTCCGTCCATGGGATTCTCCAGGCAAGAATACTGGAGTGGGTTGCCATTTCCTTCTCCACGGCATCTTCCCGACCCAGGGCTCGAACCCAGGTCTCCCACATCGCAGGCAGACGCTTTAACCTCTGAGCCACCAGGGAAGCCAGAAATGCAAATAATTTCTACACGTTGACCTTGTCCTTGGGATATTCTAAATATACAATCATATTACCTGCAAATAAGGTTTATTTCTTCCTTTCCAGTCTGTACTCCTTTTAGTTTTTTGTCCTCTGTGGTACTGGCTACCTAGGATATTATGACAGTGGACATCCTTGTCTGTTTCTGATGCTAGAGGAGATATGTTTAGTCTTTATTAACTGTGATGTTAGCTGTAAGTTATTCCTGCTGTTAAGTCGCTTCAGTTGTGTCCAACTCTGTGCGACCCCATAGATGGCAGCACACCAGGCTTCCCCGTCCCTGGGATTCTCCAGGCAAGAAAGTGCCCTTTATTGGGGAAGTTTCCTTCTATCCATAATTTTGTGTGAGCTTTTTTAAAAAATCATAAATGGATGCTGCTTCTTGTCACTTTTTTTTCATCTTTTGAGATAATTATTTGATTTTTCTTCTTTGTTCTGTTAATATGATAACAGATTGCAGTTTAAAGGCTTTTGAATGTTAGAGCAGCCTCACATTTCCTAAGATAAATATCACTTGGTCATGCTGTCTCGTACTTTTTAGATACTGCTGTACTTACTAAGGATCTTCATGTTTATGTTCCTGAGAGATGTTAGTCTGTAATTTTCCTGAAATGTCTTTGTTTGGTTTTATTATCAGGGTCGAGCTGATCTTGTAAAATGAGTTGAAAAAGGTTTCCTTCTCTATTTTATAATTTTTTTTAATTGCTATTAATTTCCTCTTTAAATGTCTTAGAGAATTCAGCGGTAAAGCTATTTGGACCAGAGTTTTCTTTGTAGGAAAGATTTCAGTTTCAAATTCAATCTTTAATAGATATAGGGCTGTTTGCATTTTTTCCTTTCTTCTTATATGTTATGACTGGTCTTTCAAGCAGTTTATCTGTTTTATGTAAGTTGTTGAATTTATTGGCCTAAAATTGGTCACAATATTCTTTTGGTATTTTAATGTCTATAGTATCTGTACTGATGTCCCTTAATTTTTCTTTCATCCCTGATATTGATAACTTATAAAATTCTCTTTTAATCAGTTTTACTAGAGACTTATCAATTTTACCAGTCTATTCAAAGATTTGGATTTTAGTTTTGATTTTTGTCTGTTGTTCATTTTTTTCCTCACTGATTTCCAGTCTTTATTCTTTTCTTTCCTCTACTTTTTCAGTTCAGTTTTGCTCCCCCAGTTCCTTTAAAATGTGAAGTTTATGTCATTGATTTTTTTCCTATAATTTAAGTTTTTTAAGTTTTATTCTTTTCCCTTTAAGCACTGTGTCAGCTGCATCCCACAAGATTGATAGGCTATATTTTCATCGTTACCCAGTTTCTAATGTTTCCTTGTTTTCCTTATGATTTTTTCCTTGGGCCTATCAGTTATATATATTGGTATTAATTTTGTATAAAAACTACTTTAAAATATTTTTCGTTTTGACTCTAAATTTAGTTTCATTGTGATCACAGAACACATTCTGTCAGAGTTCAGCTGATTTACATTTACTGAGACTTGCTTTATAGTACCATATATAGAATATCTTGGAGAATGTTTCACATACCCTTGAAAAGAATGTGCATTTTGCAGTCTGGGGTAAAACATCTTATAAATGACAGGTCAAGCTGGTTGATGGTGTTGTTCATATTTTGCTTGTTTTGTAAATCTACTATTCTAGCAAATAAGGCCACCAGAGTTTTGAAATTTTCAAAAAAATTATGAATTTGTCTATCATAGTGTCAACTTTTGATGAATGTAGTTTGGAACTCTGCTGTTTAGGATTGTTAAATATGTCAT
This sequence comes from Bos indicus, assembly GCF_029378745.1. Classification (NCBI taxonomy): domain Eukaryota; kingdom Metazoa; phylum Chordata; class Mammalia; order Artiodactyla; family Bovidae; genus Bos; species Bos indicus. Next base: position 45,458,749 of record NC_091782.1, on the reverse strand, counting down.
CTTCAAAAGTTGACTCGTATTGTAATGTAACGGCATTCTTTGTATCTGACACTCTTCCTTGTCACAGATGTTATTTGTCTGATGCAGTGTAGCTGTTCCAGCTTCCTACTATTTGTGTCTGAATAATATATCTTTCTTTCATTCTTTTTACTTTTGGCCAATCTTTGTCTTTATGTTTAAAGTGCGTTTTGTTTGTAGTTGATGGCGTATAGTGGGTCTCTGCCTCTTAATTAGCATGTTATTTTAGTGGAATTATCGTTATGGTTGGATTTACTCTACCATTCTTGCTGCTGCTTTCCCATCTGTTCTCTGTCCCATTTTTATGCCTTTTTTTGGATTGAGTTTGTTTCTAACATTAATTTTGCTGACTAGCTATATTCCCTTGTTTATTATTTTTGAATGCTCTAGGATTTAGTATATTTACAAACTACCTTTATGTTACTTTATGTGTAATGTAAAAACCTTAAAACAGTAAATTGTCATTTCTCACCTCAATCCTCCAACAATGCTCTTGTTGAAGTACATTTTATTCTTATATATATTATAAACCTCACAACATATTTTTATTACTTTTTCATAGGTATTTACCTTTTAAATAATTTAAAACTGAGAACAAGAAATCTTTTCCATTTTTCCACTCTGTTCTTTTGTGTAAATCTAAATTTTTGTCTGATATTAATTTCCTTCATCCTGAAGAATTTCCTTTAATATGTTTTATAGTGGAGGCCTGCGTGCAATGAATTTATACGACTTTTACTTATCTGAAAATTTATTTTACCTTCAGTTCTGTAGAATATTTTTCTTTTTTTTAATTTAAAGGTATTAATCCATTGTCTAATTCTAGATGGCATTGTTTCCGGTGAGAAGTTAAGAGGTTATTCTTATTTTTGTTTGCCCGTATGTGATATATCTCCTTAGTTGGCTACTTTTAAAAGACTTTACCCTGATAATTAATTTTCAATAATTTGATTGTGATGTATATTGGTGTTACCTTATCTTACCCTGCATGGGCTGTTGAGTTTTTTAATATTTTATAGTTTTTAAAATCAAATTTGGAAGAATTTAACCTTATTTTTATAAAAACTGTCTCTGCCTTCTCCTTTATTTTTCTCTTTTGGAATTCTTATGTATACTAGGACATTTCAAATTGCCCCATAGGACTTCTAATCTCTGTTCAAGTTTTTTTTTTAATCTCTTTTCTTTTTTTTCCAGTTTGGATAATTTCTATTTCTGTGTCTTCAAGTTTACTGATGTTTTCTTCTGCATTTGTTCAATCTTCTGTTAAAGCCACTCAGTGAAACTTTTCATTCAGATATAGTATTTTTAACTTACAAGTTTTTATTGGTTCTTTTTTAGTTCTTAAGTTTTCTTTTCTCAGTTTCTTTTATATTCATACTTTTCAATTCTTGGTGTAAATAAAATAATTGTTTTAAGTTCGTGCACGTGTGCTGAGTCCTTCAGGCATGTCTGCCTCTTTATGACCCTATGGACTGTAACCCACCAGGCTCCTCTATCCATGGGATTCTCCAGGCAGGAATCCTGGAGGGGGTTGCTATGCCCTCCTCTGGGGGGTCTTCTCAACCCAGGAATCGAACCTGTGTCTTTTATGTCTCCTACCTTGACAGGTGGCTTCTTTACAAGTAGTATCACCTGGGTACTTGTCTGTAAATCCCATTATCTCCATTATTTCTAGGTCTGTGTCTGTTGATTGATTTTTCTCCTGGCCTTACTTTGCTTTTTCCCACTTATTCTTTTGCCCAGTAATTTTTGATTGAATACTGAGCATTGTGTTATCACGTTGTAGACTCTGGATTTTGTTTTACTCCATTACAGAGTATTGAGTTTTGTTCTCGCTCGCAGTCATTTGCACAGTTTTTCCATGGCTTGTTTTCACAGTTTGTTTTGGATGATTCTAGGGTGTTTTTTCCCCCTCCAGGGCTAGTTTAGCCCTTCTGTATACATACATATATATGTAGTATATACAGAATGCGGCCAGTGTTCAATGAATTTTCCCTATTCTTAATAATCAGAATTTAAATGAATCTGGTTTTCTAGTAATTTTTCTTTCCCCAGAAATTGTAGTTTGCTCAAAGCTTTGAATATCAGCTAAAAACTCAAGAAAATTTCTGCACCTCTACTCTGTAGTTCTTTCATCTCTGGTACTCTAATTCCATATTCCAGCTGCCTCAATTTCTGTCTCTTCAACTCAACAGGACCACTGAGCAATACTTGACACCACATCTCAGTACCACATATGTAAAATGCTTCCAGACAGGAAGCCGGGGAGATCACAGGGCTCATCTCATTGGGATTTTTTTCCTTTTCTCATAGATCCCAGTCAGTGTGTTTTAACTATCTGAAACATTTATTTTATAAATTCCGTGCAGATTTCCGGTTTTTTACTGTCAAAGGTCAAGTTAGATTTTTCTGTCTTGTCTAACTAAAAGCTGAAATTCTGCCCTTTCTGCAGAGTTTTGTATCCTATTTTTTTCTCTCTCTCCCTTTATATTTTGAAATATTTTCCATGCTTTTCAGAAATTCTCTTTTCAATGACTGGAGAACAGTTTTTCTAATAGATATACCATCATTTACATAAGAATCCCCCATAATTTACATAAGAACATTGGCCCCAATTGTGGTACTTAATATTAATGCACATTTTTTATTTCCATAGGATAAAATGAAATTATGTCAAAAGAAGTAGATATTTGCATGGTTCTTTGCATGGATTATGTAATTGCCATCCAGAAAGGTTATTTTAGCTTAAACCCAGCACCCCTATATGAGATTGTACATATCCCCATGACCTTGTTAGTGCTGGATATTAAAATGTTTTTTAAAAAATCTTCATTTAAGTAAAAATTGATATCTTATTATTGAAAAGTCATTCATCTGGACATTCATTATTTTATTATTACTATGCTTGAATTTGCATAATACCTATTGGCCATTTATTAATTTAAATGCCATCAAGTTAAGTTCTCTCCATGTTTTAAAGCATCAGATAGTGGAGAAGGTCTTACAATGAAAACAGCCACTCTCTGCATATTCAATTATGTGCTTCTCCTTTGCTGAAATGTTAAAAAGCATTTAAAATCAGGAAAAAGGCAAGGATGCCCACTGTTCAGGCTTCTGTTTCATCATTGTGCCAGTGGCCTCAGTCACTGTAGTAAGAATATTATATTAAAATTATGAGGATAAGCAGGCTGCAAACTGTCATTATTTGCAGATTATACAATAGTTTAGGTAAGCACACATACAGACATGAAGTTTCTAGACTAATTACTAGAAATTATAAAAGTTTTGAGCAAGAGAAGCTGTAAGTAGCCAGGTTTCAGCTAGATAAAAAGCAATTTAAAACTCCATTAATTTTAGAAAAACAAAAATATTAAGAAAATCCAAAATGGAAATAAAAAGATGTACAAAAACACTAACAGCCACACACAGCACAAATGTCTGATCCTGAAGGTAGCTGAGCCCAGGCAGAGGTAACTGGTACCACCAAGCTTGGCTTTCACGCCCTCTAGTTCAATTAAAGTGAAACTGTTAGTCACTCAGTTGTGTCTGACTCTTTGTGACCCCATGAGTAGCCCGCCAGGCTCCTCTGTCCATGGGATTCTCCAGGCAAGAATACCAGAGTGGGTTGCCGTTCCCTTCTCCAGGAGGTCTTTGGGACCCAGGGATCAAACCTGGGTCTCCTGCATTGCGGGCAGATTCTTTACCATCTAAGCCACCAGGAAAGCCCCAATAGTTCCATCAGCTATTGGAACTGAAGCTAAGATGGCTTCAGTTTCTCTTCCCTCTTCCAGGACCTGTTCTAGCTACTCTGGTGGATTAGCTCAAGAACAGGAAAGACTACAGTTCTTTCCAAAACCTCTTGCTCCCTTGAGATAGCTCACAGCAGTCTCTGGAGTGGGGAAAGCATCTGGTCTGTGTTCATCCGTAAAGCTCCTGGTATTGATATGTACACGAGAGTAATTGCTCGGTCTTTCCGGACTCAGGTACTCCTTTTGGACTTGATCTAGAGCATCTGCTTAAATCCCTTACCCCTGGGAAATGATATCCTATTAGAGGATGAGAGAATCAAGGTACTGTAGTATTAAAATGTATTATAAACATTAAGCTTGCTAAGCGTATGGTGCATGGGGTTGCAAGAGTCAGACACAACTGATGCGACTTCACACACATGCGAGAGACCAGATCTTAGTTGTTCCCAGGTGGTACTCGTGGTAAAGAACCCACCTGCCAATGCGGGAGACAGAAGAGACCCGGGTTTGACCCCTGGGTTGGGAAGATCCCCTGGAGGAAGGCATGGCAACCCACTCCAGTATTCTTGCCTGGAGAATCCCATGGACAGAGGAGCCTGGCGGGCTGCAGTCCATGGGGTCGCAGAGTCAGACATGACTTAATGGCTAAACAAAGCAACAACCTCAAGAACAAATGAAATGATGTGACTCGATACTGTTGTTAGCTGAGGCTACAAGGGCAGTCACATTGCAATCTGAATAATCAAATCTATATGTTGTTACTTATAGTGTTTTATGTCAGCTCTATTTCAATAAAAATTGACATTTGTACAGTATTTGGAAAGCTGACCACTAAAGTGTTAGGAAACAAACATATATATATATATACCCCCACACACAGCAAGAAGACATTTTGTTACATGATAAATTTCATAATCAGTAGTCAACAGGTTTATTTTTTAAATTTACTTTTGGCTGTGCTGGGTCTTTATTGCTGCACTGGACTTCCTCTAGTTCAGTGAGTGGCGGTTACTCTCCAGTTGCGGTGCACAGGCTTCCCATCGCAGTGGCCTCTCGTTGCAGAGCGCGGGCTCTAGGGCACATGGGCTTCAGTGGCTGCAACAGGCAGGCTCAGTATTTGTGGTGCACGGGCTTCACTGCCTGCCGCACGTGGAATCTCCCTACACCAGGGATCGATCCCCTATCTCCTGCATTGGCGGGCGGATTCCCAACCAGTGGACCATCAGGGAAGTCCAATCAACAGACGTAGAATTAGAATCTAATTTCTCTAGCTCTGGTTCTCAACTAAGGCATTTTTGCCCCCAGGGGACACTTGGCAACGTCTGGAGACACTGTTAACTGTCACAGTTCAAGAGGGTGGTGGTGGTAGGCATTGGTGCGTCTGGCATCTGATGGGTAGAGGCCAGGAATCTTGCTAAACATCCTGCAACACAAGCCCTTGACAAGCAGTGATGTTCCTCAAAATGTCAGTAGTGCTGAGGTTGAGAAACCCTGCTATAATTCAGTTCCTCCAAAAGTTATAAATCTAAACCATCATCACCATAATAACTGTGAACGTGTATTAACCACTTACTATATCCCAGACACGTGCTAAGTAAATCCTGTATATATTCTCGTGGAACTTCTGCAGCTAGTCCTGTGAGGAAGATGCTATTCCTGTTTTACATATGAGAAAACTGAAGCTTAAAGAGATTTAATAACTTTTTTAAGATTACCCAATGACTAAAAGATAAAGTTGAAATTCAGACTGATGTGTCTAACCCCATGGCCAGAACTTCTAAGGAGGCTTGCTTGCCTCCTGGGTTAGGGCCAGTGTGGGATTCTAATGTAAGCTTGCTCCTTGGTCAGTCCTTTTAGTTAAATGTTCTCATGACACTAGACAGGTTTACCTGGAGTTGTTTTTTTTGTGTGCTTCCGGAGATCTGTTTGGTGGAAGATCTTGTCCTAATACTTGACTTAACCTACAGTGACCCCTGTAAGGCCACGAGGCTGGTTAAAGGTGGAACTGAGAAAGTTCCCCCACTTCATTGCACATGCCCAAGTATCCGTCCTATGGCACTTGATTCTGTCACCACAAAGGAATATCTTTGACGCTTTTCCTCCTTTCCCCTTCCACCCGTTTCTTAGTTGGGGATAACCTGAAGGCAGAGCCTGAGGCAGGGGTTTGGGTGCAAGTATTCTATTTGGGAGGTGAGCTGAGAAATGAGGCAAAGTCAGAGAGGAAGAAAAGCCAATATTAAGGCATGTTACTGGGGTGCCAAGGAGTACGTCAAGTCTGTATATTGTCACCCTGCTTATTTAACTTATATGCAGAGTATATCATGAGAAATGCTACTGGATCACAAGCTGGAATCAAGATTGCCAGGAGAAATATCCATAACCTCAGATATGCAGATGACACCACCCTTATGGCAGAAACTGAAGAAGAACTGAAGAGCCTCTTGATGAAAGTGAAAGAGGAGAGTGAAAAAGTTGGTTTAAAAGTCAACGTTCAGAAAACTAAGATCATGGCATCTGATCCCATCACTTCATGGCAAATAGATGGGGAAACAGTGACAGACTTTATTTCTTTGGCAGCTCCAGAATCACTGCAGATGGTGACTGTAGCCATGAAATTAAAAGATGCTTGCTCCTTGGAAGAAAAGCTATGACCAACTTAGACAGCATATTAAAAAGCAGAGACATTACTTTGCCAACAAAGGTCCGTCTAGTCAAAGCTATGGTTTTTCCAGTAGTCGTGTGAGAGTTGGATTGTGAAGAAAGCTGAGTGTTGAAGAATTGATGCTTTTGAACTGTGGTGTTGGAGAAGACTCTTGAGAGTCCCTTGGACTGCAAGGAGATCCAACCAGTCCATCCTGAAGGAAATCAGTCCTAAATATTCATTGGAAGGACTGATGCTGAAGCTGAAACTGCAATACTGTGGCCACCTGATGTGAAGAACTGACTCATTGGAAAAGACCCTGATTCTGGGAAAGATTGAAGGCGGGAGGAGAAGGGGATGACAGAGGATGAGATGGTTGGATGGCATCACTGACTCAATGGTGATGAGTTTGGGTAAATTCCAGGAGTTGGTGAAGGACAGGGAGGCCTGGTATGTTGCAGTTCATGGGGATGCAAATAGTCGGACACGACTGAGCAAATGAACTGAACTGGGTTGCCAGTGTGGGCACTGGGAGCTCCTGTGCCCATTGCTTTAGTCCACCCATTTCAAGCTGCACTTGCACTTGGGCTGAACATAAGTGGCTTGGGACAGAGAGTGTGGTGATGCAGATGAGTGTGTACCCTTGAGAAGGGGTTGTTTCGGTGACATTGGGCCCGAGTTCACATGGAACTGTACTCTGCAGCTACAGCTGAATTCAGAATTGGGCCCAAGGCTATGAACCTATTTCATCTGAAAGGCTCACCAAGCACGGTGACAGCAGCAGAGGCACAGTAATTTCTCCACTAAGTCCTGATTATTCTTCTGCTTCCGATAAATAGAAAAAGACCTGCTGGTGTACCATGGAGCTCTCAGGGTATGTGATCAGATGGGTCCCTGTGTGGTTGGTGTACCGCAGGCAGACTTTTCTGGATACATTATCTCTTCTCCTTTTTCTTTCAAAATGCTGCTGGAATTATCTGGTTTTTCTGAAAAAGTTCTGGACAAATCCAATGAACAAGAGGCAATCATTAAGACTCCATTTCCTCATGGCTGCTCTTGAGGATAGTACTTAACTAGACTGAAATTGGAGGGATGTGCTTTAAATTAATACAGTTTTACAAACCCGGCGTGCTGTGAAGTCTGAAAGCCATATTCAGAATGACAGATGCAGCCTGGTTATGTCCAGAGACAGGCTGGGCGAGAGGCATTGCATAGTGCAGTTTTGGAATGAGATAGAAGGAAGCAGAAAACTGCTTGAGCATACCTTGTATTTTCTTTAAAAACCAGTGACCAACATTTATTGAGCACTTACCGTGCATTAAGTCTGTTAAGGCCACCTTGAGAGAGTATGGTAGTAAGTTAGAAAATGTATATTCAGGGAGCATAGAGGCATTTGGGCTGGGGGAGAGCCATGCGAGGATCTCCTGTGGAGCTGACAAGGTTCTATTTCTTATTTCCAAGTGGTGGTTACAGAGATGTGCTCTGTGTAATATGCAGTACATTCATGCTGTATGTACCTTTTATTAAAATGCATGACCTTTTGCAATTGAAATAAGGTTAAAATATTAAACATTTGTTTAATGACTAGATACAAAAGTTATAGCTTCTGTGGAGGAGAGAATAATAGTAAGAAACAGGTAAGGGTACTGTTTGCATTATCTCACTTCATCCTTGGAACAAATAGCTATTATTATACCTATCGTCCGGTAAGAAAACCGAGGGGCACAAAGATCACATTACTTGTCCCAAGTCACACTGCTGTTACTGAATACGGTTCATGTGCCCAAAGCGCAGTGAAATCAAGCAAACTGAGACAGGGTTTGGAGCAGAGAAAGGTTTGTTGCAGGACCAAGCAAGGAGAGCAGGTAGCTTGTGTTCAAAGCTCCACTGGGAGCTTTGAGCAAAGGGCCCCAGTGCCCCATGGAAGAAGTTGGTCACCATGTTCTTTCAGAGCAGCTGACATTTCTCTGCAGAAACCAGCCACTCTTCTCCATCTCTTGGGTTTCCTTTAAATTAAAAGTCACTAGTTAATTGTAGTTACAAAGACAGGAGACCCCTTAATCTAGTTTCTCCAGACTTGACCCCCTTCCCGAGCAGGGTGCCATATTGAATGGGTCTGGGGTTTGGTTTCAGTTGATAACCTTTCTGTCTTGTGTCAGGTCTGATCATTTTTTTTCAGATGATCTCTCCTTTCATACTGATGTCACGTGGCTGTGTTTGTGAAATGGGTATCTGAATAATCTCAGATGACTGTTAATAAAGGGCAGTTTAAATATCAAATTAAAATACATCCTTAGCTCTTAAAGGGCTAAAATTTGAATGCCAGTCACATCTGACATGCTTGATGCAATCAAGCAAGCTTGTATTTGGCATCTGTTTGGTGACTAGTTAGTGTGTGAGTTTAACAAAAATGTGGTCTTTAGTCGGGAAGATGGGCTATGTGTGAATGTGCAAATGTATTTGAAATCCTACTGGGGTGGGCTTTGAAATTGCATATAACATAATTTTCCATAAATCACCTTGTAATCTTAGCCCACACACATCACAGCACTTCTCGATTGTTTTCATCGATGATTCTAGCACTCTAACCCTCTGTCACCCTTTGGGTATTGTAATCATTTTTAGCTACTTTCTTTTTCCCTACCTTTTCTCCTCACCCTTTTAACAGCTCACACAGAGCTTTGCACCTGGTAAGCACTCAACAGATGTCTCAAATAAATTAGTGTACACCAGAGCCTCTCCACTCAGTGCTTGATTTTTTTATGAACAGGAGGAGAATTTTAAATATTGATGTTGTGTGTAGACTCTGATATTACCCTCTTCCTTAAACCAGGATGCAGCCCTCAGTGCTGGCCCTCGAAGCTGGACGGAATCAAATTCAATATTCAGTCAGTTTCTATGAATCAGAACTGCAGAGAAGTATTTTAAACTTTCCTAACATGGAAAAGAAAAAATGAACTGAAGATATGATCGATTGTTCTGTTCTGTCCATTTTTCTTGCCGGAAGTACCTAGGCTTCCTGAATGTGGATGAAGAGTTACATGTTCTCCATAAGTCACACTCAAGCACTGCGGCTCCTTTCCGTTCTTCTGGAAGGCCGGAACTGAGGCGTTTGGCCTCATGGAAGCAACAACCCAAGAAGCCACTTGCCTGGGTTTTTTACCCAAGTCCTGGTGGCTTTTCGTACTTCTCCAGAAGGTCATTGCTTGGATACATGCCCCAGCAGGGCCCATTCTCAGAGAGGACAGTGGTACAGAGCAAAGAACCCACGCACTGGCGCTGGAACCACCAGGGTTGCCCCTCTGGCCAGCCACATCCTAGACTCAGTCTTCTCCCACCTTTCCTGCAGTGCTGAGCCTCAGATGCCCCGTCCATAGAGTGGGGGCTAGAGCACTTATAATGGTGGTAGTGAGGGTACCTGTGAACTAAAGGCACCTGGCCCAAAATAGGGCTTCCCAGGTGGCTCAGCGGTAATGAACCCACCTGCCAATGCAGGAGACGCGAGAGACGCAGGCTCGATCCCTGGGTGGGGAAGATCCTCTGGAGAAGGAAATGGCAACCCACTCCGGTATTCTTGCCTGGAAAATTCCATGGCCAGGGGAGTCTAACCGGCTACAGCCCATAGGGTCGCAAAGAGGCAGACATGACTAAGCGCACGCGCACGCGTGCACACACACACACACACACAGCATAAATAGGCTCTGAACAAATTGTTCTTCCTCCCTTATTGGAGAGTTTATAAGAAACTTCCTTTCCCTTTTCAGGCTTTCTCTTTGTTTTGTTTTGTTTTTTTTTCTGACTCACTATGAACAAAGTGAGGTGCTTCTTTTCAACATCCCTTATTCTTCCACAGCTTATCATCCATATAGGAGAAGACAGCAGATGGGGCCTTGTGCGTGGGAGGAAGAACGTCTCTTGTAGTGAAAGGCCAGTGTCCTGCAGTGTGTCTGTGATAACCTGATGGGATTAGAGACGGGTTGCTGGTTGGGAAACTGGGTTTAGCTTGGGATGCTGGTTGGAAAACAATGGTTGACTTCGGAAATGATGAGCTTTTTCATTGATAAAGATGAGCAGTTTCACGATCATCCGTCACTTTTCTCCTGACACTGGAAGGCTCCAGGAGAGTCCTGCCTATCTTATGCTAAAGTGAATGGTCCTCAAATCAGAGGAAGTTGATGCTGTCTGATGCACACGGTGGCTCCTCTGGTCCCCTGGATCAAGGCGGGAGCAACAGCTTGGAGCACATGGTTGGCTGCGTTCTTGTCTCTGCTTCCCACAGAGAAGTCTCAGATGCCTGCGTGTGCTAGAGTTTTAGCGCCGGTGACCTCAAATACCACACCCTGAGCTACGGGAACGCTTCCAGCAGAACCGACATTTCCCTGAAAAGCTGACCTGTGTTTTTCATTTCCCCTCTCACTATTGCCTGTGTCATCTCAGGAGTCTAGACTCAGAGACAGAAACCCCAAGTGGGAATGTGTGCTGAAGGATCTTTCTTGTACGGAGGCACCCAAGTCAAACCCCACCTCGGTTTGATGAGGAGGTTGCTTAGTCACAGTGCACGCGGTCCGCAGCTAACACCGGCTTGGGGTCCAGGGCACGTGACCCGTCTCTAATCCTAGCTCCTGTTTAGTTTTGGTTCTTTCTCCCGTTCCCCGTGGGGGAAGCACTTGCCCCCGGCAGTGCCTCAGGGCTGTACAGATCTTTCAAGAATTGTTCCCACATATAAAGGCTAAATGCAGAAACAGAATAAAGGGCTCCTCTCCCGGTCTGCAGTCCAGTGCTTTCAAAGAACCTCTTCCTCCCTCCCTCTATTCTGGCCTCCTTTCCTGAAAGGAAATTAATCCATTTACACAAACTAGGGAAACGGGAAACCCGGCAAAGCTGAGTGATGAGGTATCCCCATTGGGGCATGCTACACCCACACCTCTGAGAAACAAGAGATGCTCCTTCACGTAGGGGGTTCATAGGAAAATGCCAACATGAAGTGTGTTCAGCGCAGAGTTGGGACTGCTGGCTGGCTTCTGTTCTCATGGGGTAGGGATGTGGGAGGGTGGCGTGGCCTTCCTGTGTGCATCTGTTTAACCCTGCAGGACACGGATGGCCTTGGTAGCCCAGGACATGCTGCCCGGCCTGTCTCCCTGGCACCATCCAGTCATTTGTGGGGCAGTCAGGGCTGGAAGAAAGATAAGACACATTCTGTCAGGACTGCTGTAGCACTTGTTATCCACATGACTTTAAAGTCTGCATTTGCTGCTTTGGGAGAAAACTTACCCAGCATTGTGGCCTGTGAGGTCATCCCATTTCTTCCCCTTTTTATAATTCAAATTAGTAACCAGTAGTTGAGAGCCAGTCTTCCAAGTGATAAAGAATAAGTCAAGCTCCCCCCAGACTAAAGGACGGATCGTTGTGGGGTGTTCAGACTGGTGTGCAGTGGACAGCAATGCAGGACAGAAGCAGAGAAGGTTCAGAGGAGCTGGGGAGCTCTCAGTGGGAGAGGATGAGGCTAACTCAGGTCTGGGGGAGCCTGGCCAAAGAAATTTTACTCACACTGGATGTTTTCCCAGGTGAGGGAGGCAGTGCCAACAGAGAAGATCCTTGTGCTCAGAGAGAATGACTGGCTTAGGGGTGGAGGCGCCGAGAGGAAGACCTGGGGGGTGGGGAGCCAGGAGAGAGTGGTGGTTAGAGCCCGGACTCCAGAGCTGGATGGCCTGGGCTCAGCTCCCAGCTCTGTCACTTCATAGCTGGGTGACCTTCGGAAAGTTACTTAACCTCTGTGTGCTTGTTTCCCCATCAGTAAGATGGACATAATAGTACCTCCTTCAAAGAGTTGTTGTAGAGTCAGGACTCTAATGTATCATGGATCTTACTTTACTGATCATATGATATGTAATAATTATGATTTTATGTAATGCACCTATAGTATGTGCTGTGCTGAGTCGCTCAGTTGTGTCCAACTCTTTGTGACCCCCTGGACTGTGGCCCGCAGGCTCCTCTGTCCATGGGGATTCTCCAAGGCAAGAATACTGGAGTGGGTTGCCCTCCTCACATACAGTATAACAGTTTGTAGTTATAACTTTAGGTTCCATGGCACAGGGCCTAATATGTCAATCTGATGCATGTCGATTTATTCTGTAAGCAGTGGGGAGATTCAAAAGGGGCTCGAGGTGTATTTTATGTGGTCTGACGTGATTTTTAAAAGATAATTCTGGCAGCAGTGTGAGGGTGAGAATGGGTGAGACTGGGGACAGGAAGACACGTCGGATGTCTCTTTCTGTCTAGACAGGGTGTGAAAACGATGGTAATCAGAGCTGCCTGGAATGAGGCTATGGATAAAGTGATGGAGATCATAGGAACCGGATTCCACAGTGAGCAGATGAAGGAAGTGGGTGGTGGGGAACTTAGTGGATTCAGATTTATATCCAGCAGCATGAAGTTCAAGGCAACTCTGGGCTTTAAATATGTATATTTACATGCCTGCATTGGAGAAGGAAATGGCAACCCACTCCAGTCTTTTTGCCTGGAAAATCCCATGGATGGAGAAGCCTGGCGGGCCGCAGTCCATGGGGTCACAAAGAGTTAGACACAACTGAGTAACTAACACACACACATGCCTATATATGTGTGTGTATGTGCCTCTGTGTGCACGTATGCTGTCACTTAAGTCGTGTCTGACTCTGTGAGACCCCATGGACTGTAGCCCACCAAGCTCCTCTATCCATGGGATGCTCAGGCAAGGATACTGGAGTGGGTTGCCGTGCCCTCCTCCAGGGGTTTTTCCCGACTCAGGGATGGAACTCGAGTCCCTTCCATCTACCTACATTTGCAGGTGGGTTCTTTACCACTAGCGCAACCTGGGAAGCCCATGGGCATCTATGAATGTATCTGCATTTGTGTCTGTGTATATATGTATCCATATACAGAGTCAGTGTTGTAAGAGAAGTTACAGGCAGTGTTACGGCCTGCCGTGTGTCTATGGTGTGATCGTGTGTTTGCTTCAGTGTGATAGAGGAGCAGCCTGTTCCAGAGCCCTGGGGCCACCCCTCTTCCGTAAGAACTCATCTCCCGTCCAAGTGTTTGCCAGCGTTTTCTAAATAGTAAAGAAAAAGAAAAATCCAGTGACAATTAAAATAATGCCTTAAAAATCCCTTTGAAGAGTTTCAGTGCATAAGGACTTGTTTTTTGCATCTCGGTGCCTTGTGTTTTTATGAGTTACTTTTAATTAGAGTTGCGTGACCTGAGACTGATTTAACCCCCAAATACATATTCCAGTTCCGTCTCTAATTAGACTAATGAAGAGAAGGTGTGATGAGCTTCCTCCACGATCTAAAAAGAACTTTATAATTGTCAGAAAAAAGCAGGCAAGCTTTAAAAACTTGTACACTCATGTATATCAACATAGCGCTTACAGGTTAAGACATCCTGACCATGTTAAACTATTGCTCTACTCAAGTGTGGGGCTTTTACTCCAGAGATGTGCTAACTTGTTTATCAACCTGGTAAGAATTTTAGTGACACTTGTTGAAGACAGGGAATGCATAGATGGGGCTCAGTGAGTGAGTGAAGTTTCTCAGTCATGTCCAACTCTCTGTAACCCCATGGATTGTAGCCCTCCAGGCTCCTCTGTCCATGGAATTTTCCAAGCAAGAATACTGGAGTGGGTTACCATTTCCTTCTCCAGGAGATCTTCCCGACCCAGGGAGTGAACACGGGTCTCCGGCATTGTAGGCAGGCTCTTTATGGCCTGAGCCACCAGGGAAGCCTAGATGGGGCTACGTGGTACTAATTTCTCCACTTTAAAATGCCTTTAAAATCTCTTATTTTTTCTTTGGTTTCTAAGGAGAATTACACTGAGAGGAATTAGAAGATGCTGTTAGGAACCATTCTTAAGAGAGAATATGGCATGATTTAAGGCCCCTGGAGAAGACCGTTTATCCTTTCAGCCTAATGATGTCCCCACCAGGCTGAGCAACTCCATCAGTGAAGGTCATGCCTTGAGCCCTTTTGAAAATGAACCTGTGAGTTACACAGTGCTCCAGAAGTATTCATTAGACAGCAGCAGTTTGCTTTGGTTTGTTTCACTTGTTTAATGAACAGACTCCTTTAGAAGCCAGAAGTGTGACGGTTAGGCCTCTCAAGAAACAACTCACGGGATGAACATTGGAAGAGTGACCTAAAGATAAAGAACTTAGCAAGCTGCCCGAGGACAGTGGCTCCCAGATCTTGGAAGGAGAAAAAAAGGACCTAAAAAAGTAGTTTTGATACTTAATTTCACCTAAAGCCAACTCAGCCTGTCCCCACATCCTGGGTGTGGATAATGATTTAGAAGAGAGCTTTACTGCCTTTTTCTTGAGTGGCCAGAGTACAGCTGAGCTCCCAAGGGATCAGATTTAGTAGTGGGAACATTCTAAAGATGTTGGGAGAATCCAAATCTGCATATTTTCATGATTGGAAGAATAGTGAGCCCTGGAGGGGGCTGTCACCAGAAAATAAATGAAGGACAAGGAGAGAGAAGCTTAATAGCTTGTGCCTCTCTCTCCCCAGGTGCAAAGCAGGAAACATTTAGGCGCTTATAATGGGCGCGTGTCTCTTAAAATGAGAACTGGAAGGCCACTTAAATTTAAATCCTACAGCCAGCTCTGGTGGGGGAGCATCACATTGGCTGACCTCTGTCTGTCCTTGATGGTTTGAGGAGGGTTGGACATAGGTGGGTGTTTTGTTGTTCATCGCTGAAGTTTTGACAAGAGTTCCAGCATCCCTAGCCATTCCTCTAAAACAGGTAAAAGAATATCAAGTTGAAATCAAGAAAATAGTTATGAATGACATTTGTATGTGTTGCTAGAAATGCTGGCCCTCGTCACACCCTCTTTGTTACTTGCATCCCATGCTGGGTAGAGGTCACTTTGCATTCAGGCCATCACAGTGGCATGTGGTCAGGGACTGGGGGGCTCAGACAGCCCTGAGGGGCAGTGTTGTAAATTGCTGATTTGCCAATGAAGGCAGTGCTTGAAGGTCAGACAGCCCAAGTCTCAAAGGGGCAAGAGAGCTTACTGTCTCAGGTTCAAGAAGGGGAACCGGTCCTCCCATCTTCACATAACCCAAGGAAATGCCCCAGGATTTAAAAGGCTGAGCAGGGTTTTCGTCAAAGGGTCTGGGGGTGTTGAGCCACAGAGAGCTCATTTGTGAGCATCTGTGAGGTCTCCCTCTCCCCAAGTTTTAACCAGACACATTACCACTGGGACCTGGAGGTGTGCATGGCTGGGCACGGGTTTCTCCAGCCAACTTGGAAGAATCAGAGCATGGCTTCCCATCCCATGGAATTCCCTGACCAGTAGAATTCCCTGGGGTTCAGTTCATTAGAGGCAGTTGTAATGCCTGTTACCATGTATTTTCTTAATGAAATAGTTGTGTGTTCTCTATGAAATGAAACCGCTTGAGGCCATTCAAGCTCATGTCCGTCCTAGTCCAGCGTGCAGGCTCTTTATGACTCGGTCTCTTGGTCAGTTTATTGTCACTGGGACTCCAGTTCCCTCTGTGCCTCGTGGCCACTAATGCAGTTCAGTTTTTAGTCAAATACTGTCTCATGTATATCTAGAGAGGCCTTTTGATTAAAGACAGGATCTTGTATTTGGCAGCTCCAGCTGCTGTAACAAAATGTCACACACTGGGTGACTCAGACAGAAATTTATTTTCTCACAGTTCCGCAGGCTGGAAGTCTGAGATCTGGGTACCAGCATGGTTCGGTTCTGATGAGGACTCTCTTCCTGGCTTACAGATGGCCACCTTCTCAGTGGGTCCTCACGTGGTGGAGAGAGCGCGACAAAGTTCCTGGTGCCTCTTTTTGTAAGGACATTAACCCCATCATGGGGACTGTCCCTGCCCACATGACCTCATCTACTCCTCATTACCTCCCAGAGGCCCACCTCCAAAAACCATCACATTGATGAACTTGCGGAGGGATGGAGGGGATACAAATATTCGTCCACGTCAAGACCCAGATCTTGAAGCGCACCTAAAGGGCATTCAGGTAATATGGTGGACTGAATCCGTGACTTTGTCACCACGCCCTCCTGAAACACCAGTGAGTGATATTAAGGGGCAATAGACATATGAAGCTGCTAGGACAAAGAAAATATCAGCAGAATAATAGAAATAAAATTCAGCAAAACTTTCAAAGCTGAAAAGCGGATTAACGGACTGAACAGACCACAGAAAGGTGAAAACTAACTCTTCACAGTTTGGGAGCCATGGGCCAGAAAATTCATGCTACAGAAACCCAGAAAGTTTCAGGAGCCAGAGGCTTCAGGCAGCTCTAAAG